>NC_141700.1:237195046-238395046 GCF_964263255.1 Lissotriton vulgaris | reverse complement strand
CTGAACGAAAATCGGCTTACTACTTTCCTGCTGCTCCGCCGTGCACGCAGGGCAGCCTCCCACTTTCCAGCGTCTGAGTCTGTGAAGGGTTCCGAGTCGAGCTCCGAGTCACCGATGGGCAGGCTCCGCTTCCCGGTATTCTCCAACACACCAGCGGGGGCTGGGGGAGGATCTTGCGCGCTACAAGATTGACGGCCCTGGGACGAGAACCACAAAAGGGGTAGGTAGGCCGCTTAGCAAGCAGGTGTGGATGCCCGGCACTGGCGGCGGCCTGTATAATTTATGTCTGGGAGTGTCCCAAATAAATTATAAAGGCTGCCGCCCCAAAATAGTGCTGCCTTTCGGTGGACCGCCCCCCCCCTAGCTTCGCCAGTGAGAGGGGTTCTTTCACAGTTTAAGTTAATGAGCGTACATTTAGCGGAATCTTGTATACAACTTTGTTGTAGTTATTTTAATACCTTTTCAGATTCGTATACATTTGTAGCTAGTTCTAAACGTGTGGTGGGAGCGGACCGGAATAACAGGCGTGGAGGCCGTATGTAGTGGGCTATCTCGTAGCCGGTATTTATTATAGTACAGTGTTCAAAGGGTGAGGTACAAACGAGAAGAGGGTTCTGGATGCCTGCTGATTCCGACTCCGAGGTGATGGGTCTTCAACTGGGGATGATCGCGGGTCGTCAGGTGGGTTTGGCTGGTCCGTTGAGGTAGCGGTCGGTTCAGCGGCGGGACGGTGGCTCCTCGGAGGGATGTAAAGGAGAGAGAGAAAGTGGCCGTTAGTTCTTCTGTGGAGAAGTGTGGCTCAGGGGTTAGAGGCGGCAGACCTGGAGCTTGAGTTCGGCCCGGGACCAGGGTTCAATTCCCCGCCTCGGCGGGTCTTGGCTCAAAAATTCCACGGACTCGTTAATTCTCGCTCCGGTGCCTTCTCGACTCATGGGTTCACTCTCTGCGACTCTGGGCAATAGCTTGCTTAATCTCCACAACGGCCCCTCGCGGTGGGATGCCTGACTTTCACCTTGTGGATACCCTGCCAGGGTTATCTCACAGGGGAATACCAGGACGGGTTCCCTAAGCAAGCGCTGAGATGCCCCAGGGTAAGTCGTGCGCTATATAAGTCTCATTCGTTTAGTTTCGTTTAGTTTCGTTTCTTCTGGTCAGAACTAAGGTTATGACCTTTGCCTTCACCGGGCGTGAGGGGAGTAAAGCGAGCGTGAGGGAGGGAGGGAAGGTACGAGATGGGAAGAGGTAGCACGGATAGGGAGGAGGGTGACTCGGTGCCGGGTGTGCGGGTTAATTATATACAATCGTGATAGTGACAGACACACAGCTATATACACTATTTCACAGTGCGCGGTGTATGGTGAGGGGAGAAGCTACTATACACGTATTCTATTTACAGGCTATATTATTTACACACAGGGGGAACTGGTACTCACTTGGCCCGCCGCAACTCTGTCCTCGAGTTGCGGCCGCTCTCTAGCTTCCTCCTCTGGACTCCACCAGTCCTCCGTCCAGACCTCGTCTCCTGCTTCTGGTTCCTCTCTCTTCTCCCGGGGTTCGTCGCACGCCGTCTCCTGCCACGAGTCTTCCTGCTTGAACTCCCTGTTGTCCGCTCTTCCGGCTTTTCTGTGGTCCGCCTCTGGACAGGGGGAGGGACTTCCGGGGTCTCGGGGTAGCACTTCCGGTTTCTCCCTCGTCGGGACTGGTTCCTGTAGGGAAAAAGAAAGGGGTGGAGTCCTGGTTGTTATGGACGCCCGTGGAACGGGGAACTGCCGCCGGAACCGGGAGGGAAGGCTTGGCATCGGCGAGGTAGGGATCGTGGTCCCATCACATCCCCTTTCCCTAGCTGTCCTTCTTGATCGGGTAGGAGGGCCAGGGTATCGAGAAAGATAGTCAGCGTTCCCTTGATCAGCGCCTTTCCGATGTAGGGTCCTGAACCTGAAGGGCTGGAGGGACAGGAACCACCGAAGAACCCTTTCGTTGTGTCCTTTGTTACGGGCCATCCATTCCAACGGGGCATGGTCAGTGTAAAGGAGAAAATCTCTTCCTTCGAGATAGTAGCGGAGGCTCTCCACCGCCCATTTGATGGCAAGTGCCTCCTTTTCTACTACGGCGTAGTTTCTCTCCCGGGGAAATAGTTTTCTGCTTGAAAAGAGAATGGGCCGCTCGTCTCCGCTGTGGTCCTTCTGCGACAGGACGGCCCCTAGACCCTGTTCTGAAGCGTCGGTCTGGAGTATGAAGGGCTGTGAATAGTCCGGGCTGATGAGTACGGGACTGGACATCAAAATGTGTTTAAGATTGTTGAAGGCATGTAGCAAGGAGGGATGAGGCTGTCTTAGAGCCTCTTCTGTCTTTGTGGACTTCTTTAAGAGGTCAGTGAGGGGGGCTGCGACCTGTGAAAAGTGGGGATGAACCTTCTATAGTACCCTAAAAGGCCTAAGAATGCGCGCAGTTCTTTCCGGGTTTGGGGAAAGGGAATGGAGTGGATGGCGGTGCTCTTATTGTTTTGAGGTCGGATCAGTCCTTCCCCCAACAGATATCCCAAGTATTTCACTGTCTGAGCGGCCAAGGTGGTTTTTGCGGGGTTGATGGTGAACCCATAGGAACCCAGGGAGGAGATGACGCTTTTCAGGTGGCATAAGTGTTGGTCCCAGTCATCGCTGTAGATGATTATGTCATCCAGATAAGCCCCAGCATAGAGGGAATGAGGTCTTAACACCAGGTTCATGGCCCTCTGGAAAGTGGCAGGGGCCCCATGAAGCCCGAAGGGCATCACCGTGAACTGGAACAGTCCTTCGGGGGTGGAGAAGGCCGTCTTCTTTTTATCTTCAGGTCTTAGGGGAATCTGCCAATAGCCTTTGCAAAGGTCGAGCGTGCTGATATACTTAGCCTTTCCTATGCGTTCAATCATTTCATCAACACGCGGTAAAGGGTAAGTATCAAAGGACGATATCTTATTGACTTCTCGGAAATCGATGCAGAATCTGACCGATCCGTCGGGCTTTGGTACCAACACAATTGGCGAGTTCCAATTGCTGATGGAGGGTTCGATGATCCCCATATGGAGCATCTGGGCTATCTCCTCCTTAATAATGGGTCTTCGGGCCTCAGGGAGCCGATAAGGGCGTTGGCGTACTGTTTTGCCCGGTTCAGTTAGAATGGCATGCTCGATGACAGACGTGAGGCCAGGATAGGAGGAGAATACCTGCTGCAAAGGGCGTAAGGTGGAACGGAGTTCCTGTTTCTGTCCGTCCTTTAGATCAGCGTCCATACAGATCTCATAGGGTAGCTCCTTTTCTGGGAGTCTGTTAATGAGAACAGGACGGGGTCCCACCCATTCCTTCAGTAGGTTCACGTGGAATATCTGAGTAACTTGTCGGATAGGGTCAAGTTCTATTTCATAGGTCACTGGCGTCACCTGTCTCAGGACCGGAAAGGGACCTTGCCATTGGCCCAGCAACTTGTGATCTGAAGAGGGCATTAGGAGGAGAACTAGGACACCAGGAAGAAAGGACCGAGGTTTCGTGCCTTTATCATATTGCTGTTTTTGCTTTACTTGGGCTGTCACCAGGTTCTGTCGCACAATGTCTCTTATCTGTCCCAGATGGGTTCTAAGGTTCTCTACGTACTCGGGAAGGGGTCCGGTACGGTCGGGCTCGGCCTCCCAGGCCTCTTTGGCCATGTCCAGCAGGGTCCGAGGGGGTCTGCCATACAGAAGCTCATAGGGCGCGAAGCCTGTGCTGCTCTGGACCTTGCAGCGGATGGCAAAGAGAGCTAAGGGTAGCATCTCCTCCCACCTCTTGCTCTCCAAGGCTAAGAGTTTCTTTAGGGTGGTTTTTAGTGTGGCGTTATAACGCTCGACCAGCCCGTCGGTTTGGGGATGATAGGCGGAAGTTCTTATTTGTTTAACGCCTAATTGGGAGCAAACCTGCTTCATAAGGGCCGATACAAAGGGTGTCCCCTGATCCGTGATTATTTCCCTAGGGAAGCCTACCCTGGAAAAGATGGAAATCAATGGCTTAGCTATATTCTGACTGGTGGGTTGTCGGAGGGGTACGGCTTCCGGAAAGCGGGTGGCGTAGTCCACGAGGACTAAAGCATACCGACAGCCGCTTCTGGATGGGAGCATGGGACCTATTATATCCATCCCTACCCTACTGAAGGGAATGTCTATCAGAGGCAAGGATTGAAGAGGAACTCTAGGGGGTCGATATCTGCTATTCTTTTGGCAAACGGGGCAGGCTCGACAGTACTGTTTTACTTGCTGGTGGATACCTGGCCAATAGAATTTTTCAAGGATTGCCTGCCCGGTCTTCTCATCGCTGAAGTGGCCCCCGAGAAGATGGCTGTGGGCGAGAAACAATACCTTATCGCGGAAGGGTCCTGGAACTATCAACTGGGGTGTTTGTTGGGGTCCCCCTTTTCTATACAAAAGGCCGTTCTTTTTATAGAAGTATGGACCTACGTGCAAAGGGTCTTCATTGTCCAGGGCCCGTCCCCATGCTTCCTGCAAGACGGGGTCCTCCTGTTGGGCAGCGCGAAATTCCCTGTCGGTTTCCCAGGGATGTTCCTCCACCCTAACCGGCAAAGCCGTTGAAAAGTTCCTTTTCTCTTTTTTCTTCTGTGTTTTGGTTTTATGCAGCCTGGCGGTTGAGGGATCTGAGGGTGGAGGGCTGCTGGAAAACGGGGCTTCGGACCACCATTTTTCTAGGCTGGCGGTGGTGTCCTGGAGGAGGCGAGGAAGACCGGGATAGTCACTGCCCAATATTACTTGCTCAGGCAAAGAGGGTACAAGACCCACAGTTAGCGTGCTTCCATGGTCCAGGGGGTGTTGAACTCGAATTCTGGCAGTTGGGTAAACCTTCGTGTCTCCGTGCACGCACTGGATGGCTACCGTACCGGTCATAGGTCCCACAGGGTGAGGTAGCTCCTGGGGTCGGAGCACACTCTGTCTGCAACCTGTGTCTGCAAGGGCCAATGCCGGGTGTCCATCTATTCGCACTGGGCGATGAAAAGCAGGAGGGGTGTTTTCCGACGAGAGGCACACATAGTTCCGGGCTAGTCCCACCTCCATCGGCTCTTCTTTCTGGGGATATACCCGGGCGATGTGTCCATAACCCCCACAATTGTAGCATTGAGGACCGGGTGGAGGAGGTCGGGGCATCACCGGGTAAGGAAAAAGAGGGGGAGGATTAGGCTTCCTGGCCAGGAAAGGTCTCGGGGCTCGGCTGTGTCCATGCGCTTGGGGTCTGTGGCTGTGTTCTTCTTTGGGTTTCTGATAGTCCTGGGCCCGACTGTAAGCGCTGGCGATCTCTATCGCATTTTCCAGTGTCAGACGGGCATGCTGACGAACCCATTTTTGAGTGGCAGGATGGAGAGATGTCAAGAACTGCTCCAGATAGATTTGGAGAGAATTTCGTCTTTGGTGGCTGTGGAGGACTTCAGCCAACGATCAGCCAGGTCTTTGATCCTGAATGAGAGGGCTCGTGGTGTCTCTTGGGGTCCCTCTTTGGCTTGGCGTAGACGTACCCGATAGGTTTCATTGTCGATACCTAGTCTTTCTAGGATACAGGTCTTGATATCAGCATATGGGGTCTGTCCCTGTAGATTGGCCTGTTGGTATGCTGCTTGTAACTCGCCAGTCAGGGGGGGACCAAGATAATGACCTCAACGGTCAGGAGGCCAGGCAGCGGCTTGTGCCAGCCTTTCAAAATTAGTGAAAAAGAAATCCGGGTCTTCTCCCGGTACATAGTTTTGCAGAACCACCGAGGGAAGAGTGGTGGTGGGTCTTTGCTGACCTAGGACATCAGTGAGTTTCCCCAGTGCTTGGTCTTGGGCCGTGCCCTGGCCTTTCAGGACGCCGTGGACCTGTCCTCTGTCCACCTCGGCCGTTTTTAGGAATTGCTCCATCATTTTTCCCAGTTCCCGGGAGTCCGCTAACTTTTTCACCGCGGCCTCCATGCTTCTGGGATATCCCACTTCTGACACCACCTGTAAGCGTGTGGTGGGAGCGGACCGGAATAACAGGCGTGGAGGCCGTATGTAGTGGGCTATCTCGTAGCCGGTATTTATTATAGTACAGTGTTCAACGGGTGAGGTACAAAGGAGAAGAGGGTTCTGGATGCCTGCTGATTCCGACTCCGAGGTGATGGGTCTTCAACTGGGGATGATCGCGGGTCGTCAGGTGGGTTTGGCTGGTCCGTTGAGGTAGCGGTCGGTTCAGCGGCGGGACGGTGGCTCCTCGGAGGGATGTAAAGGAGAGAGAGAAAGTGGCCGTTAGTTCTTCTGGTCAGAACTAAGGTTATGACCTTTGCCTTCACCGGGCGTGAGGGGAGTAAAGCGAGCGTGAGGTAGGGAGGGAAGGTACGAGATGGGAAGAGGTAGCACGGATAGGGAGGAGGGTGAGGGGAGAAGCTACTATACACGTATTCTATTTACAGGCTATATTATTTACACACAGGGGGAACTGGTACTCACTTGGCCCGCCGCAACTCTGTCCTCGAGTTGCGGCCGCTCTCCAGCTTCCTCCTCTGGACTCCCCCAGTCCTCCGTCCAGACCTCGTCTCCTGCTTCTGGTTCCTCTCTCTTCTCCCGGGGTTCGTCGCACGCCGTCTCCTGCCACGAGTCTTCCTGCTTGAACTCCCTGTTGTCCGCTCTTCTGGCTTTTCTGTGGTCCGCCTCTGGACAGGGGGAGGGACTTCCGGGGTCTCGGGGTAGCACTTCCGGTTTCTCCCTCGTCGGGACTGGTTCCTGTAGGGAAAAAGAAAGGGGTGGAGTCCTGGTTGTTATGGACGCCCGTGGAACGGGGAACTGCCGCCGGGACCGGGAGGGAAGGCTTGGCATCGGCGAGGTAGGGATCGCGGTCCCATCACACTAGTATAATAAGAATAGCTCCTGGCGTGTTCTTGCACATTAAAGAAACATCGATGAGTGCTGTACATTAGAAGCAGCTCTCGTCATTCTGCTGCATTAATAGCAGCTCTTGGTTGGACAATGCTGCCGTAAGCCTAGCTACCCCAATGTCCTTTTGCTGCAGGTTTGGCAAGTATTAGCATGGTGCTGCTGCGGTCAGACCTTCTGTTACGAAGATCTTGTGGAAAAGATTTTGGAAAAAGAAATCCTGCAGTGAATGAATTTCCCAGGGTGATCTAGTGGCAGCTCATGGAATATCCCTGTGGTAAATGCAGCTTCCTGTGTGATGCGACAAGTAAAGAAGATCTTCCAAGGACTGTACCTTATTTATTCACTGTCCTGTCCATTGCACGCGCTTTAGTTCCCGCTTCTTTCCTGGCAGAGCATTTCAGGATAGTCTGGAGATGCAGTCTATCGACTAGTTTGTGTTAGGGGGCACTGAGCGCTAGAGGGCACAGCCGCCACAAAACTACATTGCCCGGCAGCGCTAGCGCCATGCGCGACGTGATCGGAACACTTCCGGGTCACGTGATCACAGACCATATCTGCAAGGTGTTCGGGCAAGACGCTGCCGATTATTTTGTGCTCAGGAGGCTGGTGTTTGGAGAATCGGAGTTGTTGGCGACTGGTAAGGGTGCCTGTGGCACCATCATCGAAGTTCTTGTTTACTCTTCGTTTCAGCGCGTTTTGTGGTTTCAACAGACGGCGCTTTCCTTTTTGTTTTGCACGAGATCGTGCTTTGACTAACATTGAAATCCGGGTACTGTTCAAGTTGTGGTGATCAGTGCTGACAAGGGGGAGCTTGCCCTTGGTCCTGGAATATTGTCACAAGCTTTCCAAGTTGGTATCTGGGGGACAAGGAGTGCATTATACCGTCCCGGATTGTACTGTTATTCCTGACTTCTTTGGTGACTATCAACTCGAAGAAACTTTGGGTGACTTGTATTCTTCATGTTCCGTTGGTGGAGAGTGAAGTAACTCTCAAATTAACATTGGGTGATTACATGGAGGAATCGTGTTACTTGCTGAGAAATATGCAAAATGCCTGGTACAAGCTGTGATGTTCCTGAACTACATGCTGTTCTCTTTTCTTTACAGGGGTTGTGTATGAATTAAGAGAGGCGTCTATATTAGACAGGTAGTTGTTATTTCTATGTTTCAAGGTGGACATTATAGAATATATATATATAGCACAACCTGATACACCTCATTGTTGTTACAGCCTCCCGAAGTTGGAAGACTTCTGATACACAACTCCTATGTGAATACTCATTTATTTTTCTTTACAGGTTAGTGCTAGTTTCAAATTGTGTAGACATTGTTATCAGAAAGAACACTGAGAGTGGTTAGTAATTGATTGTTCTTTTCTCTCTCCTTGTGTCTTCAAAGATCTCCCTCCCCGCTGTTCTCATCCTTTCCTTCCTGGCTACATCCATCTTTTTCCCTCGCTTAACCATCCTTTAGTCTGCGTATTATATATAGCAGATTTGGGGCGGTTTAGAGATGGATACTATTTAAGCATCGAACCAACCCTGAGGATTCGACTGGTCGCAGAACAGAATAATCGGCCCACGAATATCCTATCCTCCTGGTTGGGTCGATCTTGAATACCATGGCCACTATGGATGATGTGTTGGCTGCTCTAGCTTTGGTACAGGTAGAACTAGCAGCATCACGCAATGAAACGGCTGCATTACAAGCCAAAGTAGATAGGATGCAACGCAATCCTTTTGATGCAGGGAGTTCGTCTCAAACGTCCTCTAATGCCATGGTAGTGGAAATCCCCACCCCAATACCTTTAGCGCCCCCTGAGAAATTTACGGGCGACACACATAAGGTACAAGTATTTATGTCACAAGTGCTATTACATTTCAATTGCAAACCTAAAGTATTTGCCACCAACCAAGCCAGAGTGTCCTTCCTCATATCCTATTTGGCAGGTGACGCTGCACAATGGGCAGTCCCATTAGTGAGAAATGAGGATAACCTACTACATGATTGGAACGCTTTCAAGACCGAATTTGAAAAGACATTTGATAGGCGAGCTGATACTTATGCTGCGGATAGGGAGCTGATAGTCATTAAACAAGGAACTAAAGATTTATTGTCATATGTGAACACATTCAGAAGGTTGGTCACAGAAACTCGATGGCCAGAAGAGAAACAATCGGCAGTCTTTTATCAAGGACTCAGAGAGGAATTGAAAGACTTGATAGCCCAAGTAGATCCGCAACCTCAGACATGTACAGCGTTAATCGAACTTACTATGAGATTGGATCAAAGAATGAGAGAACGCAAAGGTGAACATGTCAGAAAGGATAGATATCCCATACATTTCGTCAAGCCGAGAATGTCGGAAGCAGGAACAGCATCTTCAGAACCTATGGAAATAGGAACAGTGAGAGCTGCATTAACCGGAGAAGAAAGGGAACATCGAAGAAGGAACGGATTATGTCTTTATTGTGGAAAAAAGGGACATTACCTTCGTGAATGCCCTGTGAAACCCAAATTTGGACGTTCCAAATTTAATACTACAGCCACTCCGGTACAGAATCAGAAGGTGGAGTCGGGAAACTAAAGAGCTGGCGACGTCAAGAAGGGGAGTCGTCAAGCAAGTTAGGTATCCCTTCATTACAGAAGAACAACTGTGGGTCTAAAGAACACTTCTTTATTGAGCTTCTCATACATGTGGACAACAGATCTCATACCATTAGAGCCATGGTAGATTCCGGAGCAACCGGGTGTTTCATGGACATCGGAGAAGCAGAACGATTGAACATACCATTGGAGGAGAAGACGGAGCCCGAAATAGTGCTGGCAGTAGACGGTAAACAATTGGAAGCAGGGCCCATTCGGCAAGGCACACAATCATGTGTAGTCGAGTGTTTACCCGGCCATCAGGAGCATTTATCCTTCAACATAATTTCTGCTCCGTCGTATGGTGTAATCTTGGGTTTACCCTGGTTGACTTTGCACAACCCAGACATCGATTGGGAAAAGAAGACAATGGTTCTGTCTTCGGAGTATTGTGCTATGCACTGTTGGACATCATCTGAATCATGCACCAGGAATACGCTCCACATTGCCACGGCTGCAGAGAAAGATACTGAACTGCCTTCATGTTATGAACAATATCAAGATGTTTTTTGTGATCAGAAAGCAGAGACGCTTCCACCACACAGACCCTACGATTGTAGGATAGATCTTCAACCTGGATCAGTTGTACCATGTGGTCGGATATACGCGCTCACTGAGCCAGAAAATATCCACTTACGGGAATATTTGGATAAATACTTAGAATTGGGGTTCATTCGGCCTTCAGCATCTCCAGCAGCCTCGCCGCTATTTTTTATTCCCAAAGCTAATGGGGAACTAAGAACCTGTATAGACTTTAGAGCGCTAAACTCTATCACTATTCGGAATCAATATCCTTTACCATTAATAACCGTTCTGCTTGAACAAGTCAAAGGAGCAGTGATCTACACTAAACTGGATTTGCGAGGAGCGTATCATTTAGTTCGTATGCGTCAGGGCGACAAATGGAAGACAGCTTTTAAGACAAGGTATGGATTATTTGAATACCTTGTAATGCCCTTCGGGCTGTGCAATGCGCCAGCCGCTTTTCAGTTTTTCTTAAATGATGTTTTGAGAGAGTTTTTGGACAAGTTTGTAATCGTCTACATTGACGATATTCTGGTTTATTCCACACATGAAGAACAACATGTTCAACACGTGAGTCTCATTCTTCAAGCTTTACGGAAACACCACTTGTATTGCAAACTTAGTAAATGTGAGTTCCACGTGTCCACTGTGGAATTTCTGGGAGTAATACTCACACCCAATGGTCAAGAAATGGCAGAAAGGAAAGTCAAAGCAATTGCAGACTGGCCGAGTCCCAAGAACGTCAAAGACATCCAACGGTTTATGGGATTCGCAAACTTCTACAGACGTTTCATCTCTAACTTTTCGGATAAAGCTGCTCCACTTACACATTTGACCAAGAAAAGTATCCCGTTTGAATGGACTCCAAAGACACAAGAGGCCTTCGAAGAACTAAAGAAGGCCTTCACCTCCGCTCCGGTTCTGGTCCACGCTAATCCGAGTCTTCCGTTTGTCGTGGAAGCGGACGCTTCAGATGTGGCAATGGGTGCAGTACTTTCACAAAGACACCCAGAAACCGGGCAACTACATCCAGTAGCATTCATGTCCAAGAAGTTCAATGCAGCAGAGCAAAATTATACCATCACAGAAAAGGAACTTCTTGCCATCAAAAATGCCTTTGGAGAGTGGAGACACTGGTTGATGGGAGCGAAACATGCCATTACTGTGTACACAGACCATCGCAATTTACAGTATCTGAAAACAGTACGTCTCTTAACACCTCGTCTGTTACGGTGGATGACCTTCTTTGAAGAATACCATTTCATTGTTACCTTTCGACCAGGGAGCCAGAACAAGAAAGCGGACGCCTTATCGCGACAAGATTCTACTGTCAGTTCTGTGGTGCCCGCAGAAAGAGCCATCTTTGCGGAGCATAAGGTGATAGGAGTGATTCACACAGATCAGTTTTTGAAAGACACACGTAAAGGTTTAAATACTTTTCAGTGGAAAGACTGGTTGAAACATCATCCCGAATGGATTAAAAAACAAGGGGTGTACATGAAAGGGAAACAGCTGCTCATACCCACGATACAGTTACGTCGCATGGTGTTTCAGTGGTGTCATGAAGACCCTAGTGCTGGCCATCAAGGAGGGGAGAAGACCTGCGAAAAGATATTGAGACAATTTTGGTGGCCTTCGGTGAGAAAGGATGTTTCGGAATGGATCAAAGCATGCACAATATGCGCTCAAAACAAACCATTGACAGGGAAAACACAAGGGCTGCTTCAACCATTACCCACACCAGAGGTGCCTTGGGAAAGCATCTCAATGGATTTCATTGTGGGACTACCTGCAGACAAAGGACATACCGTCATTCTTGTGATCATTGATTATCTCACCAAGATGGGACATTTCGTGGCGTGCAAGACCCTTCCCACTGCAGGTCAATTAGCAAAGATAATCATGGAAAACGTTGTGAGATTACATGGTCTGCCAAAGGTCATAGTCTCGGATCGGGGTTCCCAATTCACTGCTAAATTTTGGAAGGCGTGGTGCTCATCTTTGCAGATCCCTTCAGCCCTGTCAACTAGTTTCCATCCGCAAACTGACGGACAAACGGAGAGGCTGAATCGGACCTTGAAACAATACCTGCGGTGTTATGTGGATTGCAATACAGACATGTGGGTGGAATGGCTTTGGTTGGCAGAAATAGCATATAACAATGCACTACATAGCTCCACGAAACACACACCTTTCTATAGTACATACGGTTTTCACCCTAGATTCATCCCTTTCAGTTCTCCTATTAGGGGGGATCATGTTCCAGAGGTCAGAGATAGGATATCTGCCATTCAGAATGTTATTGTAAATACTAGGAAACATTTGGTGAAAGCGAAGCTAATGTATAAAAATCAAGCAGACAAACACCGTAAACAAGGACCTGTGTTTCAAAAGGGTGATCTGGTGTGGTTATCCACTAAAAACATTCGATTCAGACGGTATAGCATATTTAACCCGCGCTATATCGGACCTTTCCCTGTGATTAGACATGTGAATCCAGTTGCTGTCAAAATTGCTTTACCATCCCACATGAAAATGTACCCAGTGTTTCATGTATCGTTACTGAAATCAGCAGCTCGACATACTCGGGTACAGCCTCTTGCAGTGGGGGTGGATCAGGGGGAGGAGTATGAGGTTGCTAGAGTACTGGACTCCAAAGTCAGTCGGGCGAAATTGTGGTATTTGATTGCATGGAAGGGTTATGGTGCAGAAGAGAACTCGTGGGAACCTGCATCAGGAGTACATGCGCCCAGATTGGTGGCCGCATTCCACCGTCGTCATCCTAACAAACCTTGTGCCTGTCTGTGCCCTCCGGGAGGGGGATGTCCTGTTAGGGGGCACTGAGCGCTAGAGGGCACAGCCGCCACAAAACTACATTGCCCAGCAGCGCTAGCGCCATGCGCGACGTGATCGGAACACTTCCGGGTCACGTGATCACAGACCATATCTGCAAGGTGTTCGGGCAAGACGCTGCCGATTATTTTGTGCTCAGGAGGCTGGTGTTTGGAGAATCGGAGTTGTTGGCGACTGGTAAGGGTGCCTGTGGCACCATCATCGAAGTTCTTGTTTACTCTTCGTTTCAGCGCGTTTTGTGGTTTCAACAGACGGCGCTTTCCTTTTTCTTTTGCACGAGATCGTGCTTTGACTAACATTGAAATCCGGGTACTGTTCAAGTTGTGGTGATCAGTGCTGACAAGGGGGAGCTTGCCCTTGGTCCTGGAATATTGTCACAAGCTTTCCAAGTTGGTATCTGGGGGACAAGGAGTGCATTATATCGTCCCGGATTGTACTGTTATTCCTGACTTCTTTGGTGACTATCAACTCGAAGAAACTTTGGGTGACTTGTATTCTTCATGTTCCGTTGGTGGAGAGTGAAGTAACTCTCAAATTAACATTGGGTGATTACATGGAGGAATCGTGTTACTTGCTGAGAAATATGCAAAATGCCTGGTACAAGCTGTGATGTTCCTGAACTACATGCTGTTCTCTTTTCTTTACAGGGGTTGTGTATGAATTAAGAGAGGCGTCTATATTAGACAGGTAGTTGTTATTTCTATGTTTCAAGGTGGACATTATAGAATATATATATATAGCACAACCTGATACACCTCATTGTTGTTACAGCCTCCCGAAGTTGGAAGACTTCTGATACACAACTCCTATGTGAATACTCATTTATTTTTCTTTACAGGTTAGTGCTAGTTTCAAATTGTGTAGACATTGTTATCAGAAAGAACACTGAGAGTGGTTAGTAATTGATTGTTCTTTTCTCTCTCCTTGTGTCTTCAAAGATCTCCCTCCCCGCTGTTCCCATCCTTTCCTTCCTGGCTACATCCATCTTTTTCCCTCGCTTAACCATCCTTTAGTCTGCGTATTATATATAGCAGATTTGGGGCGGTTTAGAGATGGATACTATTTAAGCATCGAACCAACCCTGAGGATTCGACTGGTCGCAGAACAGTTTGGAAGTTGGGCTGCACATTCCTGGCGGAGGGGTGGTCAAGAGCACAGCACAGTCTCTCATAAAAAACTACTATTAACACTACCTTTATGCTCTCGTGTCGTATTGTTTTTGCAGATAGTGAAGAGTAAAGCAGAATGTAGTATTTCTTCTTTCTTTACTGGTTGTTTTCGACATATTTACATGACTGCAATGCATATGGCTCCAGAACATCGTGAAATTCCCGTGTATTTTGTTGTTTGAAGTAGACCCCTGTTTAATCTTTTATTTTTATTTTAGACAAGACCAGTATTGAATTTGATTTCTTATAGTTTACGCATCATAAACCTTTGTGTGAGAGTCTCAGATAATGCTGTTTTCACATTACTGTAGACTGCCACCTTCATATACGACTGTCAAGGTTTGAAACTTTACCCCTTCCTCCTTCTAGGTTACATGGCCGGAGACTCAATTTTGTTTAAGCTTTGTAAGCCCACTTTTATCCTGGAACTGAAAAAAAGCCCTTTAAAACTTCTGTTATAAATGGTTTGATTTGCGAGTTAATTTAGAAAATATTTCAAGGCTGGTACTGCTGTGAATTGCTTCTGTAAGGTGATACCTTAAAAATGTGGTTTGGTTTCCTACACAGTGGCAAAGTCCAAGTGCCCATCGTACGTGGGAGTTACAGGAATCATCCTGTAGGAAATGAAGCACATCTTCAAAATAATCACAAAAGACGACAAATTGAAAGGTGCGTAGGTCTTGATGATTTTTTTTCTTTTTAGATTTCATGTCTTATTATAGCATGGAGAATCATTGTAAGTACGGCTGCTTGTGAAAATTGCAAGGAAACGTCTATTCTTGATTTTTACATAGTGCATTTGGGTTAGTGGCATTGGAGGTTTGGAAGGATTTGTGACATACGTGGGATCATAGAGAATATTCACTAAAGATTGTTGTACTTATTGCCTCTATTTCTTCTGCTTTGGTATGAACAACATGATGGTGTAATAAATTCCATATTTAATCAAAAACAAGTGTACTTTATAGATGTGCTACAGTGATGCACTGCTCTGAATTTGATTGTGAGCTTGTGATTTTTTAGGTCTCGCGTGCGAATGCAGCGCAGCTGCTTCACTAGCGAGACTCTATAGTTGTCGCTTTCCTTAGCAAAGGGAGACAGGAGGTGGCACGCGCGGACAAGAGATGTGCACGCATACGGAGTGCACATCTCCTGTCCGCGCGTGCCACCTCCGGTCTCCTTTCGGCAGAGAAACCGGCGGCACAACGCTCACATCGAGTGCTGCACATGGCGTCTCCCACCACCGCGCCTTATTTTATTACGGCTCGGCCCCTCGCTCCCTCTCTGCGCGAAAGCTGTTTGCCTCCTTTCAGCGTGGATCCAGTGGCCTGCCATCTTGAGAGTGGAGGTTTTCACTGGGCAGTCTCTGGTTTCAGATAAGAAAGCGTAGAGATCTAATGGAGCATTACATCTCTGAGCGTAAACAGTCACGGGTTTGAGGATGCGTACCGCGTGCAGCTCGGTGTATCTGCTGTGAGTGACAAACTCCCCATCCAATGCAAACTGTAAACAGCGCCCGACTGGACTCCAGCTGGAAGCTGGCCATTCGGTGCCAAACAGGACAGCAACCTACGCCAAAGAGTCTGGCAGTGGCGAGTACCAATATGAGAGGATGTGGAGTTACTGCCAGAACAGGTGATTTCGGAACTGGGAAACTAGGTTTGAGTACTGGCGTCAGCTCTGCAACCTGTGATTCTGGACAACTCACTCAATCTCGCTGTGCTTTAAAATAAAATAACCCAATCTTGTGTAATCTAACTAGTGCTCGTGTAAAGCGCGCTGATGCCCTTGGGCCGAGTCCTCGTTTTATACAACTGTACAAATAAATAAAGACCTGCCCAGAGCGGCGCAATACACATTACAAATATAGGAGCCAAGATAATAGCACAACGCGCCAAATACGCGCTAGCACATTAGCCTTGATAGTACAAAGGCCGTACTATAAAATCCCTACCCTAATAAGTAGGATTTTAGTGTCAAGAAGTTTCACTTCAGCGCCGCACACAAGTGTTGGCGCTTATACGACAGAAAAGGCAGCAGTATGCTGGAAAGTGCGAGTCTCAGTTTTAAAAACTTCTAACCATGCCGAGAGGCCCTCAATGCCCCCTCGCTAACAAATGATGGTACGGTACAAATAAAATTTGACCAGGCCCCAAAAACAAAGTTTTTACTTTTCTTTTGTGAAAATGATATTTCAAGATTCAACAATGTGGGAGAGGGAGCATAAGACCAGCACAGGTGGTGTTAGTGAAAACTATACAGAGTACAGCCGCTGCGCACAAAATTCGCTCTCTTGAGACTCGCATGTAGCTTACGTTACGAGCAAGATGGCTACCAGGGTTTATCCAGGCTATTGGTGCCACGCATCGAAAGCCCCTGTGTCCCTATTACCCAGAAGCCCAGCACCATAGAGAGACACAGGACAGCTGGCACTCTCCTAGGTGTCCATGCTCTAAAAATCGGGACACTAATGATAAATGTATTTATTGGTCAGAGAAGGTAAAACACCCTTTTGTGTCTGCAAATAAATCATCATTTGGGGACAGAAGTAGCAAGGAACACCAATCCATGCAGTTATTCAAGGACAGAGGTCTGAGGATAACTAGCACCAAGACAGGTAATAAACTGTAACCGGCACAACTGCAACAAATTATAGACGGAATGCTGAATAATTCAAACATTCTCCATTCTGTAACCAGCACAGACCGGGGCAAACGGCCATTTGTGCTCTTGTAGTTGCAATAAAGCAATCACATGAGCAGTTCTGCTGGGACTGCTGACCCTCGACAAGGACTACAGTAAGTAAATAGAATTTTGTCTGTCTCCATTAACTCCTGATGTGGAAACTGGGGTATGCCCTTCTAAGATTTACCACTGCCCATTATTTCTGCTAATGAATAAGACTGTGTACTTGATGTACAATGAGCCTCACAGAATATATGCCTAAATCCATATGAATTGTAATGGCCAAGAGCTTGAAAACAGAAATGTCAGAATCATCATTCGAAAAGAGACAAAAAACAAAGTGAATGTTTCCAAAACTTTTCAACAGTTATAATTAGAGAACTGATTAGTTTGGATCATGACACGATTGTGCTACTATAACATTTAGTGCAGCGCCGTGTGGAATAAGGGACTTCCCGTTTTATACTCCTAGCAAAACATTAAAAGAAACCTTTTTAAATAATACAGACCGCTGTCACTGACCATTCTACTTGTGAAAAACAAGTACAATCTTTCGTTCCAGAGGGATGCTCATATTACAGACCACAAGATATTTTTCCCAACATAACATCAGAACGTACTTGGAGATTTCAGCCTCCCATGGGTTCCACGCTGCTCCTGACACACTAGACGTTCACGTACAGCCATTACCCTCCTGCTCTCTTTTCGTTCAATCAACCAAACAAAAGAACAGATTCATATTTTGATCCTATGCAAGGAGGAGGCCCCTGCATTGCCGCAGCATTCAATAGGGCACAAAAGGACAAAGACAAACACCATGTGAGCTAGTTCTTGACCACTACCTCTGTTTCACCATGAGTTAAAGGTAATTGCATACGACCATGTGTATAGTCCTGAGTTCCGAAAAGAGAAGAGAAATCCAGAGAGAGAATGACTCTCTGTAAAGGATTTCCCTTCCCGCTCTCGAAAACAAGCATTTGCAATGCAAAAGGTCTCGGATTTATGGGAGTTTGAGCTACTGTCCTTGCAAATAACAATGCCTTTTATTTTTGTTTTCGTTTTAAAAACATAAATTAAAGGCATTGTTATTTACAATGCCAAAAGCTGAAACTCTCGTAACTGCGAGACCTATTGCATTGCAAATGCTTGTTTTTTAACCATATAGATTGTTGGTTGCTCTTTATATGTAATTTGCCTCTGCTTGTCCATCACCCACATACTATCCTACTGGTCTGGTTTTGAGAGTGCCTGTTGCAATCTCAAGGTATAAATGTGCGCGATAATCGTTTCTGCTGCTTATTGCATGGTTGGTGTTGCTGTGTCTGAGTCAAATCAACTGACCAGAGCATTTGCTCATAAAGTCAAAGTGAGCATATAAAGCTAAAGGGCATACTTTGTTGGAAGGCTCTTATACTTTTTTTCTCCCCATACAATTCAATGGCACACGAACATGTGGTGGAATTTGTTACTTACACAAAACTATCTAATGAGCAGGAGTCAAAGTCAAAGTCAAAGAATTTGTATAGCGCACTACATACCCAGAGGGTTTCAAGGCGCTTAGGAAGGGGGGGGGATTACTTGTCAAATATCCAAGTTTTAAGTTGCTTTCTGAATGCTAGGTGGTTCTGGGTAAGGCGAAGGTAGGCGGGGAGTGAGTTCCATGTTCTAGCAGCCAGGTATGAAAAGGATCTGCCTCCCATGGTGGTCTTGTTGATGCGAGGTACAGTGGCGAGGGCTTGGTTGGAAGAACGTAGTTGGCGGGAGGGGGTGTAGAAGGACAGTTGTGAGTTGAGGCATTCTGGACCGATGTCGTAGAGTGATTTGTGTGCGTGGGTAAGCAGTCTGAAAGTGATTCTCTTATTGACGGGAAGCCAGTGGAGGTCTTTAAGGTGGCCAGAGATGTGTTCGTTGCGTGGGATGTCTAATATGAGTCTGGCTGAGGCGTTTTGGATTCGTTGGAGTTTCTTCTGGAGTTTTGCGGTAGTACCTGCGTAGAGGGTGTTTCCATAGTCCAGTCGGCTCGTGACCAGAGCGTGGGTGACTGTTTTCCTTGTGTCGGAGGGGATCCAGCGAAATGTTTTTTTGAGCATGCGAAGAATGTTGAAGCAGGAAAAGGATACGGCGCTGACTTGTCTGTTCATTGAAAGTGAAGAATCCAGGATGACGCCTAGGTTCCGTGCGTGGTCTGTCGGGATGGGTGCTTTTCCGAGGGCTTCCGGCCACCAGGAGTCGTCCCATGCAGATGGGGATGTACCTAGGATGAGGACTTCTGTTTTGTCTGAGTTCAGTTTCAGACGGCTTAGTTTCATCCATTCGGCAACTTCTTTCATTCCTTCGTGTAGGTTAGTTTTGGCGGTGCTGGGGTCATTGGTGAGAGAAAGGATCAGTTGTGTGTCATCCGCGTAGGAGATGATGTTGAGGTTGTGTTGGCGTGCGATGGCCGCGAGGGGGCTCATGTAAACGTTGAAGAGGGTGGGACTGAGAGAGGATCCTTGTGGTACGCCGCAGATGACTTCAGAGGCCTCTGACGTGAATGGTGGAAGACGGACTCTCTGGGTTCTTCCGGTGAGGAATGAGGTGATCCATTCAAGTGCTTTTCCTTGGATTCCGATGTTATTGAGGCGTTGTAACAGTGTTTTGTGGCAGACTGTGTCGAATGCTGCAGAGAGGTCAAGGAGGATGAGGGCGACGGTGTCACCATTGTCCAGTAGAGTTCGAATGTCGTCTGTAGCTGCGATGAGGGCGGTCTCAGTGCTGTGTTTTGCTCTGAATCCGGATTGTGAGGGGTCGAGGGATTTGTTGGCTTCGAGGAAGGCGGCGAGCTGGTTGTTGACAGCTTTCTCGATGACTTTGGCCGGGAATGGTAGGAGCGAGATGGGGCGGTAGTTTTTGAGTTCGGTGGGGTCCGCTGTGGGTTTTTTCAGAAGGGCGGTGAGTTCAGCGTGTTTCCAGTCTACCGGAAAGGTGGCGGAGTTGAAGGAGCAGTTGATGACGTCTCGGAGGTGCGGTGCTATGATGGAGTCTGCTTTGTTGAAGATGTGGTGAGGACATGGGTCTGTGGGAGATCCTGAGTGGATGGAGTTCATTAGGCGGATGGTGTCTTCAGTGGAGATTGGGTTCCAATCGTTAAGGGTGTTCGCCGGGGGAGGATGATCAGCAACTGGTAGGGTGGGTTGGTTTCCGGGTTGGTTGTCAAAGCTGTTGTGGATGTCTGCAATCTTGTTGTGGAAAAATGAGGCTAGGGAGTCGCAGAGGGTTTGAGAGGGGGTGATGTCGTTGGAGTTGGCCGAGGGATTGGAAAATTCCTTGACGATGTTGAAAAGTTCCTTGCTGTTGTGAGCGTTGTTGTCAAGTCGATCCTTGAATGCTGTTTTTTTGGCCTTTCGGATTAGTTGGTGGTGAATGCGGGTGGCGTTCTTGAAGGCGTCCTTGGTGCTGGTGGTTGGGTATTTTTTCCAGGTCTTTTCAAGGGTGCGGCAGAGTTTCTTGGACTTCTTGAGATCATCGTTGAACCAAGAGGCCTTCTTGCTGCCAGGTTTGTTTTGACGTTTTTTCAGTGGCGCTAGGGTGTCAGCGGTTTTGGATAGCCAGATGGTGAGGTTGGCGGCGGCTTCGTTAGCGTTGGATGAGAGGGCTGGGGTGTTTTGAAGGAGCGAAGCGGAGATTTGGTCCGTGGTGATTTTGTTCCAGTTTCTTTGCAGGGTAGGTTGGAGGTGGATGCTGGGTTTTGGTTTGTTGTAGGTGAAGTGGACGCAGCTGTGGTCAGTCCAGAGGAGGTCTGTGGTGTGGCTGAAGGAGACATGGTTGCTGGATGTGAAGATGGGGTCGAGTGTGTGACCTGCGATATGGGTGGAGGTGGTGACAAGCTGTTTAAGTCCGAGATTGGCGAGGTTATCCAAAAGGGTGGCGGTGTTGCGGTCGTTGTTCTTTTCAAGGTGAAAGTTGAGGTCTCCCAGAAGGATGTATTCTTTGGAGGGGAGCGCGTGTGGAGTGATGAAGTCCGTGATGTCTTCACTGAATTTTGCACGGGGTCCTGGTGGTCTGTAGAGGAGGGTGCCTCTGAGTGTAGTCTTGGGGTCGATGTGGATCTGGAAGTGAAGGTGTTCGGAGTTGGCGAGGTTGGCGTCCGAGCTGGTTGATATGCGGATTGATTTCTTATGGACGATAGCGATTCCTCCTCCTGTGCCGGTACGGTCCTTGCGAGTGATCTTATAGTCTTCAGGGATGGCAATGGTGATGTCTGGTGCGGAGGAAGCGTTCATCCATGTTTCCGTAAGGAAGGCGACGTCTGGAGAGATGGTGTCTAGTAGATTCCATAGGTCAATGGCGTGTCTGTGGACCGATCGGGTGTTGAGAAGGATGCATTGTAGGTGGGTGGGGTCGGGAGTCTGTGGTGTGGTCGTAGCGGAGATGTTGACGGTGCCGCTGAATTTGCAGGAGTAGCAGGAGAAGGGTCCATGGGTGTATCCAGGGGCGGCTTGGACGCAGTTGGGAGCGCGACCGGGGTTAAGGGCTAGGAGGGATGCGGCATCGTAGCTAATGCGGGGGGGCTGGGCAGCGCGAGGGGCAGGGGGTCTGGCGCTGGGCGCGGTCCAGGCGCGGACGGGCGTAGACGGGCTTACCTTTGGCGCACCTTCGGCGAGGCCGTAGCGCGTGGACGCTGCGCGTGGAGTCATTGGCCATAAGTGGATGTAGGGGGGGAGGGGCGAGGGCGTCACAGCTGGGAGGCGGGGCGGGCTCAGGGAGTGAGCAAACAACAACACCGGAGCCAAAATGGAGGGGGGAGCAGAGCAGGGCGCCGGGGCAAGTCGCGTTATAAATGCAAGTTAAGTCTGAAAATAAACAAATGCACAAATACGATAGCTACACTTAGAGCGCTAAAGCAGCCAAAAGCAGAGCAGCGCTGATCACCAATACCGCGTTGTGGCAGGGAGGCAGACCAGGGAGCTACCACTCGGGCAGGAGCGACGAGGAGTCACAGCGCTTCGTGGTCTGGGGGGCGCTGAAGTAGGTAGTGGGAGGGCGTCTCAGCTGGGAGGCGGGGCGGGCTCAGGGAGTGAGCAAACAACAACACCGGAGCCAAAATGGAGGGGGGAGCAGAGCAGGGCGCCGGGGCAAGTCGCGTTATAAATGCAAGTTAAGTCTGAAAATAAACAAATGCACAAATACGATAGCTACACTTAGAGCGCTAGAGGCAGAATCTTCTCATGGAAAACAATGTGAGGGTGTTTGAGAGACAAATGGTGATACAGAAGTATACTGCTGAATTCACTACTTTCTGAAAATCACACTTCTGATTGACAACTTTTGAGAGTGAGGCCACGCTTTACTACAAGATGCAAATATGTGCAATCTTAGTATAACACTAAATAAAGTCACTTCTGGGCTAAGACTAATGACCGCTTTAGATGGTACTACCAAAGCAACATTCATACTTGATTATGTAATATATCCGTGCATATTAAGACAAACATGTACATGTACAAAGAAGCATTGGCATTAATGCAACATCTGTATGAGGTTCTGCTTTCCCACTATTCAACTCCGAGGGCTGCATAGAGAGGCTGGTGCCCTTCCTTGCCTAGGAACTGTCAGTGTGCATCTGTTTTGGGCCACTTCACTGTAGAGTCGTAGAGCAGAGTGCTGGGATCTGCATGCTCAGGGAGAGCACAGTACAACTGAGTTGAAGGGGCAATATATTCATAACCCTTACCACACCCCTTCTTTCTGTACATTGAACCAGAGCAGTAGAAGGGTGGTGAGGCTGAGTGAACTGGATTAGTGGTGTCTACTGAGGCCGCCAACAGGATCTTGTATCGTAGTCAGCTGTGAAGCAGCTCTGGATTCACCTGCTCCGCCCTCTGAAGTGGGCTCAAACATTTTGAAGTACTTTGTGATGACTGTAGTTGCAGTGCTTCCATGTATCCTGATTGACCTACTTTAGGGGATGAAAGCAGACTTGCAGATTTGAACGCACAAGGGAGATGCTGATCAAGCAGTGGTACACTGCGCTGAAATAACACACACTGAGTTGCTTTATTCTTTGCTGAGTAGCAGTATTTGTACTTTCCCTCTGCATTAGTTATTGTGTCTAATATTTGAGATGGACATGGAGGACTATAGTCTTTGGTGTCCCCATGACCTATATTCTACCTTGATGAGCATTTGGATCTGGCAGTGGTTGAGCGTCCTTTTATCGTCAGGGAAATACATGACAGCAGAGAATTAGCTAGTCAATTCAACCCTCGCACTGTAACAGCCCAGCATACACCAACTATGCAGGAGGAATTTCTTTCCTGCTTTTTGTTGAAAAGGTGCAAAAAAAACTTCAAACACCTCCCCCTCTCTCTCCCAGTTGGGCATGCCACCCAAGGCAGTGCCTTTCAAACTGCCTATTGGTATAGTGATAGGGATACAGTCCTTCAGACAGCTGGGAGAATGTGCCCTATTAGATACAAATATGCAGATGTACTTCTATTCCCTGACAAAGACTTTGATTTTGCGAAGACTTGGCACAGCTTTGGCACATGGGTCCGAAATACATGTTACTGTTTGGGGAAGGGCTCGAATGTTGTGAATGGGGCATGCTCATAGTGCCACACCCTTGAGTCAGCTTAGTTCTGGGTGGAAAGCAAAGAAATGCTTGGTAAAAGAGGTGAGCAGCCAAGATTTTGTAGCATACACTTAAAGCACACGCACAGACTTCTATCGCACCAGCCCTGAAAATAAGAGTGGACTCATAACAAAGCTTGCCAAAAATTATCAAAGTCCAGGAAGGTAGCACCAGGGTACAGGAGCTCTCAGGTACTACCTAAATGAACGTCAAAAAAGGTCATGTAAATGCAACATGTACTGTATAGCAAGAATCTTTAAGAAGAGGTCCTGAGTTGTGTAGTCCTGTGGTGTTAGTCACTAGTAGAGTGATAGACGTTTGAAGGTGGACATACCTCGACTCCCCTCTTCATATAAGCTTATTTGGATCAGAGCTCAAACACTTTGAGCGATCACTTGTGACGCGCTGGTTCGGTACCCGTATGAGGAGTGTACCCTGAGCTTGAGAATGTCACTTTATTTACTTGTTACTAGATCATACCTTGATATGTTTTTCCATGGGATGGACATAGCCATTCTACCTTGTGGATATATATATATTTTTTAGGGGAGCACTGGATAGGAACAGCTGTAGGGAGCAAAGTATCCTGGTGGATTCTGTCCCCTATAGAAACAATTGGACACGTATGGTCATGCCATTTGGTTGGGGTTGGGTCTAGTGGGCAGAGAAAAGGCAGGTTATGAATTGTATGGTCCCTTGTGGACCTTGAGGGTCCAAAAGAGAAGTTGACATATTGGACTCCGATTCATGGTATCAAGTCAAGTCATAACATTTATATAGCGCACTACATACCCAGAGGGTTTCAAGGCGCTTAGGAAGGGGAGGAGGATTATTTGTCAAATATCCACGTTTTAAGCTGTTTTCTGAACGCTAGGTGATTCTGGGTGAGGCGAAGGTAGTCGGGGAGTGAGTTCCATGTTTTGGCAGCCAGGTATGAGAAGGATCTGCCTCCCATGGTGGTCTTGTTGATGCGAGGTACATTGGCGAAGGCTTGGCAGGAAGAGCGAAGTTGGCGGGAGGGGGTGTAGAAGGACAGTCGAGAATTGAGGCAGTCTGGTCCGATGTCGTAGAGTGATTTGTGTGCGTGGGTAAGCAGTCGGAAAGTAATCCTCTTATTGACGGGTAGCCAGTGGAGGTCTTTAAGGTGACCAGAGATGTGTTCGTTGCGTGGGATGTCTAATATGAGCCTGGCTGAGGCGTTTTGGATTCGTTGTAGTTTCTTCTGGAGTTTAGCGGTGGTACCTGCGTAGAGGGTGTTTCCGTAGTCCAGTCGGCTCGTGACTAGAGCGTGGGTGACTGTTTTCCTTGTTTCGGAGGGGATCCAGCGAAATGTTTTTCTGAGCATGCGAAGAATGTTAAAGCAGGAAGAGGATACGGCGCTGACTTGTCTGTTCATTGAGAGTGAAGAGTCTAGGATGACGCCAAGGTTCTGTGCGTGGTCTGTCGGGATGGGTGCATTTCCGAGGGCTTCCGGCCACCAGGAGTCGTCCCATGCAGAGGGGGATTTACCTAAGATGAGGACTTCTGTTTTGTCTGAGTTCAGTTTCAGACGGCTTTGTTTCATCCATTCGGCGACTTCTTTCATTCCTTCGTGTAGGTTAGTTTTGGCGGTGTTGGGGTCCTTGGTGAGAGATAGGATCAGTTGAGTGTCATCCGCGTAAGAGATGATGTTGAGGTTGTGTTGGCGGGCTATGGCCGCGAGGGGGCTCATGTATACGTTGAAGAGGGTGGGACTGAGTGAGGATCCTTGTGGTACGCCGCAGATGATTTCGGAGGCCTCGGACTTGAATGGAGGAAGGCGGACTCTCTGGGTTCTTCCGGAGAGGAACGAGGTGATCCATTCTAGTGCCTTTCCTTGGATTCCGATGTTTCTGAGGCGTTGTAAAAGGGTGCTGTGGCAGACTGTGTCGAAGGCTGCAGAGAGGTCGAGGAGGATGAGGGCGACTGTGTCTCCATTGTCCAGTAGAGTACGAATGTCGTCTGTTGCTGCGATGAGGGCGGTCTCAGTGCTGTGTTTGGCTCGGAAGCCAGATTGTGAGGGGTCGAGTGATTTGTTGGCTTCGAGGAAGGCGGCGAGCTGGTTGTTGACAGCTTTCTCGATGACTTTGGCCGGGAATGGAAGAAGCGAGATGGGGCAGTAGTTTTTGAGTTCGGTGGGGTCTGCTGTTGTTTTTTTCAGAAGGGCGGTGAGTTCAGCGTGTTTCCAGTCTTCTGGGAAGGTAGCGGAGTTGAAGGAGCAGTTGATGACGTCTCGGAGGTGCGGAGCTATGACGGAGTCTGCTTTGTTGAAGATGTGGTGAGGGCATGGGTCTGTGGGGGATCCAGAGTGGATGGAATTCATCAGGCGGATGGTGTCCTCAGTGGAGATTGGGTTCCAGGCGTTAAGGGTGTTAACGGGGGGAAGATGGTCAGCTGATGGTAGGGTGGGTTGGCTTCCGGGTTGGTTGTCAAAGCTGTTGTGGATGTCAGCAATCTTGTTGTGGAAAAAAGAGGCTAGGGAATCGCAGAGGGTTTGAGAGGGGGTGATGTCGTTGGAGTTGGCCGAGGGGTTGGAAAATTCCTTGACGATGTTGAAAAGTTCCTTGCTGTTGTGGGCGTTGTTGTCAAGTCGATCTTTGAATGCTGTTTTCTTGGCTTTTCGGATCAGTTGGTGGTGAGTACGGATGGCGCTTTTGAAGGCGTCCTTGTTGCTGGTGGATGGGTCTTTTTTCCAGGCCTTTTCAAGGGAGCGGCACAGTTTTTTGGACTTCTTGAGGTCGTCGTTGAACCATGAGGCCTTCTTGATGCCAAGTTTGTGTTGACGTTTTTTCAGTGGTGCTAAGGTGTCGGCGGTGTTGGATAACCAAAGGGTGAGGTTGGAGGCGGCTTCGTTGGCGTTAGAAGAGAGGGCTGGGGAGGTTAGAAGGAGCGATGTGGAGATCTGATCTGTGGTGATTTTGTTCCAGTTTCTTTGTAGAGTTGGTTGGAGGTGGATGATGGGTTTCGGCTTGTTGTAGGTGAAGTGAACGCAGCTGTGGTCAGTCCAGAGGAGATCCGTAGTGTGGCTGAAGGAGACATGGTTGCTGGAGGTGAAGATGGGGTCGAGAGTGTGACCTGCGATGTGGGTGGGGGAAGTGACCAGTTGTTTAAGTCCGAGGTTGGCGAGGTTGTCCAAGAGGGTGGTGGTGTTGCGGTCGTTGTTCTTTTCAAGGTGGAAGTTGAGGTCTCCCAGAAGGATGTAGTCTTTGGAGGGGAGCGCGTGTGGGGTGATGAAGTCCGTGATGTCTTCACTGAATTTTGCGCGGGGTCCTGGTGGTCTGTAGAGGAGGGTGCCTCTGAGTGTGGTCTTGGGGTCGATGTGGATCTGGAAGTGAAGGTGTTCGGAGTTGGCGAGGTTG
This sequence comes from Lissotriton vulgaris, assembly GCF_964263255.1. NCBI lineage: Eukaryota > Metazoa > Chordata > Amphibia > Caudata > Salamandridae > Lissotriton > Lissotriton vulgaris. Next base: position 238,368,278 of record NC_141700.1, on the reverse strand, counting down.
GCATCAGAGCTGGTTGAGATGCGGATTGTTTTCTTATGGACGATAGCGATTCCACCTCCTGTATGGTCGGTGCGGTCCTTGCGTGTGATCTTATAGTCATCAGGGATAGCGATGGCGATGTCAGGGGCGGAGGAAGCGTTCATCCATGTTTCTGTTAGGAAGGCGACGTCAGGAGAGATGGTGTCTAGTACGTTCCAAAGGTCAATGGCGTGCCTGTGGACCGAGCGGGTGTTGAGCAGGATGCATTCTAGGTGGTTGGGGTCGGGAATCTGTGTTGTGGTCGTAGCGGAGATGTTGTCTGTGCCGCTAAACTTGCAGGAGAAGCAGGAGAACGGTCCATGGGTGCGTCCAGGAGCGGCTTGGACGCAGTTGGGGGCGCGACCGGGGTTAAGGGCTAGGAGGGTGGCGGCATCGTAGGTAATGCGGGAGGGCTGGGTAGCGCGAGGGGCAGGGGGTCTGGCGCTAGGCGCGGTCCAGGCGCGGACGGGCGTAGACGGGCTTACCTTTGGCGCACCTTCGGCGCGAATTGGGCGCGGGCGCTGCGCGTGAACGCTGCGCGCGGGAACTATTGTCATATATGGGTGGTGGAGGGGGGCGGGGGCGAGGCAGGGTCAGCTGGGAGGCGGGCGCGGGGTGGAGCTACGTTCAGGGAAACAACAAACAACAAAATGGCTGCAACTACGGGGAAATCGAAAGTAGCCTGGGGATGATTCTACGGCACAATCGGGCACAAAGTGAAGCGCAATTCGTAGTCAAAGCGCAGGCTTGGCGGAACAGCCCAAACAGTTCAGAGCGCACAGTGCATATAGTTCAATCAGCAAGTACAATGTGCAAAGCAGGCAGCGGCAGTGAAGCGGAGCTAAAGGTCGCGCTGGGGTGTGCTTGTAAAGCGCTACGATACCACACAGTCAGAGCGTCGAGGTGCTTGTAAAGCGCTACGAAATCACACAGGAACAGCGAGTCTGAGGGAGCGACCTCTTCCGACCAGGTCAGGAGAGTCACGGCGCAGGGAAGGTGGTGTGGGACTACGACTATCTGCGGGAGGCAGGGTCAGCTGGGAGGCGGGCGCGGGGTGGAGCTACGTTCAGGGAAACAACAAACAACAAAATGGCTGCAACTACGGGGAAATCGAAAGTAGCCTGGGGATGATTCTACGGCACAATCGGGCACAGAGTGAAGCGCAATTCGTAGTCAAAGCGCAGGCTTGGCGGAACAACCCAAACAGTTCAGAGCGCACAGTGCATATAGTTCAATCAGCAAGTACAATGTGCAAAGCAGGCAGCGGCAGTGAAGCGGAGCTAAAGGTCGCGCTGGGGTGTGCTTGTAAAGCGCTACGATACCACACAGTCAGAGCGTCGAGGTGCTTGTAAAGCGCTACGAAATCACACAGGAACAGCGAGTCTGAGGGAGCGACCTCTTCCGACCAGGTCAGGAGAGTCACGGCGCAGGGAAGGTGGTGTGGGACTACGACTATCTGCGGGAGGCAGGGTCAGCTGGGAGGCGGGCGCGGGGTGGAGCTACGTTCAGGGAAACAACAAACAACAAAATGGCTGCAACTACGGGGAAATCGAAAGTAGCCTGGGGATGATTCTACGGCACAATCGGGCACAAAGTGAAGCGCAATTCGTAGTCAAAGCGCAGGCTTGGCGGAACAGCCCAAACAGTTCAGAGCGCACAGTGCATATAGTTCAATCAGCAAGTACAATGTGCAAAGCAGGCAGCGGCAGTGAAGCGGAGCTAAAGGTCGCGCTGGGGTGTGCTTGTAAAGCGCTACGATACCACACAGTCAGAGCGTCGAGGTGCTTGTAAAGCGCTACGAAATCACACAGGAACAGCGAGTCTGAGGGAGCGACCTCTTCCGGGACTGTAATAACATGCCATTTGATGTGTAATTTGTGTTATGGCTTTAATTTTTGACCTTGAACACATTGCATCCAACAATCTTCAGAGAAAACATGGTTGAAATCCTACCTTGTAATTTGTACTGTGTTTCTTCAAGAGACTTATCACACTGTAGAGGAGAGCTATCAAATTCTGAAGAATGGAAAGTCAAGATTAACACTCACTGTATTGCTTTACTCCAGTGGGCTGGAGAGAAAGATATTGTTTGGGTCTCTCATGACAATAATGCATATTAACATGGACCCTGAGGGTAGATTTTAGATATTGTGGAAAAGTTTGACGGTAGGAATGTAGCATTGTTGAAAATTTGTGCTCCAAATAATGAGGATGTGAAATTCTTTTTTCAGTTTGGTGTACTTAAGTAGTCACTATGTATACTCTAATTTGGGAGTGATCATGATGCATAGCTTGTGTGCGGGGTGAGTAGCCTGAGGGTCGTCTTCTTCTTCTGTTTCTAAAATTATCTGTGTTTTACTAGTATTAGGTGTATATATGGCTATCAAACCAAACTCTTCTGCAGTTTACTCTGTAATATCCAGAGTAGGTTTGAATGCGTGTGAAAGAAATGGCAATATTATCTGCATATACCACTATGGTGGAGAAGGGCTTTAGATTCGGAATTAGGGGAAGTTGTACTTGAAGTTGTATTATATATGATTCCATATATAGAACCTATAAAGAGAGTGGTTATACTCATTACGTGTTGCACAAAATCAAAATTATGGAACAAATTATATCTATGCAGGCTTTGAGTCACTGATATATTGATTTCATCCATCTAATAAAATCTGGAAACATTTTGAAAGTTTGTAGTTCTCCCCAGAGTAACACCCAATACAACTGATCAACAGGTTTATCAGATGATAGGAACATAGTATTAAGTAGTTCTTGTTGGGGTCTTGCCAATTGGTTAGTACTATGGCATGAATGGTGTGAAAAGTAGTCTCTTTGCCCGATAATGAAGCCATGCATTGCCTCTGATGTGAATGATGAGATGATAATGTTCAGTCTAGTAGCTAGCAATTGGGCAAGTTCCTTGGAGTCTTTGTAGGGCTCGGCCTACGTCACCACGAAGTGGGGCAGAGCTTCGAGCTCTTATGTTAAAGAAAAAAAAAAGGTTTCTTTAGGGCTCGGGCCAGATAGATTCCTTAGTGCGCGTGCTTTTGTTATGGCATCTGCATAGTGATTTGTCTTCGCTGTGCTGTCCTTTTAGTAGCCTTGACACGATAGGCTATATGTAATTTTCGTCCGCCATTTGTGGCATTTTCTGTGTGGTTACGAGCACGGGCGTCCATAAATATCAATTAGGAGCTGTCAGGGAGGTGCTGTAATGGAATCCAGATGCTGTGGGCGCGTTCACCATTCTGCAGTGCGTTTTGGTGGGCGCGCGCCATGCATTATTTTGTTGCTCCTTTCATCTCAGGTTTACTCGGCAAATTTAAATGTTTGAATAGCTGAAATGCTTTTACCGACATTTAAAATGTTTGTTTGGAATAAAAGGTTTACAGTTTTCAGCCAGCTTGCACCTCCTTGTTTGAACACGGAATGTAAAGCGAGTTTGTTTTAGAGCACTGATAGCCCTGTGAGGTGATACTTCAGGGTCGACGTGGTGGGTGCTTCGGGCTGGCTTGCCAGTTTGTTTACTTAAGCGGCTGACATGGTAAGTGGAATAACGAGGGAAGAACACGGTACCAGCTGTATATTTGACTGTCACTCTTAGCTGCGATAAAAATAAGTGGGAAAGTGCAATTTCGGATGATATCGAACATTCACTCATTCCAACAATTATGCATTTAAAAAGATTTTAACTTTCAGGCTTATTGTGAACATTTGAGGGTTACGGGTGGCGAGTTCAGTAAGAGGTAAAGAGTGCGCTTTTCATGCCCTACTTCGGGTTCACAGTGCGAGTTTGGGCGGCTGCGACACCAGCTAAATATAAATCTGGCGCAGTCCTACTGGGCACCATGCTGTATGTCAGTCTATGAGGGAAGGCGCCATTCTGCTCTGTGCTGTGGTGAAGGATAGGGACATTGTGAACAACGATGGTTGGGAGCAGGAGATGGCCTTCGGGGTGACGACGTTATGTGCAGAGTGGTAGTGCAGAGTGCAGAGGCAGAGTGCAGAGTGCAGAGTGGTAGTGCAGAGTGGTAGTGCAGAGTGGTAGTGCAGAGTGGTAGTGCAGAGTGGTAGTGCAGAGTGGTAGTGCAGAGTGCAGAGTGGTAGTGCAGAGTGCAGAGTGGTAGTGCAGAGTGGTAGTGCAGAGTGCAGAGTGGTAGTGCAGAGCGGTAGTGCAGAGTGGTAGTGCAGAGTGGTAGTGCAGAGTGGTAGTGCAGAGTGGTAGTGCAGAGTGCAGAGTGGTAGTGCAGAGTGGTAGTGCAGAGTGGTAGTGCAGAGTGGTAGTGCAGAGTGGTAGTGCTGAGTGGTAGTGCAGAGTGGTAGTGCAGAGTGCAGAGTGGTAGTGCAGAGTGCAGAGTGGTAGTGCAGAGTGCAGAGTGGTAGTGCAGAGTGCAGAGTGGTAGTGCAGAGTACAGAGTGGTAGTGCAGAGTGGCAGTGCAGAGTGGCAGTGCAGAGTGCAGAGTGGCAGTGCAGAGTGTAGAGTGGCAGTGCAGAGTGCAGAGTGGCAGTGCAGAGTGGCAGTGCAGAGTGCAGAGTGGTAGTGCAGAGTGCAGAGTGGTAGTGCAGAGTGCAGAGTGGTAGTGCAGAGTGCAGAGTGGTAGTGCAGAGTGGCAGTGCAGAGTGGCAGTGCAGAGTGCAGAGTGGCAGTGCAGAGTGTAGAGTGGCAGTGCAGAGTGCAGAGTGGCAGTGCAGAGTGGCAGTGCAGAGTGGCAGAGTGGTAGTGCAGAGGGCAGAGTGGCAGTGCAGAGGGCAGAGTGGTAGTGCAGAGGGCAGAGTGGTAGTGCAGATTGCAGAGTGCGAGTGGTAGTGCAGAGTGGTAGTGCAGAGTGGTAGTGCAGAGTGGTAGTGCAGAGTGGTAGTGCAGAGTGGTAGTGCAGAGTGCAGAGTGGTAGTGCAGAGTGCAGATTGAGAGTGCGAGTGGTAGTGCAGAGTGCAGATTGAGAGTGCGAGTGGTAGTGCAGAGTGGTAGTGCAGAGTGCAGATTGGTATTGCAGAGTGGTAGTGCAGAGTGCAGATAGGTAGTGCAGAGTGGTAGTGCAGAGTGCAGATTGAGAGTGCAGAGTGGTAGTGCAGAGTGCAGAGTAGTAGTGCAGAGTGCAGAGTGGTAGTGCAGAGTGCAGATTGAGAGTGCGAGTGGTAGTGCAGAGTGGTAGTGCAGAGTGCAGATTGAGAGTGCGAGTGGTAGTGCAGAGTGGTAGTGCAGAGTGCAGATTGAGAGTGCGAGTGGTAGTGCAGAGTGCAGATTGGTAGTGCAGAGTGGTAGTGCAGAGTGCAGATTGGTAGTGCAGAGTGATAGTGCAGAGTGCAGATTGAGAGTGCAGAGGGGTAGTGCAGAGTGCAGAGTGCAGAGTGGTAGTGCAGAATGCAGAGTAGTAGTGCAGAGTGGTAGTGCAGAGTGGTAGTGCAGAGTGGTAGTGCAGAGTGGTAGTGCAGAGTGGTAGTGCAGAGTGGTAGTGCAGAGTGGTAGTGCAGAGTGCAGATTGGTAGTGCAGAGTGCAGATTGGTAGTGCAGAGTGCAGATTGGTAGTGCAGAGTGCAGATTGGTAGTGCAGGGTGCAGATTGGTAGTGCAGAGTGGTAGTGCAGAGTGCAGAGTGGTAGTGCAGAGTGGTAGTGCAGAGTGCAGAGTGGTAGTGCAGAGTGCAGATTGGTAGTGCAGAGTGCAGAGTGGTAGTGCAGAGTGCCTAAAACACATTTCCATTTACAATGCCATTATCTCTAACTTAAAACAAACGCGAGCCCTAATGCATTACTAATGCTTGTTTTATAGGGATATTAGTTGGGGAGATCTACTGTCGGAGGGGCCTTTATCTTTTTTCAGAATTTTTGTATTTTATCTGCAGACCATACCGAGGTGGGGGGCTGGTTATTTTGTAAAATCTCTATTAGAGTCTCTCTGTACTGTGGAGTAATTACATTTACCAAGATTTTATAGATTTATCTTCCGCAGTGAATTTGGCAGTTAAAGTTTTAATTTTAATCTGTTATGGACATACTTGTGTTGTTAAGGTATTCAGAAATGTTAGTAAATTATATTTGATATCCTTGTGGTAGAGGGTGTAGTAATGTTAAACAAATGTTGGCAGGATTTAATTCTGATTATAAGTACTTTTGCTACTTTCACCTTCGATATTGCAGATGTTGGTACTTTCTGGTTATCTGCTCATGAAGGTGAGCATATTACTGAACTTCTCTTCCATTTCAATTCTTTGGATTTGAGTTGTAAATATTTTTTTCATAAGGTATAATGATATGCAGAGCATTCATTCACCCTTGTAGACCAGAAATATTAGTGTATGTGAATTAGGAGAGTTATTATTTATTTATCTGGTGTGACAGCTAATTAATGGGTCTTTTTCTTTTCTTAGTATGTCTTATTCTATTTGACCAGCCTTTTGAGATACACAGAGGCAAGATGGCGCTCCCAGCGTCGGCTGAGTGAGCTGGCTAAATGACTCCTTCCCCGTTAACCTTTTCCTCCCGCCTGTGACTGCAATAGTGCTGCCCGATAGAGAAATTTGTGTTCTACAGTATTGGGGATGATTTGGCAGGTGTGGGGTCTTCCTCTCCCTTCAAGATTGGTGTGTACGAGAACCACTTATATCACCGAGAGCTCTGCTCCGCTCACCTGTGCGATCTTACCGATGCCTCCAAAGGCATCCTCCAGGGGCACGAAGACTCGTGGACTGCTTGCAGGCTTTGGCAGGTTATTCTGGATTGGGGATGCCAATTCGTCACCGGTACATTGACCGGATTACCTGGAATGGGAGACCAAACTCGAAGTGGTGCCTCTCTACGAGGACGACAGACAGTTCCAGCTCTCTTTAGAGTGCAGAGTGGCAAGAATAAGGTACTGCGTGAATCGGCTGCAGAGATTAAGGCACCCCTTCAAAGTGAGACACCTCAAACAATACCGGCAGAAGACCTAATTCAATGTACTGTATCACCTTCAGCCGAGACTATAAGAAAAGGACTGGTTACTGAACTGCCCGATCAAGGGAGTAAACGTACTTTGGAGGGTGCTTCGGCAGCAGAAAGCTGTGCTGGTATTGATGGCAAAATTATAATTTAAGATCTTTGATATCCACTGGAAGCCTTTCAGCAGAAGTTAGTGGAATAGCAGCCTAGCAGCAAGATAGCTGCATTATGGGATCTGAAGTCCAGTCAAATATTCTTCAGGATTAAAATACTAAAGATACTACAGATCAGAATAATATCGACAAGGTGTCTGATAATTTGCTGTCTAATCCACAGACATCGCAAGAAGAGGAATAAAGATCTATTAAATAGGCGGATTCAGGGAATACATTTTATTTTATGTCGGACCACTCTAATTCCTATGGGGAGGATAGTTTAGGCAAAGACTGGGTTGAGGATGAAAGTAACTGTAGCAGCTTGCGATGGGAGGAAGAAGTAGAAAAGACCCCACATATATCTGGAACGGTCTACAAGCAGAAAAATCAAGCTATTATATCAGACTCCAGGCTCAGCTAGCTCTATGATCTGAGACTATTCTTTCTCACCTAAACTAGACGGGAAGAAGGTACAGGACGAAGAAGCACCCTTCGCAAATACTGGAGCAAATGAACCTGTAGAACCCGTAGAAATCACACGCTCTACAATATACTAGAGGATTATGGCTCATCGAGAGGAGACCCGGGCGGAGAGCTCCCCCACTCATGGTGCATGCCGCAAACTACAAAACTGTATTCGAAGGGTTGCTAAGACCTATTCTGAGTTCTCAGTAAGAATCAGTAAGGCGGAATCTAGAATATCCCTGCTTGAAGAGGAGATGGCTGCACAAAAGATTGTGACTGAGTTTATGAAAAAGCTGAAAGAGGAAACGCTTTGGAAACTGGCTGATCTTGAAAATCGTTCCCTGGGTAATAACTTGAGGATTTTGAGTATTCGCAAGTGCAAGGAGGGGGCAGATGCCCGGGAGTTTGTGATTGACCTTTTTGCAGAGCCATTCCCTGAACTAAAGCAATGGGATTGGAAAATTGAGTTGCAAAGGGCCCACCGATTTCCCTTTTTTCCAACGTAAAAAAGGGGGACGAGTGGATAATCAACCGAGAGCGATTCTTATATTTAAATAATTTCTTGGCCCATGAAGCATTATACAATCTGGCTAGGCCTGATGAGAAAAGGATGGGGAAGGGCTGTGACTTCTTTGTAAGACCAGATTTCTGTCGGGCAACAGTTGAAAAAAGATGACAATTGCGCCAGTTAATTCCTGAGCTTCAGGCAAAAGGAGTGCAGGTCTTTTTGGTCAGTTGAGCCAAGCTGAAGGTGGTTTTCCAGGGGCAAACACATTTTTTCTTATCTGAAGTTCAAGCAACATACAATAATTTTTATGGGGGTACGGTAGGTCTAGAAGGGCAATTAAGTGGATGATGCTTCCAAGACTCAGGGGTGGATGGGGGGGTACCCTGCTTCCTCTTATCTCATTGGGCAGCACTCTTGCAGCATATGGGGATACTCGTGGTAGGAGCTACGGAGGTCAATACAGGTTGCCGTAAGACCAACTACATACGAGATGCTGCTTGGAGAGGAAGCTAGGCAAAGCTTGGTCAACATTTTAGAGCCTAGCTATTACAAAAAGATCACATTTAAAATAATTCAGTCAGCTTATTCAATTTAGAGGAAGATACGACACAGATTTAGGATATCAAATATCAATGCATATACCCCTTTCTCGGTGTGTGGTCTGTTACCACCAGTATTTCAGGATCAAATTACGTTTAGTTGGGGAAATGCAGGGATTAAAGTGTTGGGGGGGCGTATGCTGCGATGGTCAAATAATTTCATTTCTATTTCTGGAAGAAAAGTTTAGCCTCTCAAGGAGAGATTTTTGAAAGTTTTTACAGATTTGGAGTTTCTTAGGCACAACTTTGCAAGGGGTGAATGCAAATTTGGGAGAAATTGCTTTGGTTGAAATGATACAGAAACGATCTCGGATCGGGAAACTATACCAGTTATTATTGGATGCCTTTCCTGATGATTTAAAAGCCCAGAATGCTAGATGGGAGAGAAAGCTAGGAAAGGAAGAGATAAACTTGGAAGGATCGTTGAGACTAGGTAATCGGGTGTTTATAACCGGTAGCTTTAAGACCCAGCATTTCATGTCTTTATTTGAACTATATTACACTCCTGCAAAGACCTCTAAATGGGAGAGTTTACGGGGTAGCGCTTGTAGTAGATGTGGGGCATGGAGTGCAGATACTATACACATGTTTTATGCTTGCAGCAGTCTAGCACACTTTTCAAGGGACACAGATTTTTTTTCTGAATTTGATTATTGATACTCAAGTAACCCTCACATTAGATTTAATCATTTTCGGTGTAGAGTACAATGAGGGAGGAAATTCTCGTATAAGGTCCGAGATCCGATTTGTATTTATTGCTAGGGCTGCTATTAGATTATGTATATCCTCTCAGTGGATTAGCTCTGACTCCCCAACGCTTATAAATTGGCGTTCTAGGATATTAGCTTTATAGAATATCGAATATTCTGTATATCGGATGAGAGGGTGTAGGAGACGAGAACTGGGCCAAAAAATATAGTCTCCTATTACTAGATGGATAGAGAAAACTATGTTAACCTGTTAGGATATTTGGCTTCATTTAATTACTTCTTTCCTAGTCTTGTTCACAATATTTCTCTTATTTGGTCTCTCTTTTTCTCCTTTTTCTTTTTTTTCCCCATTTTTTTTTCCTTTTTTTTCTTCTTTTGGCCTTGCGGTCAGTCTTCAGGGATTGTATCATATATTATGTATTGAGTTAGTATTAAATCAGTTTTTTTTAATTTTATTTCCAATAATGAGTTGTTCAAGATAATATAAAGTTTTAAAGTATACTTGGCATGTGAAATGAAGATGAATTCACCATGACAAACTAAGATAAAGATCTTTTTTTTTAGTATTAAATCTTTTTATTGAACACAAGACTCCCAGGTAATGCAGTAAGCGTACAGCAAACATTGTATATGTGACAAGTGCTTGATTTACGACCGGATCGTCAGAATTAAGCATATCACAAAGTCTACATGGCAAACTGAGTCCCAGTGCTATACCGAATGGAGGTTGAATGAAATGCTGAAGTGCAAGTGCCAAAAGAAAGAGCAACCCCCCCAACCTCCCCTTGCCCCGCCCCCTCCCAACTTGCCTACCCACCACCCACGTTCCAAGTCCAGTTTCTCAATCCACACTCGCATCCGTTCACTCGACCTTAGTGACATCATCTAGTTAAAAAAATTGTAGCAGCCGTAGATAGCGGGGACATGTCACCTCCCTGAATTCTGTGGCCGACAGGGACAAAAAGGGTTGACCAGTGACAACTTCTCCATTCCTAAGACTGACCAAAGCCTGCCTAGCCAGCCCTGTATAGTAGGCACCTGTGCCGTGCACCATAAGGCCAGAATAGTCTGAGCAGCGGAGCCCAGCGCTATCGCGATCAGTCGCCCTCTTCTAGCTCTAAGGGGAATAGTAATGGCGTTAGGAAGCCCCAGGAGGACATAGGCCGGAAATCTCGGAATCTCCGTGTCGAAGTGAGCGTCAATTTCATCCAGAACCACCCTCCAATATCCCTGAATGTGTGTGCAGTCCCACAAAAGGTGTGTCAGTGTGCCTGTCTCTGCGCATCCTCTCCAGCACGTCGCTTCTCGGGAAGAATCCATCCCGTGCAACCGTTCAGGCGTGTAATACCAGTATGACACCAGCTTGGTAAAGGTGGACGTCAGGCCCATGTTGGAAGCAGAGTGTTGCGCCCGATAGCAAATGTCCTCCCATTCTTTATTACTCAGATCCCTTCCCAGCTCCCTTTCCCAGCGTGCCCTCCCCGCATTGTAGACTCGCGAGTATTGCTCCAGAAGCAATCGGTAGAGGTCCGAGATGAGTCGCTTGTCTGTCTTCCGAGAAAGCAGCCAATACTCGTACTGGCTGAGTTTCCGGTCAGCTCCCTCCCTCATTTGAGGGTCAAGCGCCCAATGACGCACCTGTAGATAACGGATGCGCTCCGATTCTGGTAGGCCATACTCCTGACACAAGTGTTCAAATGGTGCTACCCTTCCGTTGGAGTACAGGTGAAATAAAGCCCGACAGCCTGCCGAGCGCCACCGAGCGAACGCCCGTAAGTCTCTGCCAGGCTCAAAATCTGGATTTTCCAGCAACGGCATCAGAGGTGACGGGAATGTTGTCAGGCCATGTCGGGCGTTAGTCTGATCCCACACTTCCAGCGGGACTCTGGTGATGAGAGAGGCATATAAGTTAGGGGGTCTATGCAAGGGTCAACCGGCCACCGCCTGGTCCAGAAAAAGCCAATGCCGCTCTGACTCCCACTTTCTCCACTCCACCAGGGTGCGGAGTTGTGTTGCTTGGTAATATAGCGTCAGGTCGGGTAGTCCCAGACCTCCTTTCTCTGGAGGGAGCATCGCCAGCCGCAGTTTCATCCTCGGGGGCTTTCCGTTCCAGATGAATTGCGCAAGTTCCGATTGTGTTTGGCGAATCCAGCCCTCAGGCAGTCGGAGCGGAATAGCCAGAAAGATATAAATAATCTGTGGCAAGATGGTCATCTTTACCGCCGCCACCAGTCCCAGCCAAGAGAGAGGCAGGTGCCGCCATCGCCCCAACTCTGCGCGGATAGTATGGCGGAGAGTGGCATAGTTAATCCGCACTGTGTCCTGCAAAGTGTGCGCCAGGTGAATCCCCAGGTCGAAGACCGCCTCCGAGGACCAGTGAAAGGGGAAGCGATCTTCAAGAAAGGCACGGATCTGGCGCTCCAGCGAGAGATCCAGCGCCAACGGTTTGGCCATATTCACCTTAAAGCCCGAGGCCCTTGCGAATGCATCCAAGATTTCGATGCTAGCCGGCAGGGAGTCCCTCGGGTGGCCAGGGACAGGAGCACATCATCAGCGTACAGACTGATTGTATGAGTATAAGCTCCAATTTTCATCCCCTGAACTCTGGGATCCGTCCTTAGGGCTTGCGCCAGCGGTTCCTTGTACAGTGCAAATAACAGGGGGGAAAGTGGGCACCCCTGTCTGGTCCCGCGTTCTATAAGAAATCGGGCTGAGGAGCAACCCTTGACACGTACAGTCGCCGTGGGGAAGGTATAACAGTTCAGCACCCACGTGCGGAATTTGGCACCTAATCCCGCCTTTATCATTACCTGTTCCAGATATGGCCAATGGACCCGATCGAATGCCTTTTCGGCGTCAATCGCTAGGATCATGAACTCGCCAGGCAATCTTGTGGCTCGTTCGATCAGGTGGAGCGCCCTCTTAGTGTTATCAGCAGTCTGTCGTTCGGGAATAAACCCTGTCTGATCAACCAACCCCTGCATCAGGGGCGACAGCCGGGAGGCAAGGATACTAGTATAAAGTTTGAGATCAACGTTGAGGAGGGCGATGGGTCTATAGGCTCTGCATTGCGTGCGGTCTTTCCCCGGCTTGGGGATGACCGAAATGGTGGCCTCCATCAGGTCCCTCGGTATAGCGCCAGATTCTGAAAAGGAGTTAAAAAGCGAAGTGAACAGCGGGGCTAGCTGGATGCAGAAGGTTTTGTAAAAGATGGCGGTGTAGCCATGTGGGCCAGGGGCCTTAGCTAATTTAAGTCGCAAGATCACTGAAATCACCTCTTCCGGTCTTATCGCCCTCTCCAGTGCCTCCGACTGCTCCGGCGAGAGAGTAGGCAGCGCGGTATCGTGCAAGAATGCTTCACTATCCGTGGGGTTAAGATCGGCTCCGGCGTATAACGCCGCGTAGAAGTCGCTAAAGGTGTTCGCAATGTCCCTATCCTCTACAACTTTTGTGCCCGTTTGTGTGATTAATTCTCGCACCGTGTGCCGCTGAAACCGTTTCCTGAGTGCCCTTCCCAACAGCCGGCCGCAGCAGTCCCCGCCTGTGCATACATATGACGGACCCTCAAAGCTTCGTATTCGGCGCGGTCTTGGTCGAGGGCCGCTAGTTGCTGACGCGCCAGACGGAGCTGCCTCCAAATTCAAGGCGCCCCTGTTCTCTGGTGTATACGCTCTAGCTCGCGCGTAGTCGCCAATAGCGCCTCTTTTTTTCGCGTCCGCTCCGCATTCTGCGCCGCCGATATCGCTATGAACTCGCCTCTTAGCACTGCCTTGAGCGCCGCCCAGTGTGTGGCCCGTGAGGTCTCAGAAGGCTGATTGTGTGTCATGTACTCCGTTATGACCCCTTTAATTTTAGCTATAACCTCTTTCCGATGTAATAGCGTGTCGCGCAATTTCGAGCAACGCGGAGGACGTGCAAGGGGCGGGAAGAAGAACACTGCCGTGAGCGGCGCCTGATCTGACAGCGCCATTGCTCCTATATCTGTCTGGGATGCCAGCGCCGTGAGTGAGGTGGAGGTCAGCATATAGTCTAACCGAGCATAAGTCTTATGGGCATTGGAGTAATATGTGTAATCCCTAGTACCCGGGTGAAAGGTTCGCCACAGATCAGTCAACCCCAACTCTCTCAATCTACAGTGTCCCCCCTCCGACAGAGTGCCTGTTTGCGAGAAGCGCTGCCCTGATCTGTCCTGTAGGTTGTCGAAGACCAAATTAAGATCCCCCCCCTATCACCATATGTCTGTCCGGGGAAGCCGCGGTCTCATCAAGAACCTGGTGTAAAAACTTTTCTTGTCCCTCGTTAGGTGCATAAACTGTACTAGCTGTGAAAGTGACCTCGCCTATAGAGAAGCTATAGGACAGCAGCCTCCCCTTTATCTCAGCTCTTTTCTGCAGAACTTTACCTCGAAAGTGGTGGGACACCAATATCGCAACCCCTGCAGTCTTCGTGGGTGCTGAAGAGAAAAACTGTGTTGGGAAGTGGCGTGATTTCATCCTGTGACAATCTTTGGGCAGTAAGTGCGTCTCCTGTTGGAGGCAGATATCAGCCTTCGAATTCTCCAGGAGAGACAAGACTGCCCTGCGCTTTACCGAGTTATTCAAGCCTCGGACATTTAAAGTGAGGAGGCACAACTCAGCCGCCGACATAGGGAATCTTCAAACCTTCAAGCTGTGTCCCAGGAGATCCCTGCACCCCTGCATCCCCCTACTCATCCATTCTCACCGGAACTTCGATCCCCCACCCCTACCACTAACCCCGCACTAAAGCCGAGCTCTTCTTGAATCAAAACACCCCCCCCCCCCCAGAAGCCCTCCCTAACCCCAACCAGAATCCGCCTCCAGAACTCCCTCCACCCCCCAACAGTCAAAATAGTCCTGTGCCGGTCATGTCTTTGTTCAGGCCCTCGGAATGAAGTGGTGACGGGAAACGTGGCACTGGCAGTCCCAGCGGCCCCCCGTCCGGCCCCACTTAAGCCCATATGACATCAATGCTAAGAGAAGAAATACCTCCCTCCCTTCTATTGCGCATGAGGAAGATACTCAGTCTTGTGTTGCAGTATCCTTGGACACCTCCTCAATAGCTGCCGCCTTCTCCTGTGCCACCGTCTCAGGGTCTGGCCTACGGGCCTGCCTGGGCGCTCGTCGATGCCGCACTTTCTGCCAACTCTCCCCGAGGGGCGGGGGGTCTCTCCTGCGAGGGGTTGTCCGCATCCTCTCCGGCCCTCGAGGACTCCTCCGACTCTATCCCCAGAAGGGTGCAGGCGTCGTAACAGAGATCGGAACTGATGAAGTGCGCCATTCCATTTGAAAACCAGGCGGAACGGGTGACCCCAAGAGTAAGGGACCCCCTTCTCGTGGAGGAACGAGGTGACCACTTTGAATGCTCTCCTTTTTTGTAAACTTATAGCGGAAAGGTCCTGATATAGCGCGATCTGAAGATCTCGATAGCGTAGAGGGTGCTTTCGGCGCGCTTCCTGCATTATCCTCTCCTTCAGTGGGAAATCCGGCAGGAACTCCAAAATATCTGGCGGGGGGGCGGGCGCCCTTCTTGCCAATCCCACTCTGTGTGCCCTGTCAATGCGTATCACAAAGTCTTTCCTTTCTCCTAAAATGTCCCGAAACAGGCCCTGCAAGAACAGGGTGATGTCACCCCCCTCCGCCTTGGATGGTACACCTCGGACGCGTATATTATTCATCCGGGAGCAGTTTTCTAAATCTTCTGCATGGGCCTGTAAGTCCAATTGCTGTTCCTGCAGGCGCAGCACCTCCTGCTGTAGTTGCTCCACTTCTTCACTCCGCGTATGATCAGCCTCTTCGACAGCGGCCACCCTTTCTCCCAGTCCATCGACGTCGCGGTGAAGCTCCTGATACTCTCCCGCCATTTCCTGTTTTAGGGTCTGGAAGTCCTCCCGTAGAGAGTTGAACAGGGATTCCAGGAACACCTTGGTAATCGGGGCCCCTTAGTCTTCTTGCCTCACCAAGTCTATGGCCGCCGCCGGGCCTGAGGGGCTTTTGGTCCCCTTAGGTGCTCCCTTCGTCAACATGTCTGTGATGGTGCGTCCTCCCTTGCGTGATGCCCCGGACATGTCGGGGCCCGCCGGGCACATGCCGCCAGAGGCCCCCCGCTATGGCTCAAGGTTGCCCCCCTCCGTCTCCACCACCAGCTCTCTGGCCCACCAGCCTCACCTAGGCCGCCTGTGCAGTGGTTACTCAGCTGGGGGGTCAGTCAGTCTATCCCACGGCGTTCACCAAGCTCCAGGACTCAAAAAGGGCCCTCACAATCCAGAGTCAGTCCGCCCACCGCTGGGCTCCTGAGAGGCTCGCCTGTGCAATATTCTAGGTGCCACGTGTCTAGGGGGACCCCCTCGCAAAGGCTGCTTTCCGTCCACCAACCAGGGCTTCAAAGAGGGGTTCCCTCCAACTTGGTCTCGAGGGTCGAGTTACACTCTAAGGGCAGGCCGGCCCTCGTCACTGGTCTCTCACTTCTACTGCAAGGGTGTTTCAGGGCTCTCCCAGGCTGCCAGGCAAGTTCGAAGCTGCAGCAGGGCCCCCACGCTGTGCGAAGGCAGGCTCGACCGCCTCAAGAGGCCCACTCTATGTGCCGCCCTCGTGCCTCAGCGCTCCGGTCTCAGTCGCCTCTCATGGATTAGTCGTTCAATGGCACTCACCTGTTTGGAGACAAGGAAGACTTTGCTCTCGAGCGGTTCAGCGAGCGCAGCGCCACGGCACATTCTTTGGGCTTATCTACCCAGCCACATCAGCCCCACCACTCCTGTTGTGGTGTCCATAGAGGTACCTGTAGGAAGCTGGCTCTGTATATACTATACCAAAGTAAGGTATAGTGTGCTAAGAGTTCAGGGAGTCCCTAGGGGTATAGCAGAGGCTAAATTAGGCAAGTCCTAACAGCTCTGTTTGTGGTAGTGTGGGCAAGCAGTTAGGCTTATCTAGAGGGTGTATTAAGAATTTCTTGTTTTCACTCAATCAATGCTGATGGCTAACACTTAGATACAGAATCCAGACCAATTAGGTAAAAATACAAAATGTATACTTCTTTTTCATTTTTGAAACCAAGCAGGACGTGGCACTGGTAAGTAAAATATACTCTTAAATGCAAGACTGTTCAAGGAAATGCAGTTGTGGTTGAATTTGCAATCATTGCAGGTTTGTTTATTCTTTAGAAACAGTTTAAATTACATAGAAATTACTTTTCATTGCTCTAGGATTATTTTTTAGTTACTTTGTGTACTTGAGGTGGTATTCCAAGATACCATACACTAAGATTGGTCCCTTACAGGTAAGTACGACAATTCTTAAGCTAAAGTTAAGTTACTTTGTTTTCATACAAACTCTTGGATCTGATGGATTCTAAAACGAATACTCCTCGGAACAGGAATGTTACACAAAAGGGTCCACCTCCTGTTAACCCTGACTCTGAGAATAATCAAACACAGAGCAAAGGAAGAGCAGGCGAGGGAAAGGGTATAGGGAAAAGGAACAGCAGGGGGTTAGACATCTGAAAGGACAGAAAAAACATACATTACTTTCTGTAAGATTCACTACACTCATGTAAATCTTGCTTGTGTATACATAACTACTTGAAGGAAACCAGGTAGAACCTGCTTCCTGGAAGAAACCACCTTACAAGTAATGTTCTCACACCATAAAACCTGCTGAAACCTGTACAAAAAAAGAAGTGTCACATCTTATCTACTGGTTCCAGCATGTTACTAATACTGTGATACAGCAGAATATTAAATTATCTTACGTACATCATAAACATTCAAGGACATATTAATCAGAGAAGATACGAAGCATCAAATCCTGGAGGCTTCATTTAATCCAAAACAAATACTAACAGTCTTGTATTCTTGTCCTGGTCTTCACGTTCACAATGAACGCTAATCCAAACCAGACTGGTCAAAGAATACTCCGAAGAGTTGATTTGCCGGTTTAAACTTTCACCTGGCCAACCATGAGATTAAGTAAGAAATGCAAACTGAAAGTAAGGGTATCCTTCCCTCACTCTCCCAAGGATTGACTTGCTTCCTGCCTCATGAGCGGAGCTTCGGCACAATACAATTATACAGAGGAGTTCTTTCACTCCCCACGAGAGTAAGAACACAACCGCTTCCGTTTCCTCAGCACCCTGCAGAGAAACGAATCAGAAAGAAAAGTGACTGCCATATTGCGCTCTTGCAGAGTCCTCCTCTGGGACTCGTAGTGGAAAAGTAAGCTGTCATGCAGCGAACCTCTCTGCTGCGGCGTCCTTCTTCTTTACTTCAGGAAGACGATGTAGTGCCGGGAACACAGGAAAGAAACGGACCTCTGAGCTGCAGCGTCCTTCTTCCAGAACATGAAGCAGATGAATGGAATTACGCACAGGTTTCCTTGTGCATCTCGCAATTAAATCCCAGGTGCTTCCACAGGAGGACATCATAGGAACTGTAGTCCACGTTCGACTGAAGATGCTCTGAAGGCGTGGGAGGCCCGTAATTCCTGACACAAACATCCGTTCAACACTTCGAATATGGGGAAAAAGTGTTAGTGGTTTTTCATGTAAGTACATGACTTACGGGTGGGAGTTTTGGGGGGTTAGGACAAAGGTTCCCCCAAGGTCTATGAGGGCACTCCTGTTGCACCACCAGCGGCACTGGGGCAGCTGGGTGCAGAATGCAGGGACCCAATGTTAGCCAATGTGGCTAAGGGAGCCTTTGGGTAGGGACTGCTGGCGAGCAGGCCACTCGGGTGTGGAAGCTAAGCTCCTGGGATTAAGGTCAGCACTACAGGGGCAAACGAGCAGCACAGGAGCTGCACCGCCAGCGGCACTGGGGCGGCCGGGTGCAGGGTGTAAAACAGTCTTCAGGGACCCTGTGCTTTTCAGTGGATACCTTCGGTTTTGAGAAGTTGCTGCAGGCTCGGACAGGGAGACTTCCTGAAGGTGACCACTGGCTGGAGAGGTAAGTTGGGATCTTGGGGGATGCCTGGTCACCGTCGGTTGAGCCACCCAAGGCCGTTGGGCGTCGGGTGGAGTGGTTTCTTCTGTTGTCTGGTTTTCTTACCAGCTCTCGTCTCCGTCGGGCCCCTTCAGGTTGAGGCTGCAGGCGTCTTCTTGAATCATGAGGGAGGTCGGGGTATTACCAGATCCCAGGTTGAAATTGCTGGCAAGACCTTGCTGTGATGTTGGGCCTCTCGAACTTGGGCTATCGGTATCCGGTGCAGAGTGGTGCACAATCGCGGAGTCGCCGGAATCTGTATTTTGTGGTGAGTCTTTGATTGTGCAGATCCGGTACCCACTGGTCTTTTAAGAGGGTTGCAGGGTAGGTCCTCCGGGCTCTGGGGGTTGCTGGCTGCTGGACTCACCGTGGTTCTTGCTGTAGGCAGGTTGTAGCCTTGACAGGCCGGTAGGACTGGGGCCAAAGCAGTTGGTGTCTCTTCTTCCACCTAGGTCAGCACGGCCCTTCAGGCCTTTTTCTTTCTTCCTCGAATCTGAGGAGGCAAGGTTCAGAGTTGCCCCTAAATACTAAATTTAGGGGCGTTAAAGGGTTGTGCAGGTGGGGACCAATGGGTCGCTTCCTTGGGGTGGGTACACCCCCTATTATGCCACCATCCAGTGGGAGGCGGCATGAGCCTCTTCCTAATTGGCTTAGTCCCCCATCTTCAAGATGAAGGGGACTGAGATATGTGCTTTACCTCGTCCCCCCACCTAAGGGGTGGGCTGGCAAAGTTGGGCACACCTCTTCCTAGCATGATTTTCCTGCCCAAAGTGGGGCCAGAACCGGTGGGAGCCGGTTGCTAGGCGCAGCAAAAGGCAGGGACAGCTTCCAAAGGTGGCAGGCCTTTGAAGCTTCCCCTTTCGTGGACCCAGTCCATCCAGTGGAGGAGGCATGACACTTATGCCGAAGACGGACTTTGTTTCTGGACCAAGAGAGTGCGGTCTCTCTACCCAGGGTTCCAGAAACCTGGGCTATTTCTAAGCTGCCCTCTGAGTGCATTTTGCATTAAACCCATTACTAGCATCCGTGTGCATTTTAATGTGCTGAGAAGTTTGCTATCAAACTTCCCAGTTTTTAGTAAAGGCATTATGGAGCTGTGGAGTTCATAATGACCAACTCCCAGACCATATACTCTTTATGGCTTTACTACACTTGCCATGTCTAAAAATGGGCTTAGACACTATAGGGGTACAGGGCTCATGCCACAGTACCCTAACATCAGGGCTTGGGCACCCTGCTAGAGAGGTGATTTACCATGTCCCTAGGCAGTGGGATGCAGGCATGGCACACAAGGATGTGTGCCCTGTTGGCTCTTCACTTTTCTCTGCACAGAAACTTGCAGCCTGCAGTGGCAGTATGTGGGTGTTAAGACACATGGCCCCTAAGGGGGGCACAATAGGTTCTGCTGCCCTTAGAAGCCTACTTTGGTCACAGTGCCCTTGGAACCCATGGTACCTTTTACAAGGGGCTTACCTGTGGCCAGAGATGTGCCAATTGTGGGTACAAAGGTACATTTTGGGAGAGATTACAGGCCCTCGGAACCTGATTGGCAGGGACCCAGGGCACATCAAGTCAGGTTGCATCAGATGTCAGGCAAAACGTCTGTGGGGGATATTAACTATGCAAAAAGGGACACTTTCCCACAGTACCCCATACCATCCACCAATCCAACCCCCATAAAGCGCCCAGGAGTTCCGCAGTTGAAGACATAATGCCTACCGCTCCATGGTCATGGTCACCAGGCTGCCCAGTCTGCTATCCCACCTGCTGCAACCCTATGTGCCAAATCATTTTAGCATGCCTTTTGAGTATTCATAGGTATTCAGTGCGAGGCAGGTGCCCTACCCTTGTTTCTATCACTTCTGAACCTTCTATCTACCCCCAGGCGAAAGATAGGGGACAACCTTTCCATTTTGCAGCTTGAATTGAAAGCACATTTAGGCCAAAAAGGTCATCAAGAATGTGCCTGCGATAGAAGTAGGATATGATTGTTTTTCCCTCTATTTTCTTGTGCCCAAGAGAGATGAAGGCCTACGTCATATTCAAGACCAACCCATTTTCAACACCTTCCTTTGAACTGCCCCCCTTCAACTCCTTCCTTTGGAAGAAGAATTCAAAATGCTCACCCTGACCCACGGCTTCTCGCTGAAGACTGGATAGTGGTGTTGGACCTGCAGGACGCTTATTTCCATTATCCGTCCTGCAACCCCATCGGCACTACCTGCAGTTCATTGTGGCACATGAGTATTTGCAGTTACTGTGCTCCTCTTTGGTATTTTGAGTGCCCCTTGGTGTTCTTGAAAGTGATGGCGGTGGTAGCAGCACACCTTCGGAGGTCATTGATGACTGACTGCTGAAGGCGAGCTTGTGTCAAGCAGTCGTCAACCACCTCCAGACTACAGCACCTGCCTCTTCAAATACTCTCCTTCATCTGAGCCAATGTGGACACAGTTCGATTTCATGCCTTTTCATCAGGAAAAAATCCAGGAAATTCAGGCTGTCATCCTGATCTTTCAGCCTTGATCTTTGATATCAGTGAGGTCAACTGTGAGGCTTCTGGGACTGATGGCCTCCTACATCCTGCTGGTTGAGCATGCCAGTGGCATATGTGGGCTCTGTAGTGGGATCTGAAATCTGTTTCCCAATATCAAGGGGATCTCGTCAACTACATACAGATTTCAGAGGAGACAGTGAAAGAATTGCAGTACTGATTACTGGACCGTAATCGGATCCGCAGCAGACCCCTCTCCCTTCCCCACCCAGAGCTGCTAGCAGTAACCGATGCATCGCTTATGGGTTGCGGAAACCTGGCTCCAGATCAACCTTCTGGGTCTGAGGGCCTTTGAAAGCCTTCCTCCCATCTATTAAGGGAAGGCTGGTTCCGGTGCACACAGACAACACCACCGCCATGTGGTCGTGCAACACAGAGAACTGGGCCGGTTCACGGATCCTGTGGCATGAGCCCCTGCACCTCTGGAAATGGCTGAACCACCAAAGAATTCTCATAATGGTGAACCACCTGGCATGCTCTGTGAATGCCTGCGTGGCCGAACCCAGCCTTTGGCGTTTAGCTGATCACGCGTGGCACTTATTCCCTGAGGTAGGGCAAGGTCGCTTTTGCGAATGGGGAGAATGTTGACTTGATCTCCTCCCCACCTCCAGGAGCGCGCATTGTCAGCACTTCTGCATGTTGGAGTTTCCAAGACATTCCTCATTCCGAGCCGCATTTGAGTGAAACTCTGGACTCCTGTATTCCTTCCTTAAGATACAACTCATGCTCGAGTTCCCAAGCAGATCTGGACCAACCTGTCCCAAGTCATCTTAGTGACTCTAGATTGGGCAAGGAGAGTATGGTAATCAGAACTCCTGGGACTGAGTATCTTTCCTCTGATCAGTCAGACCCTCTGTGAGCAGCAGAGCAGGGTTCTACACCAGAGTCTTTCCTGATCTCTACATTTATACTTGGAGATTGAGAGATGACAGATGACCACATTCATTCTCCCTCACGAGGTGGTTGATGTCATCCTGGCAGCTAGGCATACTCGACAGAAACTGTACATGCCTGTCTTTGGGACAAATATGTGGCTTGGTGTGGTACTTGGCTGATAGACTCTCCTCCAGACTAAGTGCTCTGACTTTTTCCTTTTTAGGTCGAGCTGGAGTAAGCATCCGTAGGATGCTTCAGTCCAGTTCGACAACTATAGATATCAACTTCGGGGGGATTAGGACAAGAGGGTGCCACGCGCTTTTCCTGTGGATTTGAACTCGTGCACTCGCACGTCGGCTCCGTCCACATTCGCAGCAATTCCCGCGCCGTGCACATCCCCACACGTACACACATGCGTGCGCATACACACTGACAGACACTCGCTCGCTCACACACACTCTCCCCCCCCGCCCCCCGTCATCGGGCTCTTGTAAACACACACACGCATACACACAGACTCCAAGACACATACACAAACGCACGCTCACACACATACAGAGCCCCCCACCGCCCCACGCATGCACACACACATGCCCCCCGCCGCTTAGCAAAGGCCCCCACTCACCGGTACTCGTCTCCAGGCGAGGGCTCGTTGCAGGCGGCGGTGGTCTCTTCCTTCTGTGCGTGCGAGGCTCTCTCACCTCACGGGAGCCCGCCTGCCGCCCGGGATTGTAAACCTTGTTAATTACTGGGTTTATGTATTGCATTTCTGCCGAGAAGTGCAGGTACTCTTCCTCTATAAAGAAAAGTTCAGGTACACAGTTCCGACCCATTTGAAGCACCGGTTACCCCAGCTACCTTACCCAACATGCTCATAACTTTTCAAATACCATTCAGCACAAAACAAACTGCCTCACCTAACCCTACTCGCTAACTCGTCGTTCTTGGCAATGCAGTGCCTTGACGTGTGAACAAAGAGGCAAGCTTGGCGCTACAAATCACATGAAGCAAACACGTCTAGCGTAAAGTCGATGTTCAGGACAACGAGCCTTCGCACCATTACTCTGTTTTCAGAGACATGCAGCACTCGGGCTGAAAAGTGACGGAAAAAGACATACCGCTGGTATACACACCCTGATCGACGGTCTCGGGACTCGCGCTGGCAGCTGTGCCCTCAGGTCACTCTGGGTTTGTTGTCACTCTTGGCACCCAGCTCGCCTTCTCAGCTCTCAGAGCTCTGGGTGAGAAGCCACTGTGTCTGTGGTACTTGCTATTACGCAACCAATAAAACTACGCGAGTGGTCCTCCCCTCAGTGGGCGAGCACCGGGGAGCCCAGTGGGAAATTCCCCTCACACACGCAGCCCGTCAAAGGTCACACATCAACCTGTTGTATGTTTATGCAAAGCGTCAACGTGTGCGACTCAACCCCTAGAATGTCCCTCGTCAGCGAGCTGTAAGTACCAGGCTCCGGATTGTATCCCATTTCTGTGCGCTCATACACAAGCTGTTCTTGGAAGTGGTTTTAAACATAATCCCTTGACCTCAGTTACTGTAAACGTATTTTTTGGAGCCACCAACGTGGCTCAGGTCACCTAAAGGCGGTAGTGTGTTTCATTTTGCGAGTGAATGCGCCTGCTCACACAGGGCTTTAAGTGGGCCGGGTCCCGGGTCAGAGACCAGGGCCCGGGTAAATAAAAACGGACCTTGAAAGGGGTCCTTCTAGGGCGCTATATTTAATGTACTTAAATGTAATGGCAAAACACTGATGGATTTCTGAACAATGACCGGAAAAAAGATTAAGGTTATCCATGTCAACTACTCAGTTCCTATTTATATTCCACAGTTTTACTTAATCTTGCATTCCCTAAAATGTTAGCAATTTCAGAATATTGTGTTTCTGTATTTTTTTCCCATATAGCATATTCTCGTATAGGGCATTTTTTCAAATGAGTCTCCACCCCTGGTGCTTACAAGGGCCACAGTTCAGCCTTCTGGAGTAGAGGGTGAAGGCAGTGCAAGGTTCTCACTGTGCCTGTCAGTGGACAAAAGGTGTTCAGATTTTGTGCTCATCCAATCATTGGCCTCTCTGCAGAGCGTACCAAGCAATAGTTATGTATTCCTGTTGCAACTGTGATTCTTTGCAAATGTGTGTGAAGGAGTTACACTTGTCATAATATTGACAAGGCGAAAATAAAAGACAATCCAGTTCTTCCAGGTGAGTGTGTGCACTATGTTGTATTGGATTCACTTCCCTCTGTCATACTCTTTAAACAGGTATGGTAGAACACATGTTATTCCTTATAATAAAAACATGGTCCAATCACAGCTCTTTTCCCAAAAAACCTCAGTGATTGATCGATATCTTGCTCTTTCATGTGAAAGTCACATATATGTTAAATAAGTGCGAATCCTATAGTGGAAAAATTCAACACAACACTACATCAAGAAATGTGTTAAAAAAAACGTATTATAAGCAGTTGAATGTAAGTCACTCTAAATTAAACAGCTTTAGTGAAGAATGCAGTAAATAAACTCACTGCCATCATGACTGAGCATTTCTGGGACAACAGCTGCCTCTTCCTATCTCTCTTCCTCTTGATTTGCGCTGTCCTTTTATCCTCTTTCTTTCTCTCTGTCATAAGCTGCACTTTTCCTTTTCCAAAGCCCTGTTTTCGCCTCCCACTCGTATCTACCTCCACCGATCCTTTTCTTCTTATATTTTGTATGCAAAACAAAAACACTTTCTCCACAAACAGCACTTTTATCCAGTCTTGCCTCTGGCTGTCTTTACATGCTTACACCCCTCTCCAACAGACCACTCACACTGCCCCCCTTTCACACAGACCACACACACTGGCTCCCTCGCACACAGACCACACCACACACTGCTGCACGCCTCACACAGCTGCATGCCTCACACAGCTGCACGCCACACACTGCTGCACGCCACACACTGCTGCACGCCACACACTGCTGCACGCCACACTGCTGCACACCTCACACTGCTGCATGCCACACACTGTTGCATGCCACACACTGATGCACGCCACACACTGCTGCACGCCACACACTGCTGCACGCCTCACACTGCTGCACTCCTCACACTGCTGCACTACTCACACTGCTGCACGCCACACACTGCTGCACGCCACACACTGCTGCACGCCTCACATTGCTGCACGCTTCACACTGCTGCATGCCACACACTGCTGCATGCCACACACTGCTGCACACCACAGATTGCTGCAACGCCACACACTGCTGCAGGCCTCAAATTTGCTGCACGCCTCACACTGCTGCACGCCTCACACTGCTGCACGCCACACACTGCTGCACGCCTCACATTGCTGCATGCCTCACACTGCTGCACGCCTCACACTGCTGCATTACTCACACTGCTGCATTACTCACACTGCTGCATCCTGCACACTGCTGCACACTGCTACACAGCACACTGCTGAATGCCTCACGTTGCTGCATGCCTCACACTGCTGCACGCCGTACACTGCTGCACGCTGCACACATCTGCACGCCACACACTGCTGCACGCCACACACTGCGGCACGCCTCACATTGCTGCACGCCTCACATTGCTGCACGCCTCACACTGCTGCATACCTCACACTGCTGGCCGCCTCACATTGCTGCATGCCTCACACTGCTGCACACCACGCACTACTGAATGCCACACACTGCTGCACGTGGCACACTGCTGCATGCCTCACACTGCTGCAACCTGCACACCACACACTGCTGCATGCCACACACTGCTGCACTCCTCACATTGCTGCACGCCTCACACTGCTGCACGCCACAAACTGCTGCACGCCACACACTGCTGCACGCCACACACTGCTGCACGCCACACACTGCTGCACGCCGCACACTGCTGCACGCCGCACACTGCTGCACGCCTCACACTGCTGCACGCCTCACACTGCTGCATTACTCACACTGCTGCATTACTCACACTGCTGCATCCTGCACACTGCTGCACACTGCTACACGGCACACTGCTGAATGCCTCACGTTGCTGCATGCCTCACACTGCTGCACGCCGCACACTGCTGCATGCTGCACACATCTGCACGCCACACACTGCTGCACGCCACACACTGCGGCACGCCTCACATTGCTGCACGCCTCACATTGCTGCACGCCTCACACTGCTGCATGCCTCACACTGCTGCACGCCTCACATTGCTGCATGCCTCACACTGCTGCACACCACGCACTACTGAATGCCACACACTGCTGTACGTGGCACACTGCTGCATGCCTCACACTGCTGCACGTGGCACACTGCTGCACGCCTCACACTGCTGCACGCTGCATGCCACATACTGCTGCACATCACACACTGCTGCACGCCACACACTGCTGCATGCCACACACTGCTGCGCGCTACACGCTGCTGCGCGCCACACACTGCTGCATGCCTCACACTGCTGAGGTTCCGTGACAATTATAAGTGGTGTTTTCGACTCGCCCGAATATGGTCGAGTCTGGTATATATGAACCGCAAATGACGAGTTCAGTGGGTGTACGCGTTTTCGCTGTGCTAGCCTAAACTGTTCGTCTGTTTCGAGGGTTTTTCTATCTGAACCCACGGGTTCCATTTTAGATACGGCATCCATTTTGCCCTCAAGTAGCCAGCTAACGGACACTGTCCGCTTCGTGACCCTGGGATTCCCAAACTCTTGTGGAAGACACGTGTTCCTTTGAGGGTGTCTTTATGACGAGGAGGATGACACTGTAAGGCAGATGGCCCCGCTCGAGGCTCATCTTGCCGTGCCGGTCTATTGTCTCAGTTGTGCATTCATTAGGCATGTCTCCTTTGATCCCTGCAATCGTGTTTCCTGATACCACCCCTTTTACACTCTTTTCGATCTGTTCACTATCCTCGTCTTCCTCTGCACCTGTTTCTGACTCTTCCTTGATTCGTTTACAGCTGAACGGAATGCACTGATGGTGGGAAGATGTACTTTTACAGTTGGGAACCGGCAAATGCTACTGTAATTATGTTCCGGGCCCTGAATACATGAAAGCGACCCCCTATGAAATTTACTGTGGGGACCTGGTTGTAACCTTTTGTTTGCCATGTTATCTTATGACGAAAAACTGTATAAAAGGAGCGATCCACAGATACAATTCGAAGCAGTCTCCTTGAACATACATGCTATGTACTTCTCGTGACTTCTGTGTTCCCTGCAGTAAATAAACCTCGAATCTTTGACGCCGAAGGAAGTGTCCTGTGTCTCTGTCATTTGTATGCCGGAACAGGTAACCCACGAAGGTTTCAGGTGTTATCCCTGGCACCGCTGGGTCTAAAGAAAACCCAGTCCTTCAGTTGGCGCCCAACGTGGGGCTGCATCAGCGGTACCGGTCCACAGCCCGACGATCGTGAGGAACTTCGTGTGAAATCTCCGAGGGAAGGTGCACCCCGCTTCATCGATCCTGTTGTCGAAACAAGTGGCCCGAAGACTTTTCCCGCGAAGATCCCCGCCTCCTGACGGCTGCGACTGACTGCTGCCCTGACTGTAGACCTGTTTTGGCACCTGGCGTAGACCTTGGTACAGCGAGACGATTGACGGGCCTTCCTGGTGACGCCATTGTTCTTTGAGTTAAGTATTTGTGGGTCGCTCCCAGAATTCTTAGTCTTTGTGGGTGCTTAGTTGTTGCATGGTTCCATTGCATTCGTGGTTCTTCGTATTTTGTTCTTAATTGTTTTATTTGACGTCTGCAGTCGCCAAAAACCGAGGGTTTTTGCACTTTTGCAGGGACATTGTACTCGAATAACCCTTGACGTTTGTGAAACTCGGTTAGTGTGCACGATGCCTGGCCGTAGTACTTTGTTCAGTTGCTTTAGAGGTTGTGGTGCGGATTCCCGATTGGAGGACTAGTGTCCGATACCTCCAGTTGGAACTCCAATTTACGAATTATATAGTCGCCATGGTGTGGGTCCTATCACATTCAATGATTGTTGGGTTCGTTACACTAAAAATGACGGTGTCCTTAGTTGGCCACCTCATGGTAGTTTTGAGACCCCGATCCTAGATAATCTTGAAGCTAAATTGTTTCAAAAGAAAGCAAGGCCTGCCATGTTTGATTCCTTTCGGTTATGGCGTAAAGAAGCCAAGCAGAAAGAAATCAAGCAGCTTAAACGTAATAAGAGAGAAGGTATCGTTACAACGATGAGAAATGCAGAGCAGTTTCAGCTAGACAAAGATGAGAAGGAAAAGGACATTTTTGATAGATTGCAACGTATGACAGTGGATAAATGTTATCCCGCTTTACCGACGGGTACGGATAAGAAGGGAGAGGAAGCAGTAGAGGACCCTTTGCTGTCCTATCTACTGAAGTCGCCACCTCCATATGCACAGGATACCACAGCTCCCGTGGTTCCCCCTGTTCCTCAACCTGCTATTGCGAATCCTCTTGTTCCTATTCCTCTACCTGCTCCTGTCCCTACTGCTCCGCCGTCTATACCTACTCAAGCTACTGTTCCTGCTACTTCCACTCTTGTGGCTACTCCTACTGCTTCTGCTCCTCCTGTTTTTGGTCCTTCTGTTGTTATCCTTTACTTCTCTCCTCTTCCCCGCCTGTTCGGCGACGTATTCCTAATATTGTTGCTAACTTTTACTCTCCTCTTGGACCGATTCTTGGGTCTGCTGATTCTGATGCTCCCCAAAGACGAAGTCAGCTTCCTGGTGGTAGGGAACGTGATACGCTATTTAAAATGGCGAAAAATTGGATTAGGTATCCCCTTAAAAATCCTCCACGCATAGTTGTTGATACCTTCTCCCAATTTAACGAGCCAACCCAGAGATTTGTGTTTGAAGAAATGTGTAAATTCTTACGTGATGAAATATCAGTTGACGCGGCAGATGATGTATTGGCTGCTGTAACTGAACTTCAGCTTCAGTTTTCGAGTGGTATGATTGTGGGTAGCAATGTTAGACGTGCTGTTGAGCATCTACTATCTTTTCGTCCCACTGTGATGCCTCGTGCACTATTTAAAGACGAACATGAGGAATAGATGGCGACACCTGGTCAGTATCCCATGCGTGAAGTTGCACCAGTGTATATGCCAGGTAACCCTGGTGCTAACCCTCCGATCTTGCCACACTTCCAGAGAGTTTGGATACACCTTCCGTGGAAACGATCAGAAGTTTTGCAGGTTAAGCAGTCTTTGCCTGACCCTCGCAAAAATCCTGCAGGGTACTATAAAGAATTGTCTCAGCTAGTGGATGCTACGATAATGAATCTTGCCGACATCGATATGTTGTTCGGAAATGTCGTACCGCAACCGGTATGGGCGAAAATACGTCACGTAGATCATGCAGCTGAATTAGGTGGAGACTGGGCTGCACTTACAGCGGCTGATGTAGGACAAGTTGGCGGGGCTAAGCCTGAGCAGTTAATTACGGCTTTGCCTCAGAGAATTATTAACCTTATGAAGACGCTTATGCCAGCTATGAAAGTTAACTGGGACAAATTGTCTGCTTGAAAGCAAAAGAAGGACAAGAGTGTCTCCGATTTCTTTACGAGATTTGAGGAGGCATTCATCGATCATAGTGGTCAGGATATGGGCACTGAGGGAGGCCAGAGATTGTTTGTGGATAAATTTGTATCGAATTTGTTGCCTGACCTTGGCTATAAATTAAAAAATTCAGAGAGTGCGTGGGCTGTTTCTACTTCTGCCCAGATATTGGCTACGGCTCAATATTATGAAAATAGAGAAAAAGAGGAAAAAGATTGTGCAGATAAAAAGACGAAAGAGCTCAAAACGAAAGTTCTGTTGCAACAAGCGTTTCCTCCGCGCTCGAATCAAAATGATACTCAGCAGCGGAATAGATCGCAATCACAGCCCTCTAGGTCACAGTGGCGAAATGACTCTCCTTCGCAGAGATCTACGCTTGGGTACAATCAGTGTGCCTATTGTAGAGGTGAGGGTCATTTGAAATTCGATTGTCCGGTTTTGCGCGATCGAAATAGTGGCAATTCATCTAGAGGAGGCCGTAGTGGTCCTCAACAGGCTTCACGAGGTAGAGGTCGTGGTGTTACTCAGAATCAAAATGAGAGTTCTCATAGTTCCTCTGATTCCAATAATTGTTTTGATCAGCGTGGTTCATCGTCAGGTAGATCCGCACAGTACAATGTGGACGATTATTACGCCGATCAGGGTACTGACGACGGTAATTACTAGGACAGCCATAGACAAGGAGAGGGAGTAGTATCAGTTCCGGTTGATCAGAGAGGGCCTTACGTCGCAGTTGCCACCTCGGGCGTAGTTGAGCCTTTTCTGTTGGACACTGGTGCAGCGAAAAGTTCCATTATGCATTCGAAGCTCCCTGGCGCACCTTTGTCTGGCTTAACAAATGTTTCCGTTGGATTCTCCGGCGCCCCTGTTAGCAATCCGGTTTCTTGCCCTTTGCCCCTCACAATTGGGCCTCGTGAGCTGAAAGCTCCTTTGATTTTGACTACTGGTTGTGGTGAAAATCTTTTGGGCCTGGACTTGCTGAAACGTTTGTATGCAACTTTGTATTGTTCTCCTGCGGGTGTGAAGCTTACATTGGGTGAGAGAGTAATCTCTCCTATGTACTTGTCCATTGATAAGCTACCACCGGAATTGAGTTCTCTTCCTGCATCTTTGTGGGCTACAGGTCCCAATGACGTGGGCCTGCTTGACATCTCCCCTTATGTTGTCCAATTGAAATCGAATGTGCGATTACCACGTATTCCCCAGTATCGTATCTCCCTTGATGGTGAGCGAGCGTTGTTAGCGATCATTTGTGACTTGATCGAGAAAGATGTTATCGAGGAGACCCGGGGAAACGTGTGTAATAGTCCTGTGCTACCCATTCTGAAACGCACTGATCCATCTAAGCCTCCTGTTTATTGTTTTGTCATTGATTTACGGGAGGTGAACAAAATTGTGGTTCCTCAGTTCCCTGTGGTGCCTGACATTACGGCTTTACTGACTCTGATTCCAGCATCTGCGTCCTGGTTCTCAGTGATCGATCTGAAGAATGCTTTCTTTAGCATTCCGATTGCTGAGGAGAGCAGGGACCTTTTCGGTTTCTCTTTAGGTGGCCGCAGCTTTAGGTTTAAACGCGCTCCTCAGGGCTATTGTGGGAGTCCATCGATATACAGCCAAGCCCTGAAGAGTCAACTTGATGCGTTTGTGTTACCGGCTGGTGCGGCCTTGATCCAATATGTCGATGACTTATTAGTGGCTGCGGACACACAAGATATTTGCAAAACTGCTACGGTGTCTTTGTGATGTAAGTCACAGAGATGTTGCAACAAAGTGTCACCTTCTAAACTGCAATATTGTTGCCAAGAAGTAACCTATCTAGGTCACTTATTGTCAAAGGAGGGAAGAAGGTTGACCCCAGAGAGAATTGCAGCGATCGCTCGGATGACTGTGCCAACAACTCAGAGTGTTGTGCGTGCCTTTCTAGGTATCACGTCATACTGCAGGCAATGGATTCCAAATTTTTCATTGCTAGCGAAGCCATTGGTAGCCCTCACGTGCAAGGATGTTCCGACTCCTTTGCCATGGACTGAAGAGTGTCAGAAAAGTTTTTCTGAACTGCGTGATGCGTTGTGTTCGGCCCCTGTGTTAGGTACTCCTGACTACAGTAAGCCGTTTACACTATACGTTCACGAGAGGGAAGGTTGTGCGTGAGTGTTTTGACGCAACAATTTGGCGGTAAGCAGCGTCCATGTGCATATTTTTCCTCGACCTTGGACCCAGTAGCTAGAGCATTGCCGAGTTGTTTAAGAGCGACAGCGGCAGCTGCGGCGTCCATCCGACAATCTGCAGGATTGGTCATGGATAATATGCTTACGGTGATGGTTCCGCATGCAGTTGACACTCTCCTAAATCGTACGAAAACCCAACAATTGACGAGCGCAAGGTTATCTGGTTATGAGTTGACGCTTTTGGCAAGTCACATTCAAATAAAGCGCTGTAATGTCCTCAACCCGGCGACTTTGTTTCCAACCAATATGGAATCAGACGAAGTACCACCACACGATTGTTATTTGCGAACTGAGGAAGAAACGAAGGGTTGTGTTGACCTAAAAAACACTCCATTGGAAGAACCCGATGGTACTTTGTATGTGGATGGTTCGTGTTTTAAGTTGCCGAATGGTGATGTGACGACTGCGTATGCTGTGGTAACGTTGAGTACGGTTGTGGAAACTGCGAGATTGAATCAGAATTCTGCACAAGCGGCAGAATTAATTGCGTTGACGAGAGCGTGTGTTTTGTCGAAAGGAAAGAGAGTGAATGTGCTTACTGACAGCCAGTATGCTTTTGGCGTCGCCCATATCTTTGGACGATTGTGGAGAGAGAGAGGTTTTATGACATCGCATGGTACGAAGATCCAGCATGGACAGCTTGTGAATGATCTTTTAGACGCACTTACATTGCCCAAGCAGGTGGCGATTATTAAATGTAGTGCACACCGTAAAGTGACGGATGATGTTGGTCGTGGCAATGCGTTTGCTGATGAGATTGCTAAGGAGACTGCGAGAAACCTTACAACTAGAATGTATGTGATGAGTTCGGTAAGGTGGCCTGCAGACACTGGTATGTGTGAGGATACTATTGAAAGTGTGAAAGCGATTCAGAATGAGGCCACCGAAACTGAAAAGACCAAGTGGAAGGAGAGCACAGGAAAGTTGGATGCGAATGGTTGCTGGATTGATTTGTCAGAGAATAAAAAGTGGATGTTGCCGGATGCATATGTGCTAGCTGTTGTGACCATGGCACACGGTTTATCGCCTATTAGCGTGAAAGGTATCTGTAAGTTGTTGTCCCCTGTATGGAAGAACGATGGTATCGCTAAGTGTGCTGAGAGATTGGTCAAGAATTGTATGATATGTATGATGTACAATCCTGGTAAGGGCACTCCTACACCCCCTGGCCATTTTGCTCCTCCTACATGTCCCTTTGAAGTAATTCAGTTGGACTTCATCCATATGGAGCGATGCAATAACCTAAAATACGTTTTAGTTGTGGTTTGCGCATTCTCCCGATGGATCGAAGCTTACCCTCTCAAAGACAATACTGCCTTGTCCACAGCGAAAGTCCTACTGAAGGAATACTTTCCTCGGTATGGAATGCCACGGATTGTATGGTCTGATAACGGAAGTGAGTTTGTGGGGAGTGTGATGAAGAGTGTGTGTAAGGGCCTTGGAATTACACAAAAATTCCATAGCGCCAACCATCCCCAGTCAGCAGGTTTGGTTGAGGGGTACAATGGTACTCTAAAACTCGCAAAGATTCAGGCTACGACTGGTCTCTCGTGGCCTGACGCTTTGCCCCTGGCTCTTCTGTCAACTAGGGCGACTGTACACTCTCGAGTAGGGCTTAGCCCATATGAGATTGTGTTCGGCCGTCCTGCAAATATTTGGGGGGTTCCTAGACCCAATGCATTCACGAATCTTGAGTATCCAATGCTAATTGATTACCATCATGATCTGACTGCTAAACTGAGGTTAATTCATCAACAGGTCTTTGAAGCACTGCCGGTGCAGACGGAGGGTCCAGGCCACCAGCTCCAACCCGGAGACTGGGTGGTTACTAGGAATTTTGGCCGAAAGCGAAACCTTGAGCCGAGGTTCATTGGACCCTTCCAAGTGCTCCTCGCCACGAGAACTGCTGTTCGTTTGGAGGGCCGCAAGCATTGGGTGCACGCCACCCACACCAAAAAGGTACCGATACCTTTACCAGCGGACTCGTGGGTGAGGACAGGCATCGCCTCATCTGAAACCGAAGCTTTGCCGAACTTTGTGCCGTTTAGTGACGCTCAGCCTGTGGGAGACACTTCAGTGCAGCCAGACAACACTGTTGAACCTTTGTCATTGGAGAATTCAAGATCTGAATTATCATCTGACCGACAGGACTCTGTTTCATCATCCGACCAATTGTTTGAAGAGCAGACTCGTCTTGGAAGAAGCAGATATTTTCTTCGTTCCAATACTAGAGACTAATAAAATTATTTTTGCTTTTTCCTTTTGAAATCCACGTTACCCCATTATCACTCAAAATTCAAACAAAAATCACAGTTGTTCAAAAATGTTTAGAGTTCTTTTCCACATATGTGTGTTTGTTTCCACAGTTAGGAGATTTTGTATATATTGTTTAATTAAAAGAACCTTACATCCGGGTGGACCGTAGGGCCGTGCGGGTACTTCCTTCTGTTTAGTAGGTCCTGACACTAGGTTGGAGGCGGTCGATTCCTAAGAACTCCTGGGCATTGACTATTGCTACACAGAACGAAGTGCGTCAAGAACGTTGCGGGCGGTTTTAGAGGATGGCATTCTCAAAGTTGTTGGAAGTGGAGAAGACTCCAGCGCAAAGATCCGAACTCCATAGGATTGTACGTACCAATTGCTTTATGTTTCAGGTGTTCCTACTGTTCCTAACTGTTTCCTCATTACTGGTGGGTGGAGTGTGTTATGCAATACAATCAATATTGCCTTCTGCTTCACCTACTCCTTTTTCTGAACCAAAACCTACTTCCACTGTTTCTCCTCATTCTTTTCACATCTTACCCCAACACGAGCAGGTTAGACGTGCGGAATTCATGAACAATTCCTTCGTTCAGCTCCTTCATCAGCATCAGTTGGTGATGAACACTACCAACTGTTGGGTGTGTGGGTTAATGCCACATACTACCGATAGGGGAATTCCGTACTTGGTCCTTCCTTACAGTTCCCAGGGTTCAGCTCGAGCATTTCAAACAATGTTTCGTAGCGCACTAGATTCCTACCCCCATCGAGAGCCACGCACTGCAGATCATGGTCCTGGCCAGTACCACAAGCCTTTGGCAAGAGCGATTGCCGATTTAGATAGGGATATCTTTGACGCATCGCTTATCCCAGAGGAAGAGGTGCGAGCATACAGAGATCTGAGTGAGGCTGAGTATAGTATGTCAGTGGGTGATCGGCAGCTTAAAAGCTCGTCTCCGATCTGGATCGTACCCCATCTCGGTAATTTCTGTCTGAAAGCTCTTGGCCGAAGCCCGCAAGCTCAGCTCGGGAGGAGTGCCTGTACCGAAACGTATGTTTTGCCGACGGCCTCTTCCCCTGTTCTTCTGACTGCCAAGGGTACTTACTTTGTTTGTTATGACCGCGCATATACATGGTTGCCTCGTGACTTCTCAGGCACATGTTATATTGCGAATCTGCTGCCGCCGACTTTTACTGTGGGGTCGGATTATCACAAGACCAGAATTGTGAGAGGCGTGATTAGCGAAGAGGACACTGCCGGTCAAGAAGCAGGAGACTTCTTTAAGGGTTTCTTGCCGTTTTGGGGACCTATGATCAATAGTAGGAACCTGAGACAGTTGACTCGAGTGGTGGAATCGACCGCGAATATCACTGCGAGTGCCCTTGGCAACATTACAGCAGAGCTTCAGGCTGACAGGCTTATGACGTTACAAAATCGTATGGTTTTAGACGTTGTTCTTGCAGATAGAGGTGGAGTATGTAAGGTGATCCATTCGAGTTGCTGCATTTTCATTCCTGACAACGCTCCAACTGTCTATCAAGCCATCTCGAAGTTGCATAAGATCTCCGAGTCCATACACGTGGACGTAGGGGATTGGACGCTACTAGGATGGTTTTGGGGCCTGATGTCGACGTGGGGTTGGAAGATTCTGATGATCATTGGGGTTGTTGTAGCATTTCTGTTCACGTGTTGTCTTTGTGTGCACTGTGGTCCTGCCTTATGTGGCCTATGTGCTACGACGTGTATAAGACGGCCACCTGTTACCGAGGAAGCATTGATGGATAGGGTAATGTTGCAGCAACATCTGGATGGTCTGATGAATATCGAGATTGATTCCGATTACGACTAGTGCTTGCCTACATGAGGGCAAAAGGAGCGTCTGAGGTTCCGTGACAAATATAAGTGGTGTTTTCGACTCGCCCGAATATGGTCGAGTCTGGTATCTATGAACCGCAAATGACGAGTTCAGTGGGTGTACGCGTTTTCGCTGTGCTAGCCTAAACTGTTCGTCTGTTTCAAGGGTTTTTCTATCTGAACCCACGGGTTCCATTTTAGATACGGCATCCATTTTGTCTCTTGCCCTCAAGTAGCCAGCGAACGGACACTGTCCGCTTCGTGACCCTGGGATTCCCAAACTCTTGTGGAAGACACGTGTTCCTTTGAGGGTGTCTTTATGACAAGGAGGATGACACTGTAAGGCAGATGGCCCTGCTCGAGGCTCATCTTGCCGTGCCGGTCTATTGTCTCAGTTGTGCATTCATTAGGCATGTCTCCTTTGATCCCTACAATCGTGTTTCCTGATACCACCCCTTTTACACTCGATCTGTTCACTATCCTCGTCTTCCTCTGCACCTGTTTCTGACTCTTCCTTGATTCGTTTACAGCTGAACGGAATGCACTAATGGTGGGAAGATGTACTTTTACAGTTGGGAACCGGCAAATGCTACTGTAATTATGTTCCGGGCCCTGAATACATGAAAGCGACCCCCTATGAAATTTACTGTGGGGACCTGGTTGTAACCTTTTGTTTGCCATGTTATCTTATGACGAAAAACTGTATCAAAGGAGCGATCCACAGATACAATTCAAAGCAGTCTCCTTGAACATACATGCTATGTACTTCTCGTGACTTCTGTGTTCCCTGCAGTAAATAAACCTCGAATCTTTGACGCCGAAGGAAGTGTCCTGTGTCTCTGTCATTTGTACGCCGGAAAAGGTAACCCACGAAGGTTTCAGGAGTTATCCCTGGCACCGCTGGGTCTTAAGAAAACCCAGTCCTTCACTGCTGCACGCCTCACACTGCTGCACGCCTCACACTGCTGCACGCCACACACTGCTGCACGCCACACACTGCTGCACGCCACACACTGCTGCATGCCTCACACTGCTGCACGACTCACATCACTCAGGGACACCACCACATCACTCAGGGACACCACCATATCACTCAGGGGCACCACTACATCACTCAGGGGCATCACTCAGGGGCACCACCACATCACTCACAGACACCACCATATCACTCAGGAACACCACAACATCACTTTGGGACACCACCACATCACGCAGGGATACCACCACATCACTCAGGGACACCACCACATCACTCAGGGACACCACCACATCACTCACAGACATCACCACATCACTCAGGAACACCACCACGTCACTCAGGAACACCACCACATCACTCAGGGACACCACCACATCACTCTGGGACAACACCACATCACTCTGGGACACCACCACATCACTCTAATACACCGCCACATCACTCAGCCCAACCACATCATCACTCAGCACCGCAAAGCATCACTCAGCACCACAACAGCACTGTCCTTGCTTGCTACCAACAAGCATTGCCATAGCCAATAGGACTCGCATTAGGAAAGTATAAGCTATTGGCTTTGTGAATAACAATGCTATTAATTTATATATTTTCAAGGCCAACCCATATTAAAAAAAATTGTAATTTACAATACCAATAGCTCATACTTTCCTAATGCGAGACCTATTGCATTGCAAATGCTTGTTCTTTTGGCCCTAGCCTGGCAAGGCTTTACTCTGGGCACAGTAAAGGGGTACCTTTCGACTCTTCTGCTTTTTTGAAGTTGACGTATCAGCCTTCATTGAGTCTCCAGTTGTTAATGTGGGGTATTTTTTGTTAAAAGGGTTACAACACTTGTTTCATTTTTCTCCCTTTGTCATGCCCTAGTGGGACCTTAACCTGACCCTTACATTCCTGATATGCATTCCCTATGAGCTGCTTCACAGCTGCCCTTTGCAGCTTTTCACCATCAAGACAAAGTTTCTCGTTACCATTGCATCAGCACTATGTGAGTGAGTCTCAAGATCTTATTGTCAACCGACCTTAAACCACCTTCCTTCTACACAAGCTTGTGTTGCGCACGCAGCCATCTTTCTTGACTAAAGGTGTGACACCATTCCACATCACCTTGCTGACATTCTGTTCTCTGCCTCACCCCTCTAAGGAGTTTGAGAAGACTCAATTGCTTGGACCCCTAGGGAACACTGTGCTTTTAAATAGATTATACCAAAGTACACCGGGTGGCAGGCCTCGAAATCATAAAAAATGTTACCAGACCTGCAGGTATAGTGACTTGAGTAATCCACTCGACCTAACTGTAATGTACTTGACCTGTAAACTGGTCTCTAATTGTGTGATCCCAGTCAAATATTCTATTTCACAATCACCTTTTTCTTCATTATCAAAAATTAGAGCACCTTCAAATATGAGTTCAGCAATTCTGCTGTACAAAAACATATTGATTTAATTGACTAAACGTTTGCTGTATGTGTAATAAGAATCTAGTCTGCATATAGGAATACACTCTGCATATAGGGGTACACATGACCCCTGACTTGCCTCTTAGTTCATGAATGGCATTGTCACCAGAGCGGGTTCAGGAATGTTTCTCAGTTCATGTTTAAAAACTCACTTTTAATAAATATATTACTAAAGTATGGTATGGTAGCACATCATTTAGAAACCGCACGTGTTCCTTGAAATAGCCACACAATTCCCCACTAATATGCAGTTTTCCCCACTAATATGCAGTTTTACTATTTAGCATATACCCAATAATCTGCCAAAATTGGGTTTCAGCATATTTATCATTTGTACATTACCAAGTAAAGTGGTCTGACTTGTTTTCATTCTATTGAATTTTTTTATTACACAATTGCAAAAAATGTGCTTTTATAACTACTGAAATATATTTAGAAATGTCTATACTGGTAATTTACAAGCTTTTTAAATGTGCGTTAAAAAAGGACATCCTACTGCTTTTCATTCCACACTTTGTACAGCACATGTCGACGATAAAATAAGCAAATTGTAAGAACACGTAGGCTGACATTTGACCTGTGTCTCTGAACAATCAGAAAATATGAGAAGATAAAAACAAGATTTAAAGACCTCTTTATTGCTCATTCACTTTCTGAATGACCAGAATACCTGTCCTTTGCCATCTCACCAGAACAAGCCAGTAGACCCTAAAATAGTTCCCTTTGATAAAATCAGAGTAGCAAGTGAGCAAGTACATTTCTCGATGCCTGGGTGGACAATCTGCCCTTTGTGGGGTTCTCTGGAGCTTAAAAAGGCAACCATCTTCCTCTAGATCTTGTCCACCTTTAAGATCATGCATTGGCCCAAAAGCAGTTTCTTGAACGACTTCATACTCTTTCTATCAGGGTTCATTCTTTCAGTGCACTTCCTGCCTGAACATTTGTCAGACGACTACATGGGCGTCCCTCCATAAGTTCACATAGCCCTTTTGTCTAGACTGCCCGGTTCGCCAAGGGAGGCATTTTGCTCACTCTCTGCTGCAGGACTTTCTTGTTTGAGTCTTTTCACAGACTCTCCCCCAAATAAGAACTGCTTTGATATCTATTCACAAGGTGAGTAATCTGCAACTAGTTGTCTCTCAGAAGAAGGAGGTACTTACCTTCTTTAACACTCTTTCTGCTACAGACTATCTAGTCGCAGATTCTCACAGACACTCCCACTCTCCCCGTTCAGTGAACTCCATTAATGAGATCCCAATCCTATTAATTTGCACACTGGGCATATCAATTTGCTTTTGGGACTCTGTCGGGGGCGGGGACATTCGAAATCAACTGACAGAGTGGTGCCTATATAGGCTACAACCATCATTTCCGGAGCTGAACTGTATCCGTACTGAGCCACACAGCACCAACTACTGGTGCCCAAAGGTACTGCTGAAAAGTTTCCAAATCCAGTCTGGTAACTGGGGAATATTCAAAAGGTGAGAAATCTGTAGCAAGATAGTCTTTACCAAATGTAAGTAACTTGTTCTTTGTGTAACTAGATTAAGTGTTGAAGCTAAATCGAATGCTACTGTACATGTTGATTGAAAATTTCAGTTTTGCTTTACCCATCCTTTTGGAAGGGATCACTAGTTTTTGTTTTTATTTGTCTGGGTGACGGATTACACTTCAGGATGTCTCTCACCGGTGCTGTCTTTTTAGGATCGTGAAATTGGTAATGTAGGTGTTCAGAGGGAGGGTCTGTGTGTGCGTGTGTGCATTTGTGCGCGTGTGTGTGTGTGTGTGGTGCGTGTGTGTTGAGAAAACAGCAAGGGGAATAACGGATACATTTTAGAGGATATTTGAGAGTTTAATTTCAGTAGGAGGTTGTAAAAGTAGGGGGTCTATTTTCAGAGGAGGATAGGTTCTGGTAAGCAGGGGAGGGAGGAGTGTTAGAGGAAACTAAGAGAGAAGGTAAAGCGAGTAGGATGAAAAAGCATGCACAGGAGGAGAATGGGATTGAAAAGCATAAGACAAATGGTGCCAAAAATGTCGAGAGTTATGTGCAGGAGTTATCTTTGAACTGTGCATAGTGCAAACATTTCGGTCACAGTAAAGGCCAGAGGAGAGAGCCTTCTGTTAAAGGATTGAGAAAGAGGAAACCTAGATTCAAGGAGTTCTCAGAGTATGGAAAGAGACTAGTTGTTCTTCGGAATTTGAAACTGACTCTGAGAAAGAGGAGGAATTGGAGAAAACTGAAATTCCTCTTTGAAAAAAGGAGAAAGTAAGTAATTTTGCTGAACACATTAGGAAAGTGATGTTTGACCCACTAGTGGGTAAGCATCTTTTACTTCCATAGTGTATTCCGGCTCAATATGTTACATAGTATGTGAAGTTTTGGCTAAGAAAATACATTCCTAAAAATGTTGGGGGTCGGACCATGGTCTGAGTACTCACAACCTTCTCCCCCTAATAAAGTGCCAGTGACTCCTGACTGAAATTCTTAAGTCTTGGCCATCACTGGAAAGCGAGGTTGGGATGACAGAAGGGGATTGGATCGAGGCCCGAGGAATTGTCAGGCTAGAATGTTAGGCTGGTCCACTAAAAAAGATATTTGATTGGAGAGAGGCTGTTTATAAATGAGAAACGAGTGGTTGTTTCAGAGCTGCATCAATGGATTCAGCTTATAGTTTGTTCGTCGGGAAGCCTAGATACTGCCCTGTCTGCCGAGAAAAGAAAAACTATTTTACTGAAAAGTAGACTATAAATTAGTGGAGCAGGCCAGCCCTGGTCGCGGCATCACCAGGGCATCTTTTGCCTGTGAAAAGAGCTGCTTTTATGGAGTTTAGTCCTATCTGTCTGCTTCACAGAGTGCAGAATTTGTCCAGCAAAGAAGAGGTCATGCAAGAACTACTCATGGGGGAATAGAGGTCCGAGATCTATAACTGATGTGTTCAAAAGTCAACCATTCTTGTATCGCTTTTTGGGTGGGTGGCAACTCGCCTACTGTGTAAGCAATGGGGAGAGAATTACTTGGGATGTATGGGTGTTGCAAGATAGTGAGGGGTTTCAGGCTGAACCCTGTAGCACAGCCCCTTCAGGAGAGGATGCCAAAGGGTTTGAGTTTTGGCACTAAAGACAGAAAGATGGTGAATTAAAAGGCGGAAGTGCTCTTTGAAAAAATGTTATAGAGTAGTATCAATGATAATATAATTATCAATATATATTTGGTGGAAAACTAAGACAAGGAGATGCAGTCAGTCATTGATCTGAGAGAGTAGACCCATTGGATCGTTTACTGTCATTGCAGAATGGAGTAATACATCTGGTAAGGGATTTGCTGTGGAAGGGGGATTGGTTTACTTGTTTAGATTTTAAGTGTGTATGTCTTTCTCTCCATCTGAAGATATTTGCAGTTCCGGTGGGGAGTGATGAGGTGGAGGTACAGGAGCCCTCTCTTTGAAGTATCATTCTGTCTGTGGGGTTTCTGAGTTTCCTGGTTGAAGTATTGGTAATCATACCTTTGTGAGTCGCCCCATGTTTAAAGTTGTTAATCAGACATATCGTGGAAGCTTTAATTTATGAGGTTCAAATCTGTGTTTTTGTGTTGTACACCAGTAACTCATTACTTACATTATCTTTGTGTTGGTTCCCCTCAGTGATTCCTAAGGTTAACAGTGTGTTCAGCGTGTAGATTGATGGCTTTGTCACCTACATCTACGGTAGTAAATTCCAGCTGAGATCGAGTGAGCGTTCAGTCAAGAAGTTCAAACCAAAAGGAAGTATAGACCTGTGATCCAGACCTGAAAATGGACAATCTTAATGCTTTGAATAGAAGGCAAAAACTGAACATTATGTACGTGTATGCCTGGGATTGTTATCTTTCACATAAAAACTGAACATTATACATGATCTGGCGATCAATACATATGTATTTCACGGACTTACTGGTATAAATCTGTGTGTGTCTTCTGGTGTACCTGCAAGCTGCCAAGACTCTAAATTGTGGTAAAATGGTTTCTTTGCTTTCGTGTTACCTTTTTTGTGCTATATCTCATGGTTTGCTGCTGAACTAGGATTTCCAGTTTTTCTTTC
This sequence comes from Lissotriton vulgaris, assembly GCF_964263255.1. Taxonomy (NCBI): domain Eukaryota; kingdom Metazoa; phylum Chordata; class Amphibia; order Caudata; family Salamandridae; genus Lissotriton; species Lissotriton vulgaris. The sequence continues at coordinate 238,326,069 of NC_141700.1, read as the reverse complement.
ATTTTTTAAAACTACTATTTGAGATATTTTAAAATACATTTCAATTTAAATTGATTCACCTTTAATCAAAAGTCGTGAAAGTTCAACCTGCAGCCCTGTCCATAAAGCTCTAATGAGTACTGGAAATCTGGATCGCTTCTGAGTAAGTGCTATGCGTACCGTTGCATCTTAAAAGGTTACGGGTCCTGGTATAATTTGGCGACTTAGAAATTAACATAGCAAAATATTTCTTGAGCCAGGCTTGCTTTTGCTTCATATAATGGAATCTTATGCAGGCACATTTCCACAGCAAGATCTCCTGCCTGGAATTGTAGCCTCTTCATGCACAACCTTCCAATTTTTGAAGTGTGTAATATAAGCTCTTGTCCAGTTTTCTTATTAGTCTGTAGTAAAAGTGCAGCATGGAGGCGGGGGGGGGGGGGTTGAGATTGCACATGCTAGAGGCATACCACATAACTTATCCAGAAAGAGTACATTAAAATGTAATCTCATTTAGAAACCTAGTTTGGGATATATAACTTGCATAACTGAGAAGTCTCTGACCAGTTGATATGGAAGAGATTTAGCTACTAATATGCTCACAAGGCAACAGTAAAGACAAGGTAACCCATGCTCCTTGTCAGAATTGTTGCTGAGGGGCTAGTTTTGAGTTGTAGCTGAAAACCCAAGACAGTTTATCAAGTTCTTCTGTTTATGCCTGGGTTACTCTGCTATCCAATCACCATTTTCCTGGAGCCTTAAAGCCTTAATGGTGAATAGTGGAGAAACAAAGTGAAGAGCTACCTGTGGGTGCACATTTATTTTTGTTTTGTTTTTTGGGGGGTGGGAGGAGTAGAACTCAGTGATGCATATAAAGTTAGGAATATAATTGAAGTACTGACTTGTACTCGAACACCACAAATGCAAACTCAAAGGACTTTGGGGAAAGAAAAATATTGTATTATCCTTTGATAATATTAAAATTCTTTAGAGCCCCAGTGGGGTAGCACATGTCCTCTTTTTTTAGAGGTCTAAACCCCAAGTAGAGATGACGCAGTCCCTAAGTTTTTGTTTCAAAGTATGTTAATAATGTAATGCATTAAAAAAGAAAGTAAAAATGTCCATTGTGAATGCGTTCCTTTATTTGTTGTGTAATCAACCTTTTGTTTATCTGCTAATAGGGTTCTCCGAATCTGACCTTTCATTGTAGGGTGCAATAATCTCAGACGTTGTGATGGGGAAGATGCAGAAGAAGCATATACTGCCCCAACTGAGTGCCTTGCTCAACACAAGCTTTTTGTAGGCCTTATCTGATAGAGACGTCTAGCCGCAGATTCCTTAACTTAGAATATCCCCAGACGTCAGACTGGATCCGGAAAACTTTCCGCAGCAGCACCTCTGTGCGCCAGTGGCGGCTCCGCCTTGACGTCGTCCACGGACGTGACGTCAGCAGAGCCGTATATGCCCCTCCCGGCACGCTGATGTCCGTTTTCTCTTTTTCCGTGTCCCAACGTGGATCCTGGAAAACCAGCGGGTCCTTGACCTGTTTTTCTGGTCTACTTGACGCCTTCGGCGTCCCGGAACAGTGTGCAATGCCTTCGGGCTTTAAAGCATGTGAGACCTGTGCACGTCGGATGTCGGTACCAGACCCGCACGCCACCTATATGTGGTGCCTCGGGGTGCACCACGACTCCAAAAAGTGGGACAATTGTCAACGGATGAACCCGAAGTCCTTACGGGAGCGTCGTATGACATTGCTGGCCGCCCGGCTGTTCGGTCCTGCAACTTTGTGTCGCCGCTCTTCCTCTCGGGATCGAACCCACTCCTGAGGTCGTTTCCGCAGACGTCGTTTGGAGGCGGGTAAACACAAGCGTAAGTCCAGGAGGTCTTCCTCCCATACCCATGACGCTGGCACCTGTTCTTCTCGCTCCCTGCCGGAACAGGCTTCTGGCGGTCGTCTCCTTCGTACCCCCCTTTCTGGGTGCCGGAGCGACACGAGCCCAAATGGAGGCTTATTCTAAAGCACTCCACTCTTACTTTGGGTCACCCCCTCTCCCTGGTGCGCCTTTGGGTCCCATAGAGGTGTAAGGCACTCATGTCGGGTCCTCGGCGACAGATTCGTCCTCTGTAACGGCTGTGTGCATCGACTCCGGTTCCGGAGCTGATACGACGCTGACAGGACACGGCCCAATGGGTCCTCCCTGGCGCCTGTCTAGCCCACTCCGTCAGTCTCTGCATAGCCCTGAGCGGCTTCCTGTGCTGACATCGGAGGTGGCGCTGGGCTCAATGTCCTGTTCCCCACATGTTGCAGTGGGGTCGACGTTGGACGGCGCCCAGCCCGAGTCTTTTTTGGAGGTCGTCGACGTCCAGACAACTCCGGCTCTTCGTTGGTCGATGCCGACGTCCACGTCTCCTCTATTTCAGGAGGTTGATATCCCACTCGACTCCTTGAATGTCGATGCGACTCCCACGCAGCATTGGTCGACGCCCGTACAGCCTACGCCTCCTCTTAAGCCACAGGTTGACGCTCCTCTGGACTCCCCTGATCTTTGACTCTTTCGGCCCATGGGGCAGGTACCTTGTGTGGCGTGGTCCCCGGATCAGCCTCCGGCTCCTCCGCTTTTGCTGTCTAGTGGACAGGTTAGTCTTCAGCCATCTCCTACTGATGGGTTATTGTTGCCTCCCCTGATGGCAACTGAGGCTAGTGCTGCCTACGCACGGGTTATTCACAGGGCGACAGCTATTCTTTGTTTTCAGCCCCCTGTGGTTTCTCTGCCTTCTGATCCCTTCTTGGATCTTCTCCATATGGAGCCGGTTGAAGTGGAGCCTTTGCTGCCCCTTGGGGCATCTTTGTTTGACATCATACTGGGCACATGGGCGAGGCCTTCCTCCGATGACCCTGTTGATCGGGCCATAGCTCGTCGACACCTTCCTGCCCCAAATGATCCGCTCTGTCTGTCCATTCACCCTAGGTGTCGTAAATATTTAATTTACTATCATAATTTCTATGCAGGTAAGTACTTAATCAATAATAACTCAATCGGAAAGAAGGAGGCAGAGTCCGTGGTGTTAGAGTTCTTAGGGGTTTTATTCCTTAAAAAGGAATGGTCATGACCTAGCTATCATGTTCCCGCAACCACACAGGGCTCAGGAAGGGATAGAAGAGTGCGCACCACATTTTATTGACAGTACATAGCTTATATACTTAATTCATTGTCATGAAAAACATATGGTAGGCGTAACAGCTGAGAGAAGACAAGATAACAGCATCCACGTGTTAGCAATACGTAATCAGAAGGCGTGAACTAGGCGTGAATTAGAGGTGTGTGCTAGAAACGTCACCAGGTAGGTGTCACAGAAGGGGTGGCACTAACAGAAATGTTGCAATGTCAGCAGAAATCGGAAGCTTGGATGCGCGCGCAGCTGCATGACGTGTGATTGACGTGAAACGGGAGGGTGCAGGGAACTTGACATTTACACTGACGGAAAGAGACAGAAGTCTGGCATGTCAGATCAACTTGTACTTCTATCATATCTGATATCTGATGTTTGGGAACCATACTATCTGGAGGGAAAGGTCTCTAGGGCAGAAGCTATTCTATACTGACTGTGAGTGCGTGTATAAGCGCCTGAGTGTCTGCATGAGAAGCGTGGGGGCATGGGCCTTCCATGGGAGCATGGTAACAGAGGCTATGAATTACTTGCACGGAGACAGGTTTAGCCCTTTGCTCTGCAGATGAGGGGTATGTTTACTGAAGCTAGTAGGCAGGAATGTATTTTCGAGGAGCGGAACAGATAACTCGAAGGTTATAGTCAGTCTTGGCAGGCAGCAGGCTGAGCTGAGCACGGTGGGCTGCGCTGGAAGTAAGTCAGAGTTCACGGGTACAGAGGCAGCCTGGGCTGAGGTTTTCAGAGTCAGAAGCCAGAAAAATGGCTCGATGGCAGAAATTCAGGGCCTACTTTGCCAGAGCTGGAAAACGTGTAAGGTACACTACAAAAAGACGTTGGCATAGCATACTTAGGAACGGACTATTCAACCCATTCAGGGTGGGTCTGAAAGAGGACATGTTGACGTTGGACGCAAATGTATTTGCGTCTTCGTAGCTGGCACAGGAGGGAAGTTACATGCACTTTAAGCTGGTACATGGAGTCGGTGGGGTACACGCTAGGGAACACAATCTTGACCATAAAATTTATATTTCCTCATAGGGCTCAGGGCCTAGTTGTTCAGGTGGCCTTTGACTTGCAGTCTTACTCCGTCCTGCCTCTGTTGCCTCCCACCAGCGAATCTAGGTGGTTAGACACATGTGGTCGCCAGCTTTTTCACCTCTGCCAGTGCTGGCATCCGTGCATTGAATACTGCTTGTGTGTTCGCACGTGTATCGTCTACCCTTTGGGACTTAGTAGAGGACCTTCTTCCTTCACTTCCAGAAGGCCTGCGGGTGGACTTGATTCGTCTTCTGCATGATGGCAGGGGAATGGCTTAATTTTCCTTCCGCTCTTCCCTTGACGCCACTGACTTGGTGAAACGAGCTCTTGCTTGGTCTGTCGCTTTACGCCTCCATGCCTGGCTGCGCAACAGTCATTTCCCTGACAGTGTTCAGGATGCTCTTAGAGATCTGCCGTTCAATGGCGTGGACCTGTTTGACAGTCACGCAGATTCATCGGTCTCCCGCCTCATGTCTGGACTGCCATGAATTTTGCGGCATAACTTTCTGCCTTACAGTGTTTTTTCCTCTGTATCAGCAATTTTGCCTTATTAATTTACTTTCAAAGGAGTCCTGGGTTCTTTGCATGGAACCCGGATGGTGTAGGCGGTTGTTCCGCCATCTCAGTATTTGTTCAGTGCTGCCGGACGGCTGTTTCTGTTTTCCTTTCAGTCCTCTGAATGTGTGCTTTGCCCAAGAGCACTTCCCTCGCAGGGGTTGACACTTACCCTATGTGGGGTATTTATAGGCTATTGGGTAGCTGCCTTAGCCTTGGTACGCTCCTATTTAGTTTTTCACCACAAATCTTACTATGGGCCTCTTTTCCTGCTGTTCTGCGATCCTCACGTTGGCATGGCTCTATTGTACTTTCGGTGCTGTTGACTCTAATTGTTGGTGGTCGTTCTAAGCATCGGTATGTGTTCCTTACCGTATGGCTTCTGCCAACCCTGCGTTCACTGGGGCGTTTTTCAACATCGCTGTGATCCTCTTGCTCTAGATGGCTGCTTTTCTTTGCCAGTCCCTATCCCGAGGGCCCTTGTTCAGTTCAGTTCAGCCGCAGTTCTCACCACTGGCGCCCTATCCTCGTTTTGCGCCAGGAAACAACCACTGTGTGGCACCTTTCTTAGTGTTGGTGCAACCTAAATTTGCACCCTGGTATAATTGCTATCATGGGTGTTTGCATTGTTTATTCCACGTCTGTGGTGCTGGTTCTCCTCTCCCCTCTAAGGGTTGGGTAGGAGTTCCTCGTACCTCAGCCCTTTCTGGGCTTGCCTTTGCAGGTGGCGGTCATGTACATCTCTACTGCACATTGCCTTGTGCCATCGTTTTCTGGGAACTTTCCCTTTAACAGTTTTTACACATCCCCTGCTGCTTCCGCGCAGTTGTTTCCCACACTTCTGCTTGGGTTCCTACTGTGTCACTCTCGTGGAGTGTCCTCTTTCAGATACTCGCTTCATGGGTCCCTGGACCATTCACTTGGTCCTGCTGTTTCCACTATCGTGTCTGGTTCCATTTCCTCGTCTGTCTTGCGGGGGACTGTTGCTCCTCCAGGGCATGGGGCTGATATCGTTTACGGGCCTGGCCATTGTCCTGTCCAGTTCTGCTTCCACATGGCTATTAGTACTTTTCGCGTACTATAGTCTTTTATAGTGTTACGCTTCATTTTTGAGCATATTTCTTCTTCTTCTTCTTACTCTAAATATGCTCTGTGTTCTCACACAGCAGAATCGTGCAAACAACGTTCTTTCATGCGGTGTCTGTGGTCCTTGACCCGGTATGCTCATACTACGAGCTCTAATGTGGGTGTCCAGCTTGCCTGGTGGCCCTTTTTGCCGGTTGCCTACTTGCTATTGCGGCTCTCATGTAGTTCTAGCGTCCACACGGTATGCTTCTATATCTTACAGTCCTCTGCTTGACTACCGTTCTTACTGTAGTCCTGTTTTGGGTGCTTCTGCTGATTGCTGTCAGCCCTTTCACATGTCTTGTGACAGTTCGACTATGTGATGGTGTGTCTTCTGTTTCTAATACTCCCTGCACTTTCTGGCCATGGATTGGCATCCTGCCAATGCTGTCCCACGTATTTTGGCTGGTGCAGGCTTCAACAGTCCCTTTTTAGGTCTCGCGACCTATCAATGCGCGCAAGCGCATCGAGCGGAGCGAGAATTCAAGTGCTCAAAATGCTCGTGAAACCAAGGGTTTCGTTCCTGCGGTTTTGTTTGAGTTCACGTGAATCACGTGACCAAACAAGCACTCGCATCAGCCTCCCTCCCTCCCTCGTAATTGCATTTTTTCACAGCCGCACAGCACATCAAAGGGCTTCTCCCAGCGTGTGCTGTGCAGGCTTCTCCTCTCCTAATTAATCATGGCTGGATTTCAGTTTCCCGGCCGCTCTTGTTTAAATAAACGGAGGTCTGCTTTTGCAATCGTAATCTCCTTTTAATTGCACAATTCGGTAAAATTGACCCCACCGGACGTAGCTCTCATAAAAAAACATGATTATGTAACCAAACTCCGATGGATTTTTTTTTTTGGTCGATTCTTTTCTAAAGTATGCGCCTGATGTGACTCCACTTGATATGCTTTTATATGGAATATTTTCAATGCAAGACTCCTTCTTTTACTGACGTTATTAAATAGTTGTCCAAATACAGCTTTTTTGGGAAGTGATTTTTTTTTTTATTCTAAGTTGAGACAGAAAAAAGCCTTACTCTGGTTTGAGATAGATGTTGCTTAAAAAGGTTTTCAAGCTTACCGTAAACGTTAACTCGCTGAGACGCTTGATCAGAAAATCCAGACCAGTCTTTATATTTTGGTTTTTGTGCTCTTGATTATAGTTTGGCTGGAGGTTACTGACAGGAATCGGTGGGAAGATCCTGCTCCAGCCCGCAGGCACCAACAGCCATTTTTGCTTACACTGGATTTCTCTCCTTAACGTGAAACCCAAGACTTGACTTTATCTGATTATGTCAGATAAAGGTCCCGAGGCACCACTCCCTCAACTGCATTCCCCAGCCGACACCGGAACGAGTGCTGCTCAGTTATTGTACAAGGGGCGTTTAACATCATGTTCACATGAGGTTCTCTAAAATCTCATAAAATTACTTATCTTGCGATTTGCATCCTGTGTGTCCGAGCCCATTGACCACCCACGCAGCTGTCAAACCGCTTGCACTGACCTTTCTGCCTTCGGTGACCTCTAATCAGCTGTAGCGATTGAGGTACGGGATTAGCCCAACCAGTGGTAATCTCTCGCAGGAGAGACTTTGGAAAAGCGCAGGTTCAAGAACAAGTGAAAGACTACCGAGGCTTTGATAGTAACCGTGCGATACTGAGTCTGCTATATGTTAGTCGATTACTTGTGTATTAATTCACAAAGCTCTCCTCTAAACTTCCTTCTGACTTATCGTGACATTTTGTGCCTTGGCTTTCTAAGTCGTGTTCTTTATTTACACCCAAGTTCAGCAGATGCAAGCATTGTAATGAGAACACTACGTGCGCCCCAGCACCATTTCATGTTTAACCCTTAACTGAGGCCGCTTGTTTAGCGAGCATGTGACCTTTCCGCTCAGAGGGCTGCCTGACTTCGAAAGAATGCACGCCCTTTGAAAAATATGAACATTGTATTGTAAACTATCCTATTACGTATTTGCTCTGGCAGCATATCCTCCTCAATAGTTCACGTGCTGTTTTCCCCCCACTGAATGTTATCTTGGAGGCCTAGTTGTACACAGCGTTATGGTAGACGCTAAACAATGTGGCTGATTGACCCTGTAACTTTTATGCTATCATTCATTTCTGACCTCTAGTTTGGTGCCATGCAATCCATGTCATCACTCTACCCACAACCAACCTAGTGGTTATCTGCCATTATTTGATTGTTTGAACTGTGCATTATTATAGCACTGCACTAAATTAAATCCCTTTTCGGTTGGTGTGGCATTGCAATGGAACTAATGTCATAACGCTTGCGTATATAAATATGTTTTAAGAAAAACAGGAGGTTGTTACATGATTGCATGGATAGTGGGAGTAAATTCTATATTTAGCTCAGATGAAAGGGAATGTGCTGCTACATTGTGGAGCAGATGGGTATTTGGTACACCTACTAGGGAAAGCAAGACCAGCTCACTTCACTGAGTTAACAAGTTTATTAGTAAAGCTATGTAGGAAGGCCAGGATGTTGGTATGTCTGGGATACACGCTATCCTTATTGTGACCCAAAATGATGCTGGTACGTGCTTCACAAATGGCTTCACCCAAAAGCCCTTGTAAAAAGTAAGTTTCAGGTAGAGGGTGGAGGTTTGTACAATTCTGAAATAATTGAAAACGGTAAGATGCTTATTATTTAGTTTCTTGGTTTTATTTTCTTTGTTACACCTTGTAACATTGAGAGAAGGAAAAGAGGAACAGAAAAATCAGCCAACCCATGTTTTGCCCGGTGGCAATAGGTCGAGGGCTTTTTCAAGGCAAGAATAGTTGAAAATGTCTGTAAACGCTGCAAAGAACGATCTGTAAAGATGTACACAAGGTCTCTGCGGTCCTAAAGAATGAAGTAACCACCGGGCGAAACACGTGTCAGCTGTTTTTCTATTAGTAAAGCTAAGCCGGCTGGTTCAATGCCAAATAGTATTAACATGATGCAGTAGACTTTTACGTTTCTCCAGCCGTGGACTGGGAGTTAGGGGAGCTGTTATTGTGCTGGTGTAGCTTGCTTGCATACTTTCAGCTTGGCTATTACACATGGTTTTAGAGGGAGGTTTGCATTTAAAGGAGTTTCATCAGGCCAATTGTCAATTGAGTTATGGTGCAGATATCATCGAGATCCAAAGGAGTATTTATGTCCCTTTCTTTATCAATGCTTTCAACCCATACCTTTTGCACATCTCAAAAATTGAACGCATTGTAAAACATGGAAGTTTAAAAGCATGGTTGCTCTCATCTGGTTCTGGTCATGCTATAAATAAAGTCAATTGGGTTTGGCATTTGGGTAATAAGTGGCAGTCTCATGGTTCCTCAGGGAGCGTGATTTCCTGCAACTGCCTTTGGGATTTAGTCCCTTAACGTAATTTGCTGTGATATCCAGCCATTCTCCCTGTCATTGCATCTGCTAGAGTGAATGATGTACTTCGTGAAGCAGGTGTTTGGTAGGTGAATAGTGGTGGAGGCTGTCTGATGCCATTAATCTACAACATTCCAGTTTCTCCTTGGCTTTGTTTGGACGTACTCCCTCTTTCATCGGAGTTAGTGCTTCTAGATGGCCCCAGATTCCTTCTCTCCACTGGAGTCATTTTGTTAAAGTCCTCAGTATAAAAAAAAATAATAATTGAGTGTTGGCTGTGGTTAAGAATTCGGAATTCATCCTGGACACATTATTAGTAGAGTTTGTCTTGCTGGTGCACATCATTATGTGAAGCTTCTTCCGTTCAATGCATGTTGCGCCTGTATATTGTGGCCATGTTGCAAGTTCTATCCTCACCAGCAGTTATTCAGTTGAAAGACTGATCATAAACATATAATCTGTTTAATGAAAGATGTTGCCAGGTTCCTTAAGGTCCGACTAAGACGTCAACACATTTGAGCAGTGTGTGTAAAACAATAAAATATGGGATTTCGCCTTGAGTATAACCCAGCATGGTACCTACCAGGGTATTCCATGGTCTTCGACCCTTTGACACAAAATGCCAGGCGCTGGAAGTTTAGGGCCACAGGTATGTAGGTGTCATTTTGCAATTTCCTAATAGAATTTTTTTTTGATTCACTATTAGGAAATCACAAACCCTATGTACTAAAATTTATGTGACACATTTAGCGATTCTTAATGAAATAGCAATTGGCCTACCTCATTAATATTCATGAGTTGGGTCACAGTTTGCAGCCCATTGGAAATCGCTAAAAATACAGTGTTGTGGCATGCTGGGGACATCAGACCACCATGCCTGTGTTTGCTGTTAAATAAAGCAGTGTTTTTATTTAAAAATGTGATGCGTTTCAAAAACAACAAGCACTGGCGTTGCCAATAGGTCTCGCAGTAGGAAAGTTGGAGCTATTGGTTTTGTAAATGACAAAACCCTTTATGTTTTTAAAATGGAAACAAAAATAAAAGGCATTGTTATTTGCAATTGTAATAGCTCCAACTTTCCTACTGCGAGACCTATTGGCAACGCCAGTGCTTGTTTCCACTGTTGTGCATACTGAAACGGGATGCGCTGCCTCTGTCATACCAGTTTCCATCTCCGTGAGTTTTACTTACTGTCGGCATGCCGGATCCTGTGGATCCATCAGTCCTAGGTTCAGTTCCACTTCTTTGCGAAGTCATAAACTTTCCTTTTCACACCAACATATCTAGTATCTGTTTTCTTTCTCTCACCCGGTATACATATGAGGTTTTCATGCTGTTCTTGGAATGCTTGTGGTGCCTTTGCCTCCCTCTGTTTTTCGCTCTTTTCTGAGCTTCATGGTCTGGTGTGGCTGTGCTGGCTTGCGGTCCCCACTGTGTATCGTCAACTTGTTGACGGCTACATTCCCTGGGAACTTAATGGGGTTCAGTCGCAGACCCACCTCCTCTAGGGGTATGGCTTTGGTATCTATTCTAAGTTAGAGACTTCTAGCTGCAGATTTCTTATCAGATGAACGAGTTACTTACCTTCTGTAACAATGTATCTGGTAGAGACATAGTCTAGCTGCTGATTCCTTAACGCCCGTCCGTCCGTCCTCCCCAGTCTGCAAGGGTCTTTTCAGGTTGGGCTTTCTACATTCACCTCTCTCCAGGTGGTTTGACCCTTCTACGGGGTGACATTTTCACTTCACTCCATCACAGGATGCTTCATTCTGTTTTCGTTGCCCTATTCCGCACATTCTCGTAATTGGGCGTTATGCTCATGTGCCATGTATCCTTTCCAACCCTACGCCCTGGGTTGTACAGTGTGGGTCTATTCCTGTTTTTTTCACACCTGCTGCTCTCCCCTTCTTCGCCTTGGGGTCTCTTACCGCCTCTGCTCTCCTTTGGTTGAAGTCTATTGGTTCTGCCACATTTTACAGATATCTTATTGGGGATACAACGTCTCTTTCTGATGACGTCTGGTGGTAAATTGCGCTAGATCGTGTGTTCCGAACTTGTTGTCCTTCACGGCTATACATTATGCTTGCTGACTTTCTGTCGTCTGCTGTGATGTTGTTTAAATCTTCCTCTACCTTCAAGAGTGGTTGGCCTTCACTTTTGAGGGGTTACTGCTCAGAGCGGTGCGCCACTTTTTTTCTTTGACTAGTTTTTAATATACGGTGCCTGGCACTGTCTTTTATGGTGCTGTTTTTCACCATTCAATGTCTTTCCCTTTTTCATCATTTTCACACACTGTTCCCATATTCTAACAGTTTTTTTGGTGGTGGTTCATCGTTGTGGGGCGGAAAAGTTTCTCTGCCGAAAACTGACGTCAGTGCACCGGGAGGGGCATCTATGGTTCCACTGATGTCACGTCTGTGGACGACGTCAGGGCGGAGCCGTGCGACCCCACCCCCGGCGCGCAGAGGTGCTGCTGCAGAATGTTTTACGGATCCAGTCTGACTCCTGGGGATATTCTAAGGTAATGAATCTGCAGCTAGACTATATCTCTACCAGATACATTGGTACCGAAGGTAAGTAACTCGTTCGTATATGACCCAGCGTTATGCAAATGCAGTATGAATAGTGGAAACGTTGCTTTCCACTTTTCTGTTTAAATAACTAATTTCTCAACCTGTAGAACCCCAAGAAACCCATGGTAGACACCTAGTCCAATCGTGTTGTCATGTTTTTGTCAATTTGTCCTGCCCCACCTGCTGGTATTCCGATCACCAGGTTCAGAATGTTGAGCTGCCTGCTTTAATTGAAGTTTGACACTGCTACCCTGAACAAATGTTTCATAACCCAGGCACAGAGTTGATTAAACCCCTCTCCCTCTCTTTCTTTCTTTTTCTCTCTCTCTCTCGTCTCTCTCTCGTCTCTCTCTCTCGTCTCTCTCTCTTCTCTCTCTCTTCTCTCTCTCTTCTCTCTCTCTTCTCTCTCTCTCTCTCTTCTCCCCCCCCTGTTAATGGATTTGAAGACATGCTGGGGTAGCCTTCAACCTTTCTGCTTTCTGAGGGTAGGCAGCTACCGACTTTAGTCCACTGGAATGTGCGTTAAGGTAAAAGTAGATCTTTCATACCAGTAGTACTTGATTTGATTTTCTTACAACTATCATGCTCATAAAAACCAAACTTGTACACACATCTGTGTAACATACATAATAGGATTTTCGCACAGTTCATCTAGACCTTAAATATGCCCCAACGTTTTTTCCCCTCCAACCTGGGCGGCAACCAACCATTCTCTGATTATTTTCATGAGCGAGTGTATTTAAAATCACAGTTCCTTCAAGAAACCGAGCTTCAATTTCAGTATATATAAAAGTACATGACAAAATATTCTTGCCCCTTCCATAACATTAATTGATCTGTGTTACTCTCTTTCGTAATCAATTTCCTAGCAAAATAACATGCATTTCAGTGTCTCCATGTATTAAAATCAATTCATCGCTAACCTGTGGATCTGAATGTTGCGGGAAAGATGTGGCAACCCACCAGTCTCTTTCACTGTCAACAGCGCTAATCATGAAAAAGCCTGCTCTCAGTGCTGAAGGTAAAGAGAAGTGGGGAAAGGAATATGAGAGAAAGGACACAATGGGGGTTTGTAGTCAACAGCTCTTCGCGCCAAATAGAGTTTGTCTTGTGCTTTTTGTAGTCTAATCTTGCATGCCAGCTTTTTTTTGTTCTAAACAGAAAACAAGACTACTGTTACTCATTGCTCTTACATCACTTTAAAATAGAATATTTTGTCAATTACATGAATTTCGGATGAATTACAGCATTCTAGAGAAAATGAGACTCAAACAAGATTTATTCTGGTACGTGATGCACTATGGTTATCATTCAACTCATCAGTGACTACCTTATCATGCTAGAGCTAAAGAAATTGTCATGAAGACTATTCTTTTTTATATGCTCTGTAGCAGTTAATAGAGCTCCATGATTTGAGACACTGATAAAAAAACAAGGTTTACACAGGGTCTGACTATAACACTGCAGAGGCCCAAGAGACAGTTTTGACAACTATGAGGGCTTGACATAGGGGCATGATACATAGGTACAGGAAATAGAAACTGTGTGGGACTCCTGTTGGGTCCCTGTACTAACTCTCCATAGCTATCACTGACTTGAGTCCACTGAAGAAAGCACTGGGCGAGGTTGAATGATTCCAAGAATGCAAAGAAAGGCTGAAGTGGGGCTGCAGAAGGACTTAAAGAACATCTTCCAAGTAGGTTTCTGCTTGTGGCGCTCTTAATGTCTGGGTTGAAGATAGCCTGGACTAGAGATAGGAACGGGGAAGAGATGAGCCTGAGCAGAGGAACTTTAGTGAAGATCGGAGCCCAAGCAGAGGCTTCCTCTCCATTAACAGGGAGAAAAGCCAAGAACATAGCCATGCCTTGAGATTAACTTTTATAGATGGTGGAATCTTCAAATCCTGTGGTAGATCCTGGAGTATGAAATTCAGATGGGGCAAAAGGTCATGGCATGGGGGTGCCCACTTTAGGACAAGATTGACTGTTTTGGTGATGCAGGATCACAACTAGGCAGCACATGTGTGACAGCCACAATATTGGGCCACCTGACTCAGGTTAAACCACCATCGAGAACATACTGAATTGTAATGTTCTGAGCAAGGGGTGGAAGGGCATATCAAGGCATTCACCTTTTAAACATTTCTCAAGTTTAAAGCACTCTCCACCAGAGCACTTGATGTCGACATATAGATCTTCGATGATGAGTACCAGATGTACCAGAAGCATAAATTCTTTAAGCGTATACTGCGTGTCCCTCTTCTGGTCAAAGTGATCCTTGGATGATATTGTGCAGACTCCTTTACAACTTCTAGTTCTGCATATGACCCCCCCCCCCCCCCCAAGGTGGATAGGGTTTCACCATGCAAGATTTCTCTTCTTTCAAACAAATCTATTCCACTACCTGTTAAATGTAGAAATGTTCCTACTATGCCAAGGGATTCAAAAGGTGTTCCAGTAGTGCTGGTTGGTATTACTTTACCAGCAGATTTTCAAACCCAAGATCTGGCGGTGCTACCATTTAAGATGATAATAAAGACACTTTCTACGTCACATTCAAGATAATCAGAGTTTTACTCTGACACAGGCAAGTCTAAATTCTATACCTTAACATCTCAGGGCACACTGGATCTCCCATACTGGTTATTTTTCCACTTTCCAATAAGTCCTGCTAAGAGATGCTGCCAAGTTACGTCTTCCTGTGGAGACTACCCAAACATAAGGTTCAGTGATAGTGGACTGTGCTGCTTGCAGCAAAGCATCCACATTCTCTGCTTCCATAGTTTGTGGAGATTGCTTAAGGAAAGTTACTTGCCCTAGCAAAATCGAAGTTTGCTCCTTGACTGATTAACTAGTACAAGCTGGGCAGGTTACAGTGAGGAGCAGGTGACATGCTGAATCCCTGGGACTGGCCTGTAGAGGAGCAGAGCCGCAGGAGGGGGGGTGCGGCTTGGGTCATGCTTTTCCCTGAATATACGTTGAAAGTTCAGCAGCAGTGCCGTACCTTCTAAGCGGTGAAGGAGAAACTCATAAGCATGCAGGTCAAGTTTTTGCTGCAATATCCAGCGCACCTAAAAGTCATCTACAAATACCAAACACTTTTCTTCAACACACCAGAGAGATCCTGGTCCTTGGTGGAGGAACTGTGGTGTCTTCAAGCGCTAACCTGCACAGAGAATCAGACACGACCTCCTGTCTGCAGCTGCACTAATACACACTGAGAATCATCCAGTGACATAGGTCAAAGAAGGTGATGCTATACCGCCTGAGGCAGCCATGATTGATGTCATTGAAAGGCTTGCCTAGACAAGGGGGGTGGAGGAGGTAGCATAACCCTTTTTCTCCACCTCCTGCCCCCCCCAGCTACTGCGGAAACAGCACATTGAACTGGTGACATTGGCAGTGGGCACCGGGAAGCCCACTCCCTCGATTAGTTCTTAACTGTTGTGTGTGTATATATAGTTGCGTTTTTTGGTTTTTTTACAGGTGATAATGCTTCACAGAGGGAAGTGTAGGGAGGGCGAGGAGTTTGGCAGCTGCTGGTCGAGTTATCTTTTTAGTTTGGTTTCTTGGGTTGTATTCATCATGCCCGTAGTGCCTGGTGTAGCTCAGGACCCTCTACAGGCGCAAACCCTGCAGCACCAGCTAAGCTGGTTGCTGGCTTAGCCTTGGGGCCCGAGGGGGGGGGGGCTCAACATAGTAACATGAAATGTGAATGAGCTCAATGACTAGAGGAAACAGCGTTGGTTCACTCTTATGCAAGAGGCACCATCCTGCGGTGCTTCCACTTCAGGAGATACACTTACTTGGAAATGAATGTTCCTTTTTGGGATGACAGGCACTCAAGGGGTATATCATTTAGGTTACACCAGGGGTTCTAGAGGGGTAGTTATTTTACTCAAGATGATCTTCCATCTGATAGTGCACAGTGTGCACACAGATCTACTGGGGCTTTTTGTAATGGTTTTCGGAACTCTTGATGTGCAGGCATAGTCACTCTGTGGAATCTACGCCCCCCAAATATTTGACTCGACATTGGAAGAAGTTTCCCAACTGTTAACATCCGTTGCACCTGGTTTTACATTGATAGTGGGAGAATTTAATGCTGTTATGGACATGCTACACAACACAGACTCCGCCGCACTTGCCCCAGCTCCATGCATTTATGGACATGGGAGGATGCGCTGGGAATGGAGGAAGTTTGGCGGGTGCACCACCGGGTAGAAAGGCAGTATACATTTTATTCGTCCCCACTCGACACCTTATGCAGTTTACATTATTTTCAGGTCCACTCTTTGAACTTGTTACTCAGGCATGCATCTTGGCAAGGGAGCTCTCAGACCACTCCCCAGTACTAGCAACAGTAGGCAATGGGCCGGTGGTGGAGCAAGGACTGGGGCAGTTGAATGCATGGTGGTTCCTCGATGGTGAATTCAGGTAACTTCTCCACACTACAATCTAGAAACTACTTTGACTGAACACGGAAACGGCCTCGTCAGCAACCACACAGTAGTAAATGGAAAGAGAGAGTTGCTCCGCTTCGGAATGAAATCACGCAACTCGAATAGGTGATGCAGGCTTCTATTGCATCAGAATCGCAGCGTAGACTACACCAGGCCCAATATGCTCTCAGACAGATGCTCCTAGATACAGCCCATCTTAGCGGGCTCCACTCTTACGGTACGAGTTGAGAGACTAAGTGGGGAACCTTCTTTATTGGCTGACAACTTGTAGCTGCCCATGCAACTTGGCGACTGAGCCAAGGACCATGACTGGGATGATGATTCGAGAGGTGGACCTCTTGGCGAAGGAGTATTCCTTGCATTTACAATGCTGAACGCTCAGTGGGAACCCCCCTTTCGCAAAGTGAGATATTCCCATTTTCAATTATCTGTCCCTGAAGTACCGTTCGGTGGCAGAGGGCATTGATCTGGGCCTTCCCATCACGGCGGAAGAAATCCAGCTGACAATCATGTCTGTGCCCTTTGGGAAGAAAACCCGAGGCTCGAATGGATTCCCATAGAGCTCTATAGAAGGTACTCCTCCCTATTAATACCACACCTCCTGACTTTGTATGAGGATGCTTTTGAGAAGAGGGCCCTCCCCCGAGATGTTCCAGGGCCACTATACTAATGCTCCTTAAATGAGATAAGTCTCCGTAGGAATGCAGGTCTTACTATCCCATTTCCCTCATTAATCTCGAAGTTAAAATACTGTCCTAGGTGGGGACCCCCTGCCTTAGTAAGGTGGTACGCTCCGTGGTCCATGCATACCAAAATGGCTTTTTGCCCACTAGGAGCATTAGACATTGCCTCCGCCACCTCCATCTAGCTCTGACTCGGTGGAGAACCGTTGGAGGAGGCTGTGCTTCTTTTAGTTAGCATACGCCCATTGCATTGTGTCTACCTGCTGGCTCTTTAACACAAAATGCACTTTGAGACCCGTTTTAGGCAGTAGGTGTTCCTTCTATACACTGAAGTCTGGGCGAATGGGCTCCTGTCGCTTGACTTCCCACACTCACCCTTGCTATTTGCGCTCGTGATGGAGCCTTTTGCAGAGCTCATCCTAATAGTCGCTCGTCTCGGGGCTTTAGGTTAGAGGTGAATCTGAGGATTACATCTCCGTCTATGCAGATGGCATGTACCTGTTTATGCAGAGACCACAGGACTGTCACGCGTCTCATAGAAATTCTGATGACATACAAGCACGCATTGGGACTAAGGCGTTGGGGGTAATCGACACTAGTGCCAATTTGTGGAACCTTGGACTGGGAGGCATTGGACCCAAAGCGACAGGGGACAGCTTCCTCTACTTGGACTTTCTATGGCAGGCAGGTGTGTGCTGGTCAAGATGAGATTCCTCCCCTGTTTTATTTACGTCTTACAGCATTACCCATATCCACTCCTGCCTACCTTTTTCAACAGAGCTAAAAGCAAAAATCACTAGATTCCTTTGGTCTGGGAAAATGCAGAGAGCCTCCTTTGCAAAATGCCGCTTTTCTCTGTACAAGGTGGGGTTGGGCTGGGCAGCGTGCAACTGTAATACTGAGCATCTAACTAATCAATATCAACAACTGGGTCAGAGCAGATAGGGGTGACCCTGCTTATTGGCTGGAATTACAATTGCTTCACCTATACGTCGTCCTCACATTGCTGTGTGGAAAATGTCCTCCACGCTCCCTGCCACTCATTTCCCAATCCCCTGCTGGTATGCAGCCCCTTGTCACAGGATTTGGTGCTATCATTCTATCAACCAAGATGTTTTCAGGTGCCCCTACCTACCTCCTGTGTCTGACACTCTTGAGGGATATTTTTAGGATCCACTCTCTGGCCCAGCCCTCACCATCCTCCTGTGGGCTTTACTCCTTGACATGGGCATGTTTTGTTGCAGTGGTTCAGGTGAGCTCTGGACAGGACACTGGAGGCTTATAACTTTACACATATACAGCCTGACTCATGAAGTAAAATTGCGCCTGCATTCGCTGCGAAAATGCAAATGCGGGCGCAATTTC
Organism: Lissotriton vulgaris; assembly: GCF_964263255.1. Lineage (NCBI taxonomy): Eukaryota > Metazoa > Chordata > Amphibia > Caudata > Salamandridae > Lissotriton > Lissotriton vulgaris. The sequence goes on along the minus strand of NC_141700.1, from coordinate 238,307,740 downwards.
CGTAATCGGCATTCAACATCAAAATAGCGAATTCGCAAACACAGATTTGCGAATTCGCTAATATATTCGCAGAATCCCGGCAGGTGAGCATTAGCGAATCGGAAATTGCGACACACCACGGATTCTGCGAAAATAATAGCGAATTCGCTATATAATCGCAATCGGTATTCAAGAAAAATCGCAATTAGCGAAAAACCCAAAAATCGCTATTTGCACCGCGCAAAATAAGGACAACTCAAAGCAGGTTGTAACCATGAAAGCCATGCAAAAAAAACATTCAAAAAACCGTTGTCCTATCACCAACAGGTACTGGCCTGACCAATCACACATAAGGACCATCATCAGCAGCAGCATTAGGAGTCCCACAATGCCAGGAATGTACATGGTGGTGAGGCGTCGAAGGCTAGAGCGATTAGCACGGAGGAGACGCAGGATCCAGGACAGGATATTCCGCCAGCGGGTCACCTTGCTGGGCCAAACCAGAGAGCAGATATATGCTAAATACAGGCTGAATGGGGAAATGATAATGCAGCTAATACAGGACCTTGACCCCCTGATGCAGCACCCAACAAGCCGTACCAATGCTGTGCCTACACATGTGCAGGTATTGTGTAGCCTGCACCTCCTGGCCTCCGGGAGTTTCCAGGGGATAGTAGCGGCTGCTGGGGGGATATCCCAGCCCACCATGTCACGCTGCCTCCACACTTTTGTTGACGCCATGCTCACCCAGCTACACCGTCACATCAAATTCCCCGCCAGCCAACAGGAATTGGACATGACCAAGCTACAATTCTACAATGTAGCCCATTTTCCACATGTGCTCGGATGCATAGACTGTACCCACGTCGCCATCTGCCCACCAGCTGGCATGGAGTATATGTTCCGCAATAGAAAGTCCTACCACTCCCTCAACATCCAGATGGTCTGCAATGCTAAGACATACATCACTGACATTGTCGCACAGTACCCAGGGAGTACCCATGACTCCTTCATTTTCCGGCACAGCGGCCTCCACACATGACTGGTCAGGGGAGAGTTTGGGGAAGGACACCTACTTGGTAAGTACACTTTGTTGAAAATGTCACATTGCTAAGATGTAACAGCGCAGCACAGGCAATCACCATCTGCTCCTCTCATTCAGGTGACAGTGGCTACGCCCTCCGTGAATACCTCCTGACCCCATACCTCAACCCTGCTACACCCCAGCAACGGCGCTACAATATTGCACACATACGGACAAGGAATTGCATAGAAAGGACATTTGGCCTGCTCAAGAGCAGGTTCCGCATACTGCACAAGACAGGTGGGGCCATGTATTACAGTCCTGAAAAGTGCTGCCGCATTGTGGCTGTCTGCGCAATACTACATAACATTGCACCCAAGCGCCGGATACCTGTTGACATCTCTGGCAGTGAATCTGAGGGGGACAACCGGCCACCTGCACATGCGCGCCATGCACATGGGGAGAACCCAGCAGAAGGGCACAGACGTCGCAACCACATCACAGTGAACAGTTTCTAGTACAACCACTTCCATCACCCCACAAATCAACAATGCATGCAAAATGTAATGATGACACAACGCTAATGTGTGTAGCAAAATAAATGTATTTGTTCAATTCACAAAAATAAAAATAAGGTTCCAGTCCAAATAACTACAACAAACAGTATTACGGCATACTGCTGTGTATCACTACATGGCAGGCTTAACGTCAGCCTGTGCCAATGATAGTCTGAAGTTCTCAGGAGCGCCTACTGCGCGTTGCGCCATAGCGCCTCTGAGGGGCATCCTCCTCCGGGGCTTCAGGCCCTGGCGTGGGCCTGGTGCTGCGGCTGTGTGGTGGGACCTGTGAGGCAGAGTGAGAGCTGACGCTGGACGCCCCCTCACTAGCATCATCACCCCCCACAGTGGATGGAATTGTTGGAGGGTGAAGTGCAATGACGGCCGTGGTGAGGTGCTCCAGCACCCTAGTCATGTCCTCGCTGCACTGTACTAGTTGGTGCTGCTGGGTCAGGGAGCGCCGCGCCAACAGAGAAGTAGCATTTGCTGCTACATAACTTGCCCTGCTGTAAGAGGCCAGCCGGGTCATAAGTTGGTGGTGGCGCCGGCGTGCTCCACTGCGCTGTCTCGACATGGCAGCGGTGTTGGCCCCCATGGCTGCAGCCATGCGGGCCATTCCCTCACCCACACCTGCCATGGCTGCAGTCATGTTGTCTAATCTTTCACCCACACCTGCCATGGCTGCCCTCATGCCGTCCATGTGGCCTGCAACTGTGGCCACATTGCGCCCTATCATATGGAGCTGCAGCTGAATAGCTCCTTGCTGCTGTGCCTGGCGTTGGTGAATCCGAAGCATGCGTCTCTCAACGCTGAGCCGCGCCAGTCCCTGATCATTGGCCCGCCTGCTTGCTGGAGTGGAGTGCTGGCGTGACCTGCCACGCCTGCCCTGCTGGCCTCAGTGTGTGGCTGGCCGCTGTGTGGAAACTGGCGCAGCCCCGGATGTTGAGCCGACAGCTGCTGGGGGTATGACCGCAGGTGTTGCAGGTGCGCCAGATGCAGGGGGTGTGACTGCTGGTGTGGCTGGTGTACAAGATGCAGGGGGCACAGTGGTGGCTGGCCTGGCAGCGGCTGTGGGTGCTGCACCAGTCGCAGGGGGGACACTGCAGGTGGTTCTTGCTGCTGGTGTTGATTCAGCGGCAGGGGCTGGTGCCTGGGTTGGTGGTGGCACCTCCTCCTCCTGGACCCCCTCATCGATTTGCAGCCTTTCGCTGTCGCTGCTATCGCCACCTGTGGGGGTTAGTGGTGGATCATTAGTTGCATGTATCTGGCAGACGTGCAGTTGCTACATGCATGCTGGGTGACATTCCCTGAATGGCAGTGGCTTTGTGTGCTTTGGGACCTGTCTGGCTGCATTGTGGTACTACAACATTGTGGCCAGACTACATCTCCCACAATGCTTCAGGACATTCCTTGATGTGCAACTATGGCATGCCTATGGGACATTAGGGGAGCCTATTTGGTCATGGACATCCATAGGGGGCAGGGTCGCAGTCGCATGCCACTTAACTTGGGTGTCTTGGGTGGTGCGGGATGAGTCTAGTTGTGTAAATCCTACACAGGCCTCCTTCTCCAGGGTGTCCTCCACCTGGTCCTCCATGGCAGTATTGGGTGGGACAGTTGGTCCTCCTCCTCCAGTGCCCGAGGACTCCCCAAGGCGCGCCGCCACCTTCTCCTTGGCACGGCCTCGGAGGTCGTACCAGCGCTTCTTTAACTCCTCGAGGGACCTGTCCGCCACTCCCACGGAGTTCACAGTCGAGGCTATCCCCTGCCATATCCTGCGCTTCTCCTGTTCAGGGACCCTCCTTGAATCTTTGCCAAACAGTCTCTCATGGTTTGCCACCACCCCCTCTATCAGGTGTTCTAGCTCCTGCTCCGAAAATTTTAATTTTCTTTTGCGCCCAGACGAGCTGCTGGTGCCAGGTGCAGGTTCCTCAGCCATTGTAGCAGGGTTGTGGTTCTGTGGTTTGCTCCTGAATAGCTGCAGCTCTCCAAATTGCTCCCTCTCTGTCAGCCTCACTGTGGAGAATGGTGGTGGGAACCGGCAGCTTCCTGGTTGTGACGTCATCACTGGGCTCGAAATGCGACTTCCCGTTTTCCCGATCTCGCGAGTTTGCGATCTCGCAAATAGCGATATCGCAAATAGCGATATCGCTATTTGCGAGCTCGCAATCCCAGCGGGTAGCCGAAAATAGCGATTTTTCTGCGATTATCGGTCATCGCTAACGGAATTTGCGATTGCGTGCGAATCGCTTTTTTTTAACGCAATTCTTCATGAATTCGGATTTGCGATTTCTGAATAGCGATTCGCTTTTTTTCGCTATTACAGAATCGCAAATGCCGATTTTCATGAATATGGCGGTTTCTCCCTATCTTTAAATATGTGGAGCAGAAGAGCCGCTTCAAGGCAATTTCTTGCTTGTGCCCATGCTCCCTTTTTTGTTTCTCAAAAGGCAGTTTAAGTCCTCAGACCCTGACACGCCATAACTGTAGTAATGAAATGCTGTCCCAACATGCTCCGGCTGTACTTCTGCACTGTGTGCCGCATCTTGCTGATGCACTGCATGTAGAAAGGTTTGATGAATGCTCAGTTTAAAATCCACCCGAATTCCTCTGCTGCTTTCAGGGGCGTACTTAACCTGTAGTTTCTCCACACCCTAACCGCACAGTATTGGCACTGCTCCTGCACCCCATGGTGTTTGTCACTTTGTACAGTGTACTGACACTGCTGTCACCTTTTCAGTGTGAGGACACTGCTTCTTCTCCCGACGGAATGTCACCCTTTACAGTGTGTTAACTCTGTTTTTGCGCTCCACTGCATGTGCCACTTGTTTCAGTGTACTGGCACAAACTGATAGAGGCTTCTAGCCGCTGATTCCTTAACTTAGAATATCCCCAGGCGTCAGACTGGATCCAGAAAGTTTTTGCAGCAGCACCTCTGCATACCGGGAGACGGCACCACATGACCCCGCCCTGACATCGTCTACGTACGTGACGTCAGCTAGGCCATAGAAGTCCCTCCCAGCGTGCTGACGTCAGTTTCTTTTCTTTTCCGCGTGCAACGCGGATCCAGAGTGAGCGGTTCCTCTGGTCTGTTTTCAGCCCTCCTTTTTCGAGGCTTTGCATCGAAGAACAGTGTGCAATGCCTTTGGGCTTCAAAATTTGTACTTCTTTTTCACGCCAGATGTCTGTGACCGACCCGCATCTTATTTGTATGTGGTGTCTAGCCTTGCACCATGACTCCATGGACTGTGAAACCTGCCAGCGCCTGAAGCCGAAGTCTTGGCGGGAGCGCCGTATGAAGCTTCTCTCAGCACGGCTGTCCCGGTCACAGTAATCTCGCCCCCCCAGCCTCTTCATCAATTGCAGGTCCCTCTTCTGTCCGGTTCCACCGTTGATTGCTCCCTCTGGGGCTGTCGTTCGCCGACTGGTAATGTCGAGGCGCTTGTCGCCAAGGTCTTCGACCTCCCCTTCCTCTGTTGTCAGGGGACGTAGTTTCCAGAGCATTCTGGACGTGCGCTCCAGACAGTCGCCCCCCTCTATCCGCCCTTCCCGGGTGTGGGGGCGACTCGGGCCCAGATGAACAAGTTACTTACCTTCGGTAACGATATATCTGTAAGAAACATTAGTTAGTGTTAGATTCCTTACCTTAGAATATCCCCAGGCGTCAGTCTGGATCCGGAAACTTTTGCGTAGCAGTACCCCTGCGCGTCGGTAGGCGTCGTCTGCAGGCGTCCCCTGCGGCTCCGCGTCCGTCGTCGGCGTCGTGCGCCGTGATGACGTCGCTGGAGTATATAGACGCCGCCTCCGCGCGCTGACGTCAGTTCTTTGCACACAGCTTTTCCGCGCCAGGAGACGCAGAGCCATGAGAGAACCAACACTGGTGCCATGTAAAACTAGGGCCCTGAAAGGGATGACCTTAACCCTAGGTATCAGTTCGCAGAACGGGGAGGATGGGTGGGTTCGGTAAGGAATCTAACACTAACTAATGTTTCTTACAGATATATCGTTACCGAAGGTAAGTAACTTGTTCATCTGAAAGAAACACGTTAGTGTTAGATTCCTTACCTTAGAATACATACCCCAGCAATACCAACCCCGGTGGTGGGTCTGTGAACCAATACAAAACTACACCAGAAAGTCCTGGAGGACAGAACGGCCAAAGAAGCCATCCCTCCGGACTTGACTGTCCAGGCAGTAGTGCCTCGCAAACGTGTGCAGCGAGGCCCACGTAGCCGCCTGGCAAATGTCCTGCAAGGGGACTCCCCGGCCCAGGGCAGTAGTAGCCGCCGTGGCCCGAGTGGAATGGGCCCTCAGCCCAACAGGAGGCTCCTTCCGAGCCAAAGAGTAGCACGCTTTGATGCAGAGGACGACCCATCGAGAGATGGTTCGTTTACAAACCGCCCGTCCCTTCTTCCCACCCACGTAGCCAACAAACAGTTGGTCATCCACCCGGAACTGGCGTGTGCGATCCATGTAAAATGAAAGCGCACGTTTTGGGTCCAGACGATGGAGCCGCTCTTCATCCTTTGAAGGATGCGGAGGCGGGAAGAAGGAAGGGAGGGTGATGGACTGCCCGATGTGAAATGCCGAAACAACCTTGGGCAGGAAAGAAGGTCTAGTCCTCAGAACCACCTTGTCAGGATGAATGGACAGGAAAGGAGGTTGGACAGAAAGAGCCTGGAGCTCACTCACCCTCCTGGCAGAGGTGATGGCAACCAGGAAAGCCGTCTTTAAAGTCAGGAGACGGAGAGGGCAAGAATGAAGGGGCTCAAAGGGAGCACACATCAGGAAAGTTAGAACCAGGTTCAAATCCCACTGAGGCATCACAAACGGAACAGGTGGAAACATGTGAGTGATGCCTTTCAAGAATCGAGTTACAATCGGGGATTTGAACAAAGAAGGCTGATCAGGAAGCCTCAAAAAGGCTGAAAGGGCAGAAAGGTAGCCCTTGATAGTGCCCAGAGCAGAGCCCTGCTGGGCAAGAGAAAGAAGAAACAGAAGAACCTCCGAAAGAGGGGCAGAAAGAGGATCCACAGCCTTTGCTGTGCACCATGCCACAAATCTGTTCCACCGACAGGCGTATACCGACTTAGTGGAGGGACGCCTGGCTGCCAGAATAACATCACAGACTTCAGGAGGCAAGTCAAATGGCCTCAACTGCCGCCGCTCAATCTCCAAGCATGGAGGTGGAGACTGGACAGGTTCGGGTGGAGGACCGTCCCCTGCTGCTGCGACAGAAGGTCCTCCTGAAGGGGCAGGCGGATCGGGGGACCGACTGACATGCTGAGTAGCTCGGGATACCAGTACCTTCGAGCCCAGTCCGGAGCCACAAGGATAACTTGGGCCCGGTCGCGCCTGATCTTCTTCAGCACTCTGGGCAGAAGTGGTATAGGCGGAAAGGCGTATAACAGACCGCAACTCCACTCGCGCCGAAAGGCGTCGCCGTGCGAGTGCCGTCTTGGAAACTCCAACGCGCAGAACTGATGACATTGCGCGTTCTCTTCTGTGGCGAATAGATCTAACCAAGGCTCTCCCCATTGCAGAAAGATGCCTTGCGCCACGTCCGAGTTCAGACGCCATTCGTGATCCATCGAGCACCGACGGCTGAGTTCGTCCGCCCTGGCGTTCAGAGAACCTGCCAGGTGTTGAACCGTCAGAGTCACGCCCTGACGTTCCAGCCATTGCCAGAGGCGCAGAGCCTCCTGGCAAAGGGTCCACGACCCCACTCCGCCCTGTTTGTTGCAGTACCACATGGCGGTGGTGTTGTCGGTGAACACCTGCACTACACTCCCGTTGACAAAGGGGAGGAATGCCTTCAGTGCCAGACGAATCGCCCGCAACTCCAACAGATTGATATGGAGCCGGGACTCCGCCGGAGACCAGATGCCTCTGATCTCTGCCCCTCCCAAGTGGCCACCCCAGCCCTGGAGGGACGCGTCCGTCACGACAACGTGCTCCGGTTGGGGAAGGGAGAGGGACTTGCCCCTGACCGAATCGCGGTCCGTAAGCCACCACTGCAGTTGTCTCGCAGTGCCCTCCGAGATCAAGACGTGGTCGGACAAGTTGCCCTGATGCTGTGCCCACTGAAACTTCAGGTCCCACTGCAGAGCCCGCATCCGCCACCGGGCGTGATGCACCAGAAGGATGCAGGAAGCCATCAGTCCCAGCAGCCGCAGCGTCAACCTGACCGAAACTCGGGATAGCGGCTGAAAGATGGGAATACAAGCCTGAATATCCCGAACCCGCCGTTCCGGAGGATAAACCCGAAACTGCGCTGAGTCCAGAACCGCTCCGATGAAAAGGAGCTTTTGAGAGGGACACAGGTGTGATTTCGGCACATTGATGGAGAACCCCAGGTCGTGCAAGAGGTCTGCCGTCATCCGAAGGTGGTGGACGACTGTCTGGGGCGAGCCCGCCTTCAACAACCAGTCGTCTAGGTAGGGGAAGACTGAAACCCCCAACCTGCGCAGATGGGCTGCGACCACCGCCATCACCTTTGTGAACACCCGTGGGGCGCTTGTAAGGCCGAAGGGGAGCACGATAAACTGAAAGTGCTCCAGGCCTACCGTGAACCGCAGGTAACGCCGGTGGGCCGGCAGGACGGGAATGTGAAAATAGGCGTCCTGCAAGTCCAACGCTACCATCCAGTCTTGTGGGTCTAGAGCAGCCAAGACCTGAGCTAACGTCAACATCTTGAACTTCTCCTTCCGGAGGAAGCCGTTGACGTTCCTTAGATCCAAGATAGGACGTAGGCCCCCCCTTGTCCTTCTTGGGCACCAGAAAGTAGTGGGAATAGCAACCACGCCCTACTTCTGGCCCAGGAACGCGCTCGATGGCCCCCTTGGCCAAGAGGGCCGTAACTTCCTCCTGCAGAAGTGTCAAGTGGTCCCCCGACACACGGTGGTTCTGCGGTGGCATGGCTGGAGGAGAGGTCTCGAAGGGGAGGGAGTAGCCCCTTTGGACGATTTGCAGCACCCACCTGTCCGAAGTGATCGTGCGCCAGTGAGCGTGGTGATGGCGAACCCTGCCACCCACTGGCGTCATGTGGGGCCGAAAGCAAGGACTAGGAGGATTTAGGGGTAGATGCTGCGGGGGAAGGTGTGGTCTGACCCCGCCGTTGTCCCCGACCGCCACCACGGCGGTTTCCACGGCCGCCACCGCGTTGAAAGGATTGTTGCGGCGCGTGGCTGGCAGCACGTGTGGGGGCGCCCCTTCCTTGGCCACGAAAGGGACGAAACGAACCCGTTTGCTGACGCTGGGTCGAGAGAGCCAAGGACTTGGCCGTGACCCTGGAGTCCTTGAAGCGTTCCAGCGCGTGGTCCGCCTTGTCACCGAACAGGTGACAGCCATCAAACGGCATGTCCATCAAAGTATTCTGGACATCAGCCGAAAAATTGGCGGATCTCAGCCAGGCGTGGCGACGAATCGCCACCGTCGTTGACATAGCCCTGCCCAGCGAGTCGGTCGTATCAAGACCACACCGTATCGAATATTTCGCTGCATCCCGGCCCTCAGCCACAGCTTGACCGAGTTTTGCCCGCACCTCCATGGGGCATTCTGGCAGCAGTTCCGCGACCGTATCCCACACAGAGTGGGTGTAGCGGCCCAAGAGGCAAGCGGTGTTGCAAGACCGCAGGCCCAAACTAATGGACGAGAAGACCTTCTTGCCAAATTGGTCATACCTCTTGGATTCCCGGTCGGGCGGGGCCGACGGGAATGCGGACTGGGAGGTCGAGGCCTGGATCACCAGACTCTCAGGAGTGGGGTGGGTAGACAGGAACTTGGGGTCGTCCGGACAAGGACGGTGGCGCCTGGCCACGTTCCGATCAACAGGCGCACCTGAAGCGGGCCTGGACCACGTGCCCAACAGAACGTCTGACAAGGCTTCATTAAACGGCAGCAGTGGCTCCTGTGGGCATGACTGCGGTTTGAAGACCTCAGTGAGGATGTTAGGCCTCACGGCCGCGACGGGGAGCTCAAGGTGTAAGGCCTTGGCAGCCCTCATCAGCACCACAGAATAGGCAGCTCCCTCCACCGATGCCACGGAAGGAGGAGAGATCAAACCAGGGTTAGGAGAGTCGTCCAGACCACTGGCATCCCCCAAGTCACCTGTCCAGTCCGGGTCATACTGGCACTCGCGTGACAGAGGGTCCTCGGACCCCTCCCAACCCTCACCGAACTCTTCATCTTCTCCGTATTCGGAGTCAACGATGTAGACCGGCTCCTCGGGTTCATGGGCCCCATCGGCGCCGGGACCGGCGTCGAGCGACGCCCGTCCGGCGCCGCGTCCGGCGTCGGTGAAGGTAAGGGGACGGCGCCGCCCGGAGCCGGCGCCGGAACCCCGCCGCCGGGGGCGGCGTCGGGGGTAACCCCGATGGTAACGGCGCCGGGGAGGCCGGAAGACCAGCCGGCGCCGATCCCGAAAGCCCTTGCGGCGCCGGGGTCGGAGCCGTCGGCGGCGCCGGGGCCGGAGCACCCGACGGCGCCGAGGCAGGGACACCTGAACCGCCCGGGCCCCCAGACGGTAGCACTGGGCCCGAAGGCGCCGTAGGCCCCGTCGGAGAAGCGAGCGCCCTCATGGCCATGAGGAACGCCTCGATCTCCTCAGGCGTCGCGCCATGCCCAGGGACCGGAGGGTATGAGGCAGGCCGCGCCGGCGACTCTCGTGGAGCCGCGGGGTTGGGGTCACCCGAGCCCCCGGCCGCATCGCGCGAGCGTCGGGGGGAGTCGGGGGTACGATGACGACGCCCCGACTTCTTGTGCTTCTTACCTGATGAGCCTGACGAGTGGTGTCGACTTCCGGAACGCTCGGCGCGGCTCCGCGACCGCTCCCTCGAACGCTCTCTCGACCTCCGGCCGGACCGGGACCGCTCCCGGTCCCGACGTGGGGCCGACACCCGGAGCTCCAGCAGCTTGCGGGACCGCTCCCGCCTAGCCTTGTTGGTGAGGGCCCGGCAGTCGACACAGGAGTCCACGTCATGGTCGGGGCCCAGACACCGGAGACAGAGGCGGTGATGGTCTGTGACCGACATCGTGCGCTCACAGTCATCACAGTGCTTGAACCCAGGCATCCTATCAGGCACAATTAGAGAAATAATCAACGAAAAAACTTGGTCAAAAAACCGGAGTACTGCTCTTCAGATCTGCGTCCACTGGCGCGGAAAAAAGAAGAACTGACGTCAGCGCGCGAAGGCGGCGTCTATATACTCCAGCGACGTCATCACGCGCACGACGCCGACGACGGACGCGGAGCCGCAGGGGACGCCTGCAGACGACGCCTACCGACGCGCAGGGGTACTGCTACGCAAAAGTTTCCGGATCCAGACTGACGCCTGGGGATATTCTAAGGTAAGGAATCTAACACTAACGTGTTTCTTTCAGATAGAGGCATATGCCGCGGCTCTTTGGTCCTCCCTTGGGTCCTCTCCCGTTCCTGGGGGGCCCCGACGGACTCACCGGCGGGTTCTCCCCCAGCACCAATTGGGCCCTTGCCACCCAGGAACGTTGGAGATGTGGTGTTGTTGGGGCACGGCCCGGTTGGGTCACCGTCTATGGTCCTCATGGAGTCGTTAGGGCGCGGCCCACCCAGGTCCCCCTCTACGTCTCATGGCGCCTCTGCAGCGCCGCAAAGCCCAGCGGGGCTCCCTGTGGCGACGCAGGTGGTTGCCGGTGCTCATGGCCCTGCCTTGAGCACGCCCCGGGATTCTGGGAAGGCAGCCGCTCCTCCAGAGGTTGGGTCAACGCCGGAGGCTCGCCTTCGCTTCTTTCCCCAGAGTCAGAGCCTGTCTTGGACGAGGTGGAGTCGGCGCCGGGGCGGCACCGAAGGCTTGCCTCGCAGGCTCCGTCGCCTTCTTCTTCACCATCCAGCTCCTCATGACCCGGTCTGTCTTTTTGTACATCCTGATGCACAGGGGTTTGTGTTGCATACTGCCTTTTCTTCTGTGCCTCCATTAATTTTTCCACTTCATGTGCTCTCTCTGTGTAGATACAGTGTTGGCACAGTCACAATGTATGCCTTTTTTCCAAGGATGCAGGCACAGCTCTACACCCCAACAGTGTACAGGATGCGGGCGCTATTTTTACACCTATACAATTCCACCCACACGTGCAGTATGATGGCATAGTTATTGACCTCTCCCTCCCTCGTGTACCCTCTTTGCTTTGTTTTTGGCAGTTCCCCTTGCCACTCTTGTATGCCTTCTCTTCCAAGTACTGGTACCATCACTGCAACATCTCTTTTGGAGAAAGTGCACAGCTCCTGACCCTCCAATTCCCTAGAGGAGTAATGCAGTCCAAGCTCCTACTTTCCCTCACAGCACCTTCTGCCCCCACCTCCAAAGCTGCTGGTCTAGTCCTTGCCCTCTCGACCAGGGTGCTGGTGCGGAAATGCAGGAGTTTTTTTCACTTTGTTCATGTTTTACTCTAAACTTGGGTGGGAGCTCAGTTAGACGGGCACTGCACTGAGACAGCCCATGCAACCTGCACTCTCAAACTATTCCTACCCGGGGCTCATGGACACAGCTTCTCTCTGCCCTTCATGGAACGTGTGTAAGTGCGCCCTTGGCCTTGGCAAATTTGTGATTCTATTAACAAAGTGTGGAAGAAAGCATTGCCTTTCTCCAGGGCACGAGTCCTAAAGAAAGACTATCCTAGTTCGGCAGTATGCAAGTGACATGACGGCGCACGACATAAAGACGCGCAACCTTTTGGCATGCAACATTACGGCACGCGACATCACGGCGCATGACATGACACATGGCATTACAGGAATTGACATCATAGAAAGTGGCAACACAAGCCATGACTTTACAGGAAGTGGCATCACAAGAAGTGACATCAGATCTAAAGCCTTCACATATATGTTTAGCATGTCTGTCATGTGTAAGTTTGAGCGCATTGCGAGGAGAATAGCACAGAGAGCTATGGAAGATGATATGTGACTTCTACACCTTGCGATCCCCCAGTTTTATGGACCACATCCTGTACATTCATTATATGATAGAGACTACTAGCCGCAGATTCCTTAACGTAGAATTATCCCCAAGCGTGAGACTGGATCCGGAAAATGTTTCTTTTCCCAGCATCTTTGCGAGCCGGGGGCGGCACCGCGTGACTTCGCCCTGACGTCGTCCTCTGGCGTGACGTCAGTGAGGTCACATAAGCCCCACCCCGGCGTGCTGACATCAGTTTTTTCCTTTTCCGCTTGCAACGCGGATCCAGTTTGTGCTCTGGGCCTGTTTGTTCCCACAAGTCACTACGCAATAGCGAAGGGAAAAGCCCAGAGTGCAAATGCCTTCGGGCTTTAAAACGTGTTCGTCTTGTGGACGCCTAATGTCGGCGACGGACCCTCACCTCATTTGCATGTGGTGTTTGGGGGAAGATCACGGCTCTACTGACTGCGAGGCGTGTCAACGGTTGTAGCCAAAGTCGCTGCGGAAACGCCGGATGAAGCTTCGCTCGGCTCGCATGTCCAGGTCGGCTTCGTTACCTCGATCAGCTTCTGCAGAAAGTTTTCAAAGCAGTCATGATCGCCGTCGCCCATATCCCTCTCCTGTGCCGCAAGAGCGTCGCTCTCCTGTCAGTAAATGTCGCAGTTTGTCCCAGAGGGCTGGTTTCCGGCCTGTTGGGGGCGTGGGCTCTCCGCGGGTGATGCGGCCCTACGTATCGTCCCCTTATCCACCGTTTCCCAGTGAGGGGGCGTCGAGAGCCCAGATGGAGGCATATGCCCTGCTTTGCAGGCCTCGCTTGCTGCTGCTCCTCCTCCTCCTTCCCCTCCTGGGACATCACTAATGGGTTGAGGCTGGCAGGGGGCTCCTTCCTACTCCCTGGGTGCTCCTCGTCCCTCCACGCAGGCGGCTGCCTCATTGGAGGTTGAGCAGGCGCTGTTCCGGCGCCGTCCCTTAGCAGCCCGGGCTCCGGCCCCACCCTGGTCTCCAGTGCTGTGTGATGTGGTGAAGGCCTGTCCAGCGTCTCCGGTGACGCCGGACGACGGCGCCCTGCTCCAGGCTGCGGATTGTAGGGCACCAGACAGGCGTCAGGTCGTGGATTCGTCTTAGGACGTCCCCTCTTCCCCAGAGGTTGGGTGCTTGCTGGTGTCGTCCTCGCCAGAGACGGGCCGCCGTGTCGTGGCCTTTTCCCCGGTGTCATCCAAGGCCGGCTCTTCACCGTCACTCCGGCTATGGTTTTCGCCGGAGGAACCACAGGTCCCCCATTCCTCGGTGCCTATTTCTCCCTTCCAGACCTGGCCTTCTCCACTCCGATTGGCTTAGGGGATGGCCGCCTTAGCTTGCAGCCGTCGCCGACAGAGGAGCTCCTTTCCCCACCGCGGGGCCCCACGGAGGCGGGTGCGGCCTTCGCTTGCGCTGTTTCCACGGCTGTGGGAATTTGCGCTTGGGTGATCCTGCTGCTCATTTTCCCGTGGATCATCTTTTAGAGGTCCTTCACCAGGGCTCTGGTGGGAGGGAGCTGCTGCTTCCCTTTGAGGGTTCGCTTTGTTCTTTTCTGATGGGAGCTTGGGGGTGCCCCGCCACGGGGGATCCGGTGCCCTAACACCTTCTGCACCGGCACCATCCAGGACCGTGTGACCCGGTGTGCCTTTCCCTCCACCCCTCTGCCAGTGGGCCCCTTTTGCTGACCGCCTTCCCCTCCCTGACGTCCCTATTGTCTCCACCATTCTTGGGGCGCAATATGTTTGCCTCGACCTGTGTGGCTGTGCGGTCTATTAACACCTTATGTGTGCTGGCGAGGGCCACCTCTTGCTTGTGGGACTCTGTGGAGTCCCTTGGATTTGCAGCTTCTCAGGAGGGTGCTGGTGGCATTTATTTTTCGCTCCGCTCTGGACATCTTGGAGGTGCTGGGTCGTGCCATTGCGTCTTCGGTTGCCCTTCGCCGCCATGATTTGATCCGGGACAGTGTGTTCCCGGAAAATGTTCGGGAACGGCTGGTGGATCTTCCCTTCGATGGCACTCTCTTCCACGCGCCGACAGACTCGGCCATCCAGAGGTTCTTGGCGGGGCTTTGGCCTCCTCATCCTCTTCCTTCTCCTCCTCCTCCTCCTCCTCCTTCTCCTCTTCCTCCTCCTCCTTCTCCTTCTCCTCCTCCTCCTTCTCCTCCTCAGTGATCGGTAGGTTGATCTGGTTCTTGGGCGCTGTTCTTTCATTGGAGCGGGTCGCCCCAGTTGTGTGATCTGTGTGATTCATGCGCCTACAAGTCCTCTTTTATTGGGACTGTGGCTCTGTAGGCTGCTGGCCGGCCCTTTTTGCAGTTTCTTTTGCTTGGATTATCTGCACCAGATTGGCCCTGAGATTAGCCGTCTGTCGTTTTCTCTTGGCTGCTTGACAAGCCTTCTGCGGGGCTTTTTTCCTGTGGTTCTGTAGTAGGGGATCTCTGTGTATAGTCCTAATCTAGTGAATAGTCTCGCCCATGTGCGTGGACCCCGGAGCAATCAAAAATAATCTCTTAAATTGTCAAAAAATGCAGATCTGCATAGACACTTAAGAGAGAATTTAAAGACAGATAATGCAGCCTATCCACAGGCTACACTGTCCAGTACTTCAACTAGAAATTCCACCAACAAAACCACAAACTGCACAGCCTGCCCAGTTTTTTTCCACAGAAAAAAACTCCCTTTTACCAGTAAAAGCCACTGGAATGATAGAGAGGAAGGAGTGGACAGACAAGCCCCATAGGCTGCCATTATGTGGCTTAAACAGGATACTGTGCCTTTAAGAGAACTTTCCAGAACACTCTCAGTATCCCAGAATGCACAGCAGGTCCCACTTTCAGTTCTTTTTTCCGGCTCCTGCTAGAAGGACCCTGGAGCATTGAGCTCTCCCTTTTCAAGGGTTTATTGGATTTTTTTGTGCACTTTTGGTGTTTAAAAGTGTTTCTGTTTTGTGTGCTTGGTGTTTTTCTTCACTTCTGTGTATTTGTTCAGGCTTTTTAGGGCTCTAAAATGCCTGCTCTCTTCGACAAGTGCCCAGAATGTGGAAGGAAGAAGTCCAAGTCTGATCCACACGACGTCTGCATCCTCTGTCTCCCTGCTGCACATGCCCCTGAAGAATGTGACATCTGCAAGAACTTTTCAGCAAGGACCCTGAGGGAAAGGCTGAAGAGCAGGCTGCAAGGCCTAGAGGAGAGATGACTGCAGGCTGCAGGTGGGTCTGGGCAGGCTGGGAAGGCTCCCTCTGCCCCTGCTGAGGCCTTCGGGGGGCTCCCCAGGGGCAGGAAGCCCAGCAAACACACCCGGTCTCCGTCGGCGTCGATTGCATCAACGACGACGTAGAGAGGGATGACGAGGGTGTGTTCCCCATCTCCCCAGGGCTCTGGGTCGAGACGGCATGGAGGATCGACGTCGAAGGGCCTGGGTAGGACGCCGCAGAGTTCACCGTCGACGGATTCTTCGACGTCAGCGTCGAGATATCGACGCCGGGAGAGAGAGCGGCAGGCGTCGGCGCTCGCCGTCGAGGCGACACCGCGGGTCGCCGTCGAGGAGACGGTCGGCGTCGAGGGGATTCTCTACGTCGAGGACCTCGAGGAAGCGATCGACGTCGAGAAGGAATCTACGCTCGTCGTCGAGGAGAGGACGTTCAACGTCGCGGAGGCGGCGTTCGGCGTCGAGGACGAAGCATTCGACGTCGCGGAGGCGGTGTTCGACGCCGGAGCGGAGAAGCTCAACGTCGCGGAGGCGGCGTTCGACGCCGGAGCGACGCTCTGCATCGAGAAGAAAGAGATCAGCGTCTCGGAGGCTTTCCAACTCTCCTAAGCGGCGCAGAAGGAGTTCTGGCGCCAGAAGTCACGCTGGATCTGGGGGAGGACGCCGAAGACGTAGGTCACCGACTGGAGGGGCTGGTTCGCAGTCCCCTCCCCCGAAGAAGTCACTAGGCTCGGTGTACTTGGTGGTTTATGCACCTCGGCCGAAGACGCCCCCACCTCCCCCTCCTCTACCTAAGGAGGCTCCTCCCAGCAATCCTCCTCTTCCGCCACTTCCGCCATCACTGCCACGGCTCCCAACACTTCCTCCTCGTCATGCTGTCCCTCGGCCGGACGTACCTCCTGTTGTTCCGCCAAGGTCGGTGTCGCGCCTCTGCGGAGGCCTGTGGAGCGTCCGAAAACTGGGAGGTCGCGATCTCGTTCCAGGAGGAGGGAGCGATTGCGGAGCCACAACAGGTCATCGACGCGGTCGAGACGTCGCCACAGAAGGCGCAGGTCCTGTTCGCATACGGGATCTTCAGAGACCAGGGACTATTCACCGACGTTGTCGGAGTCTCCGGGGACAAGGGTGTCACCGGTTGACGATCTTGTGTCTTTCCATGATGTCCTGTTGAGGGGTGCAGCGAAGTTGGGCATCACGTTGACGGTGCCCACTTCCAAAACATCGGTGATCTTCGAGACGCTGCACCAGAAACAACTGTCTCTGCCATTACTGCCGCTGGTGCCGGGCTTGGAGGAGCCGGCCATGGAACTGTTACTCACCCCGGCGGTGGCTAAGGCTGCCCCCTCGAGACTCCAGAAGAAGTACCGGGCTCCCGACTCGGATCCGGCTTTTCTGAGGGTGGATCCTCTGCCAGACTCTGTGATAGTGACGGCGGCTCGGAGGCAGCATGCCACCACTCCGACGTCGACAGTCCCGCCAGATAAAGAATCTAGATGGCTGGACTCGGCGGGGCGGAAGGTCAGTGGGACATCGGCAACTTCCATGAAGGCGGCGAGTGTCACTGCCTTATTAGGGCGGTATGACCGAGCCCTCTGGGACCCCTCCAGCAGTTTGTAGAACACCTACCTCGCGACAAGAGAGAAGATTTCCAAGAGGTGTTGAATGAAGGGATGTTGGTGGTGAATCAGGTCATCAGTGCTACAGCTGATTCTTCCCTCCTGGCGGCGCATGGTTACTGCCATGGAGTTAACCACCGACGACACGCCTGGCTCAGTCTCACGTCACTGAAGCCTGAAGCGCAACAAAGGGTTGCCAATGTACCATTCTCTGGCGAAACCCTGTTTGGAAAACATGCAGATGACGAAATGGCCCGCTTGAAGGTGGAGGCCGAGACGCTCACGGCTGTGGGTCTGGAAAAGCCCAAGGATACTAAGAAATCTTACCGCCCGTTCCAGAGACGGTTCGGTGGACAGGGCAGAGGGCGTGGCCAGGCTTCGGGACGAAAATTGCAAAAAACACAGTTGATGGACAGAATGCAGAACAATGTCTTACATTCACCCCAGTACAAAGATCTGGGCCTAAATCCTTCGTGGGCTGGGTATGCTCAGACGTGAGTCCCAGGCTCTCCACATCACTGGAGTCAAGCTAATCAGGCTGAAGAAGGCTGATAGCCAGAAACCAGTCCTTGAATGCTTGATTCCGGTCTAGGAAAGACATGGCTTGGTAGTTCGGGCTGGACTGTTCCCATGAGGCACAGGGTCAAGCCTGATTTGCATATAGCCAGTGTTTGACCTAGGGTGGTGTGGAGTGCAAAAAACAATGGATTTAGGCCCAGATCTTTGTACTGGGGTGAATGTAAGACATTGTTCTGCATTCTGTCCATCAACTGTGTTTTTTGCAGGCTTCGGGACAGCAGCAGCAACAGCAGCAGCAGTTCCGAAGGCCCTTCCAGAAGCGCCAGAAAGGTAGAGGCGGCCACAAGTCGGCTACAGCGACCAAAGGCCTGGCCGGGTCTCGGCCCTGAGCCTTTACTTCCCCTGCATCCGTTAGCCACTCCGGTGGGGGGAAGCGTTTAATGTTTCTCCACTCTGCCAGAAAAAATTGCTCGGGACAAGTGGGTGCTGAATATTGTTTGCTATGGATACAGTCTTCGGTTCACGAGCCCGCCTCCAGCAATTCCACCGGTCGGCTCGCAGTTTCAGCTGCTCGAGCTCCAGGCGGAGGCAGATACCCTGTTAAGGAAAAGGGCGATAGAAGACGTACCTCTGTCCCAAAGAGGAAGAGGTCTGTCCTCGCGGTTCTTTCTGGTTCGCAAGAAGGACAAGAACGAGTTCAGGCCCATTCTGGAATTGCGACAAGCAAACAAGTGGAAGAGAAGTTCTGCATGCTGTCGTTGCATCAGATTTATCCTCAGCTGCAGCAAGGGGATTGGCTGTGTGCCATAGACCTACATGATGCGTACTTTCATGTGCCCTTTGCACACAAGCACAGGAAGTTCCTGCGATTCCAAGTCGGCGCCAATCATTATCAGTACACAGTGCTGCCATTCGGGCTGAAGTCAGCGCCCAGGACATTCTCGAAGTGCATGGCAGTGGTAGCAGCACACCTGAGGAAGAACAAGGTGTTCAACCAGTCGTCCAGGTACGGGTAGACGATCAAAGCATCCTCCTTCTCGGAAGCTCAATCGCATTTCAGGAAGACGTGCGTTCTCTTGAACAAGCTGGGGTTGCACGTCAACATGTCCAAGTCTGTCCCGACTCCGGTCCAGTGCATACAGTACTTGGGAGCCTTTTAATACGCTTTCAGCAAGCGTGTCTCCTTCGGATGAGCGACGACTGTCGATCCTTCGGAAGGCTCAGGCTCTTATGACCGCTCCATCTACAACAGTGAGGACGGTGTCTTCTCTACTGGGGTCGAAGGCCTCTTGTATCTTCCTCACGCCTCACGCACGGCTGCACATGAGACCACTGCATGAGTGCTTGGAGGACCAGTGGGATCCGAGGAAAGGATCTTGGGACGACAAGATACGACTGTCTCTGAATGCTCTTCAGTCTCTGAAGTGGTGGTGTTCAGCGGAGAATCTCCTCAGAGGGGTTCCCTTTCACAATGACATTCCCACTCAGACTATCGTGATGGATGCATCTCTCCACGGATGGGGGGCGCACTCCGGAGACCTACAGATACAAGGAACGTGGTCCCAGACGGAGTCCACTTATCACATCAATTTCCTGGAACTCAGAGCTGTTCACTTGGCACTGAAGGCCTTTCTTCCGTCCTTTCAGACCAACTCTCTGCTTGTACAGATGGGCAATACGACCACGATGTATTACCTCAACAAGCAGGGGGGTTCGAGTTCGCGCACTCTCTCGCAGGAGGCACAGACGATCTGGCGCTGGCTTCTAGCCAGAGGACTGACGATAACGGCTACCCATCTACCAGGTTTGCAGAATGTTCAGGCAGACGCACTGAGCAGACTGATTCAGGAAAACCACGAATAGGTCATAAACGACAAAGTACTAGGAGAAGTCTTCGCAAGGTGGGGGACTCCAGACGTAGAGCTGTTTGCCACCGCCGAAAACAGCAAATGCCGAGACTTCGCCTCCAGGTACTACCAGCAGGGGACACTGGGGAATGCGCTATGGATCGACTGGTCGAACAGCTTTCTGTACGCTTTTCCACCCATTCCGCTGATTCCGGCGGTTCTCATCAAGCTATCCCAGTCCAGGGCGCGGATGATCCTGATCGCACCGGAATGGCCCTGACAGTGGTGGTTCACGGACCTGCTTCACCGGTCTCTCCTTCCTCACATTCGGCTGCCGTGCAAGCCGGACCTTCTCACGAAGTTCGGGGGGCAGATGGTGCACCCCAACCTCTCGTCTTTGAGTTTGGCGGCATGGCTCCTGAGATAGTGCAATATGGCCATTTGAATCTACCAGAAGATTGTATGGACAGGGTGACCTGTCCTCAGGACACCCCCGCGCCGCACGGCCACCAGCTGTAGCGTGTGTGTCCCTCCCCGCTGCCGACCTCAGCCTCGCTGAACCCGCCCGACGACCCCGCCGTAGTAACATGCTTGTAATTGTGATTGACTGCTTTTCTTTCGTTTTTTGGCATTATACTGTACTGTCCCCCATATTGTTTGTTTTGATTGCCAGTTCTAATACTGTCTCCCATATTGTAAGATCAGTGCCGTTTCCCTCTCTGCCCCTGTGCCCCCCGCCCCGCTCCCCGCCTCCCACCGCCGTGCGTGCGGCCACGCCCCCTTTTCCTTCTGTGCCCTCCCCGCTCCCGCCTCCCAGCTGCTCCTCCCTCTCACTCCTCCCTCCCTCCCACTTGGCCATAAATGGCGCCGTGCGTACCCGCAGCGTTGACGCGCAGCGGGCGCGCCGATTGTGCTCCGAAGGCGCGCCAAAGGTAAGCCCGTTTGCGCCCGTCCGCGCCTGGACCGCGCCTGGACCGCGCCCAGTGCCAGGACCCCTGGCCCCCACCGACGCAAGACGACCCGACTGACCTACGACGCCACCGAACTCATCGCACTCAACACCGGCGGGATCCCTGGATGCTACCGAGCCACCCCGAGGCGCACCCACGGACCCTTCAGCTGCCACTCCTGCAAGTTCTCCTGCATCCGTACCTGCACCGCACCCGCACCCACCAAGCCGAGAACCAGCAGCAAACACCTGAAGTGCATCCTGCTCAACACCCGCTCCGTCCACAGACACGCCGTGGAGCTCTGGAACCTCCTCGACACAACATCACCAGATGTCGCCTTCCTCACGGAAACCTGGATGAACGCCTCCTCAGCGCCCGACATCGCCATCGCCATCCCAGACGGTTACAAGATCATCCGGAGGGACCGCGGCAACCAGACCGGAGGAGGCATCGCCATCATCCACAGGAACACCATCCGCATCACAAGCAACTCCGACGACACCCTCACAACCGCCGAACACCTGCACTTCCAGATCCACACCGACCCCAAGACCACCCTCAGAGGCACCCTCATCTACAGACCCCCGGGACCATGCACACAATTCAGCGAAGACATCGCCGACTTCATCAGCCCGCACGCTCTCGCCTCCGCTGACTACATCCTCCTCGGGGACCTCAACTTCCACCTGGAGAACAACAACGACCGCAACACCGCCACCCTGCTGGACAACCTTTCCACCTTCGGTCTGAAGCAGCTGGTGACCACCCCCACTCACTACGCCTGACACATACTCGGCCCCGTCTTCTCCTCCAGCAAGGACATCACCTTCAGCCACGCCACCGGACTCCACTGGACGGACCACAGCTGCGTCCACTTCAACTACAGGAAGAACACGATCCACCACCACCAGCAACAGGTTGCACGCAGAAGATGGAACAAGATCACAGCCGACCAGCTCGCTGCTTCCTTGAGCCAGGACCCCCCCGCCAGCTCAGCGAACCCCAGCCAGGCTGCCAACAACCTCACGAAGTGGATCAGCAACTGCGCAGACGACCTTGCCCCACTGAGGACCCCGCCCAGCAGACCCGGCAGTAAGAAAGCACCATGGTTCACTGACGAACTCAAGAGCTCCAAGAGGAACTACCGAGCCCTCGAGAGAGCCTGGCGCAGAGACCCAACACCAGACAACATGACCACCCTCAAGCTCGCCACTCGAAAACACCACCAACTGATCCACACCACCAAGAAAACCGCATTCAAGGAACAACTGGGCAACAACGCCCACAACAGCAAGGAACTCTTCAACATAGTCAAAGAGCTCTCCAACCCCAGCGCCGGAAACAACGACATCGCCCCATCACAAGACCTCTGCAACTCCCTCGCCTCCTACTTCCACAACAAGATCGCGGACATACACAACAGCTTCAGCACAGAGCCAACGCACCCCACGACAGCACCTGCACCCCCCACCACCACCCTCCGCGCCTGGACCCCGATCAACACCGAGGAAACCCTACGCACGATGAACTCCATCCACTCTGGATCTCCAACCGACCCCTGCCCTCACCACGTCTTCAACAAGGCTGACTCCGTCATCGCGCCCCACCTGCGGGACATCATCAACACCTCCTTCGACACAGCGACCTTCCCGGAGAGCTGGAAGCATGCCGAACTCAGCGCTCTACTGAAGAAACCATCAGCGGACCCCACCGAACTCAAAAACTACCGCCCCCATCTCGCTCCTCCCGTTTCCGGCCAAAGTCATCGAGAAGACCGTCAACAAGCAGCTGGCCACCTTCCTCGAGACGAATGGATCCCTCGACCACTCGCAGTCCGGCTTCCGGGCCAACCACAGCACCAAGACCGCCCTCATCGCTGCCACTGATAACATCCGAGCCCTGCTCGACAATGGGGAAACAGCGGCCCTCATCCTCCTGGACCTTTCCGCGGCTTTCGACACTGTCTGCCACCGCACCCTAGAGCAGCGCCTCAGCAACGCCGGAATCCAAGAGAAGGCACTAGAATGGATCATCTCCTTCCTCGCCGGAAGGACTCAGAGAGTCCGCCTCCCCCGTTCAGATCAGAAGCCACCGAATTCATCTGCGGCGTTCCTCAAGGCTCTTCGCTCAGCCCCACCCTCTTCAATGTTTACATGAGCCCCTTTGCGGCCATCGCACGCCAACACAACCTCAATATCATCTCTTACGCCGATGACACCCAGCTGATCCTCTCCCTCACCAACGACCCGCCACCGCCAGCCTACGCGAGGGGATGAAAGACGTAGCCGAGTGGATGAAGAACAGCCGCCTGAAACTGAACTCAGACAAGACGGAAGTCCTCATCCTGGGATCCTCACCCTCCGCCTGGGACGACTCCTGGTGGCCCCCCGCCCTGACAGACCACGCACGCAACCTGGGCTTCATCCCTCTCCATGACCAGACAAGTCAACGCCGTCTCCTCGTCATGCTTCAACATCCTGCGCATGCTACGTAAGATCTTCCGGTGGATCCCCACCTAGACCAGGAAGACGGTCACCCAGGCCCTCGTCACCAGCCGACTGGACTACGGCAACTCCCTCTATGCCGGAACCACTGCCAGACTCCAGAAGAGACTCCAGCAAATCCAGAACACCTCAGCAAGACTCATCCTGGACATCCCCCGACACAGCCACATCTCCGGACACCTGAGAGACCTTCACTGGCTCCCGGTCAACAAGAGAATCACGTTCCGACTCCTCACCCACGCACACAAAGCCCTACACAACCAAGGCCCAGGATACCTCAACAGCCGCCTCAACTTCTACACTCCCACACGCCAGCTTCGATCAACCAACCACGCCCTCGCCACCGTCCCCTGCATCCGAAGAGCCACCACAGGAGGAAGATCCTTCTCCTACCTCGCCGCCAAGACGTGGAACTCCCTCCTGACCCACCTCCGCCTGACCCAAGACCACCTCACCTTCAGGAAGCAGCTCAAGACCTGGCTGTTCGAGCAGTAGCGGACACCCCCTCCCCAGCGCCTTGAGACCCTCCGGGTGAGTAGCGCGCTATATAAATGCTGTGATTGATTGATTGATTGATTGACTGAAGGAGGCGAAGCGACCTTCCACTAGGACTTCTTATGCTTACAAGTGGAAGAGATTCTGCAGCTGGTGCAAGTCCAAGAACTATGATCCGACGAAATGTCAGGAAGATGTCATCCTTCCGTACCTTCTACATCTGGCGCAGTCTGGCCTTAATGTCCATTCTATTAAGGTGCATCTCGCTGCGCTTACTGCCTACAGGAAGTCCCCTTCACCTACCTCCTTCTTCCAGATCCCTGTGATCAAGGATTGTTTGGAAGGCTTGAGGAAAGTGTTCCCTCCTGTCCGGCTTCCTACGCCTTCATGGGAATTGAATGTGGTGCTGTCCAGATTGATGAAGGAGCCTTTTGAACCGATTCATAAGGCTTTGTTGCAGTACCTGTCCTGGAAGGCGGCGTTCCTCGTGGCCATTACATCGGCCCGCAGGGTCAGTGAAATTCAAGCGTTGTGTTGCCAAGAACCTTATACTGTATTTCATGCTGCTAAGGTTGTTATGCGTACTCACCCTAAATTTCTTCCCAAGGTTATTTCTGATTTCCATGTTAACCAGACCATAACTTTGCCTACGTTTTTTCAGAATCCTTCCTCTCCGGCGGAACGATCTCTACATTCCCTGGATGTTAGGAGAGTGTTGAAATTTTATCTGGATAAAACCAAAGATATTCGTAGGTCAGACCTATTGTTTATCAATTATGGATCAGTCAGGACAGGTCTTGCTACCTCTAAACAGTCCATCTCCAGGTGGATTGTGTCCTGTATACAATTGTGTTACCAAAAAGCTAATAAGACCGTAGAAGGTAAGCCTAAGGCTCATTCCACCAGGGGCAAAGCTGCCACGACAGCATTGCAGATTTCCGCAATGGGAACATTACGTAGCAAAGCGGCCACATGGAAGTCTGTTCATACCTTTGCTAAGCATTACTGTCTGGACACTGATGCCAGGACGGATGCTCAGGTTGGGCAGGCTTCGCTGTGAAATTTGTTCGCATAGTAGTGGTTTGTTCTCTTAGTCTCCACCGCCGCTTGGTTGGGGATGGGCTTGCCATTCTATTCACTAGATTATGACTATACACAGAGATCCCCTACTACAGAAGGAGTAGTTTCTGTCCTGTATAACAGAGATATCCCTACTACAGAACTGGAGTTAGTCATAAGCGCCCGCCCTCCTCCCCGGTGGAGAAAGATATTCATGTGAGGAATGCTACAGGTCTGGCATGTTTCGCCTTCAAAAAGAACTGAAAGTAAGTGGGACCTGCTGTGCATTCTGGGATACTGAGAGAGTTCTGGAAAGTTCTCTTAAAGGCACAGTATCCTGTTTAAGCCACATAATGGCAGCCTATGGGGCTTGTCTGTCCACTCCTTCCTCTCTATCATTCCAGTGGCATTTACTGGTAAAAGGGAGGTTTTTTCTGTGGAAAAAACTGGGCAGGCTGTGCAGTTTGTGGTTTTGTTGGTGGAATTTCTAGTTGAAGTACTGGACAGTGTAGCCTGTGGATAGGCTGCATTATCTGTCTTTAAATTCTCTCTTAAGTGTCTATGCAGATCTGCATTTTTTGACAATTTAAGAGATTATTTTGGGCGGGACTATTCACTAGATTATGGTATAACCGGAATACCCCTACTACAGAACTGGAGTTACAGGACAGAAACTACTCCTTCTTTCTGTTGTCCTCTGCTGCAAAAGTTTCTTCCTAAGAGGGTTCCCATGTCTTGGGACTAACATATCCCAGGTAGGGTAGCGGTAGCTGTTATATAGCTTGTTCTGTGCTTGGGAGTCGTGGTCGCCTTTGGGTCTCTGCTCTCCCTGGCGTTTAGGTAAGTTGCAGGTGTAATTCCCTTCTAGGGGGTCGGTATGCCTTTGGCGGCGCCCCCGGGTACCCTTCTCTGGGGCCGCTGCGCTGGTAGTCTGGCCTGCCCTGCCGTCTGTGGCCTGGCATCATGGCTCCGGTTCCACGCCTTTTTGTGTCTTGTGTGCGGACCCCTTCCTGAGGTGTATCCAGGGGCCTTTTTCGCCTGCTGGCCCTCTGTCTTGGGGGGGGGGGGCTGTGATGGATTTCTGTTCCTCCCTCTTTCAGGCATACCCTGCCCGGTCTACTTTGGTGTCCCCGGACTGCTCTTTCTGCTTCCGCCTACTTTATTGTTGTAAAAAAGCAAAACCAAAGGGGATGATGGACAGAGTGTTGAATATTGCAAGCACTCGCCCCCAGTCAACTGATCTGGGTTTACTCCATCATCGTTCCTAAGCTCACTCCGCCACCCCAGTTCAGACATGGCCATATGCAAATCAGTCTGACCCTGTGCCTCATGGGAACAGACCAGCCCGAACTGCCAAGCCATGTCTTCCCTGGACCGGAAACAAGCATCCTGGGACCGGTTTCTGGCTAATCAGCCGTCATCAGCCAGGCTAGCTTGAATCCAGTGGCAAAGTGAGCACGTCTGCCAACTTAGGTGAGGTGGGACTTGCCTTTTTCTTCCTCTTCCTTGCCTTGGTCCTGGATGGAGGTTTTTGTTGTCTGGTGTAGGTGTGTGGTGATTCGGCCTCCTCTTGCCTTGCCCCTGTTTTCTCTGCTTCCTCTTCATTTCTTCTTTCCACATCCCCCTTGGGATCGGTGGTGTTCTGACTGTAGGGGTTCCCCTTGCCTGGGGGGACAGGGCTCCTTGCCCTGTCCGTTGGATTCATCCCCAATGGGACCCCTGTTATGTCCAGGCTGGGGGGGCCCTCTCGTATACCCTCCTCCCCATGGGTATGGCTAGGGTATCTATTCTACGTTAAGGAATCTACGGCTAGTAGTCTCTATCAGATGTACAAGTTATTTACCTTCGGTAACGATGTGTCTGGTAGAGACGATTCTAGCTGCAGATTCCTTCAAGACCCACCCTTCCTCCCGGTTCTGCGAGGGCCTTTAGCTTGCTCTTTCGTCCTCGCCTGCCTCTGGGTACCTTGTCTTTTGCAAGTGCCCTCTTTCACTCCTCCCTAGCGGGATGCTTCTTGGTGGGTTTGCATCCAATCCTTCTTTCTGCTACGTAACTGGTAGGTTCATGGGTGATCTTGCACCCCTACTCTCTAGTGCTTCCTGTGGTAGGCTTTCTCCTTTTTCCTTGTTTGGAGTTTCTGGCTCATGGGCAGTCCTCTACGTTGGTCTCCTGGCTGGGCCTCATCCTTGGCTCCTTTCAGGGTACGTGACTCCCCTTAGTGGTGTTGTCTTGGGGTGAATTGTCGTTGCTCTTCTGTCTTTCCTTGTTAATGGACTGTGGTTGCAGGCTTCTTCGTCTGCTGCAGTTTTTCATATGCTTTTCCTGTCTCCAGGGGACTGTTGTATTATTTGTGGGGTTGCTTTGCAGCAGCTGGGACTGCTCTTCCCTTCTATGGCTTTTGATGCCATGGTGCCTTGCATGTTCCCGAATGTGCTGTTCCCCTCCATTCGCTTCCTTCCTTTTTGTTTGTCTGCTGTTTCGCACACTGTTCCGATGTTCTCACAGTTTTTGGTTTGTGATGGCCCGCGTTGTGGCGCGTAAAAGTTCTCAGAAGAAAACTGATGTCAGCGCGCCGGGGTGGGGCTTATGTGACCTTGCTGACGTCACGCTCACGGACGACGTCAGGGCAGAATCACGCGGTTCCTTCCCCGGCGCGCAGAGATTCTGGGAAAAGAAATATTTTCCGGATCCAGTCTCATGCCTGGGGATAATTCTACATTAAGGAATCTGCAGCTAGAATCATCTCTACCAGATACATTGTTACCGAAGGAAAGTAACTTGTACATTAATGAATAGCAAAGACCATCTTATCACTAGCCACATTGAGATGTAGTGAATAAAAAGCATATCCCCTTTATGCAGTCCATTTATCCTAGAATGACAGTGAAGCCAAAAAGTCTTTATTCGGTAACTATATAAGTTAACCATAAAAGCACAGAACACAGATTGATAAAATGAAAATCACCTTATAGGTATGGCAGACCACAGTTCTTAAAATTACATCAACATTGATTTGCGGCATTTAAAAAAAAATGTTAAAGCTGTAATGGAGGCAATTGTAAATTCAGCGTCTAGTAGTTGCAAAGTCATAAAAGCAGGGCAACATTGTCTCAGGCTATATCTTTTTAAAACAGAGTCAATCCATCTTTTTCTCGAAGTAGAATAAAATCTACATAAGAACAAAATACGAATCGTGGATTGATCAGCAGCACCGTCACATGGGCATTTACTTTAAGCTTTCCGTATTAAACAGTTGGTCCAGAGTTTTAAGATCTATGAAGAATGTTGAGTCTAAAGCGTGTTTGTATTAGTAATTGATGATTATGAGAGGTTCTTGCTAATACAATGTATAGTTGCATGAGTGGCGCTGCCAAGATTACGTAATGAGCTTGATCCGTTGGTTTCTTTAGTTCAGTTGTAATTCTAATTTCGCCCAAATAAGACATACAGCTAGCTTTAAGCTCTTTCCTAGACCCGTTACGCATGGTGTCTGTATTACTATAATATTCAGGATAGCCTAGTTTGAGCAGGAACATTTTAACGTATGCTAACCACCTTATGTTATTCGCTCCCTCTGTTGCCAATGCGTCTTTCAGAATGAGGCAATTAAAATCTGCTTCCACTGAAGTCCTGACTCTATGCCAGAGGAGGACTGGCTGAATCTTAATAAAGTCCTACAGGTATGGCATACCTAGTTCTTGGTGGCATATGTATGTAGATGTGCGGTCTGGTACTGCCAAGAGGGACCTGAAAAACGTTTTTTTCTGCAAACTGTAGTAAGTTTACCCCTTCGTACCCCCAGATGCCAGCTCCATAGTTAACAGTTGCCACGCATTTTGGCCTATAAATCTGTAACAATTCTACAGGCGGGCGTCTTCCTAATTTTCTGCAAAAATTTAGTAGGGCCATCAAAGATTTAATAAAAAGCAGTCTTCTTGCTTTTATTGCTTGACACCATGTGCCAGTTTGCTCGAATATTATCCCTAGATAAGAGAAAGATTTAGTATGCTCTATTGCCTTTGTTCGATTGTACCCAAACCTTTGCGAAATCCATATTGTATATCGCTTAGTACGTTTTGATCCTGTAACCTGTCCAACAAGACTCGCCCCACGATCTTAACTGTAGAGTCCAGTAATGAAATTCGACGGTAACAGGCTGGGATTGACCTGTTACCCTTTTTGAAAATGGGGACAATTATTGAATCAAACCAGGTCGACACAAAACCATGTGAGCAACATGCATTAACAAGCATTTGCAATGCAATAGGTCTCGCATTATTTAAGTTTGAGCTATTATTATTGTAAATGGCAATGTTTTTTGCTTTATGCTATAGTTTTGTTATTTACATAAAAAGCTACATATAAAGTATTTGTTGTTAAAATTATTTATGCAGTATTTAAATTTGTTTGCATAAAAGAGTACAAGAATATCTTAGTTAAAAAGTCAAACTTTTTAATGGTAATTGACCAAATGTTCATTTGTACATTTTAATTTCAAATAGGTAAGTGTAAACATCACAAATATATTGTGCAAACAGTGCAAAATATTTTAGCCATAAATATTTTTGTTTTACGAGGTAGTTTGTAAGAAAATGATTGTAAAAGGCAAACACTCTAATTAAAATGTAACATATAACAGTACAGTTATGGCTAGTAAACATACATTAGTACTATAGTATAATTGTAAACATCACAAATATATTGTGCAAACATTGCAATGGTGTTGTACTCTATTACTGTTTTTTTTTCAGAACATAGTTTTTTAAGAAACGATTGTAAAAGTATTACACTCTCAATAAAGTGCACTATATAAAAGTACAGTTATGCGCAAAAATAGTTTTCTTTGTATTAGTGTCATTTTAAATTACTTTTCAAGAATGACTTCAAATATGAAAATAAACATGTGTCAAGTTTTCCAGGCAAGAAAACAATTCTTAGCACTTCAAGAAAAGTTTTTGTTGTTGTTGGTGTTTCCTTATATTTCTTCAAGGACATCAGTTATGCATCCATTGCAAAACAAAACTTTTAGCTTAATGGGTAAATATGCCATCAAAGCATCCTCAAAGTTTTCAGTATCTGGTTCTATTCCTAAGTAGTCCATCAAAGCAATATTCACAATGTCTATTGACTGTAAAGTTTCGTTTGTTCCTACTTGAGCTGTCATCGTAGTATTTTCCTGTAATGTTTTTTCAACTCCATATAAGGTGACGAAAATTGTTTCCTTTGGAGGTTGTACAACCTATTGAAAAATTGTTGTAAAAAACAATTATTGTATTACATTTGCATTATTTGTTAATAATATATGCAAGTCTTATAAATGCAGTACATTAAGTTGTAGTAAAACATTTACATACTTTTGCAGCATACATTAAATGAAAAGTTAATATTATAAATAGAGGTACTTGTAGGTTGCCTTTTTATGTTATTGACATAGTGGCAATCTTTTAGTCTTTATATATTGGTATACATGTCACAGGTATGTTGGGGGCATTATTTTACTGAATCACCAAAAATGTATTTGACATTTTATTGATTTAGTAAAATAACAATTAAGTTATTTTATATTTTGAGGCATTTAGATGTATATGCCTCTAGTTTTCAGATGTCTAATTGAATTGGTATTTTACTATTAAATTTCTTTAATTGTAAAATACCAAAATAGTGTGCATGCATTATGTGCATGTAGACTTATGGTAAGATATGCAAACTTGCTGTTATTGCATATATGTTTGAGCTATTGCATTTTAGTTTTTTATGGGGGTGCTACAGGATGTTTAAGTGACACTCCTTGCAGGTTGGAAATTTGTATTTGCAATTCATAATACTGAATTGGTAATGGCGTTTCATTTTTATTAGCTTTAATGCTGATAGGAATGAATGGCCATTAGTAATTTGGTATTTGTGAATTTGTAAATATTTATTGCTCTAAAGTAAGTTTTTGTTTGTTATATTCGTTTTTTATAGTAAATACAAACTTTATGTAGTTTATCCAAAAAATACATTTGTACATATTGTCACCTGGCCCGAAAAAAAATTATTCTGTGGAAAAAAGGGTTAAAAAAAAAGCATTTTTGTGTTGGATAGTTTACAAATTTCACTTACTTGTATTATGGTATGTCTTGTCGTATTCAATATTTTTTCTCCGTTAAATTCGTGTACAGTCATATGAGTCAGCTGTACATATGTTCCAAGATGAAAAATAAAGTCTGTTGCTTCTCTCCACAGACTTATCTTAACGGAGTCGGTAGCATCTTTTATTGTGATGCTCCTTATTTTTGTTTCTTGTCCTTTAACGATTATAATTCTTGTATCTTCAATCTGCAATATTAAAAATGTTTTTTTTTATTATTGAGTTAATGCAGTCATATATATGTATTCTTTTGATTGAATAAATCTGTTTTACACATCTTTATTAGTTTGATATTAAACTTTTGTAAAAGAATAGCATTTGTGTTTAAGCAATCAATATTTATCTGTAAATTATTTACTCACCTTATACTTAGTTGCGATTTGTTGTTTTGCCTTTATTGTATTTGTATTATTAAGACTATCATATTTAGAGTGCTTTACTTACCTTAGTATTGAAATAAATGTGCTACTATCATATTTAAAGTGCTTTACTTACCTTATAATTTAAATTGATTGTTGCTGTATATTTGTAAACATTGTCTTAGAGTGCCTTACTTACCTTACTATTGAAATAAATGTGCTACTATCATATTTAAAGTGCTTTACTTACCTCATAATTTAAATTGATTGTTGCTGTATATTTGTAAACATTGTATTAAAGTTTTTAGTACAAAATAGTTTTAAAATGTATTTTGTACTTGATAAAATAATTGTATGCAGAAAGCATTTGCATATTGGTATTTTTTGGCATTTTATACTAACAGCAATTACTACCAAATGTAAAATGCTTTACTTACCTTATACTTGGTAGTTAATTGTTACTCTCAAATAGTATAATTTGTTTAGAATTGTTTGCTAGTAAGCATTGTTATAGCTATAGTAAGCGTTAAAGAAGAATTTGTGTAGTAGAATACTGCAAATGCAATTTGTTTTTAGGAATGAATATTTATTAGAGATGCAAGCATATATAAAGCGCTTTACTTACCTTATACTTGGTAGTTAATTGTTATTCTTAAGACGTTTATTTTGTTCTGGAAATTGTTTGCAAGTAAGCAATGTGATAGCTATATTGAATGTTAAAGAATTTTTTTGGGGCAGAGTACTAATTCAATTTTTTCTCTAGAATGTATTTTTTTAGGAAATACAAACATATGTAAAGCGCTTTACTTACCTTATAATTAGTATGAATTGGCTCTATTTCTAAATTTTTTCTGGATATTTGGTAAAAACAGTTGAAAATAACATTGAATATTATATATTATTTTCATATAGGATAGCATGTACAGTGCAAATTATTCATACATATGTATCATACCAGGATTCTAAGTACATTTGCATAGCAAACAGTTATATATAGGCATTTTGTTAAAGGTTTTTTTTTGCATTACAAAGGAGAAAAAATGTCAAATGTTATAGTAGTAGCAAAATAATTTACTGCATCTTACCTCTGTTACTGTTCCAGATACACTTAGTAGTGTTTTCACGGCAGCCTCGCGTACAGCCTTAATCGGAGACACTGGCGGTGCCATTGGATTTAAAATATACTGTGCTTCCTGGATAAGAGATTGGGAAATAGAAAGTGGAGGCATTCTTGCAATTTTTGTTTTTTTTGTTATCAATATTATACCATCTTTTAAAATGTAATTTCGAATCATTAGTCCATTTTGTTCTTTTGTTTGATGATAGTATTCTTCGTTATAACAAGTTGATTTAATACATCCAGTTTCATCTGCTAATGACATGTGGTACAATACTTTATTCTCATTTTTGGCGTTTCTGTAGTAAGTTTTGGATGAACATTGTATAACGTTGACACGAACTCCTTTTTGATATGGTTTGGCATCAACTTGTCTGTCGTTCTTGAGTTCTTCAATAGAAATCATCTGTAAAATATAATGCATTAAGTTAGAATGGTAGATAATGTTGTATATATACAGACACTAATGTAATGCATTTATTTAAATAGCTATCCATATTGGTTTGTGATCACTGTAATATGATTCTAATGTGCCACAATTTATAAAGCATGTATTTGTAAAAATGTGGTCTAATAAAGAATTGTAGTCTGTTGTAGCTGTTGTTATTCTTTGTTCGCAATTGAAATGTGTTAGCATGTGACTTAAAAGTAATTTAGCATTGTGTGTTGTTTGAAGTAAATCAATATTAAAGTCACCCATTATTATATATTTATGGTGTGGGTATGCATTCATTGTAGTTGTCAATATTGCTAAAAAGGTTTCTGTTGGCACTTTGGGTTGTTTGTATACAAATACTATTAAGTAATTTGTGTTGTTTATTGTTTGTGTTATTGTCAGAATGTCAACTTGTTGTGTTGTAGTAAATATTGGATTTATAATTATTTGTTTTTTGGAATAGATTGCAATTCCATGTTTTGTTTGTTTATTGGAAAAACTGTCAAATATTACACAATTATAATGATCTATATTATATGTATTGCTAGGTGTTTTGTGTGTTATATTAATTTCAGTTAAGCATAATATGTCAGCACTTAATATGTTATTATCAGCTTTCATTGATTTGAAATGTTTTTGTAATGATCTTATGTTATGTGTTATTATTGTAAAGTATTTGCTATATTGTGCTATTTGTGTTATAGATATCTCTAATATCATGTCTGTTTTTAAGCGTAGCATTTCTTCATGTACTTTATAGTGTGGTGCTATCTTATTTTCATTGAAATTTTTCAAATATATATTTTTCAATGATTTTGCTCGACTAATTGCTACATAATGTAAGTGATGTGTTTTGATGTTATTAAAATGTATATATAATGGTTCTATTGTCTGTCCTTGTGTTCTATGTATAGTACGTGCTGATGATTGTCGTATTGGGAATTGTTTTCGTATAATAGTTATACATTTTTTGCTGTATTGAAATTGACGAGAAATTTTTAATATTGGTGTCCAAGCATTAGAAATATTTGTATGATATAGATGCTTGTTTTGTTGTCTTGTCTGTGACCTATTTTCTGATTGTCAAAAAATATCCAAATAATAATTGGGATATCATCTATACAATCTACATACTCAACTATGCCTGTTGCACCATTAGTTAAACCATCATTAACATTAATGTTTGAAGTTAGATCATACCGTAATTTTATGGCAATATGTAATGTCTTTGACAAATTCATTGTTTGTGTTGCATTTGTAGGTAATCTTTCTAGTATTGCTTCTTTTGCTATTGCACTTAGGTCTCCTGCTACTGTATCTATTGCTATTGTTGTGTACATAGGATAGTGTTTCATGTGTTCTTGTAAAACAGTATCATTAATTTCATCTACTTCTTTATTCGTACCCATGATATATGGTATTGATTTTATTATATGTAAGTCAGGTTGTATTTCTCGAGTCTTTAATGTTTGTATATCATCATTAGTATGTTCACCTATTCTTAGTCTATTAAGCATTTCTGCAAATGGTAAATCATTTATTTGTCGCATTATTTTAGTAAGTTCATATAATTTGAAATTTGTTTGCCACAAGTTTGTACTCAATGGTGCATACATGTGTCTTGAATTTTCAAATATATATGAATCAAAAACTGGTTTCAATTGGTAAAAGTCTCCAATAGCTATTATAGAAATTCCTCCAAAAGGATTGTTTGAGGCTTTTATTTCTTGCATTCTATTGTGTATGAAAGTGAGCATATTTGTTCCTACCATTGAAATTTCATCTATTACTAATACTTTTAAATGCATTAGTTTGCTTTGTAGTGCTGCTCTATTTTCATGTGTTAATTGTTTATATGATAAAGTTTGTGAGATTGGAATTCTGAATGTGCTATGTAATGTTTGTCCACTAATATTATGTGCTGCTTGTCCTGTTGGTGCAGTAAGCAAGATATGAATATTGTCTGGATTTTCTCCTGCTTTACTATTGTAGTATCTCAGTAATGTTTGATTATGGCTGAGATACCCGCCACCCCCTCTCAACACAATCCCCAAGGATGGGAAACCGGAAACGGTTCTGAACTTTTGGAAGGCGGGAGGGAGTGACCCTCCCGGCCGTATTTATTAAAATATGAAACAAAATCAAAACATTAAAATAACAGTTTCATATTATGTACAATTTCATTTCCACATTACGATGTTTGGCTAACCTTAACAGATCTCTAATACAAAGGTACTCCTAGCCGAACTAACATCCTAGAAAACATTTGCTTGAAATTGTACATCCTAACGTTAAGGGCCAACGGCAAGGTCGTAACCGGTGTCAGATCCCTAAACCAGAAATACCCCCCTCACTTGTGAGGGGACCAACCGCACAGAGGCGTACCTCAAGTGCATCTACCAATTTCCCTTTGACTTGACAGGGGCCCCAATGAACTCGACGCCATTTAACGGTCGTCCGAGGACTCGTGTGAGGTGTCTAAAAGGTAGCGTAAACCCCCTCCCGAACCCCACACAACTTACACATCTGCCGTCGCAGATGTCCTGGCCCCAGGAAATTCCCCAGGAGGGCCCTTAGCCCCTCCTATCCAGGAAGGGGCCTTGACCACCTTTCCTTTCCTTCTGGCGGCCTATCCTTAGACGGGACCGCCTCCCCGTTGAGGGGCCAATGGCCA
Source organism: Lissotriton vulgaris (assembly GCF_964263255.1). NCBI lineage: Eukaryota > Metazoa > Chordata > Amphibia > Caudata > Salamandridae > Lissotriton > Lissotriton vulgaris. The sequence goes on along the minus strand of NC_141700.1, from coordinate 238,272,319 downwards.
CCTCCCCCGAGCGCTCCCATCCGTAATGGGTGACGCCCCCCCCATAGGGATCTTCCAATTACTGCTCACCGATCATGACCTTACCGCCCGACAATAAATACGACAAATCTACCTAAATTACTAAATTACAAAACAATTATGACTTATCACAAGCATGATTACTGATCAACATTAGGCAAAACACTTTATTTGCAAAACATACTGAAAGTGATCATCTTTATTGCATATTCAAAAATATTACGACAATCATCCCAACCTGCAAGAAATAGCGTTACCACATCAAAACTTTATTCGAAACAACTAGCTGTCCTCAGGGGCTGGTGGGCGGGTCAGAATTGCTCTTCGTTCCGTCTCGAGCTCACGTGCAGCGAGGAGGTGCAGCTTCAGAGCACAGGAACAAGAGGATGCTTTCTTGGCTCGTTGCTCCTTTTATCCGTCTTCAGGGCGGGCGTAAACCCGCCCCCGCCTGCCTCCGAGGGCGTGGCCGGTCGCGTCAGTGTCTAGTACAACCCACTCCAGGGCAGGAAAAGGCGCGCCCCGGCTACGCCGCTTCGGGCATACCAGCCGAGACTCGCCTCCCGCCCAAGATGGCTTCCCGGGGGGATCGTGGTACTCCACCATACGTTCGGGGGGACCGAATGGTCGCCCCTTTCCATATGGCTGAGATACCCGCCACCCCCTCTCAACACAATCCCCAAGGATGGGAAACCGGAAACGGTTCTGAACTTTTGGAAGGCGGGAGGGAGTGACCCTCCCGGCCGTATTTATTAAAATATGAAACAAAATCAAAACATTAAAATAACAGTTTCATATTATGTACAATTTCATTTCCACATTACGATGTTTGGCTAACCTTAACAGATCTCTAATACAAAGGTTCTCCTAGCCGAACTAACATCCTAGAAAACATTTGCTTGAAATTGTACATCCTAACGTTAAGGGCCAACGGCAAGGTCGTAACCGGTGTCAGATCCCTAAACCAGAAATACCCCCCTCACTTGTGAGGGGACCAACCGTACAGAGGCGTACCTCAAGTGCATCTACCAATTTCCCTTTGACTTGACGGGGGCCCCAATGAACTCGACGCCATTTAACGGTCGTCCGAGGACTCGTGTGAGGTGTCTAAAAGGTAGCGTAAACCCCCTCCCGAACCCCACACAACTTACACATCTGCCGTCGCAGATGTCCTGGCCCCAGGAAATTCCCCAGGAGGGCCCGTAGCCCCTCCTATCCAGGAAGGGGCCTTGACCACCTTTCCTTTCCTTCCGGCGGCCTATCCTTAGACGGGACCGCCTCCCCGTTGAGGGGCCAATGGCCACCTCCCCCGAGCGCTCCCATCCGTAATGGGTGACGCCCCCCCCATAGGGATCTTCCAATTACTGCTCACCGATCATGACCTTACCGCCACAGGCCGGATAGTTGACCGGCTATCCGGACCCCCCACAACAACTCCTGCCTAAAGGTCATGTTTCAAACTCTTTAACCAAGCTATGAGGTCTCCTATGAGTAACTCATTCCCCACCCGGGACAAATGAACACCATCCCCCAAATACATACCGTCCCCTTTGATACAACCATGCGAAACAGAATGCAGTGTACTTGAACGAAACAATCTACTCACTTTGTTATTTATTTTCCTTACTGAATGATTTAGAGCAGAAACCGAAACAGCCCCCCGCCACACTTTTCGTGGGATCATATGGGACCATGCAATCGTGCACCCTGGAACTCTTCTTGCCAACCAACTTACTGTGGAAAGCATTGCCTCAAGAAGAAGTCGTCTACCAGTGGCCACCAAATCGTTGCCCCCAAGATGGACTATGACTATAGACGGCGGTGACCTTGTCCGCCCTAATAAACCCTCGAAGAAGGATTGAAACTGGTCAATACAGAGCCCGCCCTTTCCGTAGAAGGACACACTGTACCCGTATTCCCCAGCCACGTGAATCATGTCACCTGCTTTGAATACGTCCGCGGCACGCCTCACGTATGAGTGGCCCACGACCCACACCTCCTTTTTCACAGCTGGTGATGTCTGACCGCTGGTCCCCAGGTGTCGGGTCGACTGCACAGTCCGACTTGCCTCGTAGGCTTGCGCACTGAAAACCAAACAAAACAAGAAGCGTGAGTACATCATTACAGCTTCACAACATGTGCAACCGCACATACCTTTTATAACAGTTCGAGGACCAACGCCCCACACGTTTTACCTCCTCTACACTCAGACCCCTGGCTGTCGCCTCTGTGGCAGCCCCTATCCGAAAGGAATGGGTCCCAAACTCGCCGGGGTTCAAGCCCGCGGCCGAAATCGACATCGCAAGCACCCGCTGGAACTGAAACCTCGTCAGTGGGGTGGTATCAGCGTGTCTCAACAAAGTCCCCCCCCATGATGCCACCCTCAATGCTAAATATTCCTCCACGCAAAGAACCGGGCACATGGAAGACCCGGGAATCCTCTGTATGACTATACAGTCCCCAATTGCACCCTGATCGGTTTTGGACCTGACAAACGAGACAGATATCGTCTCCCCTTTGACTTGGATGTGCTCTCGGCACAGTCCCCCCATCGTATCCTGCTTGTTCTTCGCCACTAGTTCGCTTACCCGCATAGCCCCATGGAATGCTAGCGCAAAAGCGGCTCGGAATAACACGGTTTCATACCGGGATGAACATGTTGCAGGGAGTACGGATAATAACAGGGCCAACCTATCCAGACCTATCGGGTGCCTCACATCTGTTCTGCGACCCTCAAGGCGTTGCCACCCACGCAGCGCTTTCTGCACCACGAAAGACGCTGTTGGGTCCTGGATCCCATGAGCCTTTGCCATAAAGGAGATGGCGGCCCGATGCCTCTGGGCCGTAGCTACTGATTTGCCTGCCTGATGTAAGGACAGCAGAAATTTTACTACAAACTCTTCCTGGCCCCAAAGCTCCCCCCTAGCAGCCCCCAAAAAGGCCCAATAGGAACGGAACGCCCCTTCATATGCCTTCCTCGTCCTGGGTGCTAAACTCTCTCCCACGAGGTTTTGTAGTTCGGGGCACCGAGAGACCAGAGAGCTTCGGGAAAGGGTGCCGCCACCGGGTCCGCTGTGGGCAGAAAACCCCAGAAGGCCTGCATACGGAAACGAGAAAGCGCATCAGCCGCTTGGTTCATTACCCCCGGCACATGTCTTGCCTTAAATAGCACATTCAATTGCATACACAATAACACAATTTCTTTGAGCAGTCTCAGAATCCATTTGCATCGTGCTGCCTGACTATTGATACACTCAACCACGGTCATGTTATCAGACCAGAACACCACAGAGTGATCACGAAACCCCTCAGGCCAAGTTTTCAGGGCCACCAGAATGGGGAAAAGTTCGAGAAAAGCAATGTTACTCGTCAGCCCGTCCTCGTGCCACCATGACGGCCATCTTTGGGCCGACCATTGTGTGCCAAATATGGCCCCAAAACCAATACTCCCTGCCGAATCGGTCCACAGCCCCAGCTCATCGGAGGACACCGCTGGTTTGTTCCAGACAATTCGACCATTGAAATCCGCCAGAAATGCCAACCAAATGCGCATGTCCTGGCGAACCTCAGCCGAGAGCCTCGTGCGGTGATGGCCCTCCTTCAGGCCGACCATGGCTTGAGCAATCGAGCGGGAAAAGGGGCGGGCCATCGGCATTACTCTCAGGGCAAAATTCAACTGGCCCACCATTTGTTGCAATTGATGCAGTTTTACCTTAGTCTCATTAATACACATTTCGAGGGATGCCCTGAATTTTAACACTTTTTCTCTCGGTAATCGAAAACAACCTTCCTCCGAGTCGAGCTCGATCCCCAGAAACTCGAGGCAAGTCGAGGGGCCCACAGTCTTACCTGGCGCCAATGGCACACCAAAATGGTTCATTAAAACACAAAATTCATTTAAGGCCTGTCCACATTCTGGATCCCCGGCTGCCCCCAGGAACAGAAAGTCATCGAGATAATGCATAACATGTTGAAAACCCGTCTTCCTTGTGAAGACCCATTGCAAAAAACAACTGAACTTTTCAAAATAGGCACAAGATATAGAGCATCCCATTGGCATACATCTATCCATGTAATAGCGACCCTGAAACATGAAACCAAGGAGACGCTGATCGTCTGGGTGTACCGGGAGCAACCGGAACGCTGACTCGATGTCTGATTTTGCCATCAGCGCCCCGGGCCCCAGGCGATTCAACATGGCGACGGCCTCATCGAAAGATGCGTACCGCACCGAACATACTTCCGGGTCTATCGCATCATTCACGGAAAGACCACGTGGGGCTGATAAGTTATGTATCAGCCGAAACTCACCCGGGTCCTTCTTGGGGACCACCCCTAAAGGGGAACAAACAAAGTTAGCAACCGGTGGCAAATCAAATGGGCCGGCGACACGGCCTCGAGTCACCTCTTTCCCAATCTTCACCTGTACCACCGCCGTATGCTGCAAGACCGACAGTTGATTCTTACATTGTGCTGCACCCTGAAAATCCCCCACTGGGATGCGGAAACCATATGAAAACCCGTTCCGCAACACCCCAGCGGAAGCATGATCCGGGTATTCGTTGAGCCAAGGAATCATTGCCATGGTATCAATCGGGGTAGGTAAAGGCGCCCCTCGGACTATATTAGACCTGTTTGGCGCCTCCCTTACCACCGTTATCACCCGTTTTGGCTCTGCACATGGACTCAGGATGGGATGGCTGCCCACACCCCCCACACTCATGTCTGAATTTGCATGACCCCTGGGGCCTCGTACATTTCCCTCTGTTGAAATTCCAACAAATCCCCCTTTTACCTGTGTTACCATTTTGCTTCGAGTGGTACTCGTTACCTGTACCTGTCCGAAAGGGCGTCCCCGAGTATTGGCGGGAAGATTCACCCCCGTTACTCCCTAACAATGGTACTTTCAACATTCCTGTACTCTCCATCTTTTGCCAAGACACGGAGTCATAACAATCCCAAGTTAACATTGGGTCGTGTTCTTTAGCTTTCCTGAACAGGTTGTCATAGCAAAACCACTGATTGCCCCCATATGCCCCGGAATACTCCATGATACGTGATTGATAAATAGGCAACTCGGTCAGCAACTCGGGCCTGCGCTCGCCCATAATGGAGGTAAAAATGCCCCACGCTCTGCCCCAAGTACCAATGTTTTCGTCAATCTTGAAGGCGGCCATTTTTGCGCGCCAAACACTCGGATGCATGAGCTCCTTTTGGCTCTTAACATGCTCCATCTCATAATGATCGGTAAGCAAGGAAAAAATGTTCACATACTTATTCGCCCAAATCTTTTCCTTAATTTCCATTGGGACATGCTGAGCCACTTTTTCCCTCCGCGAAGGTACAGACCCTTCCCCCGCGATCGGCAATGGCCGCTTACCTGAACCAGACGCATTTTCCCCCGATGGAACTGGCGGGATAACAGGAGACGATGCCTTCGCAGCCTCCCTAGCTTCCCGCATTTTCCTCATCACTGCCCTGGCGTCGTCAGCCGTGGTGCCCTCGTTATCCTTTCCCAACCACGCTGCCAATTGTGCCGCTAACTCGGGCGGCATATCTTCCCCGCTCACAGGGGTGACCACCACGGGGATCGGATTTCCCTCTCTCGGCACCGGGGTTGGCTCCTCACGTGGGCTCTCGGGGACCGGGGTCTCCCCCCCGAGTGCCCCTCTTCTGGACCTCTTGCCTCTCCCACCCGGGACTGCTCCCGGCAAAGGCCGTTTCGGTCCTCCCTCCCCGTCCTTAGCCGCCATCTGCTTCTTCAAATCGGCTACTTCCTTCATGAGCATGCGGAGCATCTGATCAGTGCTGACCCGCTTTCCGACTTTCTTGGGCATTCTCAGACGGAATCTCTGTAAGACAAAAAGAAAGATTACAACGCTCAGAATTGCTCTTCGTTCCGTCTCGAGCTCACGTGCAGCGAGGAGGTGCAGCTTCAGAGCACAGGAACAAGAGGATGCTTTCTTTGCTCGTTGCTCCTTTTATCCGTCTTCAGGGCGGGCGTAAACCCGCCCCCGCCTGCCTCCGAGGGCGTGGCCGGTCGCGTCAGTGTCTAGTACAACCCACTCCAGGGCAGGAAAAGGCGCGCCCCGGCTACGCCGCTTCGGGCATACCAGCCGAGACTCGCCTCCCGCCCAAGATGGCTTCCCGGGGGGATCGTGGTACTCCACCATACGTTCGGGGGGACCGAATGGTCGCCCCTTTCCAAAAGTGCAGTTATAGGAAAACTTTTACCTACTCCTGCACCGCCAGTACAAAAAGTAAAGAAATTTGTTGTTTGAGTTTTCAGCCAATTTAAATGGTGATATACAAAATTTAGTTGCTCAGATGTTAAATTTTGCATTATGTAATTGTATTCCTCTTCAGGTAATAAATTATTTACCAGTAAATCTTCTTCTGTTGTACTTCTAACTCCTAAATCTAGTGACAAGTCATAGTTTACATCATGATTATTATGTGCATGTATTTCACGGTCATCTATTGGTATTTGTTCTGCTGGTGATGCTGGTGATATCAGTATATTGTCATTATTATGTTCTTCATCATCAAAGGGTATTATATGTTGCTTGTTATATAAGGAATAATTATTATCAATTTCTATTTGTAACTCCAGGTATCTTTCGTAGTATGTATCTTTGTCTGAAATTATATTACTTTCTATTCTCCAGGGGTAAAAAAGCATTAATAATTCCCTGTAATAGTCTTCAGGCTCATTAATTTTATTACATTTGCGATATCGTATTATTTTGTTTTTTTTACGGCAAGTGTATTTTTTAGTAGTTTCATTGGCAATTAATTCATTTATTTCAAGTTCTTCATCATCAGAACTATAAAAGTTTGTTTCTAACAGTAAATTATCATAACTGCGTTGTACTTTTTTTATTTTACTCTTTGGTACCGTATTATATTTAGATGCATAATCAGCCAAAGTACATTTTTCTAATGTTATTGGTCGTTTGCTATACTTATTAATTATATTATCAAGTTGTACTTTTGTTGATGTTTCTGGCATCATGTTAATTGTATGCATGTCTTTCATTAAGTAAGTTCGTTTGTCTGGTAAACTTGTATTGATAAATAAAAATGATCTAGAGCTTTTCCGTAATGGCATTTGTAGTATTAGATAAGCAGCTTCTTGTGCACTAATTTCAGTGCAATTCAAAAATTTGTTTCCAATATGCTTTAATTGCTCTTTAATGTTTACATTATGAGACACTTCTTTTGCGGCTTGTGCTATTATTTTGCTTAATCCTCGCTGAGATTTACTCAAATATGATACAATATATACTGCACAAGCATATGCATCTAAGACATATTGTATATCTATGTTAGCTTGCCATGCCTGTAATATTATTCTATTGTAATTATTAATAAAAGATTCAGCTGGTGTTCTTTGCAAAAATATAGTTGTTTTGTTAATTTGTAAGCGTATGCATTTTATATATTGCTCTTCTGTTAATTCTATTTTGTGTAGAAACTCTTCATATGTGTAATGTGGAAAGCTTTCTGAGGACATAGTAGAATAGATAATATCAATTTGTTGCTTTGCAATTGTATCTTTTTTATCTAATTGTAATGGCTTTAATATTTTAGTACATGGCATAGGATATTTTGGGTATTGATATTTGCAAATTTTTTTATGTTTTATACGACAATTTTTAGTATGTCCATGTTTCTGCAATGGAAGTAAACATTCAAAGGACATTTCTTCTGTTTTGTGACAAGTTATATGTTTGTTAATAAAAGATATAACTTTGTCATCTTTGTCTATGCCATACTGTGGTGCATTATTTACCCAAAGTAAAGCATGTATATGTGGTGATCCTCTTTGTTGAAATTCAACTCTGTAAAAATAATCTGATATTTTACCTATTGGATTACTCTTGTCCAATAAAATGCAGTTAAATAATTTCTTTACTTGATAATCAAAGTGTCGTGCACATGTTATAGGATCTTGTTGTATTAAACTACATTTACTTTCCCAAGACATACTTTTGAACTCTTCTCTGGTGCATTCTTTAAGTTTCTTTATACGTAACAGTATATTAATTAAGTGATACCATTTTGTTTCTGCTGCAGACAAAGTCAAAAAAAAGTTGGAATGCCCAATTGTCTTATCATAGCAAACAAATCACGTTTGCAATTTTCCCAGTAAGGAGGAGAACTCCGTATTGTTTTTAATATTTTGTATCCCTCATTAAAGTGCAATATAGTTTGTACATTTTCTTTTATGTCTTTTACTGTAAATATTTTGCCATCAGTAAAATGTTTTCTAAGTGATATAAATATTTTATCTTGTATTTGTTTAATTTGCAATTTTTTCAATTTGAAAAACAGATTTGTTATATTATTAGCTACTCTCTTATCATAACTTCTTAATTCTACTTTACATATTGTACTATAATGTACTGATACATGTCTATCTTCATTAGCTGTTCTACGTTTCCCACAAAATATTGTAGGAAATGCTAAATATTCAGAATCTTTATCCTCATATAATCCACGTGGTGTATTATGTTCAGCGGGTGCCAAGTTTAATACATTTATGTTATCGTCTGTTATTGTTTCATTAGTTAATAATGTATCTAAATTGCCTACAGGCATGTTATCTGTACTACTTGAATCATTACTACTATCAGATGTTTGTATACTATTTGTTTCAATTGGAACATATTCCCAATCTGAATTTATAGTTACTCCATATTCTTTAAACAAATCACTATTGTATGCTAACCATGAAGCTGCTCTTTTAACTATATTTGGTCTTACATTTTCATAATGTGTGTATGATTTATACTGTAATTTTCTTTTTAATTTTATTGGTATTGTCATAGTATCACTTATTTGCCTTGGTAATATTGTAATAGTGGTCATAACATCGGCTGGAACGTTTACTACAGCACCTGTTAAGGATTTTTGAAATCCATGTGGCAGTGTTTTAATTTGTAAAAAAGGTATTCTTGGAGATATTAATCTTTCTTCTAAGTCATACAAATGTAATTCAGGTGGTATATCAGGGAAACTCATGCCATTATAAACTGAACATGGTGGACTTTTATTTTGAATAATGTACTTATAGCATGTATTACATATATAATTACTTTGCTGGTTACTGATATTACATAATATAAAAGTCTTGTTGTGTATTATATTGCAGATATTTCTAACTGTTTCTTTATGCCACATTTGGTTACAAATAGTGCATATATATTCAGGTCCATAATGGATTTGATTAATAAAGTTATCTATAATAGACTTTCTAATTGATTGATTAATATTTGTATTTTGTGTTACATGTAATGCCACATTTTCAACGGAAGTAACATTAATTTTTGTTTGGCTAATAGTAAGTTCTTGTATTTCAGAGTATTCATTAAAAATATTAGGCCTTATAATATGTTCTATTTTATTTGTTTCCTGTAAACTAATATTATCCTTCTTGGTAGTAACATTTAGTTCAATATCTATAGGAATAATAGGTATAGCTTCAGATGCTAATGTAACACTATAATGTATTATCATATGTGTAAGTCCTTTTTTATTTTGTGTAATTAGTCTCCTCTGACCTTTTTGAAAAGAACTTTTAAGTATTGCATTAATAGTAATTGGTATAATAGTTAGTGATATTGATTCATAATTTAGGGGTAAAATGTTATTTGAAAGCATTGTTATATGCTGCACTAAATGTGTTATTGTTGTAGTATGTAAAAGTATAGTTGTGCAATTATGCGTTTCCTTACTCTGTGATGTTGTATTCGAATAGTAAGTAAAGTAGTTGTTATCTTGTACTTGAATACAATAGTATTTGTTATTACAAAACATTATGACAGAATTATATGTAGTTAATGTATTTTGTAAAGCGAATGTTATGTTTTTTTGTAAAGTATCATTCTGTAAAATTATATGTATTTGTTTTTTTTAAGCTGAATTGAATATGTTGTATTATTATATTTAATGTATTTAGGTATGTCATTTATGTCTATATTTTGTCTATTATAAAACATCAGCATGTCTTCATACATTTTTTCCCCAAGTTGCATTATATTATGTATCTCTTGTATGGACCAGTTTTTCATAAATGTTAATTTGTTGTAAAGTACAGCAAATATAATATTGCAAATATATAAGCTATGTAGTTCATTTTCTTGAAATTTTGTATTTAAAATGCTATTATTTACTTCTATTAGCTTGCTACTATCTGTATGCTCATTATTGACAATGCTTATATTATTAACATCTAATGCTTTGTTAGAGAGTTGTTGTATATGACTATTTTCAGATTTTTTTGCAGTAACATTACTGACTTTACTTTTGCTAGTATCTAATGTTATATTTGATAGTAATTGCTCTTTTAAAATTAACTCTTGTTCACTAGTTTTATTTTTTGAGATTTTCTTTTTATCTTTTTTAATATTTTGCAAGTGTTCAGTAAGTTCTATCTCTTTGCTAAGAATAGTTATTTTCTGTTTCTTACAACGTTTACTATTTTTATTTTTGGTGAAAGGTCTTTTTGTTGCTGTTTTTATGAAAGTAGCCATTTCAGATAATGTATTTAAGGATGATTTTGCTACTTCTGTATTTGTAGTATTTTCTGTATGTTTTTTTTGCAACGTAGATGTTGATGCTTCAACATTTTCGTTGTTATTGCTATTTTGTTGTACATAAATGTCTGCTCTATGTACAAAAAAATCTGTGAATTTTTTTCTTCTATTTTTAAAGCACGTTCAAATGATGTCTTTAGTATTTTTCGAATATTTATTGGCGTTAATTCAAGTTGGACATCTACTGCATTAAATGGTTTTATGCTATTTGCTAAATTTTTAATATAATGAATTACTTCTTGAAAAGTTTTTTTTTAAGTAGTACACATGTGCCATCATGTTGTGGCATTCCAGTCTCATTCCGGCTATGTGAATCAAATACAAAATAGCTATCTTCATTTTTAAAAATAGATATAACATAGACATCCATACAAAGCAATACTCCAGAAGCTGTTATTGTTAAATTTAATGCTTCTTGTATGTCTGGATATATCAAATCAAAACGTGTAAATATATTACCATAGTAAACTTCTCCTAATTTAATTGCATAAATATCATTTCCATGTGTAATATATTTAGGCAGATCATCAGGATGCATATAATCCTGTTTATTGATTGAATGCATCTCTAAATATAATGCATTTCCAAGATCCATTATATTATGTAAATCTTCTGCATCCCATATATTTGCTATTTTATTTTGGTTGTGAATAATAGCGAAGGTACTATTTGGAAGGCATTGTTTGCCTCTTGAATGTATAGAAAACTTTTCATGGCCTTGATGGTATTGAGCTTGTATGCTATTATGCATTATTTTATATTTACAAAAGGTTATTTGTATGTTAATATTTTACAAATTGTGTGTACTTACTAGATATATTGTATATTTACAATTTTGTACAAATAATAACAATAGTATTCTGATTTATAGGTCGGCTTTTAAATGATAATAACAATAGAAGAATAGATCTTTACCTTATTGATTTCTTCTTCTTTTGCAGGACCTGTAATACAAAGTAATATGTTATATATAATTAATAATATGTACATATGATTTATTTGTTATACAATAGCATTAAAACAATATGTAGGTCAAAGAACATATATTTTAAGAAACATGTTTAACAGGATGATACCAAGATGTTATAATAAACTTTTGGATGATTTTTTATATAATGATATATCAAGCATCTTGAAGATCTACTTGGAGATCATTGCTGTTCACAATTGCACAAACTTTATTATATACAGCATTAATAATACATTCTGTATCATTTAGAACTATATATAAGTAGCATCCTATTGTCTATATAGCTATGCTGGTGCTTTCAGGCTGCCTACATATTAGTCCTTAGCATAATTGTATATTTTTCAATTACTCTCTCCTACTATAATGTTAGGCTTTGCATTTCCATAAAACAATAATCATACATAGGTGGTTATTATTTTTTAATGGAAATTTCATAACAGTTTAAAACACTAGCATTTCGAATGCGATATGTTTTATGTTAATTAAGTTTGAGCTATTTGCATTGCTAAATATTTGAACACCTACTGCAACAAAAGTATACAAATAGCAGGCCCAAAAATGTGTATTTATGTTTTTGTAGCAACGGTGGCATGCTGCGCTTTACATGAATAAGTGTAAAAGTAAGGTGTGCCATATTGCAATTGCTATATTAGTAAATTATGAATGTGTTTAAATAATGCATGCATGGGTAGTTGGTGATTTGTGTGCCTGTAGAAATCGTGCATTGATGGCTGGGTGTTTGTCTGTTTAGTTGAAATATGCAGTTTCAGTTGTTGATGTGTGCCTGGTGAAAGCATGTACTGAAGGCTGTTGATGTTTTTTTTCGTGAAAGCATGCATGACAGATGGTGCTGTATGCCTAGTGGAAGAGTGCAGTGTCATCTTCTAACACAATAAAACATGTCAGTGGTCATTATTCATAGCATGAAAAAACGCCTGACAGCTCAAAATACTTGCATTTATAATACAATATGTGTCATGTTCATTAATATGTTAGCTACTGGCATTGCTAAATATTTGAACACCAAATGCCAAAAAAGTGTATAAATAGAAGCCACAAAAGATGTGTATTTATTTTTGTTGCAAAAGTGGCATGCTGCATTTTAGATAAATATATTTAAAAGTAAGGTGCACCATACTGCGATTGCTACCATAGTTAATTCTGAATATGTCAACAAATGATGTATACATTTATGTTTGGTGGTGTGTGTGCATGTAAAAATTGTATACTGATGGCTGGTGTGTGTGTGTCTGGTGGAAGTGTGTACTGTCAGCTGGTGGTTTTTGCTTGGTGAAAGCATGTACTGATGGCTAGTGGTGTTTGTGCATGGTGGAAGTGTGCACTGCCAGCTGTTGGTATATACCTGATGAAAGCATTTTGTGATGGCTGGTGGTGTGTGTGCTTGTTGGAAGTGGGCATTGCCATTTGTTGATGTGTGCCTGGTAAAAGCATGTACTAACAACTAATAATGTGTGTTCCTGGTGAAAATGTGTACTGCCAGCTGGTGGTGTTTGTGTTTGGTAAAAAAGGCACTAACTGTTGGTAGTATATGTGGCTGGTAAAGCATGTACTGAGAACTGGTGTTATGTATATTTGGTAAAGCATGCAGTGACAAATAAAGATGTGTGCCTGATGAAAGCATGCAGTAATGTCTGGAGGAGTGTGCTTGCTGAAAAATGTAATGCATACAGTATCACTTAATTTGCCACTATATCATTACTCAACTTGCAATGTTTACAGTATCAATCAATCACATTGCATATAGCACTATTCAATCTGCATTGTCTATATCATCACTCAATGCCTAATGCCTATATCACCACTCAATTTCCATTGCTTTTAATGGTGCTCATCTCCGAATAGCTACAGTAGCAGTCAACTTTTAAGCCTACAACACCATTTACTTACCATCCCCCACAAGACCACTCAATTATGTTGCAAATTATTTGTTTCTGAAATCAGTAAACAATTTGCCTAATAAACTACTTTTGTACAAGTAATGAAAACAGTTTTCACCAGAATTTCTAGTAATATGCAAAATATTTTATGTATACATTAGGATGACAAGTAGTTGTAAAGCAGCAATTAAACAATATTCAAATGCACTTACGTTGTATTTATTGTTGAACTTTACTTCTGTTTTCTTTTGGTGTGTAGTGTAGGCGTAATAAATGCTGTAAAGAAATATTAGAAAGCATTATTTGTCGGTAATTTACAAAAGTTCATTTTATAAATAATACTGTATCATTAAGCATAATAATAGAATGTAACAATCTTTATAATGCAAATGTATTAGTACTTTTGAAAGCAGTTGTATGAAATATTTCAGCGGCCTTCATATAAAGTATGCAGTATATAAAAAGCTTCGTATAAAATTTGGGGTTGACTGTAATAGTGCTACATTATGTTCTTAAGTATTTATTTATTGTTATATTATATAGGATGCACTTTACATGAAGATGTAATTATATTATATATAAAAACCAGTTAAAAACACAAGTAGTAATAGTTACAGTGAAAATGTAAGTTTTTGGAATTGATAAATGTTGTATGGAGGCAGGATGGGTATATAGTAGGTGGATGCATGCTTGATAGATTGATGCATGATAATTGGATTGATTGATGGATGCATGCATTATTGATGTATGTATAAATGCATCAATGCATGCATTATAACTATATGCATGATGGATGGATGGACAGATGAATAGATGAATGGATGGCACATGAAGTATGATGTGTAAATGCAAGTGGGTGGATGTATTAGTGGATGCATGAATGATGTATAAATAGATGCATGTATGATAAATACTTGAGAATAGATGGGTAATTGTATAATTAGATGGGTGGGTGAATTGATTAGTAATGTAATGGTGCAGCATTGTTAGATGCATGAATCGGTGAATGCATGTATGATAAATGGGTGCATGATAATTGGATGAGTTGATGGATGGATGCATTAATGATGTATGTATAAATGCATGAATGCATACATGATGGCTGTATGCATGATGGATTAATGGATGGATAAATAGATGAATGGACGGAGCATGTAAGTATGATGTATAGATGCAGGTGGGTGGATGGATTAGTGAGTGCATTAACGATGTATAAATAGATGCATGTATAATAAATACATTTCAAAAGAACAAAGGTCCTAAGCTCAAAACAATTTCTAGAAAAATGAATAACATATGGACCACAATCCGACACCATGTACAGTTCTTCTTATACCCAGCCGGGCATAGAGTTTATTTTAGGAATGTTTGACAAGAAGTCAATTTGAATCTTTCAATCACATAACAAACATAATATTGTTTGAAGTAAGGCACAAGCCTGTACCGAACTCATCAGAATAAAGAAAAAGTTTGTGAAAAAGGGTGCAGAGGAAAGAATATTTTACATCAGGCAAAGGAAGAGTTGAGCAAAAAAGTGGTACTGCTTTAGAATTTAAATTGGCAGTATTCCCTATAGTAGAACATACACCAGTAAATCACAATAAATAACAATGTATGTCTACATAACAGTGTCGACGGCGTTTCGATCCTATGCTCTAAGATAAAAGGATCATCATCAGGACTTAATATATGCCTGGAATTAAACAATCAAGCCTGTAAAGGAAAACAGGAGAAAACAGAGAGACAAAGATATATTAGAGAACGCTACTCTGTCTTTTTTGCAAAGATATGGACAAGGAGTCAACTTCGTCACACACTACTTGGCATGCACTTTCGAAATCGCAGTGTGGTGGAGGGTGTTTGTCTTGAATGACGGCGACCAGAACAATGCGCAGTGGTTGGGATGTGCCTATTTTGTAAAAGATAGTCATTTCCGTGTGGGTGATTACATGAACTGCTGGAATGACGGATACATCACAAGTCAGTGAGGCATTAGTGGAGGAGTGCAGGTCTTAAAATCATTGGACGTGAATTGTGCTAGATTAAAACAACACGGACGTACCCAGAGGTGGATTTGAAGACGCACTTTCATTTAATGTTTGGCCTCGAGGTTGCGGTACATTGACGATCGAGAGGCTGTGAAATAATGGTCATGGTTAACACTTTGGTAAAGCCCAAGCTGGTGCTCGTGAGCTATCGTGCGTCTAGCTGCAACCCTTACCTATATCTTTAACGGCCTGGAACGGCTACCCAATTCGGGCTGCCTCGTAAAGAGGAGATAAATGGAGGAACAATCTGTGGGCGAGAGGTTGTCCAAATTAAGCACTGGGCAGAATGTGGACACTCAACTTGAGGGGCAGGAGCGGGTACTTGCTCACCTTGACAAGGGAAAATTGTATCCCGTAGCAGCATTAATTGGCTGATTAAAGTCGAATGAGCGCCTAGCTTGGCGTTCTCACTCGGGTTCCAGGGGCTCTGTAGCGGCGGTCGGGGGATACAACAATCCGCTATAATGAGAAGGGGAGAGAAACCGTGTTTCTCTCCCCTTCTCATTATAGGACAACATTATTGGACAACCTCTCGCCCACAGATTGTTCCTCCATTTATCTCCTCTTTACGAGGCAGCCCGAATTGGGTAGCCGTTCCAGGCCGTTAAAGATATAGGTAAGGGTTGCAGCTAGACGCACGATAGCTCACGAGCACCAGCTTGGGCTTTACCAAAGTGTTAACCATGACCATTATTTCACAGCCTCTCGATCGTCAATGTACCGCAACCTCGAGGCCAAACATTAAATGAAAGTGCGTCTTCAAATCCACCTCTGGGTACGTCCGTGTTGTTTTAATCTAGCACAATTCACGTCCAATGATTTTAAGACCTGCACTCCTCCACTAATGCCTCACTGACTTGTGATGTATCCGTCATTCCAGCAGTTCATGTAATCACAAGATGTCATCTCCTCACCCACACGGAAATGACTATCTTTTACAAAATAGGCACATCCTAACCACTGCGCATTGTTCTGGTCGCCGTCATTCAAGACAAACACCCTCCACCACACTGCGATTTCGAAAGTGCATGCCAAGTAGTGTGTGACGAAGTTGACTCCTTGTCCATATCTTTGCAAAAAAGACAGAGTAGCGTTCTCTAATATATCTTTGTCTCTCTGTTTTCTCCTGTTTTCCTTTACAGGCTTGATTGTTTAATTCCAGGCATATATTAAGTCCTGATGATGATCCTTTTATCTTAGAGCATAGGATCGAAACGCCGTCGACACTGTTATGTAGACATACATTGTTATTTATTGTGATTTACTGGTGTATGTTCTACTATAGGGAATACTGCCAATTTAAATTCTAAAGCAGTACCACTTTTTTGCTCAACTCTTCCTTTGCCTGATGTAAAATATTCTTTCCTCTGCACCCTTTTTCACAAACTTTTTCTTTATTCTGATGAGTTCGGTACAGGCTTGTGCCTTACTTCAAACAATATTATGTTTGTTATGTCATTGAAAGATTCAAATTGACTTCTTGTCAAACATTCCTAAAATAAACTCTATGCCCGGCTGGGTATAAGAAGAACTGTACATGGTGTTCGATTGTGGTCCATATGTTATTCATTTTTCTAGAAATTGTTTTGAGCTTAGGTCCTTTGTTCTTTTGAAATAGCCGATACCCATGGTCCAAAGCCATTAAGTGGGTCCCCCTTGTTTACTTAAAAAAAAAAAAAAAAAATGTATAATAAATACATGCATGATAGATGGGTGATTGTATGAATGGATGCGTAAGTGGATGCATTATTGATGTATGGATAAATGCATGATGCATGCATTATGGCTGTTTGCATAATGGATGGATGGATTGATGAATAGATGAATGGATGGTGTATGAAAGTATGATGTGTAAATGCAAGTGGGTGGATGTATTAGTGGATGCATGAATGATGTATGAATAGATGCATGTATGATAAATACTTGAGAATAGATGGGTAATTGTATAATTAGATGGGTGGGTGAATTGATTGGTAATGTAATGGTGCAGCATGGTTAGATGCATGAATCGGTGAATGCATGTATGATAGATGGGTGCATGATAATTGAATGAGTTGATGGATGGATGCATTAATGATGTATGTATAAATGCATGGATTAATGGATGGATAAGTAGATGAATGGACGGAGCATGTAAGTATGATGTATAGATGCAGGTGGGTGGATAGTTTAGCAAGTGCATTAACGATGTATAAATAGATGCATGTATGATAAATACATGCATGATAGATGTATGGATAAATGCATGATGCATGCATTATGGCTGTTTGCATAATAGATGTATGGATAAATGCATGATGCATGCATTATGGCTGTTTGCATAATGGATGGTTGGATTGATGAAAAGATGAATGGATGGTGTATGAAAGTATGATGTATAAATGCAAGTGGGTTGAAGATTAATGGATGTTTGAATGATGTATCAATAAATAAAATAAATAAAACCCCTTGCGTACATTTTATTTACAATATACATATAAAACTATATACATAATTAGTATATAATATGACATTAATTAGTAGCCAAGTAACATACACGCATAAGTAAAGAAAATTAAGCACACTGCTTGTGCTCAGTTATACAATCCACCTTTTTTTTTTATTTCATGAATGAGAGTTGCAGGCAACGAAATAATAAATAATATTCTTTAGCATGCAATATAATACTCGCTTGATTAATATCTGCTTCATCCACCTTTATTACTGGTGCATTAAAAGCAACATGTGTGAATGTTAATTACAATTAATTTGTAAAATCAAAATACATAAATTGCTGCGTTTCTAAGGTAAGTACGAATTTGAAAGTTTAACTGCTTTTTTAATTCCAATTTGTTATATATGTATTATTTTTTAGCAGGCTAAGGCTTTCTATTGACGTTTTTTAGTATATATGCATATTGTGTGCACTTTCATGGAGAAGGATTCCAGAAGGGAAGAATAAGTGGGGGTGGTTAAGTTAAGTGGATAACAGGAAGTGAGGGGGAGGGAAGAGAGGCAAAGCGAGGAAGCAGAGCAGCGAAGTCTAGCATTGTAATACAAATGTTAGCAATGAACTGTAGCCTGTGCTCAGCAGTGGTTATTGAAATAGCTGCGGCAAACTAGTAAACTAGAAATTGAGGATGGAGCTGTTTGTTAAAGGGTATTGTTACGTGTTACAAGATAGAATCAAGAAGTAAGGTAAGTGAAAATAAAAACAACTATGGACTTTATATAGTGATCTCAAAATTATTTTGCTGGCTCCTGAATATTATAACATTCTGTTTCATTTCACATTGCTAATATAGCGACAGCTAGTAATGTAAGCATTGTTGAAGAAGTAATTTCCTGTAAAAAGACATATGAATGGCTGTGCGCAATACAGCCATTAATGATATGCATGTTACAACTATATTTGCGTAGTAATACATGCGTCCAGTTGTGTGTTTGACAGAAAGTGTATGCATGCCTTTAAAAGATTTATTCGGAGGAGGGGGAACGCATTGCTGATTGTTTTTTTTGTAATGCACATTTTATTTTGTACATACGCGAAATAGTATGCATGAATATGGACATGTACATTTTATGTCTACTGGAACTTTTTTACATTCGAAAAGGAGGTCTGGAAGTGGGTAGTGGGTGAATAAGCAGGGCCGGATTAAGTAACAGCGGTGCTCGGTAACTTAATAGTTAACTGTTTGCAATGTGTTCCAGAGTGGCTGAAATGTTACATTGAAACAAATCAGCCCGGGCGCCAGCCTTATGGCGCCGAGTAGCTTTTAGACGAACGTCAGAATAGGACAGTAAAGACTGAAAGACTGTTACAGCAGTTAGCAATACCCCGGGGCCCTTCCCTGAACACTTGCTGCTAATGGTTGTAGCAGACGATTAAGGCCGGACTAAAATGTGTACGTGATCGGCAAAGGGCAGAAAGGCATCCGGTAGTAGGTAGGTGAAAATGAACCATTAGAAGACTTCATAGAGTAAAGTACTTATTATGCTAGTTTTTTAGATAATAAAACACCTGCTTTCCATTTCTTTATCCCTTAACCAGCAGATGCGACTACTAGAAGCATTTTTGTAGAAGTAATTTTGAGAAATAAGAAAAGTTAATAGTTGCCGGGCATTAGAATTTTGAATGCAAAAAGTTATTTTATGCATATATTAGTAGAACAGCACGTGCGTTTACTTATGTTATATGGAGAAAGTATATGCAAACTTCATGTATTTTTATTTACAGAGTAAGGTGCCATTATTGGGCGTTTAATTGAATTTCCTTTCTTCTTCTTAGCACATTTTTAATAATTTCAAAGGCAATTATATGGGCCTGAAAGAAAGACTGACATCTATTTCAGTCCTGCCATACTGCCGGCTATGTTGTAATATTGCCTCACTGTTGCATACTGGTTTCACGCACTCGAGTAAAGTCAGCACTATATAAAAATGCTACAGATTACTTTATTTAATTACGGTGGTCTAAGCAAAGGCGCTTTAAGACAGGCAACGAGCAGCTGTATTTTAAAATGGGCTCGTTATTGCTTATTGATTGCTGCGTGTACATCGGCTCATTTTGCATTTAGCCTTGCCAAGCGACCTGTGTATATGGGCTCCCACGCTGCAAAGAGCACAATAATATACAGAAAGAACCATGTTTAAGTCAACGCTACGGGTGACATGGCCGCAGTGTTGCATGCGGCTTGCACGCACCTAGGTGAAGTCCGCGCTATCTAAAAGTGCTACAGATTACTTTATTTAAATACGGTAGTCTAAGGAAAGGTGCTGTGAGACAGGCAAGGAGCGGTTATATTTTAAAACGGGCTCGTTGTTGCTTTTAAATTACTGCGTGTGCATGGGCTTAATAATGCACACTCCCTGTGTAATACTTTATAATTCCGCACAACAGTTTTGCCGAATATAATATTTGCAGGCAAAACATCGAGTATTTAGGTACAGTAGAAGGTAGAGGAAATGGAGGCAAGGCTTAAAAGCTACTATATTTTGCGCAATAGAAAACCCGCTTTCCGTCTTCATTATATCAAACGTATACAAATGCAAGTAACATTACGGAAATAATTTGCTCAATACTCTACATTGACCCACAATTATGTAACTGAAAAAATGGCTTGCAATGAATTGTAACTTCTCGAAGCACTCACAAACATATCAGTATATTATTGAACATGGCGTTTAGTCGTGCAAGCGCGCATACATGATTTAACAGTACAAAGCACACTCTTTGTATCTGTTTTTGATATAGGGCTCTACTACCTCCCCGTAAATAAAACCTGCATGCAAAATATCGGGATATCAATTAGGTCAGACCAAAACTGCGGGCCACTAAATAGAGTAACGAGTTTAATAAATTATTGAATGCTGGGTGAAGTCCGCACTATCTAAAAGTGTTACAGATTACTTTATTTAAATACGGTTGTCTAAGTAAAGGCGCTGTAAAAAAAACAACGAGCGGCTGTATTTTTTAAAATGGGCTCGTTGTTGTT
This sequence comes from Lissotriton vulgaris, assembly GCF_964263255.1. Taxonomy (NCBI): domain Eukaryota; kingdom Metazoa; phylum Chordata; class Amphibia; order Caudata; family Salamandridae; genus Lissotriton; species Lissotriton vulgaris. Next base: position 238,251,313 of record NC_141700.1, on the reverse strand, counting down.
TATTAGTAAGTCGACGCTACGGGTGACATGGCTGCACTGTTGCATGCTGCTTGCACGCACTTGGGTGAAGCCCGCGCTATTTAAAAGTGCTACAGATTACTTTATTTAAATACGGTGGTGTAAGCAAAGGCGCTATAAAACAGACAACGAGCGGCTGTATTTTTTAAAATGGGCTCGTTCTTGCTTATTAATTGCTGCGTGCTGCTGCCTTATTTTGCATTGAGCACCGCCATACTGGCGCCTGTGTTAATATGGGCTTCCGCATTGTAGAAAGCACAATAATACAGAAAAAGAAGCATGAGTAAGTTGGCGCTACAGGTGACATGGCCTCACTGTTGCATGCAGCTTTTACGCACTAGAGTGAAGTCCGTGCTAAATAAAAATGCAACTGATTACTTTATTTAAATACGGTAGTCTAAGGAAAGGTGCTGTAAGACAGGCAAGGAGCGGTTATATTTTAAAACGGGCTCGTTGTTGCTTTTAAATCACTGCGTGTGCATGGGCTTAATTATAAGCACACTCCCTGTGTAATACTTTATAATTCCGCACAACAGTTTTGCCGAATATAATATTTGCAGGCAAAACATCGAGTATTTAGGTACGGTAGAAGGTAGAGTAAATGGAGGCAAGGCTTAAAAGCTAGTATATTTTGCGCAATAGAAAACCCCCTTTCCGTCTTCATTATATCAAACCTATACAAATGCAAGTAACATTACGGAAATACTTTGCTCAATAGTGCCACATTGACCCACAATCATGTAACTGAAAAAATGGCTTGCAATGAACTGTAGCTTCTCGAAGCACTCACAAACATATCAGTATATTATTGAACATGGCGTTTAGTCGTGCAAGCGCGCATACATGATTTAACAGTACAAAGCACACTCTTTGTATCTGTTTTTGATATAGGGCTCTACTACCTCCCCGTAAATAAAACCTGCATGCAAAATATCGAAAGCACAATAATACAGAAAAATAAGCATGAGTAAGTTAGCCCTACAGGTGACATGGTCTCACTGTTGCATGCAGCTTTTACTCACTAGAGTGAAGTCCGTGCTAAATAAAAATGCAACTGATTACTTTATTTAAATACGGTAGTCTAAGGAAAGGTGCTGTAAGACAGGCAAGGAGCGGTTATATTTTAAAACGGGCTCGTTGTTGCTTTTAAATCACTGCGTGTGCATGAGCTTAATTATAAGCACACTCCCTGTGTAATATTTTATAATTCCGCACAACAGTTTTGCCGAATATAATATTTGCAGGCAAAACATCGAGTATTTAGGTACGGTAGAAGGTAGAGTAAATGGAGGCAAGGCTTAAAAGCTACTATATTTTGCGCAATAGAAAACCCCCTTTCCGTCTTCATTATATCAAACCTATACAAATGCAAGTAACATTACGGAAATACTTTGCTCAATAGTGCCACATTGACCCACAATCATGTAACTGAAAAAATGGCTTGCAATGAACTGTAGCTTCTCGAAGCACTCACAAACATATCAGTATATTATTGAACATGGCGTTTAGTCCTGCAAGCGCGCATACATGATTTAACAGTACAAAGCACACTCCTTGTATCTGTTTTTGATATAGGGCTCTACTACCTCCCCGTAAATAAAACCTGCATGCAAAATATCGGGATATCAATCAGGTCAGACTAAAACTGCGGGCCACTAAATAAAGTAACGAGTTTAATAAATTATTGAATGCTTGTACATTAATAGCAGCGAATAATATTAAATGAAATACGCAAAAAAAAGCTTACCTTTGAATGCAAATAATTGGTAGATCAGTAGCGAAGTCGAGTAGGAAGCAAATAGGTATCCGAACGTACGTTGTTGTTCTCAGCAAGTAAGGGTCTGTGTAGCAACTGGTAAAGTCCCGACGTAAGTATCGGCTGTGATCAGATGGCAAAGGTTAAAAGCAATAAAATGCAAGGCTCACAGGACTAACAAATACTTCAGGATAGTGAGAAAGTTGGCTAAGTGCGAAAAAACATGTCTGGCTCTTTTCAATGTAAAGTAAAAGGGCAAAGGTGACTGTTCTTTTTAAACAGTTTCGTTTCTTTTAATGCATGCCGTGAGTTTCAGTTTTAAACAGTTTTGTTTCTTTTAATACATGCTGTGAGTTTCAGTTCGTATTTGTAACATGTAGTAAACAACTAATATACATTCATTTAGCTATAAGTCTTAGGATGCTTTCTGTAAATGGATATATTTTTAAAGTAGTGCATGCGAAAATATAATACAAAATGAAATTGCAAATGTATAGATGTAAAACATTTTGGTAAAATGCTGTCGGCATTTTTTTGTTGTGATGCTTTTAATATGGGCCACATGCATTTACTTTAACTTTTGAGAGAAGGCCTTTCAGGAACATCCCGCCGAGTTATTTAATCGCTGTATGTAAAGTGAACGTGTGCCTTATTCTAAGAATGTTCCTCCTTATGTTTTATAGAGCTTTGTATTCAGCGAAAACTGTTTCAAACATTTTTCACTCATTACACGCATAAGTAGAAGCGCCATCTCAGAAATGTTAAACTCCAAAATCAAAGAAGGCGATGCCATGTGGCACATGGAACCATAAGTGGTGTGACATAGCCTGGGTGTTATGGCCCTAATGCAAGTATGCATTTACTTCAACATTTGAAACTAGACCTCCGAGGAACATACCGCCGAGATTTATAATTGCTGCGTGTAAAGTAAACGTGTGCCACGTAGATCTGTAAAGCATTTTCTTTACCATGTAAACACGAGCCTTTAAGGAGTATGACGCCGACGTTTTTGAAACGGGCTTTGTATTCAGTGAAAACTATCCCGAACATTTTGCACTTATTACACGCGAAAGTACAGGCGCCATCTCAGAAATGTTAGACTCCAGAATTAACAAATGCGTTGCAATGTGGCACATGTAACAAATAGTGGTGTGAAATAGCTTGTGTGCAATGGCCCGAATACAAGCAAAAAAAATTACCCACATAATGTAATTAAATATAATTATATAGACCTTTAACTGTAATACAGTGGGTCAATGCCACCTTGCACTTCTGTGTCAGAGCACCTGCTGCAGGAATGATAACTTTTTCTGAAAGTGAACGTGTACCTTGTGTGTGAAACATTTTTTTTACAACACATAAAAGAGACAACAAAAAGTGCTCACTATGGTCCGCCGGTGCCGCATGCATTTACTTTGACATTTGAAAGTAGGCCTTCGAGGAACAGGCCGCAGAAATTATTAGTTGCTGTGTATTTTATATCTGTAAAGCATTTTGTTTTTACATGTAAACACGAGCCTTTAAGGGGGTAAAGACGACGTTTTTAAAACGTACTATTTCATTTTGCAGCATGTAACTGTAAAGCATTTTCTTTTACATATGAATCAGGGCCTCTAAAGTGGGTGCCAACGACGTATTTAAAAAGCGCTATTTTATTTTGCATTATGTATAATGGCAGTACCTTTAATATATAATGGAACACTTTAAATACTGTAATGTTTTGCTTTGAATATAAAGCCAAAGCACAACATTTCTAAATCTCATTACAACAAGCAGACATAGCACCGCCGCAGACATAGTGCCGCCGCAAAGCACGTTTTGAAGTGCTGTTGTTATTTCCGACTGTTTACATCTAATAAATAACACCATGTCGATAACTGTAGGGGCGAGAAAAGAATGTGTAAACGAATTCATGCAAGTAGATACCTGCAGGCTTAAGAAAGTCTGTAGCAAACTGCTTACGGCAAGAAAATCAAAAGAATGTTAGTGTAGACAGAAGCAGTACATCAAAAGTGTTTTTTTATTTTTTTGAATATTGTACTGAAAGTAAACGCACTCTAAGACAAACAACGAGCGGCTGCATATACATGGTGTCCTTGTCGCTTTTAAATTGCTGCGTGTACATCCACTCACTTTGTTTGGAGCCCCGCCATAATGGCGGCTTTGTTGTAACATAGGCTCCCGCGCTCTAGAAAGCACAATTACACGCAGAAACAACCATAAGTAAAGTCAACGATACAGGTTACATCGCCTTACTGTTGCCTGCTCCTTTTACGCACTCGAGTGAAGTCCGCGCTAAATAAAAAAGCAACTGATTACTTTATTTAATGTTCTTGCATGTAAAGTAAACGTGTGCCTTGTATGCCACATTTTATATTTGTAAAATAAAACACGATCGCACAGAGAAAGAAACACGATAATACTTGTATGTATTTTATGTTGGAAAATGCCCATTGTTAAACGGTCAGTAAAAATAAACACGTTCAGCTCTAAGACAGGAAACGAAAGTGAAGGTAGAAAGACACATGATATTGTATTTATTTCGTGTTCAAAGAATGGCCCTGGATGAAAGTGAACAGTGAAACAAACACACTGTGGTCTAAAACGACATAAGCTCGTTGTTGCTTTTAACTTGCTGCATGTGCATGGCCTCACTTTGCATTAAGCCCCGCCATAATGGCGCTCTGGTCGAAAACAACATGCGCTCATTGTTGCTTTTAACATCCTGCATATGCATGGGCTCACTTTGCATTGAGCCCCGCCATAATGGCGCCTGTATTCTAACATTAGCTCCCGCCCTTCTTGGGTGCTGCTTTCACGCAGTCGGACGGCTGTATTTAAAATGTGCTCGTTGGTGCTGTTTGATTGCTGCGTGTCAAGTGAATGGGTGCCTTGTACCCCATATTTCGTGTTCATGACACTGCCCATTATTCAAACAGCCGTCACACAGAGAAAGAAACACAATATTACTACTATTTATTTCGTGTTCAAAGAAACACGACAGTACTTCTATTTATTTCGTGTTTGTGACACATAATGGCGCCTGTATTCTAACATTAACTCCCACCCTTCTTGGGTGCTGCTTTCACGCAGTCGGACGGCTGTGTTTAAAATGTGCTTGTTGGTGCTGTTTGATTGCTGCGTGTCAAGTGAATGTGTGCCTTGTGCCCCATATTTCGTGTTCGTGACACTGCCCATTATCAAACAGCCGTCACACAGAGAAAGAAACACAATATTACTACTATTTATTTCGTGTTAAAAGAAACACGACAGTACTTCTATTTATTTCGTGTTTGTGACACTGCCCATTATTACACGGTCAGTAACAACAAACACGCTATGCTGTAAGAAAGGAAACGAAAATGAAGGCAGAAAGAAACATAACATTATATTGATTTATTGTTCGAAGAATGGCCCTAAGTAAAAGCTAACAGTCAGAACAAACACACTCTGGTCTGAGACGAGAAACAAAAGGGTCTAACACGGGAAACGAAAGTGAAAGCACGATCACACCAAGAAAGAAACATTGTCAAGTGAAGGCAAGCTCACACAAAGAAAAAGAAACATTGTAAAAGAAACTGAAGGCAAAAAGCTCGTGCACGCAGCTCAATCCAGCCAAGGATAAGCTTGTGACAGTTTCTTGTCCTTCATTCCCCCGTGTCAGCTAGCTATAAGTCTCCAGCCTGGACGCATCCTTCGGATGCGATTTCCAGGCGAGACCTAAAAACCTGTGTCAAGAGTGGACCCCATAGAGATAAGTTTGATTTAAAAAGGTCTACCGGAATGCCGTCTGGCCCATCCGCCTTCCCCCCGTGTTGACTTCACTTAAAGTAAAACTGAAAGATAAACCTGTATGCCTTACAAGGTTCTCTATTTCGCCCGCAGTTGGTGACGATCCCTGTTCCTTTGACTTTGAGTTATTATATAACTTCGTGTTCGGGGATGGCAATCTACGGTAGCTGTCACCTTCGGCTAAGAACGGCGCGTTAACCGCCTTCCAAAAAGAAAAGGAATCGCGATTAACGGAAGCTTCATGTAAGGCCTGCCAGGCTTCCTCTTTTAGGGCCTTTTTCCTTTCTTTTATTGCCCTCTTATAATCACTTCTAGCCAGACTGATCTGTTTCCGATTTTTTTCTGTTGCATGTAAAGAATTTTTAAGCTCAGAATATGCTTTTGTACAGTTATTGTCAAATCATCCTTGCTTACATTTTGTATTATTTCTTACTTTCACATACAATGTTTACTTAATAACGCTTGTGATGACGGAAACATTTTCTATGATTTCCTGGTGGGATGACTTCTCATCTAAACACGATAAAAGCATTTCTTTACATTTCACGACCACTTTATGAGTAAATAATTCTGGGTTCACATTTGCCCATTTTAGTGCATAGCCATTTGGTCTATTCATTGTGATATTTTCCGCAAAGTACGTGGAAGTGCCTCTAGTGTTTATATTATCATGCAGGGTCACGTCAATGCCAATAGGAAAATCGTTGCTTAGTGCGATCTCATGTGTGGTAAACTCTTTGTATTAGTATCATGCAGAGATTTCCCCGGTATCAAAGTCTATGGTTGAGAAAATACCTCTGCCCATGAAAGTAGGTTGATAAGGGACAGAGGGAAGAACATAGGTTATTAGCAAAACCTATGTCAATTGAGAACATAATGTCATTTAAAAAAATCCCCATACAGGCTATGGGGAAAATGGGGGTAACCAAAATCTTTCTCATATGCTATGCCACATACCCCCTTATTAGCGTGCTGTATTTCTCTCCTCCACATATCCATACCACTGGCTAGAGGCAATACTACCAATAGTCTCTACCGAATGTTTAAACATAATTGGAGCGGTCGAGGTAGTGGGTGAGAATACAAAGGGTATCACATTAAGGGCGTTTTGGGAGGTATTTTGGGGAGCAAAGAACAGGAGTAATATTATTACCTTTCTTATTGTTATATTTTGCCTGACTGGCTCCCCATTTTTGCTGTTGTCTCTTTACTGGTGGACTGAAGTTTAGCTACGCAATTAGATAGCACTTCTTCCATCAAACCCATTTTATGTATTTGGATTCCTTTCTCAGGGAAAGCCTGGGTAGCCTAAGTATCCAATTTGAGTTTTAACATTAACACCTCCTTCTGTGTGCGTAAATTAACACAGAATGTTGTAAATGGGGGAAAACAAACATCCAGTCAGTGGTGGTTTGTCCTTCCTAGTGACCTTTTTTCGTGCCTTAGGGGTTATCGCTGTGTCTGTTATAACTTTATCCCCTTGTATATAAGTCGAGATATCGGGATTTCTAGCTCTCTTCGTCGGTGGTTGACTATCAGATTCTAGATCACTCCCTGATATATTATCTGGTGTATTTATGACACAACCGTTTGTTCCCTGCAGGCTCTTTGGTGCAACTATGGGTAATACAGGCCCTTCACTTGGTATGTTAACCGATTCAGCTCCCTCCCCTAATCCTGTCTGACCAGGGTTTAAGGCCTCTTCAACAGTAATAATCTGGTGCTCAATTGCACCCACTGCTCCAGTTAGATAGCTAAGCAATGACTGGTGTGGGGGTGACCCTGTATTGGCCTGCTTTTTATTCGGGAGGTGTGGACTGGGGGTTGGTGCGGACCGGAATAACAGACGTGGAGGCCGTATATACTTGTCTATGGTAGCTGTTTTTATTGTGGAATTAACAATCGGGGTAGGGAGAGGGTTGGAGACGGGAAGCCGTAGAATCTGTTCTTGCGTCAGCCGGCAAATGGATCTTCCCGAGGCTTGTCTTCTGGTCTTCCGGGGGAGCTCCGGTGTAACCTCGGAGGGAAACAGAGATGTAATGGGGTTTAGTTCTTTTCAGCACGGACTTGTGGAGTACTAGCACCAGCACCGGGGCTTGTGGGGATAAGAATGACCGTGAGGACGGAAACGGAAGGGAGGGTTTCAGACGGAAGGGAAGAGACGGGGGAACGGGGATAAGAAGGGTGCTCAAGTGAGGGGTGGGGTGTAGGGTTATGGTACAAGATAGAGGTGTAGTGACTACTAAATATATATACACAGTGCAAGGGTGATCTATTCGTGAGGTCTGTTTCTGTACAATTATTTACATAGTGCAAGGGTGATCTATTCGTGAGGTCTGTTTCTGTACAATTATTTACATAGTGCAAGGGTGATCTATTCGTGAGGTCTGTTTCTGTACAATTATTTACATATATCTACAAAGGGGGGGAACACGGAGACAGTAACAAGGTACTCGCGTGCCCCGCCGTGACTCTCCAGTGAGTCACGGCCGCTCTCCAGCCACCTCCAGAGGACTCCACCACTCCTCGGTCCAGACGTCCTCTGCTTCCTCGTCGTCACTCCTCTCAGTCCGTCTACTCTCCTTCACGGGTCCACTACGCGCTGTCTCCTGTCACGAGTCGGCTACCTGGAACGCTCTCCTCTCTTCGTCGCCGGCTTTTCTGCTTCTCGGTCTGTTGTTGGGGGCGGGACTTCCGGGTTCACGTCGAGTCGCTTCCGGGTTGTCACTTCCGAAGCCTCTGGATCCGTGGAAAGCCGCATCCGGGTTAGCGCTCTGTCCTGTTGGTCGTTCTGGTTCCTGCAGGGAGAAAAAGAAAGGTGGAGTCCTGCTCGTCAGGGACGCAGGAGGGTTAGTGTTCATGGTCTCCTCGTTCAGGTGCCGCTCACCCGAGGTGAGTGGCTCTCCCCTTTCACATCAGGCTTGTCGTTTTTCTCTTTCCCATTTAGTCTTTCCACAGAGTGACTGTACTACCTACTCCCTTCACCTCCACAATGGTTACAATTCCTGCCAAGGTTATGCTTGATGTTCACCATGCACCTATTACTTCACACACTAAAATCAGTTCATGTCCGAACTGGGTGGGTGTACTTCCACACAATCAATCAATCAATCAATCAATCAGGACACTTGTAGTGCACTACATACCCGTGAGGGTCTCAAGGTGGTGGACGGGGTGCTGCTACTGATCAAAGAGCCAAGTCTTGAGTAGTCTTCTGAAGGCCAGTAGGTCTTGGGTCTGCCGTAGGTTGGTGGGGAGGGAGTTCCAGGTCTTGGCGTCGAGATGGGAGAAGGATCTGCCTCCGGCTGTCGTTCTTTGGATGGTGAGAACAGCGGCGAGGACGAGGTCGGCAGAGCGGAGCTTGCGGGGGGGGGGTGTAGAAGCTGAGCCGTCTGTTGAGGTACTCCGGTCTATTGTCGTGGAGGGCTTTGTGTGCGTTGATGAGGAGCTTGAAGGTTATCCTCTTGTTGACGGTGAGCCAGTGTAGGTCTCTCAGGTGGGGAGTGATGTGACTGTGGCGGGGGATGTTGAGGATCAGACGTGCTGAGGTGTTCTGGATGCGTTGCAGCCGTCTCAGGAGCTTGGCCAATGCTCCTGCGTAGAGGGCATTACCGTAGTCCAGCCTGTTGGTGACGAGGGCCTTGGTGACTGTTCTTGTTTCAGTGGGGATCCACTTGAAGATCCTACGTAGCATTCGAAGGATGTTGAATCAGGAGACGGTGTTGACCTGCTTAGTCATGGTGAGGGTGGAGTCGCGGATGACCCCCAGGTTGCGTGCGTGGTCTGTGGGTGTCGGAGCAGTTCCCAGTGTGGTCGGCTACCAGTAGTAATCCCAGGCCAAAGATATGGACCCAAGGATGAGGACCTCCGTCTTGTCCGAGTTCAATTTCAGTCAGCTGTTCCTCATGCAGTCGGCGACAGCCTTCATTCCTTTGTGGAGGTTGGTTTTGGCTGTGTGTGGGTCGTTGATGAGGGAGATGATCAGCTGGGTGTCGTCGGCGTAGGAGCTGATGATGAGGTCATGTTGATGGGCGACGTGGGCGAGGGGTACCTTGTAGATATTCAACAGCGTCGGGCTGAGGGACGAGCCCTGGGGTACGCCGCAGATGATCTTGGTGGCCTTGGAGTGGAAGGAGGGAGGCGGACACTGAGTTCTGCCGGAGAGTAAGGATGTGGTCCAGTCCAGGACCTTCCCTCGGATTCCGGCGCCGTGTAGGCGTGTGCGTAGGGTGCGGTGGCAGACCGTGTCGATGAGGGCTGCTGTTTCTCCGTTGTCTAGTAGGGTCCTGATGTCATCTGAGGCGGCGATGAGGGCTGTCTCTGTGCTGTGGTTGCTGCGGAAACCGGACAGGGATGGGTCCAGAATGTTGTTGTCTTCGAGGTAGCGGGTCAGCTGTTTGTTGACAATTTTCTCGGTGACCTTAGCCGGAAATGGAAGCAGGGAGATGGGCCGGAAGTTTTTGAGGTCCTTGGTGTCCACCTTTGGTTTCTTGAGCAAGGTGTTGATCCTGGCGTGATTTCAACTTTCCGGAAAGGTTGCTGTCTCGAAGGAGATGTTGACGGCCTTGCTCAGATGGGGTGCGATGGATGCGCTGGCTTTGTTGAAGATGTGGGGGCATGTGTCTAGCTGTGAGCCGGAGTGGATGGTCTTCATGATCTCGCTGGTGTCCTTGATGCTTGTCCAGGAGAGTAGATGGTTGGTGCGTGTGGTGGTGGGGGTGGGTGCGGTCGTGGCTTTGAAGGTGTCGTGGATGTCGGTGATCTAGCGGTGGAAGAAGGTAGCCAGTGAGACACATAGGTCTTGCGAAGGCGGGATGTCGTTGGGGTTGGAGAGTTCCTTCACGATGTTGAAGAGCTCCTTACTATTGTGTGCGTTGTTGTCAAGGCGGTCTTTGAATGAGGCCCTTTTGGCGGCTCTGATGAGTTGGTGATGGCTGCGGGTGGCGTTCTTGTGGGCTGTGTAGCTGTCCGGTGATCGTTTGCGGAGCCAGTTCTTCTCCAGTTTTCGGCATATTCTTTTGGAGGCCTGGAGGTCTTCGGTGAACCAGGTGGCTTTCTTGCTGGTGTGGCTGTTGGAGGGTGTCTTGAGCGGGGTGAGGGTGCTGGAGCAGTTGTCGATCCATTGTCTGAGGTTGCGGGCGGCGGTGTTGGGGTCAGTGGAGTCGGCGGGTGGGTTCTGGGCGAGGGTGGTAGTGAGCTGGTCCTCAGTGACTTTGCTCCAGCATCGTCGAGGCAGCAGTTTGGTGCTGTGGTGCGTGGTGGGCTTCCTGAAGGTGAAGTGGATGCAGTGGTGGTCGGTCCAGTGGGGTTCGGTGGTGTGGTTGAAGGAGACATGGGGACTTGCGGTGAAGATGGGGTCGAGCATGTGGCCCGTGGTGTGGGTGGGTGTTGTTACGAGCTGTCTGAGTCCGAGGCTGGCGAGGTTGTCGAGCAGGGTGGTGGATGTAGTCCGTGAAGGCGAGGGCGTGCGTGCTGACGAAGTCGGCGATGGAGTTGCTGAACTGTGGTCGGCGTCCGGGGGTCTTTAGATGAGGGTTCCTCTGAGGGTGGTGTTTGGATCGGTGTGGATCTGGAAGTGCATGTTTTCAGCGGTGCTGAGGGTGTCGTCAGTGTTGGTCGATACTCTTGTCGTAATTTGACAATGGCCGGGTTAGCGCTTAGCTGTGCTACACGTTTTTCCGCTTAACTTGGCTATACTTGGAAACGCCATCTTGCGTGTTACGGCGGCCATCTTAGATCATGAGCGGCCTCGTGGCTAGCGTGCCCTTTAGTCCGTTGTCCGTACCACTGACCACTCCAGTTTGCCCAGCAACAGGCTATTTTTAGTAACGGTCAAGCCTGTACATGCGCAGTCCCAACTGACCAGTCACCCCTCAGGAATGTGCCACCAAACTGACCAGCGGGGTTGTAACCCCTCCTATGAGCTGGCTGTGTTCCAAAAATGACCATATATGTACATAACGCTCTGTAACTCTGTACCGCCTATCTTTTTATTACCTGCAAATTGTATAAAAGAACGGGTCACACCGATGTTCGGGGTGATACTTCTTGCATTACCGAAGGGTGCTGTAGGAATGTACCACCACCCCATGGGGTCTTAATAAACTTGTTCTTTTTTACTTTTCAGTTTCCGTGCCAACAGTTCTTTCAATGTAAGTGGGTTATCTTCGGAGCATGTAGGCCTTGGGAACCCGATACTACAAATTGGCGACCACGAAGGGACTCATCGGCGACTCGGATGCCCGAAGGAGAGGTCGTGACGAAGGTTTGGAAACTCGCCATGGGCGCGTACGCTGCCACCGAGTGACCCGAGTCTTGGCACCCGCGGTGTTTTTTCCTTTCCTTCTGATCTGACCTTCCAGGTGGCGCCGGTCTCCGACTGAGTTCTTGATCGTCTGCGTTGCTGGATAAAGTGCCGTTTGGCTGATTCGATTAAAAGACCTTGGCAGTTGGAATCTGGACCTTTGAGACTTTGGGTAAGATTTGTGATCGGTAAGGTAGTCTGCGGACGCTTACTGAAGTTCTATGATTTGTGATCGGTAAGGTAGTCCTCGGACGCTTGCCGAAGTTCTATGATCTGTGACTTTGATTTGAGTTAGCTAACATTTGTGAATTTGTGAACTTTGAATCTATATGTGTAGTGCACTTCACATAGGCAGGCATGTAGAGATGTTTCTCTAATTTTGTTTTTTTTTCCTCTGAGCGGCACATTTGTGTGAAGTACTGTAAGTGCCATTTTATACGGTATCACGCTTTCGTGATACTTTTTGAACATGCCTGTTTTAAGCACACTCCGAGGGATGTGTTGTTTTGGGAATGGTACCACAATTAGGTTAGCGGAATCACAGCCGGCTCCTCCAGAAGGAACAGCAAACCGTGAAATGTACATTAAATTTGGCCTCCCCCTATAATGTACAGTAAACTATGGCATAAATACACCAAATCAGATCCTGAATTGCAATGGCCACTACATGGGTCGTTCGATTTGCGTAAGGTTCAGTTTGTGGAGCAATGTTTGTTTCAACGAAGGTCTAGACAAAATATGTTTGATTGTGTGCGAATGTGGGAGAAAGCGGTGCGTGAGCGAATGAAACGTGAGGTTGCCTTGGCGGATAAAGAGCAGCGCAAGGCTGCTCGTGATAAGGCTTTACAGCTTGAGGAAAAGGAGGCTCAGGAAAAGAGAGAGAGAGAGAGGAACGGGAACGTAAATTGCAAACGACTGGTCAATTCCCTATTCGTCGACCGCTTTATCCTGTCCTTAATAATGAAATTGATGATTTTTTGTTACTAGATCGATCACCGCCTCCGTACGTTCCACCCACGGCTCCGACTGCGGACTCGGAGGATGACGAACAGGATAAGTCGGGGAAAGGGAGCAAGTCGAGTGTCAGGTTATCTGCAGAAAGATCCGCGGATTTGCGTAGTTGGGCCCGTAAATTCGATACAAATTTTGTAACTGTGGCTGAAGTTGTTACTGAAAGGGTTAACTGGACGGAACTAGAATTGATGTGTTTTTTGTCTACTTTGGCTGATGAGGTTGTTACTGCATTTCGTAAATATTCGGATACATTAGAACCTAAGGCTGTATCGGTTCACCATGAGAATCTAGATAAAGGTTTATTTGTTGTTGCAGATGTTGATACGTTTTTCAAGCAACTGATCCAGCTGCGGGATGAGACTTCCAGATTGCGGGACGAGCGGAAAAAGAACAAGGAGTCTGGGCCGGAGTCTTCTGGGCTGTCTAAAGAGTGTTCTCTCCTATGCGTGAAGCTGCACCTTTGTATGTTCCACCAAAGGGGGATGGCACAGACGATGATAAAACATCGAAGGATGCGAAGGGGTATTTTATATACAATTGGGTGTATACGCCCTGGAATAGGGCAGATGTTATGGCGTTGAAGAATTCTTTGCCTGATCTTCGTAAAAATCCGGCAGCATTCTATGAAGGGGTGGAAGGGGCTATTTCGTCCTGTGTGATGACCCTTGTCGATATAGATTTGTTTTTTGGGTTAATTCTTCCGCCTGATATGTGGAGATTAATTCGTAAAACTAATGATGAGACAATACTTGGGGGAATGTGGAAAGAAATAAACGAAGCGGATTTAGAGAGGGAACCGGCATGTAAGCCATGTCAGTTGATTTTAGACCTCCCGGCGGCTATTTTGATTAAATTAAAAACGCTCGTCCCATCTAAAAAGATCGATTGGACCATGTTAGCTTCGTGCAAACAAAAGTCAGATGAAACGGTTTCAGATTTCTTTACACGCTTCGAAGAGGCGTTTCATGATTACAGTGGTCAATCGTTAACAGACGATACGGGTCGGCATTTGTTTGTAGATAAGTATGTGGCTAATATCCTACCGGAGATTGCAAAACGATTGAAATCGAGTGAAAGTTCCTGGGCCACGGCGACCCCTGCGTCTTTGTTAACTATGGCTCAGTATTATGAGCGGCAGGAGTTGGAGGCTAAAGAAAGTGTTGATAAAAAAGCGAAAGAATTGAAAACGAAGGTGATGTTGGCACAGGTTCGTGGAACGCAAAATAGAGGGAATGATAGAGGTAGACGAGGTGGAGGCAATACGTCGTATGGTCGCACGGATATAGCGGAGGATCAATGTGCTTATTGTAAAGAGTTTGGGCATTGGGCTGAAGATTGTCCGGTACTTCGTGAACAACGTAGCCAGCGTGGTCGAGGAGGTGGTAGGTCGAGGGGCAGTTATACGGGGGCGAGAGGTGGCGGAGGTGATCGTGGAAGGGCTGAAGAGAGGGGCCGTGGCCAGGATGAACGAAATACTTTTGATAGACGAAATCAATATCAGATATCGGAGGGTGAGAATGTGGAGCATCAGGATTATGTGCATGCATAGGACTGCGTAGGATGGGGTACGGAATCAGTTGAAGTGCCGGTAGATCAGAAAGGTCCATATGTATCAGCGGGCATTTTGGGTTCTACTGATCAATTTTTAGTCGACACAGGAGCTACTCGTAGCGCTTTGTCAAAAAACATGGTTCCGAGGGCTCCCCTGTCTGGCGAAATGATAACATGTGTAGGGTTTGATGGCACAACCTCCCTTAGCCCATTGTCAAAACCCCTTGCACTTTGCCTTGACAAATTTTTCAGTTTTGGCCAATTTTTGCTATCCCCCCATACGCCAGATAACATCCTGGGCATTGACTTGCTTAAATATTTTCGAGCAACGATACGGTGCGCTCCCGAGGGAGTGCGGGTTATACTGAATGACAATTACCCTGAATCAGACAGGTTTTGCACTATACTAGACACTCCAGCTTTGGCCTCTCTCCCGCACACGTTATGGGCGACCTCAGACAAGGATGTGGGAGAGATGCGTATTCCACCTATTCGAATTACTGTAAAGGAGGGAGTCTCTCTGCCACGTGTGCCACAGTATAAGATTTCCAGGGAAGGTAAAATTGCCCTGACACATATTGTCCAAGATTTGATAACTGCAGGAGTGGTGGAGGAGGTTCCTTACAATGTTTGTAACAGCCCTATTCTTCCGATCCTTAAGAGAGATACTGACGACAAACTCTATCGTTTTATTATTGATTTGAGAGAAATTAACAAAATTGTCATTCCCCAATACCCGGTGGTGTCCGACATTACGACTTTGCTTACACTGGTGCCACCAACGGCAACGACCTTTAGTGTTATTGACTTGAAAAATGCGTTCTTTTCTATCCCTGTCCACCCTGATAGCAGATATTTGTTTGGCTTCACGTTAAATATTAAATCGTATAGATTTTGTCGTGTTCCTCAAGGTTACACTGAGAGCCCTAGTATCTACAGCCAGGCTCTGAAAAGACAGCTTGATTCCTTTGAGTTACAGTCTGGGGTTGTCCTTATCCAGTACGTAGATGACCTTTTGCTTGCTGCAGACTCTTATGCACAATGTGAGGAGAGTACGATTGCTTTGCTTTCTTTTCTGGCACAGAACAATCACAAGGTTTCTAAGAAAAAGCTTCAATACTGTAGACCCAAGGTGACCTACCTCGGTCATTTTTTGTCTAAGGAGGGGCGTGCATTAACATCAGATCGAATTCAGGCAATTTTAGATACGCCAGTCCCCCGCACGCAGAGAGATGTACGTGCCTTCATAGGTTTAACGTCCTTTTGTAGACAGTGGATCATGGGGTTTTCGCACATTATAAAACCTTTGTTAGCGTTACTGTCTAAAGCTACACCAATGCCCCTTGAATGGACAGATGAATGTCAAAATGCCTTTGAACAATTGAGACAAGCCCTCTGTTCTGCACCCGTGTTAGGTACACCAGATTATACAAAGATTTTCACGTTGTATGTCCACGAGAAAGATGGGTGCGCGTTATCAGTGTTAGTGCAAGCACACGGGGATAAGCAGAGGCCATGCGCATACTTCTCGGCGGTTCTTGATCCTGTAGCACGAGGGTTACCTGGGTGTTTTCAAGCAGTTGCAGCAACAGCGGTAGCTATACGACAGAGTGAGGGAATAGTGTTATCGCACAAACTATTGGTGTTAGTTCCCCATGCAGTAGATGCCCTGTTAAATCAAACAAAGACCCAATATCTTACGAGTGCACGTTTGACAGGGTATGAGCTCACACTTCTGGCGCCACATATCACACTGAAAAGATGTGCTACCCTGAACCCTGCCACTTTATTGCCCTATCCGGTTGAGGAGGGTCAGGAAGAAAAACATCATGACTGTGTTTTCCTGACCGAGGAACAGACAAAGGGTCGTGTCGACTTACAGGATATGCCACTTCCAGATGTGGATGGGGAACTGTGGGTTGATGGATCGTGTTTGAGGCTGCCAGATGGTACGACTTCCGCAGCCTATGCGATCACGACACTTAAGACAGTGGTAGAAACAGCTAGAATACCACAGAAATCGGCTCAAGCAGCAGAGCTGATAGCCTTGACAAGAGCCTGCGAATTGAGTGCTGGCCTATGTGTGAACATATACACAGACAGCCGGTATGCCTTCGGAGTAGCACATGACTTCGGACTACTCTGGAGAGAACGTGGGTTTTTGACTTCTCATGGAGTACACATTATGCACGGAGAACTAGTGCGTGATCTCCTAAACGCGTTGCTTTGTCCAAAGAAAGTAGCGATAATCAAATGTAGTGCCCATAAAAAGATCACCGATAAAGTGGGTCAGGGAAATGCTTTTGCGGATAGCATAGCGAGACAAACGGCTATGTCCCGAACTGACTCCCCCATGTACGTGACACAATCACAGGCTGAGCGATGGTTTGATGCTAGAGCAGAGATACTAGATATTCAGAAATCAGCTACTGAATCAGAACTTGCGGCATGGGCAGCAGAAGGGGTGCTAGATGATGAAGGTTGTTGGAGAAGCAAGGACATGGAGAGATGGAAATTGCCTGCAGCTTACTTGCAAGCGATGGTCCAGATGACACATGGGTTGGCGCACGTGGGGGCTCTCGCAATCACTCGACTGTTAACACGAGTTTGGGAGCATCCCGAGATTGCCAATACTGCTAAGAGAGTAGTGCAGACCTGCCTGATATGTTTGCAGCACAATCCTGCAAAGGGGACCCATACTCCGAAAGCAGGGTTCGTTCCACCCTCTGCACCATTCGAGGTACTCCAAATGGATTATATCCAGCTTGAGCGTTGCAACAACCTGAAGTATGTCTTAGTGGTGGTATGTGCTTTTAGCAAATGGGTTGAGGCTTTCCCCACGAAAGACAATACAGCTTTGACAACAGCTAAGGTGTTGCTTAAGGAGTACTTCCCTCGATTTGGAGTTTGCAAATTTTTGTGGAGCGATAATGGGCCTCATTTTGTCGGGAAAATTGTGGAGTATGTGCTGAAGGGGTTGGGGATTCAGCAGAAGTTTCATGCTGTGTTCCACCCTCAGTCGGCAGGTCTTGTTGAGCGGTATAATGCCACGTTGAAACTAAAACTGGCTAAGATTGTGGCGTCTACGACATTGAAGTGGCCGGATGCCTTACCGCTAGCATTGCTCTCTCTCAGATCAGTGCCCCACTCGCGAACTGGCCTCACACCGTATGAGGTGGTGTTTGGAAGGCCTATGAATATTTGGGGAGTGCCTAAGCCGCGATTGATACATGATGTGCCTTGTATAATGATGAACGATTATTTGGCACGATTAACAAATGATTTGCTTTCTATTCATCAACAGGTTCGAGAAGCGCTCCCTGACAATTCTACTGGAGAGGCCCACAATCTTCACCCTGGTGACTTTGTCATGATAAAGTCGTTTGAGAGGGCGAACAGCTTGGAACCGAGGTGGCGTGGCCCCGAGCAGGTCCTCCTGACTACTCGAACAGCTGTACGAGTGACCAACAGAAAGCGGTGGGTGCACTCAACCCACTGCCGTTGTGTTTCTCCTGATCTGGTGAATCCTGCCGTGCTAACCGACTACAAGGAGATTCTGGAGAAAGAAAAGAGCCCAGCTGTGACATCGGCCGAAGTCGAGGGAGCCTTCCCGGACCATACTGTTTCTGGACGAGAGCGCTACAATCTGCGGCCACGATAAGAAGATTTTTTTTGGCTTTCGAGACTGGTTGGTTACCGCTCTGGGGTTTGTGAAACGGAAGCCGGGAATCTCAAGGGGGGGGATCAGTTCTGCCAAGAGTAGCGACACCCGTCTTGACCCCGGAGAAGAAAACAACGGCTACCTCGGAGCTCAGCACCGTATTTTTCTTTTTTAGTTATATACATATGTACATTTGAGACTTTGTGAACTTTTTGAACTATTTGAGACATTAAGAACTTTTTGAACTATGGCATCTTCTGCAGCACGAGACAAAAGAATACTTGGTGCCATCCTTTTCGTCTTGACAATTGTGGTAATAGCAGTGATAGCTTGGGTAGTTGAACTTGTGGTGCCTGCACGTGAACATTTGCTGCCGACTACCCCGGCTCCATCTGAACATTTTCACTTCACCTTGCCCTACCATGAAGAATGGCACCGACAGACTTATTTGAACAATAGCTTTATTCAGATCCTGCATCATACGCATAACATGACAAATACGTCTAATTGTTGGGTGTGTGGGATGTTGCCTGGGCACCAGAAGAAAGGGGGCACTCCACTCATTCCACTCCCGTTTTCACATAATGGATCTTGCAATGCCTGGTACACTCTTCTGTTCACTTTGAGATGGCCAACAAAAGGGGGGGTGCTTTTCCGTTTGAATAAAATTTGCTACCATGACCGGGATGGGTATCCACGAGCTGAGGGTACTCGATTTGAATGGGAGGAATACCGCCCCGATAATGCATCTGCCCCACGTGTTTACAGCAACCAAAGGAACATCAATGTATCCAGCTCACATGTTATTAATGTTATTGCCACTAAAGCGGATTTGTGCATACGTAATAAAGGTACAATTCCGGTTGGGAAAAGTGAATGCAACACCACACTTACATTTGACAGCCCGAATGGCATATCGTTTGTAGCGTCTCGCAATACTTATTTTATTTGTGGAACGAAGGGTTATCATCAGCTCCCGTTGGGATGGTTAGGTACTTGTTATGTATCCTTTGTATTGCCCCCTGTATTCATTGCCCCACCAATGTATCATAATGATTATGTTCTTTACCATGATTTCGTGTTGAATCGTGTTAAACGTACTGTTGTTTTGGATGAAATCAATCAGACTGATACTGCTTTACAACAATATGTGGACTTTAATTTGGGACTGTTTTCCTTTGTGGGGGCTGCTTTGAATTGTCGGAAAATACGACGATTGACCCGTGTTGTTGAGGCTGTAGCCAATGATACTGCTATTGCGCTAGGAAATATTACTGAAGAACTCCAGATTTCTAGGATTGTTACGCTCCAGAACAGAATGGTTCTAGATGTGGTTCTAGCTGACCGTGGGGGGGCATGTAGAATCATCGGAAGTAGCTGCTGTGTATACGTACCTGATAATTCACCATCTGTTTATGATGCTATTTCGAAATTGCACAAGATAGCTGCCGAAATACACCCAGACAATGGAACTTGGACTCTTTCAGGATGGTTCTGGTCAATGCTTACCACTTGGGGTTGGAAACTGCTAACGATTTTATGCATCATTGTTGGGATATTGTTTTTTGTATGTTTATGTATACAATGTGGCCCAGCTTTATGTTCCATGTGTTTATCGGCTTGCATACCATCAAGACGAGCTCTTGCTCACAACAAAATGATGCTTCATAAAGAAGTAGCTCAAATAATGCTAATTGATATTGAAGATGAACACCCTGATTATGTTCACTATGAGGTAGCTTCAGCTAAACGCTAAAAGGGTCGTCTGTCGTAATTTGACAATGGCCGGGTTAGCGCTTAGCTGTGCTACACATTTTTCCGCTTAACTTGGCTATACTTGGAAACGCCATCTTGCGTGTTACGGCGGCCATCTTAGATCATGAGCGGCCTCGTGGCTAGCGTGCCCTTTAGTCCGTTGTCCGTACCACTGACCACTCGAGTTTGCCCAGCAACAGGCTATTTTTAGTAACGGTCAAGCCTGTACATGCGCAGTCCCAACTGACCAGTCACCCCTCAGGAATATGCCGCCAAACTGACCAGCGGGGTTGTAACCCCTCCTATGAGCTGGCTGTGTTCCAAAAATGACCATATATGTACATAACGCTCTGTAACTCTGTACCGCCTATCTTTTTATTACCTGCAAATTGTGTTCTAACTTGTGCCGCCTATCTTTTATTGCCCCAAAACTGTATATAAATCGGGGTCACACCGATGTTCGGGGTGATACTTCTTGCATTACCGAAGGGTGCTGTAGGAATGTACCACCACCCCATGGGGTCTTAATAAACTTGTTCTTTGTACTTTTCAGTTTCCGTGCCAACAGTTCTTTCAATGTAAGTGGGTTATCTTCGGAGCATGTAGGCCTTGGGAACCCGATACTACACTCTGAGGGTGTTCCTGTGGACAATGGCGATTCCTCCTCCTGTTCCGTTGGTGCGGTCCCTGCGCGTGATCTTGTATCCTTCCGGGATGGCAATGGTGATGTCGGGTATGGAGGCAGAGTTCAGCCAGGTCTCTGTCAGGAAGGCGACGTCAGGGGAGGTAGAGTCGAGGAGGTCCCAGAGCTCAACAGCGTGTTTGCGGGCGGAGCGAATGTTGAGGAGGATGCATCTGAGGCAGTTGGGTTCCTTGGTGGGCAGTTTGGTTGGTCGAATGCTGGTGAAGTTGCAGATCCGGCAGGTGAAGAGGCCTTGGGTGCGCTTTGGGGTTCCCCGGTAGCAGGTGTGTTCTCGGCCAGGGATGAGTGCGTGGAGGGTGCTGGCGTCGTAGTGCAGTCAGGTGTCGTGGCGTCTCCGGGGTCCAGGGGTCCTGGCGCTGGGCGCGGACCAGTTGTGGACGGGCGCTGACGGGCTTGCCTTTGACGCCACCACGAGGGGAGAGCGGGGGTCACATAAGGCAAAAGAGGGACACAAAATAAAGGAGGCAAGGCAGCAAGAAATACAGCAAAACAGTGCCATAACTGTGTGATCTGTGCTGTTGTTAGAGGAGGAAACTGGCACAAACCTAAAAAGCGACACGCTCCAGAAACAAACCGCGGGGCACAGGGCACACAGGGGGGCTGTGCAGCGGTGAGGAGAGTGACCTGCCTGGTGACAGGGTCAAGGGTTGTTCTCTCTACCGCTGCGCATCCTCCATATGAGGGGATGTGGGATGGAGGAGCAGCTGGGAGGCGGTTGCGGGGTGGCCAATGGGAGTACAGGGAGACGGGCCGCAGGGGAAGCAGCGGCGGGAACCACGGAGGGGTGAGTGGGCGAGCGGGTCACAGAAGGCAAAAGGGGGACACAAAATAAAGGGGGCAAGGCAGCAAAAAAATACAACAAAACAGTAACAACAGCACAGATTGCGCCTTTTTCCTCCTCTGCCATAACTGTGTAAACCTAAAACCTAATATTGGAATCACAGTACCTTTTCAAAACAAATGTTGGAGCCGTGGCCCAGTCCAGTCCAGATATACTGACTATGTTTTCAGCATTAGTAGTAAACGAAAGGGGCATCGACTGCACTGAATTGGGCCAAACGCACCATATATACTGCAGGAAATTGACATTATAGCACAGCAAACCCCAACAACAGTGGTATGCATAAAGGAGGCCAATATAAGCAACTCTAAATGTTGTTGACATTGCATGGATCTGGAATGCCAGGAGGTGCATTATCAGAATGCTACTGACAACATTATGCACAGTGCAAGAAGAGAGGTAAGTTGGAGCAGAAGGCAGTGCGAAAGAGGGTTAAGCCAGGAGTGGGAGAGCATCTATCGGTTGAACACTTTTGTGCTGAGCCTCCACAATTCCAAAATCCAATTAGAAGGTTTCCTTATGAGTAGTGATCCTGGTAAATCCCCAATACGTCTGAGATGTTAGGGGTGTAGAAATATATAAAAAGAATTGCAGTTTACATTAATATGGTGGGAAAATGGAGTAAAACATACAAAAAGTCCTTGGGGTGCGTGCCAACAGCATGGCAGAGTAGACGCTATTGCCCGAGCTCTGGCTGCCCACATTAAATCCTGTAATCAATCCTGCTTTCTAGATTCAATCTACCTGACCAAATTGGCACTTAAGTGCCCAAGAACCAAGTAAGGCAAGGGATCATGCTTTAAAGAAACTGAGCACAGCGAAACGGGCTCAGGCTCCGGCGATCCAGACCGGGAAAACAGAGGGTGCCTAAAATCGTGACTGAGCGTGGGCCGGTATCCCTGGCGAGGCAATGGCTTGAGAGGAACCAGTGAGCGGGGCGCTAAAATCCATAAAAGACTGCCCAGCACAGCGTAGACCGGGGGCTGGGTGGCTGTATGGAAGAGGAGGAGAATCGTAAGGGCGGGCATAGCCTCTGGGACTGAGGAGACTCCGTGCAGATCGTGAGGGGTTTCCTCTGAGACCATCCTGGGCAAAATTAGCCCTCCGTTCCCCGGCTGCACTTCTCTGGGACAAGAAGACTGCGAGAGAGGGCCGCCAAGCAGGAGCCACAGCTGCAGTAGCGGACACCCCGGAGTGCTGGTGAGACCATGGTCCAGGGGCGGGGCCTCGGCGTCTCCCCTTTGAAGTTCTGTGAGCACCCAGAGAGGGGGCGTAGGTCCCCTGTGGCCTGTCGGGTTGCTGCAAGGGGGTGCCAGGTGGAAGGAAGGTCTTGTTCCTGCACCTTAAGAGTGAGTAAGCCCTGAGCCTGGGGCAAAGGTGAAGAGAAGGCTGGAGAGCTGCCTGACACTCGGGAGGGCTCCACATAACAATCTGCCATTAATCCAAATGCAAGGGGCTGGTGACCTGCAGCAGAGCCTGCTTGTACCACCCGGACAAGGGCTTCACAACAAACGTCGGGTGGCCAGTAGAAAGAGAAGGAGGTATGAAGCCATGGTGGCCAGCAGGAGCGAGAGGGGGGACCCTTTCAGCAGGAGTAAGAGCCTGGGAGGGGACCGACTATTCCTCCTCCATCCTGGGAAACCCAGACACCGTGAAGAGGTGGGGGGATACCTTCCACTAACATTCCCTCCTCCCCAATGCAGTGTGAAGTCAAGGGGGGTACTGCGACAGGAGACGCACATTAAACATTGAGAGGTGTGCCGGGGGACCATCAGCCGTCAGAGGGCAAGTCCGAGGGACAAAGCCATTGTACCGCAACATGACAAATACTCTGCTAGATCCGCCAGTATTAGACAGTGCTCAATGGCGAGAGATAACATCTCAGAGAGGGAGATGCAAACAGACCGTTGCATTTATGAAGTGGAAGATACATCAGGCACCCTACAGAGAGAGGTCTCTAGCCTAACAGGAGCGTTAACAGATGTAACCTGGAGAGTGGATGATGCCGAAAACAAGGCACGCAGGAACAACCTGCACTTCATTGGATTTCCAGAGGGCGCAGACCCCAGTGCCTTCTTGAGCACATGGCTCAAAGATTCGCTGCCAACGGCCAAAGTCTCAGACTTCTTCCTAATCGAATGGGCCCACAGGATGCCTAGGATGCGACTGCCGCCTCGCCCCCCCCCCCCCCCCCCCCCGGGAGACCGATGATTGTGCGGTTCCTCAATTAACTAGACCGTGACATTATACTGTGGGAGTAGAGAAAACTCAGGGAGCTTAAACATGCAAACTCAAGGATAATGGCGTTTCCAGACTACTCCAGGGAAGTGTAAAGGTCTTGATGCACATTCACCTCAGGCAAGGTCAAACTCTGAGCTCTTCGTCTCCAATACATGCTCCTCTTCCCCGCGAAGCTAAAGGTTCTCTTTCAGGACAAAATGCCAATATTGGCCTGGGCATGGATTGAGGAGTGCCCCACACTAGGGTGAAGCCAAAGAGTGGAGGAACCTACACACAGGGACTCCCAGAAAAGAATGGACCCCAGGCCTAAGAGAGAAAAAAGGGACGCTTGATTGCCAAGAACCGGGGAACGCGGGTAGGAACCCTATTTCATATGCCATCCCGAGACCGGAGCGGGCCCAGTTCTCAAAATCAGAAGAGGATTCTGCTAAAGATAGAACCCGGAGGAATCAACTGAGCGAGCGGGAGCACGGAACACTGGATCCGTCGTACGCAGATAACTCAGCAGACGAAGACAGTGACTATACGCTCCTCTGCAACATCAATCTCATGGAACACACGACGTGGGGATCACCGAACTAATGCTAACACAAAAACAACCCCTCACGGAGAACGAAGAAGAACACAATACAGGGCTAACCGGTGGCCGAGCCAATTCAGAATGACCAGGAACCTCCCCTAGATAACGGCTACTTCAAGCCACCACCAAAAACGGACTAACTGCAAGTCTATATAATTCTTGTGGGCTTAATCTTTTACAGTTGACATCAGATTGATTTAAGTTAAGGAGAGGATGGGGTTACAGACCTCTCAGACCACACCAATGCCAGGATTGTCATGTTGCAAAAACAACAATTGATGGACAGAATGTTGCACAATGGCAAAACATTCACCCCAAGTCACAGATCTGGATTTAATCCATCGTTATTTTGCTCACCACACCCCAGTTCAGACATGGCCATATGCAAATCAGCCTTGACCCTGTGCCTCATAGGAACAGTCCAGCCCGAACTGCCAAGCCATGTCTTCTCTGGACCGGAATCAAGCATCCTAGGACAGGTTTCTGGCTATCAGCCATCATCAGCCAGGATAGCTTGATTCCAGTGGCATGAAGAGCACAGGACTCACGTCTGAGCATACCCGTCCCACTCGGGGTGACAAATTGTTGCGTGTTTATCTAGGTTCCTGATCGATACTGTGACCTTATGCCCCTATTCGGCTATAAATCCATTTATTCCCTATATTGGCATAACCGTTCAAGTGCGATATTCAGAAAGTCATCTCTGGCCTCACACGAACAGAGCCCCATTCCAGCATAGTTCTCTGCCACTTCCTTTGCAACCAATTAGTGCAATGACAGAGCAGAAGTCACTATCTGATATTCCTAGATTAACACTCCGAGTTCTTCAACAAGATAAAAACTCAGCAAACCTGGAAATCCCTGCTTGCTGTGTTTTCATTAGTAATGGAACTCTAATGAGCAACTGATAGCTATCACTTACTAGTGACATCTTTAATTGACGTCTTATGTCCAACAAACTTGCGTCAAACCAGGCACCTGTCAGGTATAAATATTACCAACGTTGCCTTAAGCAAAGCGCGTTCCTGTTGCTGCAGCCTGCTGCCCGTCGCCTGAAGCTGCTGATACCATTATCGCTGCTAAAGCGCGAACGATGGTGTGGTGTAACTAGGAGCTGAACAGCCGTCCCTCTGCAAAGAGCCCAGCAGATGCCAAGCTGCCCACGGACGCTGTCCCCCCTCCTTCTCCTCCCGACGCGCTGAAGAGAGACGCTGCCTTTCTCGTGCAGAGAAATCCAGCTCCAGCGTTTCTAGTCTGCCCTCGCGGGTGACTGGGATATCGAGTTTTCGCCTGAAGGAGATACCAGACCTCCATCATTCTATTCAGAGGTATGGTGTTGACTAAACCCTTAGTGAGAATTCTTGAAGCAAACCTTGGCAAAATCAACTTAACTTAAAGCTACTTACTTACTCCCCTTCCACGTGTTAGGCTTAGGTCAGGCACACTGGGGTAGGTGTAGTTAGAAGCACCAGTTGAGTATTTTAGCCTAATGTATATATGACTGTATATATGTTTTATTACTTTTAAACCATTGTATGGCTAAGAAACCATATCAATACGTACAGTAAGATAAGGATTGCGAAATAATACTGTAAAAGCACTTTTTATAATAACAAGTCTTGCAATCGTGGCAATTCATTTCTCTTGTACGAGAAGAAAGACTGTTCAATAAATGTTAATCCTTTATTGACAAACGCCCGTCTCTCTGTTCTCTACATATTGTGAAAGTAAACTGCACCAACCTGACTGAGTAAAATAACTGTCTATTGTTTCACACGACCCTAGAGATTGACTCTTGATCTGAGGAGCAAAGTTGTCATGTTGCACGGTTGTTGGAAAGCTGAATCCCTTCTTGTCTGTGCCAGGGAAGCTGATCACTTCCCATGAAGAGTAGAAAGTTTCCAGTGACCTCTGAGCTAGTTGGTAACACACCCAATTAAGTTTAGCATAGTCAGTGGAGGCCTGGAAGATCCGCACTTCTACGTCGATACTACTGTTTATGTTATTCCAATGCGCAGGGCCTAGTGGGAAACTAGGAACTACACTACAAAATGCAAAAACAACAATTGATGGACGGAATGTTGCACAATGGCAAAACATTCACCCCCAGTCACAGATCTGGGTTTAATCCATCGTTAACAACAGATTCCATATCCTCCAGTAGATTGCGCCCGTCCCATGCTTTGAACTGAGAACATAAATGAATTGCTGTTTACATGGTGTGAGACACTGGCTCCCCAATGTTGTTAGCTTTTGACACACTCGTTGTTTTCTGCAGGGAGCGCCATCCACCATCAAAAAACAATAATGAGGAAAAACTGCGTGGAGCAGCCGGCACAGCAGTGTCCTCACGTTTCATATGAGGGGGCCACTGCAGTATGCAATAATCAGCCCCTTACGAGGTCTGTCAGCCTGACACGCACCTCTCACATCTGGCTACTTACATGCCTTACAGCTGCTGACAAACCTCTAAAAAGAAACCAGTAATGGCGTTGGAAATGACATTGTCTTTTTGCCCGCTGTTGACCCCTGCATACAGACATACATAGAAACCACACTACAAACTGGCACACACGCATGCACACGCTGAGAAACACGCACCCCGTGTGACAGACACACTAATACATAGATGCACACGGGTGCACCGAAGCACGTGATCACACACACAGGTACACTGAGTCACTGAAGCTTTGGGTCTGAATGGGCCCGTTCAAACCTGGCTGAAGCCTGGTTCCGCTACAGACATATAACTCGTATTTTCAAGAAGTAGACTATCATAAGTATATTAAAAGAAAATTGTAAGTATTAAAAACAAGCATTGGAAATGCAATAGGTCTCGCAATAGATAAGTTTGAGCTTTTGGTGTGTAAAATGTAAATGTTTGTAATATTTGTTTATGTTTTTAAAAAGATTAAATTAATATTTTTTGTACATCTATAGCATTAGTAAAGGTACATGTTTAGTTTTTCCCTGTCTTCTATGTATTGTTCTGACAAATTACAATGTTTTATCAAGAACATCATTGAAAATATTTAATTTTTTTAATGTATTTTTTAATAATTTTAGATACATTGACAGAAATGTTTTGATGCTTTTGTAGTTGAATTGTTTAACAGATTGATGCTGTGGTGGCGCAGAGTGATGTTGTTTTTGCGACAAGTGATGCAGTGGCGTTCAGTGTTGCTGTTGTAGTGCATAGTGATGTTGTTGTGCCCCTGAGTGATGCTGTGGTGTTGCTGAGTAATGCTATGGTGATTGAATAGATAGAGTGAGTGAGATCGATAGATAGAGGGAGGGTGAATCATAGAGGGAGGGCGATAGATAGATAGAGGGAGGGCAATAGATAGATAGAGGGAGGGCAATAGATAGAGGGAGGGCAATAGATAGATAGAGGGAGGGCGATAGATAGATAGAGGGAGGGCGATAGATAGATAGAGGGAGGGCAATAGATAGAGGGAGGGCAATAGATAGATAGAGGGAGGGCGATAGATAGATAGAGGGAGGGCAATAGATAGATAGAGGGAGGGCGATAGATAGATAGAGGGAGGGCGATAGATAGATAGAGGGAGGGCGATAGATAGATAGAGGGAGGGAAATAGATAGAGGGAGGGCAATAGATAGATAGAGGGAGGGCGATAGATAGATAGAGGGAGGGCGATAGATAGATAGAGGGAGGGCGATAGGGTGTGAGGGATGGTGAGGGTGTGAGTGTGAGTGAGGTTGTGAGTATGTGAGGGTGAGTGAGGATGAGGGCGGAGGGTGTGAGGGTGTGTGTGTGCGAAGGTGGGTGAGGGTGTGAGGGTGTGTGAGGATGAGGGTGTGAGGGGTTGTGGGTGGGTGAGGGTGTGAGGGTGAGTGAGGGTGTGAGGTTGAGTGATGGTGTGTGAGGATGTGAGGGTGTTTGAGGGGTGAAGGTGAGTGAGAGGGCGAGGGTGTGAGGGTGTGTGAGGGTTGTGAGGGTGAGTGCGGGTGAGGGGGTGTGAGGGTGAGTGAGGGTGTGTGAGGATGAGGGTGTGTGGAGAGTTAAAGGTGTAGGATATACCTGGTTATTTGACGTTATAATTCCTGAAGTGTGAGATTTCATGTGAGGCAGCCACTTCATCTGCAATACAATAGTGAGGTGTAGTAAATTATCTATATTACGTAGTACGCATTTAAAAGATGTGAGCATGTAGATTAAAGCCTAACGTGCTGCTCGCCTAGTAATATAAAGCTATCGAGCTATAGAAAATAAAGCAGAGCGAAATGTAGCGCCCATGCTAACTATTAGAAAAGTGGGGCTGCAAGTAACACAAAAAGGAGTGCTGAAAAGAATCGGGCACTGTTGCAGACGTATTTAAAGTGGGGCCGCCAGTAACACATTGGCATGGCCGGGTGCAGTATGACTGAAACTGCAAAAACAGAATTACACGGCGCAGCTAGATTGCTAGTTATAGCCTGGCTAACGCGGTTGCTAATGTGTGGGAGCAGTACTTAAACGCTCATTAGATTGTAAACGCGTTTCGTGTAAGCGCCGAGCCCATATACATGGATTGGTGTAGTGTGTAGTGTTTACGCGCATGCGTGATGGCAAGATAGATCATTAAGTAGAAGTTAGCTTTTAAACTTGTACACAATTTTGTTGCCAAAGTTAAATCTATTCTGGCAAGGTACTGACAGACTACATAAGGCTCTCAAAATGAGTCGCCACTAGTTTGTAAGTGGCATATGTGGAAGGCTCTGGAGGCTGCGAGTAATTAAAGAAATGCAAAGTGCATAGCGCTCGGGACGCACACTTCAGGAATTATAACGTCAAATAACCAGGTATATCCTACACCTTTAACTTCCACTTTTTGCATTTATTCTTACTTGTTGATGGTACCGGAGTCCTTATTTGAATCCCTCTTTCTTCCATGCAGATTTATTATATGCTACACTTCATCCATATATAAGCGCCTTATTATTTTTTATCATCACATACGGGAGCAACTATTTGCTATCACCCTGTGGATCTTGTCATGCAATGCACTATGTGCAGCACAGGTAATTCTCCGTAGCATATCTTTTACTTACAGTTCCAGTCTTATCCCTTACACCTACTTACAGTCCCACTATTGTTTTCAGAAAATCTCACTGCTGTCAGCAGCTAGTAGCAGTATCCAATGCCGGTTTTCTAACATATATCCAAACTATGTGTATCTAAAAGAATCCCAAATAAGTAGTAGGAACAAGAGAGCATTTTTACCTAAGACATCTTGTGGTAACAGAGCACTACCTAGTATTAGTAGAATGACCTCACTGGGTGCAATCCTGATGTGTCTTCTTCTTGGTTAAACCTTCTATTTTCTCTGCTTTGCCTTCAAGTCTTCCTTTACTAAGACCCTATAGAAAAAAGGTCATAGGTGCTACTCTAGAGCAGTCTGTGTAAATTTTGTGAGAATATACTGATCTAATGTGACCACTGCATGTATAGGATGCTAAAGTATATTAATGCTTATGTAAATTTCACTAAATGATTAAATACTTACAAATGTTTTCTTTATTTTCAGAAAAAATTCTTTGCAATGCCCCTGTTCTTTTAACTCGTGTACAGATTATGTATATATGTTAGTCTACTATATGTTTTTTCCTGGCCCTGAGGAAGGTGACATCATCACCGAAAAGTACGTCGGCCGTACATCCACAATCTGGATATAGATTGGTCAATGACACACAGACCAATGATTAATTGGCAGAACTGTTAAATCTAGGTTCTAACTGTAAACCATCAAGTACACCTTTGGGTTTTTGTCTTACTGTGCTTAGTTCCTGTATCTATGTTGTTAGGCATGTTTTT
This sequence comes from Lissotriton vulgaris, assembly GCF_964263255.1. Lineage (NCBI taxonomy): Eukaryota > Metazoa > Chordata > Amphibia > Caudata > Salamandridae > Lissotriton > Lissotriton vulgaris. Next base: position 238,221,282 of record NC_141700.1, on the reverse strand, counting down.
ATACTACTGCAAAGGTATGACTGGTATGTAAGAATGGATGTATGTATGGTAGGAACACACTAGATTGTTAGGGGTATCTTTCTTCTCATTTTCTTAAACCTGCACTTCATCAACATTCATAATACAATTTATATAATGAGATAAACTTCTGTTAATTATGTTATATGACAAAATGAAATGTATAAATGCACAAATATTTTCAAATTAATCTCTATATAAAAAAATATATATATATATATGTTTTGATAATACCTTAAGGTTCTGGTTTCCCTCTTTAGAGAGACCTATATTTTTTTTACAAGGAATGAATCCTAATAGAGTTCACAATAGGAGGATGCTAGAGGTACCCCTTCTGTTTAGTTTACTTTTATCTCCCTCCTTTGGACCTAAAATTAACTGGGAGAACTCTTCCTCTTTGCCGGTGGTAAATACCGAATCCTTACCTATGCAATGCACTCATTTGAGTGCTCCCTACTTTGCAAATTCGGTAATTTACCGATTCCTTAACACCATAGCTGCTTTGGAACGTCCAGCTCCAGTGCTGAACGTTCCATTGCGCAGGTGCAGTTGGAACGTCCAACGGCCGACGGCAACACTCCCGAGGTAGTGGTGCCGTCGGCCGCTGGACGGGCGCAGCGCTTAAGGGGTTAAAATACCTAATCGGTAAATTAACCAATTTGTAATTGAGGCCACCTACATCTCAGTAGCCTAATACCGGTCGGTAACGGCCGAAGTTCGGAAATTTCGGCCGTTACCGACTGGTATTAGGCGACCTAATCTTACTGACCTAGTTGTGTTATTCACCAGTGTAAAAAAATCCTCGGTTAAAGATTTCACAATGTATTTGAAGTATAAGGCATGACCCAGTCTTCTTATAGTTATGAAGTTGTTAGAATCAATTAATCTGCAGTAAGCACTAACACTTTCCTTTAAAGGGGCCTTACAGTGAATGACATCACAATAGATCTCTAAACCTCAGATGACATCACAAAACAATAGAATAATCCAGAAGCCTATTGTTGCTGTTCCTTTTTTAAAATCTAAACTAGAGGGCCCCTTTAACCAATATTTCACAGATGTTCGCAGCGCAGACGTCTCTGGAAAGAAGGCAATCATGTATATTTGCAAACTCACTTTTGCTCTTTTTATCCACATCAGAAAGATGAAAGGGTGCGTTTGCTTTGTGGGGATTCAAAAGGGCTACACCACAGATGAGTACTGCCCTGGGCGCTTAAACACGGGCTACAGATCAAAGCAGTTCACAGCAGTAAAACACTGCGCACCAAGTTTGAAAAGTACCGGTGTTTAGTTGTAAATCAGGAAACGGGTAATCTGATGTCAGCGAGTGGGGCGGAAGACCGACCAACTCCCCCCCCCCACCCCACCCCCCTAAAAATAACAAGGTCACAAGCATTTTAAATAGAAAAAAAATCTCCTCTTGAACTGCTGGCATCAATGATGCTGCCAAGCCATCGGGCAAGTCTTAGCGACAGAGGGCTGGGCGCAAGAATGTGATCGCCAAGTGCGGCGGCACAAAAATGCAAAAAGTAAACACATATACTTTGCAGAGTCCCAGGATTTAACCCTTGCGCACCAAATGAGAAACTCATCAAAGGGTGAACAGCATGGGCTGTGTTAGAAATAAAGAGCATTTCAGCCAAGCTTAAGGCGTGAGTACAAGAGCCACTTGAGACCCGAAATTAAATTAAAAAGAAAACAGGAAATAAACCACGTAATTCCATGTATCACATCCAGCGTGAAACTGGTAATCGAGTGGACATGAAGTGAGATCAGACAAATAAAAGGAAAGCCAGCGCCGACCTTTGACCTCTCCCCTCTAAAGCTAAGAATTTAACCTCAACGCACGCGGGTATGCTAAAGCAGCTTCGTCCTCGAGGTCTATGTGCAGCCTCAATAAGCGGCAATAAAAGACACGGCCGCGAGTGGTGCACGTGCCACAGCGATACACGTGACCACATGGCCTATTGGTGTCTATTACGCGCACCAAGCTCGTAATAGACACCAATAGGCCATGGGCGGAGCAATGCGACCGCCTTTGGCCAATTGCGTGCAGTCTTTTACAAAAAGACGCACGCAAAGGCCAATAGCTGCCCACAAAAGGAAAAGCACACGCACGAGCGTGTGCGATTCCTAGGGCAGCTTCCAAACCCCGTTTTTCACCTACTAAAGGGCTTGCGCTGCGCGCGAGCCCTAAAAATATGTATTTATTATATAAGACTATCTAGTACGTTACAGTATCTACCACATGGAGATAGACACAAAGCACACAATACTTTAACAAAAAATCACAGTAAATGGCACAAATTCACAGTGGACTCCAAGGGGGCCAAACCATCTATACTACTATTATAAAGAGAGAACCCTGTCCTTTGGTAGTGTACTTTTCAAGTTTACCTGGCTCAATCTCAACACCCAATACAGCGTTGGAAAGGGGGGGTCCTGTAGATGGACATAGGCTATAAATAAATTAAAATAAACGTTATTTAAAAAATAAACAATAAAAAAAAGTAGTCCCTAAGAAGTAGCGCCGGCCGTGTGCGCTAACAACGTGGGCGTGCGTGCTGACATCATCTAGCGCGGGGAGGAGGGGCGGACAGCAGCAGTGAAGTCGGGCTGAGATACATGAAGCGCGGGGAGGAGCGGAACGTGTGCGGCTCAGAGAAGCGATGGGAGGAGGCGGAACAAGGAGCGGTGAAGTTGGGCTGATGGGAGGAGGCGGAATGAGGAGCGGTGAAGTCGGGCTGATGGGAGGAGGCGGAACGATGAACGGTGAAGTCGGGCTGATGTGAGGAGGCGGTGAAGTCGGCCTGAGGTAGGTGAAGCGTGGGAGCGCTGGGAGGAAGTGGAACGTGTGCGCCTCAGTGAAGTGCTGGGAGGAGGTGGAACGTGTGCGGATGAGTGAAGCGCGGGGAGGAGTGGAAATGTCGTGGTGGGCGGGGGACGGGGCAGGAGTGCACGCAAGCCTGAAATGCTGCCCCCAGCCCCCTTCTGCCCCGGGCAACGCTGGGGTGGGCTGCTAGTATACTAATAAAGTGGTATAAGAACCACTCCTCGAGTCTAGACAATGTCGAGAGGTTGTAGAATCACTGGGGACCCAAGGAACCACCCAAGGTAAGTAGATAGGGACCCCACGGAGGATGCGTGCAGTGTGGGAACACAACTGCGGGCTCCGTGAAACTCTACATGCAAGTCAGGGTTGGATTTTTAAAGATTAAGGACCCTTCGCAGTGGACCCTGAAGAAACCCTGTGGAAGACAAAATGTTGAAGAGCCACCCCACCAGTGGATACCCTAGTATCCAGGTGTGAGGAAGATGACAGGCACGGTAGGTTACTGGGCCACGTCCTGTTCCATGGTCTGCCAATCTCCGATGTCTGTAATTGGACCAAAGGGAAAGGAAGGGGCTAACCAATGCCTCCTCCTCACAGTACGTGCTCCCTGGAGGACGTCGAATGGATGACATCGATGAGGGCAAAGGAGGAGGGGCCTTCAGGACAAAAGAGGAGAGAATCCCTGGAAGCCGAGAGAGGAAAACCGGAAGATGGCGAGTATTTGGAGAACCCAGCTGCAATGGAGAATGAAGACACCAAGCCGACAGAAGAGGAGAGCCCAGCTGACGCTAGGAGAGAGGATGAGGACGCCGGCGAAGACGACAACCCTGATGACTGGTGCGAGGACTGGTGGACTCCCATGGGGATTGCCTTCAAGCCCACCGCAACTCAGAGTTGCGGCAGTTGCGGTAGGTGACTCTGGCAGGGAAGGGAACCTAAGGGAGGAGGAGGGACACCTCTTTGAGAGTGTGCACTACTTTGTCTTCTCCCTCTCCGGAGGTTACAGGTAATCCAGGCGTGAGGGAAGTCGAGACATGGTTTGGCGGGATATAATCACCTTCTGGAGCCACGCATGTTGGTCTATTTCTTATTTCTTTTTTATTCTTGTTTTCATGTGGTACATGACCTATTCCCTGGGACTAAGAGATAGGCAGAACGGGGCAGACATGGAGGGAGAAGACAAAGCGGCACAATACTCTTGCTTTTTTTGGCCAGCACGTTCATAAGCCCTTTAGCACTTCTAAATCTCTGCACTTTTTGTTTTGGTATGGTGACTGAACTTTTACTAGAAGTTCAAACACTGGCCCAACATACTTATTCCTTTTTTCTTCTTTTCTTGAGACTCAGGGGGGGACGTTGTCCTTATAGCCTGACAGAAGATACCTATAGAGGAAAGAGAAGAGTGACTGTTTGGAACCTCAGTGAATACCCTATCATTTCTGTTTGGGAGTATTGCTGTGTGTCATTACAATAAAACTATGCCAAAATTGAGCCGCACATCAAGCCTCCTAGATTCTGTTTCCGCCCGTCCCTCCCACAGGTGGCTTCAGAAGTGGGATCCAAAGAAATGGAGGCCTCAGTTCAGAAAATGGAAGGAAACCAGGAGAAATTGGGGTGCATTATGGAAAAGTTCCTGGCAGTCTCTGTAATGTTCCGCCCTGTCACAGTCTAATGGAGCTTCTGTCTATCCTCTTCAATGAGGAGACAGAGACTACTCGAGACTGGTGGAGGGCTATACATCACTCACCTCCTCTTGTCCCCTTTCAGCAGGACGACTGGCTACCACAATCTCAAACTTTATTGACCCAAACGAAGAACAGGTAGCGGGCGCCTTTAACTGGGGCTTTCTGCAGGACGAGACTCCACCATCAAGTGACGTCATCACGCCCGGACCGTCAAATGGAGGAGATTCCCGGAAGACGGCGTACAGTGTTACCAGGGAGGAGGAAGAATTAACGTGGAGAACCAGAGAGAGAGATCGGACTGTGAAAGAAGAAGACGAGGAAGAGCAAAAGCTGGGTCCCATTACCACCGCTGCAAAGCCGGGAGGCCAACGACACCACGGGTCGCCCTGCCACATTCCCAGGGGAGGAGCGGGGCTGGAACAGGTACTGGGCAAAGTAGCGGGCTGGGTAGGGAGAAGAGACCGCCTGATCGTGTAGTGTTAAGTCATCTGCTTCTGACCAATACTCCTTGTACATACTCTCTGTATATAAACCCCCCTCCCCGCACACGAGCACTGACCTTTCCCGTTCGTGTGTGTTGACACACTGTACACTGAGGAATGGTGTCTCCCTCTCCCCTGGGCCCTGGTGTGCGAGTTTGAAAGTAGGACGGCTGTCCTGATATATATATATTCTTTTTGTTTTCTTTTGGGTGCTCCGGGCTGCTGCTACTGCCACGGGACATCTGACCCAAGGGACCGCTCTATCCGGACATACAGACCAAGGTGAACTCCCCCCTCCCCCCCTTCCCCCCAGGGTGGATCCTACACGCAGAGTCCAAACGGATCCCGTAAACTTTGCAAAAGAAAGACTGACTAGTAGACAGAGAAAAGTGTTTGGAAAAATAAAACCCTTTCTGAAACGACCTGGTCTGCTCTCAGTTACTGATAACCTGCCACAACGACTTTGACAGAACGAGGCAAACTCAAGAGAAAGTCATTGGTAAACTGGCAGACACTCTTAGTCACCAACGGAGCCAGACCACCCTCCCCCAGTAGTCTTACAGAAATATGTCAGGGGTGAGGACCCCAATTTTTTTTTTCTTTTCAAACTTTGAGAGGATGGTCAGAGCAGCGGGGTGGCCTATGGACAAATGGGGTCAGTATTTGGGGCCGCTCCTTTCAGGGGATCTACAGACCGCTTATCAGGCAGCCGACCCACTTGGGATCACCTTCTACGAAGAAGTAAAGAAAAATATTCTGGAGAGACTAGGGGTCGACGAAGAGACCTACTGTAACTGACTTAGACAAATTAAGTAGGGACCCCAAGAAACTCCAAGAGCCCTCTCTTATTGAGTCAAGGACATAACCGATATGTGGTTAAAACTCTTGTGCAGTGCTACCTAAGGACGGCAAAGACCCATCGTTACCAAAAAATTATAGGCCGATTTCCCTGATTAATCTAGATTGTAAGATACTAGCCATGATTTTATCAGCCCGTTTACAGAAAGTCCTTCCTACCCTCGTACACCCATCTCAAGCGGGTTTCTTAAAACATAGACTGTCTAGTGATAACACCAGAGTACTAGCCCATGCCCTAGAAAAAGCAAAACTTCTGAATACTCCCACGGTAGCTGTCACACTGGATGCGGAAAAAGCCTTCGACAAGGTAGATTGGTACTTCCTTGAGGCATTCCTGCACAACTTCAACCTAGGTGAAACGTTTACTAAACTTGTAATGGCTTTGTATGCCGGCCCTACTGCTAAGGTCAGAGCGGGTGGCTCCTTCTCTTCTTCTTTTTGCTTGAAACAGGGGACGAGACAAGGATGCCCATTATCACCATCTCTGTTCTTACTAGCAATAGAACCCTTTTTGTGGCATATTAGACATAATGAAGCCATTGCTGGTATTCCATTTGATGACTGCACGGTAAAATTGACTGCATATGCCGACGATGTGCTGATTTTGACGGAAAAAGCCGACGAGGCTATCCCGGCCTTAATGGACACAATTGAGGGGTTTTCCAGAGTTTCAGGATATAAACTGAATAAGGACAAAACAGAAGTTAAGTTGCTAAACAACATCGGGGGTAAAGAAATTCTGGGCTCATCTGGCCTCACTTGGCAACCAAAAGCTTTTAAATATTTGGGCTTAGATTTTGAGAAGGACTTGATTACGACCCTGAAATTGAATGAAGACCTAACGTTAAAAAAGATATCCACGCTGCTAGATAGCTGGTCACCAAAATTTTTGTCCTGGTGGGGTAGGGTTGAGACCCTTAAAATGATGTGCACGCCTCTAGTTAACTACCTAGCCTGCATGCTCCCCATGACTTTTTCGGACGAATTCATCAAGAAGGTAGACAGGTTGTTTGGAGAGTTCCTATGGCGAGGGAAAAAAGCCAGGATATCACTAAAAAAGCTGCAACTAGCAAAAGAAAAGGGCGGCCTGGGCCTGCCCTCGTTCAGGAACTACCAAACAGCTTTCCTCTGTAAGCAAGGGGCCCTTTGGCTGGTCGATGCTACATCCTATACTCCAGTGTGGCTAACTATCGAAAGGTCGTTAATGGCACAGGCACCCCTCTCGGCTCTCCTCACCATGGACCTGGCCCATGTACCTCACTCTAAATACATTCTACTGAATACCAGAAGAGCACTCCTCCGACTTGACCAGTCCCATAAAACTGCTTCGGTGATTAAGAGATCTACCCTACTCTCATTATGGCATAACCCTATGCTCCGGATAGAGGGAAAGACCCTTTACTGGGAAGTGTGGGCTGCAAAGGGTATACATATAGTGAATGACCTTTATGAAAATGGTAGGCCCCTACCCTTCTCGACACTACAAGAGAAATTTAATTTACCACCCATAGAATTCTACCAATTCCTGAAACTGAAAGCCGCTATCTCCAAATGTCCCCTCACTACAGAATTGCCTTGGCTGGTGAACCGTCTCCAACTACTATACCATGCTGACCATTTTGTATCCAGAATATATAAACTGCTCCTTCCTCTGCCCAAGAAGCCGCACAGGTTGACCGAAAGTAAGTGGGAATCAGAGCCTAACTCCACTGGTATAACGATAGATTGGGAGGTGATACACAACACCGCATTAACAAACAAGGTTTCCCCGATTCTATGTCAAACGAAGTATATGTTGTTGAACAGAGTGTTCTGGACCCCCCAGAAATTGTTTAAATGTAAACTGAGGGATACGCCCAACTGTTGGAACTGCCAAAAGGCGCCTGGTGACTTGGCACACATGCTTTTTAACTGTCCCCTTTTAAAACCATTTTGGAATAAAATATTCACATATATAAATTCCTGGGCAGGCGTGATACCAAATACTTGTTGAATATATGTCATTTTGGGTCCTCTAGAAACACAATTGCCGGACATTCATGACAGACAATTGCTTGATATCATGTTGACATTGGCGTGCAAGGTCATACTTTATAAATGGAAAAACTTTGCTGAAGTCAACTTTAAAATGTGGCTTGAATGGCTTTCCTTCTTAAGAGGGGCGGACAATCCTGCGCTACAGTCAGCCACGTGGAAGCCTTCGAACAACAAACTCTGGTTCTCCCTGGATGCGTCATCCTCCCATTTTGAACCCCCATGATGCACATCTCAATGGCCAGCTTGCTTACGTAGACTCTATGTAGAATTTGGTGTGTTTGACTGTGTATGCTCACTGTGTATCTCCTGTTGCGTGTACAAAGAACCAGGTCTGGGTAAACCGACTAATATTGCTCTATGGATACGCCTGTCCTTTCTCTTCTCTTCTCTTTCTCTTCTCTCTCTTGTTTCCTCTCTTTCTCTCTCCCCCTTTTCTTCTCTTTTCTCTCTCTGACTTGACTTTGATTATTGTAAGTGTCATTGTGCCAACATTTTATCCATTTGTACCTTGGAAGATTTATTGTATTGTCTTTCTTTTCATCTCTATTCCTCAATAAAAAAGATTTGAATAAAAAAAAAACTCTTGGTATCAAACAAAGAGGAGATAATGGAAAGGATTTATTTGGAGCAGTATCTATTGTCCCTCCACCCCCCCATACAGAAGTGGGTTCGCCAGCATACACAACTAACCCTGGATAGGGCTGTTGAGCTAGCTAGCGCCTTCAACAGGGCCCAGGAATTGCAAAAAGGGCGGGAGGAAACCCATTGGAAGCAACCGGGGGGACCACAGCAAAAATTCTAAGACAACTAACCCAGAGAAAACCAGACATGGTTATGTTACTACCTGGACCCTTGCTGGTACCTATCCAAACTCCACCCTATCCCAGACCCCAATGCTACAGTTGTGGGGCATTTCGTCACATTGCCTGCATATGTTATGTTATGTTATGTTATGCGTTTTTATTTGGCGCACAGATGCTCCAGCTAAGGAGCGTCCTGGCGCCCGACAAGGCAGCTGCACAACACAACTAAACAATAGACAAACAGTGTAAACAAACTAAGGGAATAAAAAGGTTTTCACCGCACGGCGAAAGGAAAGCAGATCCCTTATAGCACGAATTGCCGGGGGCAGGGAGTTCCACAGGACCGCCGCGCGAACTCGAAACGAACGTCCTCCAGCCCTACTCCGCTTAAAGCACGGCACAACAGCCAGTTCTAGGTCCGCAGATCTTAAGAGTCGAGCTGGGGTGTAATGGGCAAGGAGGGCTATAAGAATCGTTGCTGGGGACCCCTTCAGAATTTTATAGGCGACACAGAGGACCTTAAACTGGATCCGCTGGGCCACCGGGAGCCAATGCAGTGACCGCAGGGTACTGGAGGTAGGACAGAATCTTGGAAGGCCTACCACCGCTCTTGCTGCGGCGTTCTGGATCCGTTGTAAACGCCCGATCTCTGCCTGATTCAGACCAACCAGTAAGGAACTCGCATAATCCAGCCTAGAGATGACAGTGGCTTGGATCATGAGTTGCCTGGTGGGGGCATCGAAGAACTTAAGCACTGGACGGAGCCCGCGCAGGATGCCAAAGCAACAGGCCGCCGTGCGTTTGGTATGACACACAAACGTAAGGGCAGGGTCCAGCCAGACCCCGAGGTTCTTAAGCTCGGCAACTGGGATGGGAGCAGGACCCAGATCCCCTGGCCACCATCTCTCTCCCCAAAGATCCGGCTGTCTGCCAAAAACCATGACCTCGGTCTTACTAGCGTTCAGCTGGAGACAGTTGGACGTCATCCAGCTGGCGACCGCCCGCAGTCCTTGTTGAAACCTGGGGGCATCGACTTCGGCATCCCCGCTGATCGTAACCGCTAGCTGGGTGTACTCGGCGTATGACACCATCGTCATACCCCATTGCCTGACAACCTCAGCTAGCGGCCTTACGTAAAGATTGAACAACGTAGGACTCAGCGAGGAGCCTTGGGGGACCCCCAGGTTCAACGGATGAAATTTGGACTGGTAAGGTGGGACGGTCACGCTAAAGGCCCGGTTGGCTAAAAACGACCGGAACCACTGGAGAGCGATACCGGTGACACCAGCCTCCTCTAGGCGCCGCAGAAGGATCGGGTGCGAGACGGTGTCGAAGGCAGCGCTCAGATCTAATAGCACAAGCGCTGCCGTTTGTCCCGCGTCAAGCACGGAGCGAAGGTGCTCCACCATGTAAAGCAGAGCCGTCTCCGTGCTATGACCAGCCCTAAACCCATTCTGCGTCGCATCGAGGATATCTGCGCGGCGGAGATGTTCCGAGAGGACTGCATTTACATGCGCCTCCGTAACCTTAGCCGGCCACGGCAAGAGTGAGATCGGCCGATAGCTCTCAGGCTTGCTGCCGTCCAGGCTGGGTTTCTTGAGGATAGGACGAACCATGGCTCGCTTCCACTTCAGTGGAACATCACCAGATGTCAATGACGAGTTGATCAGAGAACATAGCGGTGAGATATCATGTATCGCTAGGTCTTTGAACGCATCTGGGCAAAGTGGATCCTCTGGGGACCCAGACTTCTCTTGACGGGCCAATGTGTCTAGACTATCGGATGTTAAAATAGGAAAGGAATGCAATCCCTCAGATGATAGCGGCTTAAAAGATGGATTAGCCGAGGGAGTGGCCAAAGGAAAGGCCCGATAAATGGCATTCACCTTTTCCAGAAAGAACTCTGCCAATTTTTCACAGTGCTCAACAGAGCTCTGGTATGTCGTTGTTACCTTTTTGGCAGTAAGGTCTTTCAATACCTTAAAAATAGCCTTAGACTGGTTCGAACTAGTCCTGAATTGTGTAGCATAGAATGCGGCACGGGTTCTGCATACCGCCCGGTGATACAATTTCACAGTAGACAGGTAGAGAACTTTCTTCGTACTGTTGTAGGATTTACGCCAAGCCCGCTCTGCACGCCTACAAGAGACCTTCAATGCACGCAGTGAGTCGTCGTACCAGGGGCTGGCTTTGCCGGTCCCAGTTTTACAGCCTACCAAGGGAATAAGAGTGTCCAAAGCCCTGGAAACCCAGTTACAATACCTGTCATAGACCTGATTAGTCGACCCCGTGATGTCAAATGGGTCGGCCGATAGGAGGTGGAAAAACTCATCCAGCTTAAGTTTGTTCCAGCGTCGTCTTGGGATAGAACACACCACTGGCTTGGGTTGAATAGCCGGAGTAGGGCAATGGATCTGTATCAAGTAATGATCAGTCCATGCTAGAGGTGTGTAGCTGGTAATGCAGGCTTCCGTAAGATTAGTAAAAAACGGATCAAGGGTATGACCCCCTGAATGGGTCATACCCTTGATCCGTCTCAGAAGGAAGAGCCAATGGAGGTCGAGCTTACCCGATCCTTCAACTGTACCCCACAGGTCGTGTAGCTCCTTATCAGAGAACAGTGATGGTAAACTGCGAGGATAGATAAGCCTAGATTGACAATGGCTGTTTGCATAGTGTTATGCGACCACAGACCATCCCTGGAGGGATCCCACAACCTACCGGGTACGTAAACATTCAATGCGTTCATGGCAATAACAGAAGTACAGGTACAACACAAACCCACCTTAAGGCCAGTCCCTCTACGAGTAGCACTTATCCCTAAGTACCCAAGCCATTTGTCCTGATTATCCCTATATATACAGGGTACTACAATGAGCCTGATGTGCAGAGGGAGCTATTTTTCTCTATTCTTCTCCTTCATAAGAGCAGTATTCCGGCTTTCCCTATGGAAAGCCCAGGAAGAGCAGAAAAAGAAAGAAGGAAGAAAATAGAGACTGGATGCAAGTGGCTTTAACTCAACCCAAGGTCGATGCCATGTGGCAGTACGATTGGGACTTTCAAGCAGCCTAAAGAGAAGACCCAACCCTAAGGGAGGCCTGAAACAGAGCCACGGATGTTGAGGACCCAGAACAAAGAGGTCCCCAGTTCTTTATCAAGAAGGGTTTGGTATATAGAAAAGGGCGAAAGACCCAAGTCCCACAGTTATTAGTACCCCATCAGTACAGGGAGAAAATACAATTCCTCGCCCATAGTCGCTTGCTGGGAAGTCACTTTGGAAGTGAGAAAACTGAAAAAGCGATTCTCGTAAAATGTACTGGCCCGGTATATATCAGCAGGTCCGTAGATACTGTAAAGAGTGTTCCTATGTCAGAAAAACAGCTGGTCCCTTCCCCTAAAGGTACCCTTGCAAACCTTGCCCATCACCGAAGAACACTTCACCAGAGTTGAGATGGACATAATTGGACCCCTTCTTCCCTCACGCAGTGGATGTCGGTATGTACCCGTCTTTGTGGACTATGCCACTTAATTTCCAGAGGCAGTGGCGTTACCGCAAACCAATGCTCTTCAAGTTGCCAAAGCCATGAAAAACATTTACTCCCGGGTGGGGTTTCCTCAGGAAATCATAACAGACCAGGGTACTCCCTTTATTTCCAGGCTGATGAAACAGGTATGCCAACAGTTAAATATCAAACATCTGGACTGCGGCATATCATCCTCAAACTGACGGATTAGTAGAGAGATACAACGCCGCCTTTAAGACCACCCTAAAAAAACTTGATCTTGAAACCCGCAAATGGGAGGACATGCTACCCCTAGCCCTTTTCGCCTTCCGCTGTAAACAATAAAAAAGCACAGAGTATTCACCCTTCGAGTTGTTGTATGGCAGTTAACCCCATACCCTACTAGAAATGATAGGGGAAGAATGGGAGGAAGAACAAGATGGAGCTAAACCCCTTCCTGAATATGTTCTTAGCTTAAAAACTCATTTGCAACAGATACAGAGTATCGTACGAACCCACCTAGAACAGGCCCAGGCCTCTCAAAAGTTTCAGTATGACAAAAGAACCAAAAAACATACCCTTGAACTAGGTGATATAGCACTGTTAATGATGGCCTCATCTGATCACAAGATGTTAGGCCAGTGGCAGGGCCGGTTCAGGGTAGAAAAACGAGTAACCCCAGTGACATACCGTCTTGAGATGGACCCTGAAAAAACAGGACCAACACGTAGATATGTCATATCAATCTATTAAAAAAGTGGGAAGGGACTATACACACTCTCTTAGGACTGACAGAACATCCAGTCCCATGATACCACCAGAGCATAGATCTTGAATGGCCTAAAACACAAAAACAAGAGTTGAGTACACAGTTACAGGCCCTTCAGGAGGTGTTCTCTCTCACCCCTGGTAAAACTTCCCTTGTGGAACGTGCGATCTCTACACCACCGGGAAAAAGGATAAAGCTATGCCCATGCCGCATCCCTGAATCCCGTAGGCAAGCAATTGAGAACGAGGTGCAACAGATGCTCCAGATGGGTATAATAGAGCCCTCAACAGTGAGTTGAATTCCCCCATTGTTTGGTACCAAAACCTGATGGTCTATCAGGTTCTGCATTACCTTCAGGAAAGTCCATAAGATTTCCCAATTCAACTCCTATCCACTACCACGGGTCGACGAAATGATTGAGAGGTTGGAAAAGCCTGATATATATGCACCCTAGACCTGTGTAAGGGCTACTGGCAAGTGCCCTCAAAACAACAAGACAGAGAAAAAACTGCCTTCTCCACTCCGGGAGGACTATATCATTTTACTGTACTCACCTTTGGGCTACAGCCACTTTCCAAAGGCTAATGAACACTGTTCTTAGACCATGCGCTGCCTTTGCGGCTGCATATATAGATGATATAGTTATTCACAGTACTTCCTGGGAGCAACACATATACCATTTGAAGGAAGTCATGCAAACCTTAAGAGAAAGCGGTCTGACCATAAACACCTCTAAGAGTAGACTAGCAGCTAAATCAGTGAAGTATCTCAAATACCTTTGAGGGGGAGGGTCTCATTAACCCACAGGAGGAAAGTGAGCTGCAGAAAGACCTTAGAGCTTTTTTGGGCTACTGTTGGCAGTTTATACCCGCCTTCTCCCAGATAGCAGCCCCCTGACAGACCTCCTCAAAAAAGAAGCAAAAACAGAAAAAAGCTGAAACAACCCTCTCCATAGTCTCTTCAAGCTTTCCATCGGTTGAAACAGGCAGTAACCTCAAAACCCATCCTCCTCAGTCCTGATTACACCAAACTCTTTATTTAACAAACAGATGCCTCGGAACATGGGTTAGGTACTGTTCTATCCAAGATAGATCCCCAAGGTCAGTAAAGACCCATCTTATATATCTGCCGGAAATTGTTCCCTCGTGAAAAACTATATGCGGTAATCAAGAAGGAAGCATTAGCCATGAAGTGGGCCATTGAATCCGTTAGGACAAATTCCCGACCTTCTAAGTAGTACCTGTTTACTGATCATGCCCCATTGAAGTGGCTCTCATAGAACAAGGGACACAACAATAGAATCGTGAGATGGTTTCTTGCTCTAAAACCCTTTCGATTCACCACCCTCCACAGAAAAGGAAAAGACCAAACAAATGCGGACTATCTTTCCCGATACCCCCTTGATTCATTTCTTGCTGGCAAGAAAGTTAGGGAAGGGGGATGTGAGGAGGACGACAGGACATGGACCGGTAACAGACTGTGCCTGGTCCATGGTCTGTCAATCTCCGATGTCTGCAACTTGGTCCAAAGGGAAAGGAAGGGGTTAACCATAACTAACGCCTCCTCCTCACAGGAAGAAGGGCCTTCTCCCCGGCAGGAAGGTGAATGGATGACATCAACGAGGGCGGAAGAAGAGGGGCCTTCAGGGCGTAGGAGGAGAGAATCCCAGGAACCCGAGAGAGGAACCACAGAAGACGCTGAGTATTTGGAGAACCCAGCTGCGACGGAGAACGAAGACGCTAAGCAGACTGAAGAGAAGAGCCCAGCTGATGCTAGGAGAGAGGACAAGGATGCCAGTGAAGACGACAACCCCGACAACTGGTGCAAGGACTGGTGGAGTCCCCCGGCGATTGCCTTCATGCCGCTGCAACTCAGGAGAATTGCAGCAGAAGCGGTAGGTGACTTGGCCTGGGGAGGGAACCTAAAGGTCATTTCTGGAATAACCACAATAGGGGAGGAGGAGAGGGGTCATGGAGGGGCACCTTTCTGAGAGTGTGCACTACTTTGATCTTTTCCCTCATGCCTGGATTAACCATAACCTCTGGAGAGGGAGTGTAGGAAAGTAGGATCTCCTTCTGACGGTTACCCCCACTTTTTGCTTCATGTGATACTGTTTTTGACTAGTCTGACTGGGATCCTGCTAATCAGGACCCCTGTCTAACTGTTTTCTCTCTAAACTGTTTTGCAATGTACTTAGGTACACTCCAAATTGGATACTGGGTACCCTTGTCAGTCCTTAGTACATGGTACCCATGTACCTAGGGCATACCTACCCCATGGGCTGAAGCATGAATTATGCCACTCATGAGAGGCCATGCAAAATGGAACTACAGGCCTGCCATTGTAGCCTGTGTAAGTTTGTACATGCACCACTTACTTTAGATATAGGTTTACCGTATCTAAGGGTCACTGCACTTAGAACCCAGCACCCTGTCCTCAGGATTGTAAAGGCCTGCTAGAGTGGTGTCTTATCGATTTTAAGTGAGAGGGTGCCACTGCATGAGCAGGACACCCCTGCAGCCTATGGAGTCCATTCTCCTGGGTTGTCAGTGTATCGGCCATTTACGATATATAGAGTGGCATTATGTGGCTGTGTACCAACTCTAAAACAGCTGAAAGTAACCCTATTGTGTTTGGTTACCGGGGTTTGGGGTATGATTTCACATTGTTTGCACCAGAGTAGGAGGTGTGTTTCCACCCCTCAGAAGCGAGCTTCGTTGGGTCCCTGGTTTTCCTGTTACCAGCCTTCTAGTCCCGGGCAGGACAAAATGGTTGCTGCCGACCAGAGACACATTTCTGCCCTCCTGCCGCTGAGCCAAGCTCGAGCAGAGGAAGTTAGAATAATAGGCATCCTGTCACAGGGAGGTGTGACCAGCTCCCAGACAGGATTTAGTGTATTAGGGCTGGGTAGGTGCACTTGCCAGCGACCGTAAGTCTGCATGAGGAGCACATTTGGTGTCCCTGTGCACAGTCCAGTTCAAACCAGTCCTGGGAGCCGGTGGCTCCTGCTCTGGCAGGAAACTGGACAAAGGACATGGTAGTAACCTCCCCTGGGAGGGTCCCCTGAATCTGTCCAACCCTTTCCCATATGTACAAAAGGGCTTACCTGGCTGTGGGTCCCTAGATTCGATGTGGACAAGATTCTGAACCAGAAACCAATTAACTTTGACTGTCTGGCCTCTCTGGACTTCGCTTTGCTTGGGCCCGACTAGGTCTCCCTCTCAGTCTGAATCATCACCTGTGCCCGTGCACCATACAGGCTCCATTCAGGACCTGTGGAGCAACAAAGACAACTGAAGACATCTCCCTTGGAGTGAAGGAGTCACTCCCCTGCAACCGCAGGCACCACATCTCGATTGACCTGTCTGCTGTACCTGAGCTCCTACGGACTCCAAAGGATTCAGCAACACAGGAGGTGGGTTTCTATGTCCCTTGAGGTCCAAACTGCCCTCTCACCAAGATTGAGGGCAGAATACCTTGTGGGGGCTGCAATAACCATACCCCTATGCACCATGTTCATTTGCAAGCGCATATGCTTGTTAGAGTTTCCCTAACAAGTGCCCTGGGCTCCAATTAGCCCCATCCTCTGGCACCATTTCCTACAAAGTACTCCAGCCTCCTCACACCGAGTGCTCCGTGGGTTGCTGCTTTGTGAAATCACTGGAGGGCCTCTCGCAACTCCTGTGCCTCCGGCCTGTAGGTCCACTTGAGGGTCACCATTGCTTTTCTTGGACTCCACTGGTTGCTCTTGGGTTGCCCTGACTTCCCTGTGTTTGGTGAGTCTACTGGGCTTTGCTGGTCTGAACCGTAACCCTTCTTGACCTTCTACATGGGATCCTGTTGCCAAGGCTTGTTGGTGCTCCTGCTGGACACCGACCCCTCAGCACACACCATCCTTCGTGGGACAGCTCACATCCAGCTCCTGGTCATCCTCGATGTCTCCTGGTCCCTGTGGCTGCAGAGTCCAGAACCCCCTCAACGCACCTGAAGCACCTGGCATCGGTGGGCATTTGTCTTGAGTGACCCAGACTCTGTCCCCTCTGCTTTCAGGTACCCTTCAACAAGAATCCACCTTTGGATTCCAGCTGACACTTTTCTTCCTTTCAGCAGTGGTTCTTCTTCGAAGTCCTCCATTGGGTTATATGGCGGTTTCAGCCGCCACTTAAGACCTATGCCCCTGGCTCCCCTGGGATAGGTAACTCTGGTATTACAATATCTACTAGTGGCGTGGTTCTCCAACCTCCTAAGTTCCACTGGGTTTCTTCGAAGTCCACTGGGAAGGGTCCTTAAACTTTAAAACTTCAACCGCAACTTCCCCATAGATCGTACGGCACATGTGGTTGTGTTCCCAGACTGCACTTGTCCTCCATGGGGTCCCTACTTACTCACCTTGGGATGTTCCTTGGGGTCCCAGCGATTCTACATCCTCTTGACATTGTCTTGACTCAAGTTGTGGTTCTTATACCACTATTTTAGTATATGGTCTGGTCTCCCCCTGGAGCCCACTGTGTATTAGTGCTATTTACTATTGTTTCTGTGCTACAGTATCGTGTGCTTTGTGATTATCTTCATGTAGAAGATACTGTGTCATACTAGATAGAGGGTGTTATATAAATAAATACATAATTTCATAACTACTGTGTGGTTCTCCTTTCATTTAACCAATACTATAAGGTCGCATTCTGGTAAAACATGCTGCTTAATATTCCTTCAAGACTAAGCCTGAAGGCTGCTCTCCACAGCTACCACTTGGATAGCTTACTAAGGTTATCTTTGACCTCTTAAATCACTGTAAGGGTTGTTTGGACTGGTGCAAGTTGCCCACTTTAATAAGTGGGCAGCATATACCAGGCCAACTTCTCACAGGGAGGCTGAGACATGCTTTTGGTGATATATTCACCTACTGGAGCGACGCATGTTAGTCTATTCCTTATTTCGTTTTTATTCTTGTTTTTGTGTGGTACATGACATATTCCCTGGGACTAAGGGATAGGCAGAACCGGGCAGAGAGGGAGGGAGAAGACAAAGCAGCACAATATTCTCTGTTTTTTTGGCCAGCACGTTCATAAACGTGGAGAAGTGTGGCTCAATAGTTAGAGCAGCAGACCCTGATGCAGAGGTCTGGCCCGGGACCAGGGTTCAATTCCCGCTTCGGTGGGTCTTGGGCTCAATTTCCTCAGACCTGACAATTCTCGCCTCGGTGCCTATTCTAATCATGGGTCCCACTCTGCAACTCGGGGCTGTTGGGGAGATTAAGCAAGCTATTGCCCAAACAGCGCTGGGATGCCTGGCTTCACCTTGGGGGTGCCCAGGAGTGGGCATTTCACAGGGAAAAGCCAGGAAGGGTTCTACAGCGGTATGGGTACAGCGCCAAGACACCTCAGGGTATAAGTGTGCTATACAAGTACGAATTCATTTCATAAACCCTGTATCACTTCTAAATTCCTGCATTTTTTGTTTCGTTGTGGCAACGGAACCTTTACTAGAAGCTCAAATATAGGCCCAACATACTTATTGCTACTTTCTTGTTTTTCTGGAAACTCTGGTGGACATCGTCCTTACAGCCTGACAGAAGATACCTGGAGAGGAAAAAAGATGGAGAAGAGTGAGTGTTTGGAACCTCAGGGAATACCCCTACCATTTCTGTTCTGGAGTACTGCTGTGTGTCATTACAATAAAACGATGCCAAAATTGAGCCACAAATCAAGCCTTCTAGATTCTGTTACCGTCCATCCCTCCCACACCACGTTACCTACACCAGGGAAGCCGGGTGCATAGGGGTGAAATAGTGTCGAAAACCACCATCGAACGCAATGGAGGCCTTCAGGAAAGTGCCGATGCTGGAAGAGGAGAAAGTGTCCATGAGAATTCAAACGTTGATTCTTGAAGAAGAGTACCTGAAAGCAGAGGGGACAGAGTCTTGGTCACTTGGGAGTGACAGGGGCTCGGTAGACAGAGGCCCATGATGTCCGGTGCTTCAGGATAGATGTCGATGTCCTTGACTTTGGAGCTGTGAGGACCAGGCGACGCTGAGGATGGATGACCAGGAGCCAGATACAAGCTGTCCCTCGAAGGATGTCGAGTGCTATGGGGTTGGTGTCCGGCGGGAGCACCAACAAGCCTTGGCAAAAGCAACCCACAAAGGCATTCAAGTAGGTGCAAGATGAGGATTGGCAAGGTCCAGGAGGCTCACCAACAGCAGGGGAGTCAGGGCAAGCCCTTAGCAATCAGGGGAGCCCAAAGAATACATAGATGACCCTCCACAGGACCCACAGGCTGAAGGCACTGGAGTCGCAGGAGAACCGCAGGCAACTTTACAAAACAGCAGGCCACGGAGCACACAATGCGATGTGGCTGGAGATCTTTGCAGGATAAGATGCCAGAGGTTGTGGCTTCTCTGAGCCCAATGTACTTGTTGCAGAATTGCCAACAGAATTTGCAGTTGCAAAAGGACACAGTTCACAGGGGTTTCAGGTATTGCAGCCCCCCACAAGAGATCCTGGCCTCAAACTAGGTGAGAGGACAGCTCAGGCCTCGAGGGACGTAGAAACCCACCTCCTGTTTTGTTGATCCCTTCGGAGTTTGCAGGAGCTTGGGATCAGCAGACCTGTCACCAGTGTTGGAGTGAAGGAGTCCCTCCCCTGCATTCGCAGGCACCCCAAGGGAGATTACTACGGTTGTCCTTGATGCTTCCACAGGCCTTGGAATGTTCCTGTATGATGCACAGGCACAGACGATGCAGCACACTGGAAGGGATAAGAAGTCAGGCCCAAACAACGTCCAGAGTGCCCAGAGTGTAAAAGTGCAGTGGTATCTGTTCTGAATCTTATCCCACGACGAATCTAGGGACCTACACTCGGGTAAGCCCTTAACACCTTGGCTGCTGTGACTTTTCCTCTCCTGTGCTGAACTTGTATGAATACTATGGTTTCATGACGAGCTCAGCTCGTCATAAGCACAGCTCAACCGTGCCTCATGACGAGCTGAGCTCGTCATGAGCATCGAAGGGGTTCAGTACCCTAGAGAAAGGGTTGGGACGATTCATGGGAGTTTACTCCCATGTCCTTTGTCTGGTTTTGCGCCAGAGGGGTAGCCAACAGCTCCCAGGACTGGTTTGAACTGGACTTTGCACAGGGACACCAAATGTGCCCCTCATGCAGACTTTCAGGCCCTGGCAAGCACACCCACCCAGCCCCAATACACTAAATCCTGTCTGGGAGGTGGTCACACCTTCCTGTGACAGCATGCCTATTGATTCACTTTCCTCTGCTTGATCTTGGCTCAGCAGCAGAAGGGCAGAAATGTGCCTCTGGTCGGCAGCAACCATTTTGTGCTGTCTGGGTCAAGAAGGCTGGTACTGTGGTGTAGTTCCTATATTCCCAATAGGCTCTGCGTATTGGAATAATATATCCTTTAGATTATACGTAGGACTGAAGTCGACTAGGACTCTATCGAATATATTAAACTTAATAGTGAGTGCCAGCTAGCTCAGAGGTCACTAGAAACTTTCTCGAATTCACAAGAAGGGATTACTTTCTGACAGCCATATAAACATGACAACTTTGTTTCCAAGAATAAGAAATGTATCTCTAGAGTTACGGGAACAATAGATTAGTATTTCACTCAGTCACTTGTGCATGCTTCGTTTCTACAGAGTTGCAGAGAAATAGAGAGACGGGCTTTTTCAATAAAAAGGTTTATTGGACAGTCTTCTTTCTCGTGCAAGAAAAGTGAACTGCTACAATCGTAATGCAGACTGCAAAGTATGATGCATACAGCGAGAACAATGTTATAAAATAATACTGTAAGAGCATTGTATGGTTCCTAAATCATATATAAATACATACATAAATAACATTGACTAAAAATACTCAACTGGTGCTTGTAAAATACGCCTACCCCAATGTACCTAACCTAAGTCTACTACGCGGGGAGAAGTAAGTATTGTGTAGCATAGGTTTTAGTTTTCTTTGCCAAGAATCTATCCAAGATTTCTCGAGGTTGTATTCAGCTCCATACCTTAGTTTAGTTGAAGGAGGTCTGGTATCCCAGTCTCGGGACTCGATTTCCCAACACCCCGCAAGGGGAGCTTGGAAACACTGGAGCTGGATTCTCGGCACCTGCTGTAGCGAGCTGCGTCGGGCAAGTAGATAGTCGAAGTGCTCCGAACCACCGTGTCTTGCTAGAGCAAGTGAAGGTATATTTATACCTTGATGGTGTCTAGGAATGCCACAGTTTGACGTAAAGTCGGGCATAATAACGTCAGGAAATAACCCCTAGGGAATAGTCGTTCTTTGCAAAGTACATGAGTTCTTGGACAAATCAATATTCAAGCAAGGGAAGGTCCCTGACTGCTTAAGCCAATTTTCCAAGCAATCGTTGTGACGTTTGGTACGGGTGGAAGTAGCCATGCCTGTATTTGGTCTGCATGGGCTATGTCTAAATAAGGCTTAATTTCTATGCCTATATTAGGCCAATGTGAATTGTACCTATATAAGGGCATGAATCGGTAAAATAGACTCGGAGCCTAAAACGCCACACATCACCCACTCCACTTTATTATGTACGACATTACTAAGTTCTAAACACATAAAACATATCTAAACATGATGCGTTTAAACCCCACCGACAATACATAAAAATGCATTTGAAATGGTTGTACACGAAAAGAGCATTAGTGCTGTATGTATTTAAAAGCAATGTTTCATCAAAGCATATAGATGACATTTAAAAAACGCTATCCAAATGAATCATGAAAATACATTTATGAAATGGCTCTTAAATACAGAAGTAAAGTCGAGACCATTCCATAACAGAATATATAAATTGTTTGAATACTTCCAAGAGACAATATTTGATCTTGTCCACACTCAAAGTATTCTAGTTCTCTAGGAATAGTTCTACTTTAAGCAGATTACTTTGTGCCAAAAAAAAGTACAAATTTGGAAAAAAGTCTTATCATAGAAAAAATAGAGTTCCAAAGTTTGAATTCGACCTTCAGTTTTCAAAACAAGCTTCTGAGTCTCACAGAACACTGTGTGCTAACTTCAAAAGTCAGTGTCAGTGTTCGGAGAAAACATCAAATCTTCTAAGCTTGTAAAGAATTTGTCTACTATTGTAGGTGAAAGTTGGACTACCTCGTTAAGCAGATTATCTGCACATAGATGAGAAGCATCACCGTCAGCGTCAGTCGCATTAGCAATGTTTGAAGTAGATGGTTTCTGTGTGCCTGTTGCTCCACGTATCTCACCGTCTGCATTTTGCGTGTGTGAGATCTCAATGAATGCCGTCATCCAGATTAGTAGCCGCTGGGGAAAACACAGTGCATGATTCGTTACTGGTTAGTATTAACTTCCATTGGCAGGACTAATAGGAGTGTCAGACAGATGTCTAGCACGCATTCTTCTCCACATAGCAGGCATCGTACAACAGATAAGAAGCAATCTTGCCAGATTGGTCGGAATGATAGAAACCACTTGGTATTCAAAACTCTAAAACGAGTCAATCCCATTATTTGAATCATGCGCTCACGACACTTCATTGCCAGGAGAGTGTTCTCCAAGGTGATCTGGGTGTCGGTGGTGACGCACAAGTTACTACTTGTGTAACGATATATCTGTAAGAGGAACAAGTTACTTACCTTCGGTAACGATATATCTGTAAGAAACATTAGTTAGTGTTAGATTCCTTACCTTAGAATATCCCCAGGCGTCAGTCTGGATCCGGAAACTTTTGCGTAGCAGTACCCCTGCGCGTCGGTAGGCGTCGTCTGCAGGCGTCCCCTGCGGCTCCGCGTCCGTCGTCGGCGTCGTGCGCCGTGATGACGTCGCTGGAGTACATAGACGCCGCCTCCGCGCGCTGACGTCAGTTCTTTGCACACAGCATTTCCGCGCCAGGAGACGCAGAGCCATGAGAGAACCAACACTGGTGCCATGTACAAACTAGGGCCCTGAAAGGGATGACCTTAACCCTAGGTATCAGTTCGCAGAACGGGGAGGATGGGTGGGTTCGGTAAGGAATCTAACACTAACTAATGTTTCTTACAGATATATCGTTACCGAAGGTAAGTAACTTGTTCATCTGAAAGAAACACGTTAGTGTTAGATTCCTTACCTTAGAATACATACCCCAGCAATACCAACCCCGGTGGTGGGTCTGCGAACCAATACAAAACTACACCAGAAAGTCCTGGAGGACAGAACGGCCAAAGAAGCCATCCCTCCGGACTTGACTGTCCAGGCAGTAATGCCTCGCAAAGGTGTGCAGCGAGGCCCACGTAGCCGCCTGGCAAATGTCCTGCAAGGGGACTCCCCGGCCCAGGGCAGTAGTAGCCGCCGTGGCCCGAGTGGAATGGGCCCTCAGCCCAACAGGAGGCTCCTTCCGAGCCAAAGAGTAGCACGCTTTGATGCAGAGGACGACCCATCGAGAGATGGTTCGTTTACAAACCGCCCGTCCCTTCTTCGCACCCACGTAGCCAACAAACAGTTGGTCATCCACCCGGAACTGGCGTGTGCGATCCATGTAAAATGAAAGCGCACGTTTTGGGTCCAGACGATGGAGCCGCTCTTCATCCTTTGAAGGATGCGGAGGCGGGAAGAAGGAAGGGAGGGTGATGGACTGCCCGATGTGAAAGGCCGAAACAACCTTGGGCAGGAAAGAAGGTCTAGTCCTCAGAACCACCTTGTCAGGATGAATGGACAGGAAAGGAGGTTGGACAGAAAGAGCCTGGAGCTCACTCACCCTCCTGGCAGAGGTGATGGCAACCAGGAAAGCCGTCTTTAAAGTCAGGAGACGGAGAGGGCAAGAATGAAGGGGCTCAAAGGGAGCACACATCAGGAAAGTTAGAACCAGGTTCAAATCCCACTGAGGCATCACAAACGGAACAGGTGGAAACATGTGAGTGATGCCTTTCAAGAATCGAGTTACAATCGGGGATTTGAACAAAGAAGGCTGATCAGGAAGCCTCAAGAAGGCTGAAAGGGCAGAAAGGTAGCCCTTGATAGTGCCCAGAGCAGAGCCCTGCTGGGCAAGAGAAAGAAGAAACAGAAGAACCTCCGAAAGAGGGGCAGAAAGAGGATCCACAGCCTTTGCTGTGCACCATGCCACAAATCTGTTCCACCGACAGGCGTATACCGACTTAGTGGAGGGACGCCTGGCTGCCAGAATAACATCACAGACTTCAGGAGGCAAGTCAAATGGCCTCAACTGCCGCCGCTCAATCTCCAAGCATGGAGGTGGAGACTGGACAGGTTCGGGTGGAGGACCGTCCCCTGCTGCTGCGACAGAAGGTCCTCCTGAAGGGGCAGGCGGATCGGGGGACCGACCGACATGCTGAGTAGCTCGGGATACCAGTACCTTCGAGCCCAGTCCGGAGCCACAAGGATAACTTGGGCCCGGTCGCGCCTGATCTTCTTCAGCACTCTGGGCAGAAGTGGTATAGGCGGAAAGGCGTATAACAGACCGCAACTCCACTCGCGCCGAAAGGCGTCGCCGTGCGAGTGCCGTCTTGGAAACTCCAACGCGCAGAACTGATGACATTGCGCGTTCTCTTCTGTGGCGAATAGATCTAACCAAGGCTCTCCCCATTGCAGAAAGATGCCTTGCGCCACGTCCGAGTTCAGACGCCATTCGTGATCCATCGAGCACCGACGGCTGAGTTCGTCCGCCCTGGCGTTCAGAGAACCTGCCAGGTGTTGAACCGTCAGAGTCACGCCCTGACGTTCCAGCCATTGCCAGAGGCGCAGAGCCTCCTGGCAAAGGGTCCACGACCCCACTCCGCCCTGTTTGTTGCAGTACCACATGGCGGTGGTGTTGTCGGTGAACACCTGCACTACACTCCCGTTGACAAAGGGGAGGAATGCCTTCAGTGCCAGACGAATCGCCCGCAGCTCCAACAGATTGATATGGAGCCGGGACTCCGCCGGAGACCAGATGCCTCTGATCTCTGCCTCTCCCAAGTGGCCACCCCAGCCCTGGAGGGACGCGTCCGTCACGACAACGTGCTCCGGTTGGGGAAGGGAGAGGGACTTGCCCCTGACCCAATCGCGGTCCGTAAGCCACCACTGCAGTTGTCTCGCAGTGCCCTCCGAGATCAAGACGTGGTCGGACAAGTTGCCCTGATGCTGGGCCCACTGAAACTTCAGGTCCCACTGCAGAGCCCGCATCCGCCACCTGGCGTGATGCACCAGAAGGATGCAGGAAGCCATCAGTCCCAGCAGCCGCAGCGTCAACCTGACCGAGACTCGGGATAGCGGCTGAAAGATGGGAATCAAAGCCTGAATATCCCGAACCCGCCGTTCCGGAGGATAAACCCGAAACTGCGCCGAGTCCAGAACCGCTCCGATGAAAAGGAGCTTTTGAGAGGGACACAGGTGTGATTTCGGCACGTTGATGGAGAACCCCAGGTCGTGCAAGAGGTCTGCCGTCATCTGAAGGTGGTGGACGACTGTCTGGGGCGAGCCCGCCTTCAACAACCAGTCGTCTAGGTAGGGGAAGACTGAAACCCCTAACCTGCGCAGATGGGCTGCGACCACCGCCATCACCTTTGTGAACACCCGTGGGGCGCTGGTAAGGCCGAAGGGGAGCACGACAAACTGAAAGTGCTCCTGGCCTACCGTGAACCGCAGGTAACGCCGGTGGGCCGGCAGGACGGGGATGTGAAAATAGGCGTCCTGCAAGTCCAACGCTACCATCCAGTCTTGCGGGTCTAGAGCAGCCAAGACCTGAGCTAACGTCAACATCTTGAACTTCTCCTTCCGGAGGAAGCCGTTGACGTTCCTTAGATCCAAGATAGGACGTAGGCCCCCCTTGTCCTTCTTGGGCACCAGAAAGTAGTGGGAATAACAACCACGCCCTACTTCTGGCCCAGGAACGCGCTCGATGGCCCCCTTGGCCAAGAGGGCCGTAACTTCCTCCTGCAGAAGTGTCAAGTGGTCCCCCGACACACGGTGGTTCTGCGGTGGCATGGCTGGAGGAGAGGTCTCGAAGGGGAGGGAGTAGCCCCTTCGGACAATTTGCAGCACCCACCTGTCCGAAGTGATCGTGCGCCAGTGAGCGTGGTGATGGCGAACCCTGCCACCCACTGGCGTCACATGGGGCCGAAAGCACGGACTAGGAGGATTTTGGGGTAGATGCTGCGGGGGAAGGTGTGGTCTGACCCCGCCGTTGTCCCCGACCGCCACCACGGCGGTTTCCACGGCCGCCACCGCGTTGGAAGGATTGTTGCGGCGCGTGGCTGGCAGCACGTGTGGGGGCGCCCCTTCCTTGGCCACGAAAGGGGCGAAACGAACCCGGTTGCTGACGCTGGGTCGAGAGACCCAAGGACTTGGCCGTGACCCTGGAGTCCTTGAAGCGTTCCAGCGCGTGGTCCGCTTTGTCACCGAACAGGTGACAGCCATCAAACGGCATGTCCATCAGGGTATTTTGGACATCAGCCGAAAAATTGGCGGATCTCAGCCAGGCGTGACGGCGAATCGCCACCGTCGTAGACATAGCCCTGCCCAGCGAGTCGGTCGTATCAAGACCACACCGAATGGAATATTTCGCTGCATCCCGGCCCTCAGCTACAGCTTGACCGAGCTTTGCCCGCACCTCCATGGGGCATTCTGGCAGCAGCTCCGCGACCGTATCCCACACAGAGTGGGTGTAGCGGCCCAAGAGGCAGGCGGTGTTGCAAGACCGCAGGCCCAAACTAATGGACGAGAAGACCTTTTTTCCAAACTGGTCATACCTCTTGGATTCCCGGTCGGGCGGGGCCGACGGGAATGCGGACTGGGAGGTCGAGGCCTGGATCACCAGACTCTCAGGAGTGGGGTGGGTAGACAGGTACTTGGGGTCGTCCGGACAAGGACGGTGGCGCCTGGCCACGTTCCGATCAACAGGCGCACCTGAAGCGGGCCTGGACCACGTGCCCAACAGAACGTCAGACAAGGCTTCATTAAACGGCAGCAGAGGCTCCAAAGGGCATGACTGCGGCTTGAAGACCTCGGTGAGGATGTTAGGCCTCACGGCCGCGACGGGGAGCTCAAGGTTTAAGGCCTTGGCAGCCCTCATCAGCACCACAGAATAGGCAGCTCCCTCCACCGATGCCACGGTTGGGGGAGAGATCAAACCAGGGTTAGGGGAGTCGTCCAAACCACTGGCATCCCCCAAGTCACCCGTCCAGTCCGGGTCATACTGGCACTCGCGAGCCAGAGGGTCCTCGGACCCCTCCCAACCTTCACCGTACTCCTCATCCTCTCCGTATTCGGAGTCAATGATGAAGACCGGCTCCTCGGGGTTCATGGGCCCCATCGGCGCCGGGACCGGCGTCGTGCGACGCCCATCCGGCGCCGCGTCCGGCGTCGGAGAAGGTAAGGGGACGGCGCCGCCCGGAGCCGGCGCCGGAACCCCACCGCCGGCCGGAACCGGCAGTGGAGAACCGGCGCCGCGCGGGGGCGGCGCCGGGGGTAACCCCGATGGCAACGGCGCCGGGGAGGCCGGAAGACCAGCCGGCGCCGATCCCGAAGGCCCCTGCGGCGCCGGGGTCGGAGCCGTCGGCGACGCCGGGCCCGGAGCACCCGACGGCGCCGAGGCAGGGACACCCGAACCGCCAGGGCCCCCAGACGGTAGCACTGGGCCCGAAGGCGCCGTAGGCCCCGTCGGAGAAGCGAGCGCCCTCATGGCCATGAGGAACGCCTCGATCTCCTCAGGCGTCGCGCCATGCCCAGGGACCGGAGGGTATGAGGCAGGCCGCGCCGGCGACTCTCGCGGAGCCGCGGGGTTGGGGTCACCCGAGCCCCCGGCCGCATCGCGCGAGCGTCGGGGGGAGTCGGGGGTACGATGACGACGCCCCGACTTCTTGTGCTTCCTACCTGACGAGCCTGACGAGTGGTGTCGACTCCCGGAGCGCCCAGCGCGGCTCCGCGACCGCTCCCTCGAACGCTCCCCCGACCTCCGGCCGGACCGGGACCGCTCCCGGTCCCGACGTGGGGCCGACACCCGGAGCTCCAGCAGCTTGCGGGACCGCTCCCGCCTAGCCTTGTTGGTAAGGGCCCGGCAGTCGAGGCACGATTCCACGTCGTGGTCGGGGCCCAGACACCGGAGGCAGAGGCGGTGATGGTCTGTGACCGACATCGTGCGCTCACAGTCATCGCAATTCTTAAATCCAGGCATCCTATCAGGCACAATAGAGAAAAAAGTCGAAAAACTTGGTCAAAGACCGGAGTACTGCTCTTCCAGATCTGCGTCCACTGGCGCGGAAAAAAGAAGAACTGACGTCAGCGCGCGGAGGCGGCGTCTATGTACTCCAGCGACGTCATCACGGCGCACGACGCCGACGACGGACGCGGAGCCGCAGGGGACGCCTGCAGACGACGCCTACCGACGCGCAGGGGTACTGCTACGCAAAAGTTTCCGGATCCAGACTGACGCCTGGGGATATTCTAAGGTAAGGAATCTAACACTAACGTGTTTCTTTCAGATACATTAGTTAGTGATAGATTCCTTACCTTAGAATATCCCCAGGCGTCAGACTGGATCCGGAAACTTTTGCGTAGCAATACCCCTGCGCGCCGGTAGGCGTCGTCTGCGGCTCCGCGTCCGTCGTCGGCTACGTGAGCGCCGGGATGACGTCGTCGGAGTACTTAGACGGCGCCCATGCGCGCTGACGTCAGTTCTGATAACACAGCTTTTCCGCGCCAGATACGCAGAGCCATGATAGAACTAACACTGGTGCCATGAAACTAGGGCCCTGAAAGGGGATGACCTTAACCCTAGATATCGGTTCACAGAACGGGGAGGATGGGTGGGTCGGTAAGGAATCTATCACTAACTAATGTCTCTTACAGATATATCGTTACACAAGTAGTAACTTGTGCATCTGAAAGAGACACGTTAGTGATAGATTCCTTACCTTAGAATAGATACCCCAGCAATACCAACCCCGGTGGTGGGTCTGCGAACCAATATCACACCAGAAAGTCCTGGGGGACGGAACGGCCAAAGAAGCCATCCCTCCGGACTTGACTGTCCAGGCAGTAGTGTCTTGCGAACGTGTGCAGCGAGGCCCACGTAGCTGCCTGGCAAATGTCCTGCAGGGGGACACCGCGGCCCAGGGCAGTTGTCGTTGCCGTGGCCCGAGTGGAGTGAGCCCGCAATCCAGCTGGGGGCTCCTTCCTCGCCATGGAGTAACATGCTTGGATACACAAGATGATCCACCTAGAGATGGTCTTCTTGTGCAGAGCCTTTCCCTTCTTCGCGCCCACGTAACCAACGAAGAGTTGGTCATCCACCCGGAATTGGCGTGTGCGATCTAGGTAGTAGGAGAGCGCACGTTTTGGATCCAGACGGTGGAGCCTCTCCTCCTCTTTCGAGGGATGCGGAGGCGGAAAGAAGGTGGGCAAAGTGATGGACTGCCCGATGTGGAAGGCCGTGACAACCTTGGGCAGAAAGGAAGGTCGTGTACGTAACACCACCTTATCAGGATGAACAGACAGGAAAGGTGGAGAAGAAGAAAGAGCCTGGAGCTCACTCACCCTCCTGGCAGAGGTGATGGCAACCAGGAAGGCCGTCTTTAGAGTAAGGAGACGAAGAGGGCAGTTATGAAGCGGCTCAAAGGGAGCACACATTAGATAGGTGAGAACCAGATTCAAGTCCCACTGGGGCATTACGAAGGGAACAGGAGGGAACATGTGCGTGATGCCCTTCAGAAATCTACTCACAATAGGGGACTTGAATAAAGAAGGCTGATCTGGTAGCCTCAAGAAGGCCGATAGAGCAGAAAGGTACCCTTTAAGAGTGCCCAGAGCAGAGCCCTGCCGGGCAAGGGAAAGAAGAAAGAGCAGCACTTCCGAAAGGGGTGCCGAGAGAGGATCCACAGCCTTTGCTGTGCACCATGCCACAAATCTGTTCCACCGGCAGGCGTATACCGACTTTGTGGAGGGACGCCTGGCTGCCAGAATGATATCACAGACTTCAGGAGGCAAGTCAAATGGCCTCAACTGC
This sequence comes from Lissotriton vulgaris, assembly GCF_964263255.1. NCBI lineage: Eukaryota > Metazoa > Chordata > Amphibia > Caudata > Salamandridae > Lissotriton > Lissotriton vulgaris. The sequence goes on along the minus strand of NC_141700.1, from coordinate 238,191,311 downwards.
CGCCGCTCAATCTCCAAGCTTGTAGGTGGAGACTGGACATGTTCGGGTGCAGGACCGTCCCCTGCTGCTGCGACAGAAGGTCCTCCCGAAGAGGCAGACGAATCGGGGGATCGACTGACATGCTGAGTAGCTCGGGATACCAGTATCTTCGTGCCCAGTCCGGAGCCACAAGGATGACCTGGGCCCGGTCGCGCCTGATCTTCTTCAGCACTCTGGGCAGAAGTGGTATAGGCGGAAAGGCGTACAACAGACCGCAGCTCCACTCGCGACGAAAAGCGTCTCCGAGCGAGTGCCGCCTTGGAAATTCCAACGCGCAGAACTGATGACATTGCGCGTTCTCTTCTGTGGCGAATAGATCTAACCAAGGCTCTCCCCACTGCCGAAAGAGACCTTGCGCCACGTCCGAGTTCAGACGCCATTCGTGATCCATCATGCACCGGCGGCTGAATTCGTCCGCCCTGGCATTCAGAGAGCCTGCCAGGTGTTGAACCACCAGGGTCACGCCCTGATGTTCCAGCCACTGCCAGAGGCGCAGAGCCTCCTGGCAGAGGGTCCACGACCCCACCCCGCCTTGCTTGTTGCAGTACCACATGGCGGTGGTGTTGTCGGTGAACACTTGCACTACACTCCCCCGGACAGAGGGGAGGAATGCCTTCAGTGCTAGACGAATCGCCCGCACCTCCAGAAGGTTGATATGAAGCCGGGACTCCGCCGGAGACCAGAGGCCTCTGATCTCCGCCTCTCCCATGTGGCCTCCCCAGCCCTGGAGGGACGCGTCCGTCACAACTACGTGCTCCGGTTGGGGTAGGGAGAGGGGTCTGCCACTGACCCAGTCGCGGTCCGTGAGCCACCACTGCAGTTGTCTCGCAGTGCCCTCTGAGATCAGGACATGATCGGACAGGTTGCCCTGATGCTGGGCCCACTGAAACTTCAGGTCCCACTGCAGAGCCCGCATCCGCCACCTGGCGTGACGCACCAGAAGGATGCAGGAGGCCATCAGTCCCAGAAGCCGCAGCGTCAACCTGACCGAGACCCGGGATAACGGCTGGAAGACGGGAACCAGAGCCTGAATATCCCGAACCCGCTGCTCGGGTGGGTAAACCCGAAACTGCGCCGAGTCGAGAACCGCTCCGATGAAGAGGAGCTTCTGAGCGGGACACAGGTGTGACTTCGGCACATTGATGGAGAACCCCAGCAAGTGCAGGAGGTCGGCCGTAGTCTGGAGGTGGCTGACGACTGTCTGGGGCGAGCCCGCCTTCAACAACCAGTCGTCGAGGTAGGGGAAGACTGATACCCCCTGCCTGCGCAGATGGGCTGCGACCACCGCCATCACCTTCGTGAACACCCGTGGGGCGCTGGTAAGGCCGAAGGGGAGCACGGTAAACTGAAAGTGCTCTTGGCCTACCGTGAACCGCAGGTAACGCCGGTGGGCCGGCAGGACGGGGATGTGGAAATAGGCGTCCTGCAAGTCCAACGCTACCATCCAGTCTCCTGGGTCCAGGGCAGCCAGGACCTGAGCCAAAGTGAGCATCTTGAACTTCTCCGTCCGGAGGAAGCCGTTGACGTTCCGCAGATCCAAGATAGGGCGTAGGCCCCCTTTGCCCTTCTTGGGTACCAGAAAGTAGTGGGAGTAACAACCACGTCCTACTTCTGGCCCAGGAACGCGCTCGATTGCCCTCTTGGCCAAGAGGGCCGAAACCTCCTCTTGCAGAAGTTGCAAGTGATCCCCCGACACACGGTGGTATTGAGGTGGCATGGATGGAGGGGATGACTCGAAGGGGAGGGAGAAGCCCCTTCGGACAATTTGCAGCACCCACCTGTCCGAAGTGACTGTATGCCAGTGGGAGAGGTGATGGCGAACCCTGCCTCCCACAGGCGTCACATGGGCCTGAAAGCTCGGACTAGGAAGGTTTTGAGGCAGGGGCTGCTGAGGGAGGTGTGGACTGGCCTCGCCGCTGGCCCCGACCACCGCCACGGCGGTTCCCACGTCCGCCACCGCGTTGTTGTACATTCTGCGGCGCGTGGCTGACGGTACGTGGTGGGGCGCCCCTTCCGTGGCCACGAAAGGAGCGAAAGGCACCCGATTGCTGGCGTGGGGCCGTAAGGCCCAAGGACTTGGCCGTGGCCCTGGAGTCCTTGAAACGTTCCAGCGCATGGTCTGCCTTGTCGCCGAAGAGGCGACGGCCATCAAACGGCATGTCCAGGAGGGTGGCCTGGACATCGGCCGAGAAGTTGGCGGACCTCAACCAGGCGTGGCGTCGAACCGCCACCGTCGTTGCCATCGCCCTGCCCAGTGAGTCCGTTGTATCCAGCCCACACCGGATAGAAAAGCGTGCTGCATCTCGGCCGTCCGCAAGGGTTTGGCTGAGTTTAGCCCTGACCTCCTCTGGGCATTGTGGCAGCACCTCCGCAACCGTGTCCCACAGAGTGTGGGTGTAGCGGCCCAAGAGACAGTTGGTGTTCACAGACCGTAGCCCTAGGCTCACAGACGAGAAGACCTTCTTCCCGAACTGTTCATATCTCTTGGATTCCCTGTCGGGCGGGGCCGACGGGAATGCGGTTTGGGAGTTAGAGGCCTGGATGACCAGGCTCTCGGGGGTGGGATGGGTGGACCAAAAGCATGGGTCGCCCGGTGCCGGGCGGTAGCGTCTGGCCACGTTCCTGTCCACAGGGGGGCCTGTGGCGGGCTTGGACCAAGTGCCCAGAAGAACGTCACACAAGGCCTCATTGAACGGCAGGAGGGGCTCCGCGGAGCCGGACTGCGGTTTGAGGACCTCGGTGAGGAGATTAGTCCTCACGGCCGCGACGGGGAGCTGAAGGCTCAGGGCCTTAGCTGCCTTCGTCAACACTACGCTGTAAGCAGAACCCGCCTCCGAAGCCACAGTCGGGGGCGACGTAAATCCAGTGTCTGGCGAGGTGTCAATACCACTGGCCTCCCCAAGCTCATATGTCCAGTCCTGGTGTGACTGGCAATCACGTGCCAGAGGGTCCTCGGACCCCTCCCACTGCTCCTCGTCACCTGGCTCCTGGAGACCAGGATCAACAGCCAGGGCCTCCTCGTGGAGATAGAATTCTCCAAAGGCCGTCGGAATCGGCGCCCAGCGGCGCCCTTCCGACTCCTGAGCAGGACCGTAGGAAACATTGGGGGCGGCAACCACATCGGCTGCCGGGGACGACACCTGAAGGGACGGTGCCGTTGAGGTCGTAAGGTCGACCGGCGAGGTCCCGGATCCGGAGCCGGATCCAGCGAGGTCGCGCGGCGCCGGGACCGAAGTCGCCAGCGGCGCCGGGACCGAAGTCGCCAGCGGCGCCGGGGCCGAAGCACCCGACGTCGTCGGGGCCGAAGCGCCCGACCCGGAAGGACCTCCAGACGGAGCCGATCGGCCCGAAGGCGCCACGGGAACCGACTGAGGAGGGAGGGCCCTCATGGCCATGAGGTACCTCTCGACCTCCTCCTGCGACGCGCCGTGCCCAGGGACCCGAAGGTGTGGGGCAGGCGGCGACACTTGCGACTCCCGCGGAGCCGCGTGGGCGGTGTCGCCCGAGTCCCCGGCCGCATCGAGCGAGCGTCGGGGCGGGTCGGAGGACCGATGGTGTCGCTCCGACCTCTCATGCCTCTTACCTGAGGACTTGGAACCAGACGATCGGTGGTCACTCCCGGAACGTCGATGACTCCGACCTCGCGACCTGTCCCTCGACCTCCCATGGGACTGGGACCGGGACCTGGAGCGGCGCGGGGCCGAGTGCCTCAGCTCGAGACGCTTGCGGGACCGCTCCCGCCTAGCCTTCGACGTCAGGGCCCGGCAGTCGGCGCAGGTTCGATCGTCGTGGTCGAGGCCTAAGCACTTCAGGCACCGGCGATGGGGGTCCGTGACCGACATGAGTCGGCCGCACTTCGAACAAGGCTTGAACCCGGGCATCCCTGGCACCGATAGTCGAGACAGTCGACTAAAGAGAAGATCAAAAAGGATCAAAATTTTTCAGTCAAAAAGTGACTTGGGGTAGAGCTTCTTCCGGATCTGCGCTAGCTGGCGCGGAAAAAAGAAGAACTGACGTCAGCGCGCATGGGCGCCGTCTAAGTACTCCGACGACGTCATCCCGGCGCTCACGACGCCGACGACGGACGCGGAGCCGCAGACGACGCCTACCGGCGCGCAGGGGTATTGCTACGCAAAAGTTTCCGGATCCAGTCTGACGCCTGGGGATATTCTAAGGTAAGGAATCTATCACTAACGTGTCTCTTTCAGATTTGGCTTTCCATATCGGACCAGAATGAGCAAAAATAGTACCCTGCTATGAGTCTCAAAACGAGAGGCAGGCCGCCAAACACAGAGTGCACGAAGTTTGGAAATATGCCTAGGACTGCTTCAAAGGGTGCTAACAGTCCCGAAAAAACTGTCTTAAATGCATGTACAATACCACTCGTATCATACATGTTTAAGATACGACCTAACATTTCAGAGAAATGTATAGGGCAGTTTGTCAATAAAAGCGCATGTATCTCTGCAGAAGTCCTTGCAACTTGCAGATCATGCGTTTCTTTCGCCGAGGTCAGTGGCACCGTTTTTTGTAAAAGAATGGCTTTCATTCAGCTTAAAGTATCAATTCATATAGAAGAGATGTTTAGTGAAGGCTATAATGGCGACTCCCTGTCTGTCTTAGTTTTAGGAAACAATACTTGCATACAGCAAGTGACCCTGGCTGACACAGTTACGAGATAGGGGGTTCCTGGCAACATGCCACAGCAGCTGTGATCATTCAATATAATGTAACTCCCATTAGAAAGCTGCCTAAAAATTGGACCAATCACTGCAGCTGGAAAAACTTGCAGGTGGCAGGATAAGTTGTTTGAAGAACCATCGCAGACCCCGTGTAAATTAATACCTGACATAAGAGTGAACTGCTTAGTGCATTTTCGCAATTCGTACCACTAAGAAACACTTCTTTTTCCCCACTCCAACATTTGTGTGTATAAGGTAAATCCCAGGATGTCTGATATAATCTTTACCCAACCTTTCATGTAGGCCTGCTGGTATATGTTTTAAACAATACTGAAAATGGAAAATCGTAACAGAGTGATTGTACAGTGTATTATCCATTCTGTTGCTGGTTTCTCAGAAACAGTTAATGGTAATCTTTCCAGTTTTTCAATGGTCAGCACCATATAGTCTGCTCCCCTCTGTGCCAAGTGAGATTTGTTTATCTGTAAGGTTAAATTCAGAAAACAATGACGGTGTTGATTAGACGCCAAGGCACATAGCCAGAAGGAAGGTTTAGTAATGTCCAGCCCAAAAGCATTATAGAACGCAATTGTGACTGACCATGTTGTAACATAACCAAGTCCTGTTCCATTATGTCTATGGCAGAGGATACTATGCTGTCCAAAGAATATATTCTGGATGACAGAGTTGTTAACCCATTGTCAACTACAGAGAGAGATTTCTCTAATTTAATACGATCAATTTCTCATATTCGTTCTGCAGTCTCTGCTTGCGTTGTTTTCCATGCTTCATTATAAATGGCATAGATACCGGCATATATAAAACGTTTATGACGCAGTTTAGTAGGTCCTTGTAAGAATTCCCTCAAATCAACGCCATCTTTAAGTAAAGATAAGTGTTGTTTTACTTCTTTTAGTGTAGCTTTATGTAGCCATTCAAGGCACAGTTTTCCCACACTGTATGATGTTACTATCCCTAGATGTTGTCTCTGGACATATCTTGGATCTGGCCTAGTGAATGTGAACCCTTGTGTCTTATTCAGGAATCTATCTTGACAGTTGTTTGTGTCGGTGGGCCAGATTAACCATTTTTTCAAATCAGAATCTGTTCTGTTGTTAAGTAAAATAGTATTTACGTCGACCACCCCTTCTGTAGTGTTTTCACTATCCGGTGTAGGTCTAGGTATGGACAGTTTGTTTAAATCTTTTATCTTAGCTAATCGAAGACAAGATGTTTGTTGAACAGTGTCATTCAAAAACACTATTTGTTCTGGGATAATACAGGCTCTAAATAAAGCTTGAAATCTCTGCATCTGCCAGTCTTTTGTGCCCCAGACAGTTTTTGTTTCAATATTGTCTTTCCAAAAGTCAAAACCTAAAGTAGACAGCTGAGCATAAAAGGCTGCAGAATAAATGTGCTTAGTATTAGTCAGCATACTTTTCATACCTGTCTTATAAACATTTTTAAAGTAAAATGTTTCTGGATTTGAAACATTAAAACCTGAAAAGTATGGAAATTTGTCATAAAATGTTTTTGAGCTACCCTTCGGTGCCGTAGGACAATGTTCCCATTGGTTATAAGTTAATACAGTTCTAGAATTTTCAGATTTATGCAAGTCTGACATCATATTATTAACAGTCTCAAAGTCCCAATCATCAGAAAAGGTGCTGGGTGAAACAAAGTCACTCAAGGAAACCTTGAATTGGTGTAGAACCTTCAACAGCTCTGCAGGACCAAAGATGTCATAATCCGTTCTGTCTCATGCTATACCACCAGGTATAGGAACAGCTGTGATGTTCACTGAGGACAAGTCTCTTTGTTCACGATGGGATGATTTGTGTGGCTTGAGGAGTAAGTTGATGTTCGTACTTACTGTGTCCTTTGTACTATATTTCCCATTGATCAGCATTCCCAAGGTAAATACCTGAGTCAACCAAAGTAGAAGAAAAAGTACACCTAAAACATTCCATACTTCAACCCATGGTGAAACCAGAAATGTTTTTTCCACTTGATGAAAGAGTTCTGTTGCTTGTTCTTTAAAAGTTATTTTAGGGGGAGGAGCTTCGCGGGCAACCAAGATGGCCGCGTGAGCTCGGAGCTCCGAAGACCCTCCGATCCTCCGTACTGACCCTGCTACCCATCCTGTCCCACAGTAGTGGGAATCTGTTGCGGTGCTGTTGCTGAGGCGGGGCCTGTTCTCCGATCGAGGACCCGGGTTTCCTGTGCTGAGTTACACCGTCGTGAAGATTGGTGACGACGACGCCATAACAGTCTGGCACTACCGGGGGGACGGTGGTGCTGCCGCACGGTGGCAGCCCGAGAGGGTTGGAGCTGCCCCGTTCTGCGCTGGTGGCCAGATCAGATTGTCCAGAGGCCTGAAGCTCTGATGGGACGGTGGAGGTGATTATTGACTTTGGCCGTCTGGAGGTGGTAGCGCCGACTCGACCTCGCTTTGGGTCGTGTTATCCCCGTCGCCCATCATGGCGGGCAGAGGAGATCCGGACAAAGGGAAGCCCCCGAGAGTCAGCAGGAAGCCTTCCCTCTCGCAGACCACCATCTCTGAACGTTTCTCCCTTCCTAAGGGATCGCTTGGCGCTTCAGGCCGTACTAAAGACTCGCTGCGAGATGTGTCTCCGGACGATGTTGAACCCACCCTCCGGGATGTTATGGGGGCCATTGCGGGCATCAAGGCCGAAATGCACAAGCAGCATGAAGTGCTGTCGCACAAAGTGGACACGTTGACGATTGTCGTTCGTCTTTCCGAGGTCAGCCCTGATAAGGTTGACTTCAGAGTCAAGTCGCTCGACATTGCACGTCAGACATATCAGTAGTCAGACTCGACGTCTTAATCGGAGGTTCGGGACCTGAAAGCCGCTAACTCGCTGCTTGCCCGCAGGCTCGATGATTTTGAAGGACGGGCACGGCGCCAGAACGTCCGCATTATTGGTGTGCCGGAGGACGCTGCCGATCTCTTCGTTGAGGACTTGGTGGTGAAGCACTTGGCTCCCAGTGGCCTAAGTAAGTTCTTTTCGGTGGAGCGAGTGCATAGACTGCCCGGTGGCCAAACGAAACTGGGAGCGTCTCCGTGCCCCATCATTGTCAGACTTTTCAATTACAGGGACCGGGATGCGATCCTGCAGGCATCGAGGAGAGGTGGTCCGTTAAAATTCCAGAATGCAGAAGTGAACTTTTTCCCCGACTTCACTCAAGCGGTACAGAAACGCCGGCAAAGCTTTATGGGTGTCAAGCGTAGGCTGAGGGAGATGGGGTTGAAGTACTCTATGCTATTCCCAGCGAAGCTTCGCATAGAACATGGCGCCCGCGTGGTGTTTTTTGACTTGCTGGAGACAGCTGGGGACTGGCTGGACACCTTGCCTCAACGTCGGACTACCCCTGAGGATCAGTCAGAAGGGGCGTCAGGTGGTCCTGATCTTCAGGAATGAACAATGTTTCTTCGGACTTCTTTCGGTGGAGGGCCCTGCAGGTGCAATCAGTCACTGACTTATGTTTTTCTTTTTCCTTCTAATGCAGCTTTTCAACTTTGGAGGATAACGAGGGGTGATAGGATGTCTCCTTTCTCCTCTGGGGGCTTTCCGTAGATTAGTTTTTGGGGGCGACAGGCACACTGCTAGTTGGGGGGGCTTCTTAGTCTAATGCAGGGGTGCAGGGTGGGGGGTGCTTGGTTGGAGTGTTTTCCTTATGTTTTTCCTTTTTCCTTTTTCTCGAGGCAAGGTTACTATTCTTCTGTTTATTATGTTGCGGTAGCTGTTTTCTGGGGGTGGTGGTTGGGACTGTGCATCTTTGATGATGGAGGGTAAGACTTTAAACGTGTTGAGTTGGAATGTGAACGGGCTGGGGGATCGCATTAAATGTGGGATCGTACTGCAGATGTTTAAACGGTGTGTACCCGATGTTATTCTACTACAGGAGACGCATCTCATTGGCAACACGTGTCACGCACTTAATAGAAAAGGGTTTAAGATGGTGGCTCACTCCGGGTTCTCTTCAGGGTCCCGAGGGGTTGAGATCATGGTGCGCATGTCTCTCCCACTGGAGGTGGAGACTAGGGTGATTGATGATAGAGGCCGCTATGTTGCCGTTGTGGGTAGATGGGAGGGGCGTACCCTGGTTTTGGTTTCTGTTTATGTTCCCCCGGGTTTGCAGACGACTACCTTCCAGGATCTCGGGGGCGCCATTTTGGGCCTCCCGGAGGGATTGTTTATTCTTGGTGGGGATTTTAATGCGGTGGTGTTGGGAACCCTTGACCGTTTTCCATCCAGAGACCTTCGTAGTGCTCAATTATGGCTCCCAAATTTCCTGAGCACTATGGGTCTTATCGATTGTTGGCGGCTTCTCCATCCCGCCCAGCGGCAGTACTCCTTTCACTCGGACGCGCACGGAAGCCTCTCCAGGATTGACTATATCTTGACTCCGGCGGCCCAGGCGTCGACCGTTTCTGGAGCCCGTCTGATGGCCAGAGGCATTTCGGACCACTCCCCGGTCTGGGTGTCGTTTGACTTTGGAATTGTGGCAACCTCCAGACTGGTACCGGTCAACCCCTGGTACTTTCGCAACCCCAAAACTCGTGACCTCCTAGCTAAAGCTATCGACCTGTATTTCTCCGAGAATACGGGCTCGGTATCGTCGGCCTTATCATTGTGGGAGGCCTTCAAAACTGTCCTGAGAGGAGAAGCCTTCTCCTTGATAGCCGAGGTGCGCAGGCGCAGGGATGAGGAAATGGTGCGGTTGGAGTCGGAAATTGAGGGCTTGGATTCTCAATTGGAAATTGACCCGACGCCCGAATTGCTACACGCCCTCTCCCTAAAGCAGTCGGAGTATCGTGCCACTGCCTCTGACGCTGCCAAGGCGATGGGCAGGGAACAGCAAGGGAGGATCTATGATGCGGGTGACAAGGCGGGCAAGCTTCTTGCCTGTTTGGATAGGAGGGAGATGGCTTCCCGTGTGGTGCCTGAAATTCTAGGAGAGGACGGGGTGGTTGTTACTGACCCCAGCGCTATTGCCTCGGCTTTTGCCGACTATTTCGAGACGGTTTATGCCTCGGTCTCCACCTTGACTGAGTCGGACTCGGCCTCTTTTCTGGAGGGAGTTGAGCTCCCTTGCCTGTTGGACACCGAGCGTGACGACATGGACAGGGACATTACGGCTGATGAAGTGGCGTTAGCGATACGATCTTTGCGGTCTGGCAAGGCTCCCGGTCCCAATGGTCTACCGGTGGAACTCTACAAGATTAAGGCCGACACCGTCGCAGTGCCCCTGCGGCGTATGTTTTTGGAGGCCCGGGAGGTTGGTGAACTCCCGCTGGATCAGCGTTTGGCCACCATTGTGGTCATTCATAAGGAAGGGAAGCCCAGGGACCTTTGTAGATCGTACCGCCCGATATCCCTGCTGAACGCCGAACCCAAGATTCTGGCTAAGTTGTTGGCTAATCGGCTGGTGGGTGTGATCGCTGACTTGGTCCATCCGGACCAGTCGGGCTTTATACCTCATCGCAACACCGCTCTTAATCTTCGGAGGCTTCACGCAGTCATGGCGCGGGTGCACAAACTCTGCGAGCCGACCGTCCTGGCTTCACTGGACGCGACAATGGCGTTTGACTCCCTCGAATGGAATTATCTTTGGGCGGTGTTGTCCAAGTTTGGGTTTGGCCCCGGCTTCATTAGTTGGGTCAGGCTTCTTTATGCCTCCCCGTTGGCCAATGTAACGGTCAACGGCCGGATATCGGCTTCCTTTGCCTTGCCCAGGGGTACTAGACAGGGTTGTCTGCTGTCGCCGCTCCTTTTCGCTCTAGCGCTCGATCCGCTCGCTGCCTGGATACGCACCCACCCTGATATCTGTGGGATCAAGTGGTCACCGGGCTTTGAGGATCGAGTCTCATTGTACGCGGACGATATCCTGCTCTATCTTACTTCCCCCTGTCGGTCTTTGATTGTGGCCTTTGACGTGTTGAGCACCTTTGGTGGGTACTCGGGCCTAGTTATTAACTGGTCGAAATCCTACCTCTATGTGCTCAGTGGAGAAACCCCGCGTCTTCCTAGGGGTTGCGCTATACAGGTCTCGCAGCAGGGATTTAAGTACCTGGGTATCTATATATCAACGGATGCCCGGGCACGATACACCAACAACTTGCTTCCCCCTCTCGCGCGCCTCAGGCGCGATGTGGAGGGCTGGAAAAGACTGCCGCTGTCCCTGCTGGGCCGAGCGGCATTGTTCAAGATGATGTCCCTGCCGAGATTTTTGTACGCGCTCCAGAACACGCAAGACCCTGTTCCTTCCAAATATTTCAAGGAAATTGAAGGTCTACAACGGACCCTCTTGTTGGAGGGTAGGCCGCGTATAGCCGTAGTCAAACTGACTATCCCATGGTACGATGGCGGTATTGCTTTGCCTGACATCCGCCGGTACTATTGGGCCTCCCAATTGGCTGCTCTTAATTATGGCTTTTATGGACCGGCGGAGAGTCCGGGATACGCCATGGACCGTTGGCTCTTGAATGATGGGATGTACTACAGAGCGCTGTATTCTAGATCTCTGGATGGAAAGATGACTGGTCCCACCAAGACTGCTGTGCACATTTGGAGGGCCGTTACGAAAGCATTGGGGTGGAAGGGTAAACTTACTATGGCCACTCCACTTTATGACTCCGACTTGCTGGGTAGGCTGTGGCACTCGAAGAGGTTTGACCGGTGGGACCTCATTGGTATTTCCAAGGTGGCTGATGTGATGGCCAGGGGGGAAATCAAGTCTTTTGAAGCTCTGAAGACTGAATTCCAACTGGGTGCCACAGAGTACTTCAGATATGCACAATTGAGACATGCCCTCACGTCTGTCCTGCCTGTTGGTGAGAAGGTCCCCGAATCATCCCCGCTGGAAGACAGGGTGCTGGACGGCCATATGCCCGACAGTGCCATTTCCCTGACCTATAAAAAGCTGATAAATGTTCGGACGGACTTGTTGTTGAATGTGAGAGATCAGTGGGTGCGTGATGGGATTGAGTTGGATGATGAGGATTGGCAGTGTGCGGTGTCTTCCCCCAAGGAAGTGGCGATTTCGGCTAGGCTGCGCTTAGTCCAATTGAAGATACTCCATCGAGTTTATGTAACTGGCCCCAGACTGATCCACATGGGGCTCTCCGTGGATGGTCTCTGTAGGCGAGGGTGTGGTGCACTAGCCACCTTCATGCATACCATCTGGGAATGCCAGGTCATTGCTTCCTATTGGGAACGGGTGCACGTGGTCATGCGTGAGGTGACTGGGGTGGATTTGACTGCGGAAGCTCGACGCTGCTTGTTGAACGTGTGGGGTACGACTGACTACACTAATGCTCAAACCCGCTGGGTCACGTTAGGGTACATGGTGGCCAAGCGAGACATTGCTCAAAAATGGGGTGCTCCGACTCCCCCCACCGTGGGACTGTGGAAAACTAATATGGACTGGTGCATGCTCCGTGAAAAAACTGTGTACGTAGCTAGGTGTAAGCCCAAGAGGTGGGGGGTTGTCTGGGGTGCGTGGAATGAATACAGAGGTGATATTTGTGTGCCCCCCGACACAGGTCCGTTGGAGGTTCGTCTCTCTCCCTAGCCCTTCCTTCCGCCCAATTCTTTATTTAAACGAAATCCTGGTTCCTTCCCCCCCCCCCCCACTTTTGTATGCTTCTCCAGCATGGTTAGTGCAGAGTGCTAATCGGTCTCACTCGCCCCCTGGAATCGTGCATTGCCGCTCCTATGTTGTACCTTGCCACCTCCTTTTCCCTTTTTCCCCTTTATTTTTTCTTTCTCGTTTTTTCTTGTTGTTATCTTAGGTCTCTTAGTTAGAATATAAAATTAAACCTGATTTGCTCCTCGATTTGATTTGTGCGCACCTCTTCTCCACTCTTTATATTGCTGCCTAGCCTCAGGGATGTAAGGCTGAATAGCTGTGTGCTTTGAATTTTCAATAAAGGTTTTCCAAAAACAAAAAAAAAAACAAAAAAAAGTTATTTTAGCTGGCGTTGTTTCAGGTTCTCTTGGATCCTCGGAAAACGTATCAAAGTTAATGAAATAGCCAGAGGCAGTTCTGTCAATTGTAGGGATTGCTACAGGATTCGATTAAATCGCTGGAACCACTTGATCACTTATCATATTAGTATACCATGATGCTATTTTATTGTAGACAGGCGTTTCTTAACAAACTGTTATTTGGGTCTCAAGAGGCACCAGTACCATGGCTTTGTTACATAGTCCTTTATTCTGTACTGCATGTTATCAGTCTCTCAGTTTGAACCTCTTGGATTGTAGCCAGATTTGGGCGTCTGCTACATCTTTGGAGTCCACTTGGCCCACTACTTATAATTGGCCACATGATGTGGTTTTACCAGGTCGATGGATACAAACCTGTTCTCCTTTCTTCCAGCAAGGGGCGGGAGTAACACTGTTCTTGATCCGTGAATTGCTAGCACAGGTACTGGTTGTCTGTAAGAAGACCCAAATTCCTTCTTGTCCGTGATCTTTTCTCTGACCAGATCCCCAATCTTTGGAATCCGGGCAGGCCTTGCTGGGACGGGTGGTTTCTCTTCAGTGGTTGTTGGCTTTTGCAATACGTTGCGTTGACTTTCTCTTGTTTCATTTAAGACCTGCAAAACAGCCAAACGGTCTTTGATATCAAAAGGTTTTTGTTCTACCACTGAAGTGTGATGATCACGGTCCTGGACAATCATCCTAGTTCCAAAAAGGATTTCATATGGAGTGATTCCCCCTAGAGAACTTCTTGGCAGATTGCCAAGACTACATTGGACACTTATTAGATGTTTGACCCACCCGTCACCCGAGCCTAGTACCCTAGCAGTTATAGATTGCTTTATGTCCCAGTTTTTCTCTGCAAAACCGAATTTCCCTCAGGATGGAATGGACTAGAATACCGCAATGCAACGCCCAGCTTGGCCATGGCCTCCTTGTAAGCTTTTGTGCTAAACGCAGGACCCTGGTCAGAATGTAGTGTGCCGACTGCGTATGTGCCGATAAAGACTCGCAAATCTTTTATAACAGTTTGGGCGTCAGCTGAGCGCTGGGGCCACATCCAAATGAATCTTGAGCACGAGTCCACTGTGACCATGATATATTTATAGTTACCATCCCTCTGTAAGGGACCGCAGTGGTCCAGGTAAACTAATGGTTTATCTGAGATTAACAGGGGCGTTTGCGCAGAACGTTTCACTGTAGAGACTTTCATCTTTTGGCAGATTTCTCATTCAAAAACATAGTTTCTGGTTTGTTTCCTCATGCCGGGCCACCAGTATTGCTGTTTTAATAATGATACTGTAGCAGAAACACCTGCATGTGAAGAGGCGAGCCCTTCATGTGCTGCTAAAATTAGTCCTAATCTATGTTCCATGTTTGGAATTACTCTAGCCCCACTCCAGGGATTCGAGCAAACGGAACATTATTTCCATTAGTTATGTAGGAGTATTTGAGTGGAAAGCCTTTTGGTACTGTTTGACCACTGCCTTTGCTTGAAGCATTGACAGCATGTATTATTTCGCCGTCTATTTTCGTTTTTGAACAAGTAATTGCAGCTACGGAAACCGTTTGAACAGCTGCCTTCTCGACTTCATCAGCCAATGAATTCCCTGCAACGTGAAGGCCATCACATTGATGACTCAGTGTATGGATCACGTGAGCATGTTGTAGTTCTTTTCGTAACTGAACTACTTGTTCCCAAAGACACTTATGCTTGATTGTGCCACCTTTCGCATCTTTGAAACCGTTTTCAATCCAGTTCTGCAAGTATTCATTATAAGATTGAACGCAATAATAGGAATCGCACACTATGAGTGTGGGGAATTCTCGATCAGTATTTTCAAGCGCCATCTTGAACGCTTGTAGTTCAGCTCGCTGAGCTGTACAATCTCCGAGAGATTGCGTTTTTGTGACCATAGTTCGGAATTTACCTTTGCGCCTGCGACCTTGAACCATCGCGCACGCAGCACTATAAGCTTGTTTACCCCCAATTGCGAGTTGTGCTGATCCGTCTGTATAAATTATTCATCCGTACTGTTCTAGAGGCAGAATCTCAGTGGGCAGAGGACATTCTTGTTAGTATTGTAGAAATTCTTGTGTTTTCAAATAGGGGTCAAAAATGTATTCATCTGTTGCAGCAAGAGAATTAACCCATTGTATCCATCTCGGATGTAAAACCTTTGCATTTGGAATGCTCGCTTTTGTCACTGCCTCTAATGCAGGTACAGGAGTAACAACCATTATGCGCTTACCCTGTGCGAGGGCTCTCTCTTTTGCTACCGCAGTTTGAACCGCTGTCAGAATTTTTTTGGTACAAGTGAATTTCATTTTAGCTTGTGTGTACAAGTGCGATTTGTAAGCTATGGGTACTTTTTCTCCTTCATTAAAGGTTGCGTACGTGAATCTGCATCTTCCTGGAATGATTCAGATCACTAGGTTGCGTATGTTTACGCGTGTTTGTAAATGTGTTGTTGCTAACATGTCTGTTTGCACTGAACGTAAAATTTCTGTGTGTTTTTGAGTCCAATTAACTGTTTTGAAATCAGGTTTGATTAATTTGTAGAGAGGTTTAACCCTTTCTGCGTAATTTAGAATGTCAGTTCTTCTGAAATTTAGGAAACCTAGAATTGACTGTAAGTGTTTCAGCATTTTTGGAGGTTGGAGCAGCGCACTTTTCTCTAGAAAGTTTGCTGCCAGGCTTTTGCCTTCACTTGATAATTCATATCCTTGAAACAGGACGTTGAGGTGGGCAATTCGTGATTTTTTAAATTAAATTTATACCCCTCAGAGGCGAAGCCCAATATTATGGTGTTCACCCTGTTCAAGTGCCTATCCAAGACATTGTCTGTTAGATAGATGTCATCGACATATGATAATGCTTCATCATCATAGGTTTGTAGTAACTCTGTTACTCTGGCTGAAAATAACCCTGGACTATTCTTGAATCCCTGGGGGATACAACAGAATTGACGCTGTGTCCCCATGATTGAGAAAGCGGTCAAATACCTGTTTTCCGCTGCAATGTTTTGATAGAAGAAAGCATTAGAAATATCTAATGTTGTTTTATATTTTTTTCGCACAATGTTATTCATTAGTGCTGCACTGTGTGCATTTTGTACTGCAAAAGTTTTGCAACAGGAGTGTAAATGTCTGTAATCCAAAACTAGACGATATGTAATGTCTGGTTTTGAGACAGGAAACAAAGGATTGTTCATTGACGAGGTGCACGTTTCAATCACCCCTTGGTATTCAAGTAGATTTAATATCTCCCCGACTTGTTTTTTAGCTTCTTGCTTAACCGGGTACTGCCTTTGTGCAGTTGGTTGAGTTTTTAACTGGATTTTATGTTGAGGAGAATCCTCATACCATCCTACATTATTTTTATATAATGCAGGAGACTGGGCTACTGCCCATTTCCTTGCATAAGTATATTTTTTTATGAATTGGAATATGATTGGAGAAGGCTGGCATAATGATGTCTTTGCCATGTGGGCACTCCCTGACAAATTCAGGTGGCCAGTCTTGTTCAGCTAGAAGAATGGCATAACCCTTAGAGAGCATCTCCCAAAAGGGTGCTCTTATTTTTCTAGTTATATCCCCTCTATCTGGAGTGTTATTTCATATAACTTATGTGGGACACTAACTCTGGTATCAGCAGTTTCAACTTGGATGTACTCATTCAAGCCCACTGTCTCCAGATGATCCTTCAAGATCTTGCAAGCTACGGTTACTTCTGCTGCGCTTTCCAACATTGTCTGAGCCCACTCCCCGTTCTTGAGTTGTGTCCTCAAGATACTCGCATGTCTGATTTTTAGACCTGCTACCTTCTTTATGGTGAATTGGGTTTTCTTTTTTTTTTAAATGGGTTGATCATCTTTGGACTTTACGCATTCTTATTTTTGTTCTGACCGTCCCCTTCTTTCGAATTTATGTGATGAAGTCTGAAAGGTACGAGAGGAACGTGTATCACTATCTTGATATCTATCAGGTTTTCTTGACATTATCCCTATTCCTGAGGTTATACCTCCTTTCAGAGGGCACCTTTTGAGGAGACCTACCTCGGGATTGAGAACGTTTCTCTTTAGAATTTTGTTTAGTGTTCTCCCAATTCTTTTTAGGAAGAGTGAGAGTGTTTTTAATGAAAACCTTTTCAGGACTTTCAGTCAGCTGGGATTTCTCTGATTTACCACCCAAACTGTCTCTACTTAGTTCTTCATAGGATTGTTCTATTATTCTGGCTAGTGCTTGTGGTTGCTCAGTTACATCAAATTCTCTTAGCTTTAGGCAGATTGCCACGGATGCTGCTTCACCTTTAATATTAGCTAATATTATTGTTGAGACCTGTTTGAAATCTTTCAGCAACTTCATACCTAGATTTAAAGCAGGCTCTGCCCTGTATTCATTTTGAATCTATTTCAGGACGTCTGGTATTACCGCTATAGATGGAACACCATGTGTTTTGGTGTAGATTGCAGCAAAGACTGTACCCCAAGTGTTGCAGTCCTCCAGGGGTGCTGCTATCCCCAATGGTAAACAGATTGTTAAAATCCTGTGTTTCTCAAGAGGGGTAGTATCAAGAAATATTGCCTCAATTTGAGTAATTTTTGGAGCTATCCAGATTGGAATTTATTCCCTTTTTTCGGGTAATTTACAAATGACTGATTGTATTGTCTGTGGTGTGATTTTATTTGGGTTCCCCCAGTAAGGGTTGTGTTGTGGAATCCTTATAGGAGGTTGGACTGTTAGAGTCCGCATGACATATTGAACCAAATGTCTATGTATTTTTATTAGTTGTTTTAGTTGAACTAATAGTTACGCATCTGACATTTCTTCAATTGCAGAATGTGGTGTATAGCTGGCTAATAACAGCCATGTTGCTCCTGGTCTACCTATTGGACTGAGCCTGGTAAAGTGATTTTGATGTTGTAGGGCGCCTTTAAACCAGAGCGCATGCTCTTGGTATGTTAGTGGAATTTCAACATCCTCGAAAGGGATGTATTCCGTTGGATGTTCCTCTTCTTTGTACAAGTGAAACACATGTGATCCTGGATTTCCTTCAGGGAATGTAACCCATGAAAAGAATAGCTCTGTCTGACGATATTCATGTGCCTCTATTACAAAAATGACTCTACTACCTCTTGATGATAGGCCATTTGTTATAAGTTTTATAGTGATGGCTTTCCTTAATTTTCTGGGATGATTATAGCATCCACATTGGTCTCTTGGAAACCTGTAACATCAAAGCCTGGTACAGCATTATTGTCTGTAGCTCCACTGTTCTCGGTGTTGTTATCTGGCATTTTGTTTAATGAAAGTTGCAGAGCAAGTTTCAAGGAAGCAAAGATAAGGTGCACAATATTTTGGAACACTGTATTCTTCAACGTTGAACAAACCAAAAACAAATACATAGGATTTTTGTCCTATTCAGATATGGCGGATATTTTATCCTTTTACCCACTCCAGACATCTATTGGAGTATTTGACGAGAAAAAGGGGTCTCTGATAAAAGCACGACTGAGTTACTTTAGTATCTAGAGTTAAATTAGTGCCTTACCAAACGTTGGGCGCCATGTAGTGTAGTTCCTATATTCCCAATAGGCTCTGTGCATTGGAATAATATATCCTATAGTTTAGACGTAGGACTGAGGTCGCCTAGGTCTTTATTGAATATATTAAACTTAATAGTGAGTGCCAGCTAGCTCAGAGGTCACTAGAAAGTTTCTCGAATTCACAAGAAGGGATTCGTTTCTGACAACCGCATAAACATGACAAATTTGTTTACCAAGAATAAGAAATGTATTTCTAGAGTCGCAGAAACAATAGATAAGTATTTCACTCAAACACTTGTGCGTGTGAAGAAATCAAGAAACCTTCCTAGGGGTCTCACTGATACTTGGTCCTTTTAAACCAACAAAGAAGAAATTGGCATAGAAGCTGAAATATAAAAGTTACAACTTTATTTACCTCAAATGAGTCAGACTACGTCACACAGAAGCCTTAGCAACTGAATCAGGCAGTCTAAGGGGTACAGAAAACTGGGGCCTTATATATGCTTAGGGTTACATAGTCAGTATAAGACCAAGGAGCAGTACTGGCTCATATAAGCATGCAAAATGTCTAATATGGATATGCAAGATCTGCTTGCACAACAAAGTGGGAGGAGCTAACAGTGGCTGGTTTTTGGCAAACACATCCTGACATTTACATACTAGAAACAGTTGCAAGGACAGCTACAAGCTCAACTGAGCATATGCGAAGGTGGAAGATGCTGAATATAGTTTGTTTCTAGGCAGATTACTAGAGCAGTCAACACTGAGGGAGGACAGAGCACATGGTGAGCATGTGGCAGCCCATGGCAAACTAAAATGGCTGCCAGAAATACAAAATGGCATTCAGCTCATGCTAACAAATCTGTCCAATATTTAACAGATAAAGAGCTAAAGACATTCCTATGATCCAGTAGGAACATAGAAAATATTTGCATATTAATTTTCATAAACTTATCAATATCCTAATTCATTGCTAGGTGGGCATTTTCCGTTCTAAACATTTCATTAAGCGGGTATAAGCAGGAATACAAAGGGAACGGAGCATCAGGTCATAATTAACATACAGATTGCAGGAGAGAGTAATGACCACTATTACAAACAGAATTATCATCTTTCTAGTCCTTAGCAAAAGCAAATCCTAAAATCATCTAGTAAACATTTTCAGGGCTCCTATGCATTGCAGTGACCATCCATTTTAAAATAGCTAACAGGACATCTCTAATAAAAACATTTTCCAATTGACTGTTATATTTTCCTTGTATGAGGGCTAGAACATCAATCATATCTGGGACCAGGAGGACCACACAGGGCCATGGGAATTAGAACAAAGAGCTGCAAAGGGCTGCTCCTCCTCAAAAATGAGACGACTAAAGGGGTACATTATTGACAAGAAAAAAGAAGAAGTCCTTGGGGAAATTGAAGCCGCTATACAACCAACCAGAGGGGAGTCTTTTCCCTGTGTCCTTTTGAGCCTCACAGGCAGCCTCTTGTTGTTTCCACGGTGGAGCTGCACAACTCGCAACTCAAGAATCACAGCCCAGTTTCAAGGAAAAAGTCTCTTCTTTCAGGATAGGGCAGTCACCCACCAGGCAAATGCTCTTAGGGATCCTGTCCAGTGTCTCAGGCAGTGCACCAGTTTTCTTCACTTCAATCCAACAGGCATCAGATACACAGCACCTGTACCCTAATCTCAAGTCCTTCCCTAACTCCTGTATTGCTCTGCTGGCGCACTGTTCATTCGTTGAGGCAAAACATTGCATCCAGTGTGCTCAGGCACCTCTTGACCAACAAACAAAGGAGCAAACTTGTATTCTCTTTACGAGCAGGATTCAGAGGCCTGATTCTAGGATCTCTGAAGCAACCCTTGTTTCAAAAGGGGTCACCTCAAGCAAAGTCTCCTTGCCATTCTGGTCGGTCTGTGACTCTCAGCTGGGCTTAAAATACAATTTCTCCTTTCTGATTTGTGACCCTGTCTTTCACCCAAGACAGTAGCAGGGGTACACATTTGATCACAGGGCTTCCGCCTTTACTGAGGTCCTAGTTGCCAGCAATGCCTGTGCTGGTTACCTTCACTTTGGCTTCTAGCTAGGCTGTTGCTGGCGCTGACTCCCCAGGCTGAATCTGATGTCCGGGCCCCTCTGGCAATAGTTGTAAGGCAGCAAATATCTATTGGTGGACAGAACAAAAGGTCTTTAGACAAGGCACAGAAACAGTCTATCAACAGAGAGGATAGTGTTAGAATACTTCCTGGTCTTGGGATGCCCCATATATTAGCAAGGCACCCAAGAACCACTTTCATCTCATCTATGAGAGAGTAAAAAAAACAACAGCCTGGACCTATTGGCAAGTATAAAAAGAACTCTTTGGTGAACTAACAAGATTAATACATTACCCAATCCCAAGCAGCAAAGGAAGTCTATATTCATTTTCTAAATTGTTTGGAAAAGAGAAAAACAACACAGACATACTCTAAATCCTTACATTGGTGTATTCCTGTGTGCTAATCTAAAAACCCTAAAAAAAAGGAAATTTTCTACACTTTTGCTCATAAACTTTACATTACTTGTACAGGACTGCAGACACTTCTAAAATGATTCTTCTTAATAAAAGGCAACTACATTGTACGTTTTAGGACCATGCTCTCATGTTATAGGAGCAGCAGGAAAATCTAAAACTGCTAATTTAACAGGGTTTCTTATCTATAAAACAACATTTTCTTCAAAACATTTTTTTGCCAAGGATCACATGGGCATCTTCCCTACGTTCTACTTTTCATGATCCAAACTATGCAACATTAGCTCTAATAAGGACTGTCACTTTATTTACATGGACTAGCTAATAAAAAACTAGCAATGCCCTTGCAAAACTATGTAGCAAGGAATAACATACAATAATGGTGTTATCATCTAAGAATTTTAGAACAAAAACTACCCACATCTAGCTCCCCTTAAAGGTCAAAATAAGAGAACAACAATCTAGACTACAGATCCTGTCATAAATTCATCAAACAAGGTGGGTAGTAACATAACATATATATTTTATTTATTTTATTAATGCGAACAATGTTTAACACAGTATTACTGAATAGCCAATTAAGTGTCTCATTGCTATTTCACGGACAATTTAGACAGGCTAAAAAAAATTTGAGAAAAGGAGAGAGCAACATACATATTACCTAGCATTAATTTGTTGAGGAGATAGCCCCCTTCCCCCATTTTGACAGTAGGAAACCTGAAACAGGTTTCACTTCTGTCAACACTATCAACCCCTATTTGTAGCAACTGGCCATAAACAAAGTTATAGGAACTACATAGCACTTTTGAGGAGGTAAAGAATTGAATACCCAAACCCCAATCCTTTTAGAAAATGTACAAATATAACATGAGGGCGAATTCAATTCAAACTAAATCACATTAGCTCAGCCCTAGTAAGCACCAAACTAAAAGCATTAGTGCTGTATATATGGTCAAGCTCACATATACAATTGTATTGTGGTATATGAGTGCATAAACCTTGCTATTGCCAAAAAAAAATAAGCACAACTCCTCCTTCTTTCCCTGTGCTGCCATCTTGTCTTTCAAAAGGTTTCAGATGTCAAAATGTCAAAGCAAACTTTACTCTGATAGCCATGCTATGCTTCTAAATATAGAACTGACATTTAACTGTTCCCAGCTGTCCTATTCTGTGTGCAAATTTTCCGTGCAGCTTTCCCTATTCAAAGTCACCATGCAAAAGTAAAGCTGGCCCATTACCCTGTTTGTTAGTTTAATAACTTCTGCTGGTTTTTTATACATATTTTCAATTGTAAGCAGTGTGTAATATACTTGTTGAACAAGTTACTTACCTTCGGTAACGATATATCTGTAAGAAACATTAGTTAGTGTTAGATTCCTTACCTTAGAATATCCCCAGGCGTCAGTCTGGATCCGGAAACTTTTGCGTAGCAGTACCCCTGCGCGTCGGTAGGCGTCGTCTGCAGGCGTCCCCTGCGGCTCCGCGTCCGTCGTCGGCGTCGTGCGCCGTGATGACGTCGCTGGAGTATATAGACGCCGCCTCCGCGCGCTGACGTCAGTTCTTTGCACACAGCTTTTCCGCGCCAGGAGACGCAGAGCCATGAGAGAACCAACACTGGTGCCATGTAAAACTAGGGCCCTGAAAGGGATGACCTTAACCCTAGGTATCAGTTCGCAGAACGGGGAGGATGGGTGGGTTCGGTAAGGAATCTAACACTAACAAATGTTTCTTACAGATATATCGTTACCGAAGGTAAGTAACTTGTTCATCTGAAAGAAACACGTTAGTGTTAGATTCCTTACCTTAGAATACATACCCCAGCAATACCAACCCCGGTGGTGGGTCTGCGAACCAATACAATACTACACCAGAAAGTCCTGGAGGACAGAACGGCCAAAGAAGCCATCCCTCCGGACTTGACTGTCCAGGCAGTAGTGCCTCGCAAATGTGTGCAGCGAGGCCCACGTAGCCGCTTGGCAAATGTCCTGCAAGGGGACTCCCCGGCCCAGGGCAGTAGTAGCCGCCGTGGCCCGAGTGGAATGGGCCCTCAGCCCAACAGGAGGCTCCTTCCGAGCCAAAGAGTAGCACGCTTTGATGCAGAGGACGACCCATCGAGAGATGGTTCGTTTACAAACCGCCCGTCCCTTCTTCGCACCCACGTAGCCAACAAACAGTTGGTCATCCACCCGGAACTGGCGAGTGCGATCCATGTAAAAGGAAAGCGCACGTTTTGGGTCCAGACGATGGAGCCGCTCTTCATCCTTTGAAGGATGCGGAGGCGGGAAGAAGGAAGGGAGGGTGATGGACTGCCCGATGTGAAAGGCCGAAACAACCTTGGGCAGGAAAGAAGGCCTAGTCCTCAGAACCACCTTGTCAGGATGAATGGATAGGAAAGGAGGTTGGACAGAAAGAGCCTGGAGCTCACTCACCCTCCTGGCAGAGGTGATGGCAACCAGGAAAGCCGTCTTTAAAGTCAGGAGACGGAGAGGACAAGAATGAAGGGGCTCAAAGGGAGCACACATCAGGAAAGTTAGAACCAGGTTCAAATCCCACTGAGGTATCACAAACGGAACAGGTGGAAACATGTGAGTGATGCCTTTCAAGAATCGAGTTACAATCGGGGATTTGAACAAAGAAGGCTGATCAGGAAGCCTCAAAAAGGCTGAAAGGGCAGAAAGGTAGCCCTTGATAGTGCCCAGAGCAGAGCCCTGCTGGGCAAGAGAAAGAAGAAACAGAAGAACCTCCGAAAGGGGGGCAGAAAGAGGATCCACAGCCTTTGCTGTGCACCATGCCACAAATCTGTTCCACCGACAGGCGTATACCGACTTAGTGGAGGGACGCCTGGCTGCCAGAATAACATCACAGACTTCAGGAGGCAAGTCAAATGGCCTCAACTGCCGCCGCTCAATCTCCAAGCATGGAGGTGGAGACTGGACAGGTTCGGGTGGAGGACCGTCCCCTGCTGCTGCGACAGAAGGTCCTCCTGAAGGGGCAGGCGGATTGGGGGACCGACTGACATGCTGAGTAGCTCGGGATACCAGTACCTTCGAGCCCAGTCCGGAGCCACAAGGATAACTTGGGCCCGGTCGCGCCTGATCTTCTTCAGCACTCTGGGCAGAAGTGGCATAGGCGGAAAGGCGTATAACAGACCGCAACTCCACTCGCGCCGAAAGGCGTCGCCGTGCGAGTGCCGTCTTGGAAACTCCAACGCGCAGAACTGATGACATTGCGCGTTCTCTTCTGTGGCGAATAGATCTAACCAAGGCTCTCCCCATTGCAGAAAGATGCCTTGCGCCACGTCCGAGTTCAGACGCCATTCGTGATCCATCGAGCACCGACGGCTGAGTTCGTCCGCCCTGGCGTTCAGAGAACCTGCCAGGTGTTGAACCGTCAGAGTCACGCCCTGACGTTCCAGCCATTGCCAGAGGCGCAGAGCCTCCTGGCAAAGGGTCCACGACCCCACTCCGCCCTGTTTGTTGCAGTACCACATGGCGGTGGTGTTGTCGGTGAACACCTGCACTACACTCCCGTTGACAAAGGGGAGGAATGCCTTCAGTGCCAGACGAATCGCCCGCAGCTCCAACAGATTGATATGGAGCCGGGACTCCGCCGGAGACCAGATGCCTCTGATCTCTGCCTCTCCCAAGTGGCCACCCCAGCCCTGGAGGGACGCGTCCGTCACGACAACGTGCTCTGGTTGGGGAAGGGAGAGGGACTTGCCCCTGACCCAATCGCGGTCCGTAAGCCACCACTGCAGTTGTCTCGCAGTGCCCTCCGAGATCAAGACGTGGTCGGACAAGTTGCCCTGATGCTGTGCCCACTGAAACTTCAGGTCCCACTGCAGAGCCCGCATCCGCCACCGGGCGTGATGCACCAGAAGGATGCAGGAAGCCATCAGTCCCAGCAGCCGCAGCGTCAACCTGACCGAAACTCGGGATAGCGGCTGAAAGATGGGAAGCAAAGCCTGAATATCCCGAACCCGCCGTTCCGGAGGATAAACCCGAAACTGTGCCGAGTCCAGAACCGCTCCGATGAAAAGGAGCTTTTGAGAGGGACACAGGTGTGATTTCGGCACATTGATGGAGAACCCCAGGTCGTGCAAGAGGTCTGCCGTCATCTGAAGGTGGTGGACGACTGTCTGGGGCGAGCCCGCCTTCAACAACCAGTCGTCTAGGTAGGGGAAGACTGAAACCCCCAACCTGCGCAGATGGGCTGCGACCACCGCCATCACCTTTGTGAACACCCGTGGGGCGCTGGTAAGGCCGAAGGGGAGCACGATAAACTGAAAGTGCTCCAGGCCTACCGTGAACCGCAGGTAACGCCGGTGGGCCGGCAGGACGGGAATGTGAAAATAGGCGTCCTGCAAGTCCAACGCTACCATCCAGTCTTGTGGGTCTAGAGCAGCCAAGACCTGAGCTAACGTCAACATCTTGAACTTCTCCTTCCGGAGGAAGCCGTTGACGTTCCTTAGATCCAAGATAGGACGTAGGCCCCCCTTGTCCTTCTTGGGCACCAGAAAGTAGTGGGAATAGCAACCACGCCCTACTTCTGGCCCAGGAACGCGCTCGATGGCCCCCTTGGCCAAGAGGGCCGTAACTTCCTCCTGCAGAAGTGTCAAGTGGTACCCCGACACACGGTGGTTCTGCGGTGGCATGGCTGGAGGAGAGGTCTCGAAGGGGAGGGAGTAGCCCCTTCGGACGATTTGCAGCACCCACCTGTCCGAAGTGATCGTGCGCCAGTGAGCGTGGTGATGGCGAACCCTGCCACCCACTGGCGTCACATGGGGCCGAAAGCACGGACTAGGAGGATTTTGGGGTAGATGCTGCGGGGGAAGGTGTGGTCTGACCCCGCCGTTGTCCCCGACCGCCACCACGGCGGTTTCCACGGCCGCCACCGCGTTGAAAGGATTGTTGCGGCGCGTGGCTGGCAGCACGTGTGGGGGCGCCCCTTCCTTTGCCACGAAAGGGACGAAATGAACCCGTTTGCTGACGCTGGGTCGAGAGACCCAAGGACTTGGCCGTGACCCTGGAGTCCTTGAAGCGTTCCAGCGCGTGGTCCGCCTTGTCACCGAACAGGTGACAGCCATCAAACGGCATGTCCATCAAGGTATTCTGGACATCAGCCGAAAAATTGGCGGATCTCAGCCAGGCGTGGCGACGAATCGCCACCGTCGTTGACATAGCCCTGCCCAGCGAGTCGGTCGTATCAAGACCACACCGTATCGAATATTTCGCTGCATCCCGGCCCTCAGCCACAGCTTGACCGAGTTTTGCCCGCACCTCCATGGGGCATTCTGGCAGCAGTTCCGCAACCGTATCCCACACAGAGTGGGTGTAGCGGCCCAAGAGGCAAGCGGTGTTGCAAGACCGCAGGCCCAAACTAATGGACGAGAAGACCTTCTTGCCAAATTGGTCATACCTCTTGGATTCCCGGTCGGGCGGGGCCGACGGGAATGCGGACTGGGAGGTCGAGGCCTGGATCACCAGACTCTCAGGGGTGGGGTGGGTAGACAGGAACTTGGGGTCGTCCGGACAAGGACGGTGGCGCCTGGCCACGTTCCGATCAACAGGCGCACCTGAAGCGGGCCTGGACCACGTGCCCAACAGAACGTCTGACAAGGCTTCATTAAACGGCAGCAGTGGCTCCTGTGGGCATGACTGCGGTTTGAAGACCTCGGTGAGGATGTTAGGCCTCACGGCCGCGACGGGGAGCTCAAGGTGTAAGGCCTTGGCAGCCCTCATCAGCACCACAGAATAGGCAGCTCCCTCCACCGATGCCACGGAAGGAGGAGAGATCAAACCAGGGTTAGGAGAGTCGTCC
The DNA here is from genome assembly GCF_964263255.1 of Lissotriton vulgaris. NCBI lineage: Eukaryota > Metazoa > Chordata > Amphibia > Caudata > Salamandridae > Lissotriton > Lissotriton vulgaris. The sequence goes on along the minus strand of NC_141700.1, from coordinate 238,164,695 downwards.
AGACCACTGGCATCCCCCAAGTCACCTGTCCAGTCCGGGTCATACTGGCACTCGCGTGACAGAGGGTCCTCGGACCCCTCCCAACCTTCACCGAACTCTTCATCTTCTCCGTATTCGGAGTCAACGATGTAGACCGGCTCCTCGGGGTTCATGGGCCCTATCGGCGCCGGGACCGGCGTCGAGCGACGACCGTCCGGCGCCGCGTCCGGCGTCGGTGAAGGTAAGGGGACGGCGCCGCCCGGAGCCGGCGCCGGAACCCCGCCGCCGGCCGGAGCCGGCACCGGAGAACCGGCGCCGCGCGGGGGCGGCGTCGGGGGCAACCCCGATGGTAACGGCGCCGGGGAGGCCGGAAGACCAGCCGGCGCCGATCCCGAAGGCCCTTGCAGCGCCGGGGTCGGAGCCGTCGGCGGCGCCGGGGCCGGAGCACCCGACGGCGCCGAGGCAGGGACACCCGAACCGCCAGGGCCCCCAGACGGTAGCACTGGGCCCGAAGGCGCCGTAGGCCCCGTCGGAGAAGCGAGCGCCCTCATGGCCATGAGGAACGCCTCGATCTCCTCCGGCGTCGCGCCGTGCCCAGGGACCGGAGGGTATGAGGCAGGCCGCGCCGGCGACTCTCGCGGAGCCGCGGGGTTGGGGTCACCCGAGCCCCCGGCCGCATCGCGCGAGCGTCGGGGGGAGTCGGGGGTACGATGACGACGCCCCGACTTCTTGTGCTTCTTACCTGATGAGCCTGACGAGTGGTGTCGACTTCCGGAACGCTCGGCGCGGCTCCGCGACCGCTCCCTCGAACGCTCTCTCGACCTCCGGCCGGACCGGGACCGCTCCCGGTCCCGACGTGGGGCCGACACCCGGAGCTCCAGTAGCTTGCGGGACCGCTCCCGCCTAGCCTTGTTGGTGAGGGCCCGGCAGTCGACACAGGAGTCCACGTCGTGGTCGGGGCCCAGACACCGGAGACAGAGGCGGTGATGGTCTGTGACCGACATCGCGCGCTCACAGTCATCACAGTGCTTGAACCCAGGCATCCTATCAGGCACAATTAGAGAAATAACAATCGAAAAACTTGGTCAAAAGACCGGAGTACTGCTCTTCAGATCTGCGTCCACTGGCGCGGAAAAAAGAAGAACTGACGTCAGCGCGCGGAGGCGGCGTCTATATACTCCAGCGACGTCATCACGGCGCACGACGCCGACGACGGACGCGGAGCCGCAGGGGACGCCTGCAGACGACGCCTACCGACGCGCAGGGGTACTGCTACGCAAAAGTTTCCGGATCCAGACTGACGCCTGGGGATATTCTAAGGTAAGGAATCTAACACTAACGTGTTTCTTTCAGATTAACAATATAGTAGTCAGCTATTTGTATTATACCTAAATGTATGCATTTACTGAAGCCTAAAGCACTTTAAAAGCTGCTTTAAATGGAGAAAATGCTGTTTAAATACTTAATTTTGCCCAATTTCGACTTTGATATTTAGGGCACTTAAAAATGAAGTTTTTATAATTTTTTTGTATAATAGTCATCTTCTAAATGTTTTCTAGATAGTCCAGGAGTGAGAAATCAAAAATAATCATATATACCGTTATAAATATGAGTTTTTTTACACCTGCGCAGAGTACAGAAACACAGATATGCAGATGCGCAGATACAAAAACAGAGATTATCCTTACCAACAATCCTTCTTGAGTATCTGAGTCCACCATACAGAGTGCAGCGGAAGACGTTAAATGTGCTTCATTCTGTGAGAACGCAACTCTATAGTTCTACAGTGAGATAGTGCATTTTAGCCTCAAAGGAAGCAATGTCCTCAAACGGAACATTGTTGGCACCAGGATCTAAAGCAGGCTTAAGAAGCCTTGGATGCAGTCAGTCTTTTATTAACTATCATGACCGACACAATGTGATCCATAATACTTCCATCTTGGCAGAAATTACATTCAAGCACAGGCCCCCACTAGAAGGTAGTTATGACATTCAGGTGCTAAAAACGCCTTTTTAATGCCTAAAGGAATGATTGTGAGCTTTACTTACCATACATATTGGTCAAATGATGCCCTATGCCGGAAGACTTTCTTTTTTTTTTTCTTCAGTATCGGCAATTTGTTGCGAAACACTGCCAGTGCTGGTCATTCAGTATAATCTGCAGATGGAAAAGTCCACTGTTAGCACATTTACTGCAAGCAATACAAAAAATCATGCTTTTTAGGTCTCGCCTGTCGATGCGCATGCGCATCGAGCTTGCGAGACTATGGGGGCTTATCCACTCTTTAACCAACTTGCAAGGAATTGTGGCGATTCCTTGCAGTGCACGAGAAATTTAAGGTCAATGCGCATGCGCAATGAGCTTCAAAGCGCGTGCACATGGCCCCAGCCGCCTGCCTTGCCTGCTCTCTCTGTCACAGCCTCCCCCAGCTCCGCCCCCTCACTTCTTGATTGCACTGCCGCTAGGCCGTGCCTCCCCTACTCTCCTCCCCCCTCCTCCTACTCTCCTCTCCCCTCCTCCTCCTACCCTCCTCCCCTGCCTGCCGTGTCGCACCTCTCCCCGCTGCTAACAAAGACACATACCATTCACGAAAAATTGGACCCCGAAATCAAATTTCGGACGTTTTTTTTTTTTTATCTAGTAACAGTATAAGAGTAATATTATGTATTTAGTGTTTAAGGCAAAGTTATGTTGCATAAAAAACGTTTTTGAAATAAATGCCCGCCTGCAGCCACCTGCCTTGCATGTTTTTCACCTCAGGCGCATCCCTCCCACACACCCGCTCCGCCCCCTCCCCTGCCTGCCGTGTTGCATTTCTTCTACAGCCTTCGACATCTGTTCCCCAACCCACAAACGCCAGCACCTCCCCTCTCTCTTCCCGGACACAGCCAGGCTCGCAATTCCACTCCCCCTCACGACGCACCTCCGGATCCGCCCCCTCCCCACTCTCTCTACCACCACTCTAGCACTGCTTGTCTTCCGTGAAACTGTCTGCCACACGAAAGTCTTACCATTAACAAGACCTATTGCCCAGCAGAAATGATTTTCGTCTTGAACTCTAACTTGCACAAATCTCTTTTTTGGGACAATGAAACATACTTATTTGTTAACAAACTTTTCTACAGCCTTCGACATCTCTTCCCCAACCCACAAACGCCAGCACCTCCCCCCTCTGTTCCCGGACACAGCCAGGCTCGCAATTCAACTCCCCCTCCCCAGACGCCAGCACCTCCCCTCTCTGTCCCTGCACACAGCCAGGCTCTCACAACACAATAAACGAAAGACTTGAAACTGAAATCGTCGACAAAAAGAAATAATGACAGACGCATTACAAGCTATATCGCCGTGTACATTCCCCAATCAGCAGGCCTACTATTCCCACCCCTCCCTCTACACCGTGCTAAGCAAAAAATAGCGATTGTATGTATAGCATTGCACCTAAAAAACATTTAATATTTTGACATTATAAACGAAAAAAAAAACACAGACTCACTCCCATTCAGCGGGCTTACTATTTCCCCCCCTCCCTCTACAGCGTGCTACGCAAAAATTAGCGATTGTATCTATAGCATTGCACCTAAAAAACATTTAATATTTTGACATGATTATAAACGAAATAAAAGACACAGACTCAGTCCCATTCAGCGGGCCTACTATTTCCCTCCCCCGACACAGCGTGACATCACAGAGCCTCTAGCACATCCACGTGACTAAACAGTCCTCGCAACCCGCCCTAACCCCCAACAATACGTCGGACCTGCTCGGACCACTCTTCAATCCCATTTACATGAACACACAGGCAGGCCACAGACTCCAAGGCTTTCGTCAACAAAACTACAGGATGCTAGAGTACTTTAAGCGCCGTCGTCAAGATTGTAATCACTTGTGAAGTTCCTTTGGGGATGTGCTAATTTAGAACAGCAGGATGCGAGCCGGGTGTTAGCCCGAGAACAACAACAAACCCAAAAAAACAAAAAAATCCCACTGAAAGAAAATACTAACACTAGAAACGTGATGCTTTTTTGACAAAACTCCTTTACTTTACATACCATGCCTACTATTTCACAGCCTCCCTCTAAAGCGTGGTATGTAAAATTGGGGGATTGTACGTCGACGCTTGCACAGACTAAAGATTTCGTTTGTTGCCTTCAGTGAAAGATTTCCGATGTTGCCTTCGTTGGGATAACCACCATCTTTCTCATACACACACATTAAGGGACGCATCCGCAGCAAAGTTCTGTATTTACAATACGTACACACACAGCAACAACAATTCCAGCATTTAAAACTACCTACAGACACATTCAAGGGCCGCATCCTCAGCAATGCTCACGATTTTCATAATAAAAATAACGACATCACTTTAAGGGAAAATATTGCATCCAGCCTCTGTCCCATTCAGCACCATACATAAGCTCATACCATTTCGCCACATCTGTCTCTACATTTATGTATTGCCAGACAAATCAGCCACCATCTTTCTCATTCTACAACCGTACACACACACCAAAACAACGATAACAGGATTTCAAAGTAGCCACACACACATTAAGGGACGCATCCTCAGCAAAGTTCTGTATTTTCCTAATAAACATAACGTCACAAGTTTGAGCATGGATATTACAAGAGTGGTACTTTTAAAAGGTAAACTTTTTATACTTTGACAGCTTTATATATGCCATTTGTAAGGGTAACTTGTAGCAGACAGTTGAAGTCGAATTACAGGAAGGGAAAAAAAATGGCGTTTGCTTTGTCAGTTGAGAGCGAACTCTTATGTGCGATTAAGGGAGTTGCCCATGGAAGTCTACTGTCGCGCCAATGTCGAAACTTCATCTGCATACACATTCAAACATTCACACTTCCAAGTCGCGCACATCAGCTAGTGTGACTTTTCCTTGGGGCAAGGGAAGGATTAAAACCTTTGATCCTACAAACGCAACAAAAACACAGAGCATGCTCGTTGTGCACATTTTGCCGTTATGCACCCACAACGGCTCTTTTGACTACATGCTTGTTCCGAAACATACACTAATTATTATAAAGGCCAGCAACACGTACACACACAACAGCATTAACTCACATAAGCACACACTACAGCGCACAAACACAAACACAAAAGTGAAAGAAAGTGCCAGTCACAAGAGGGATGGATACTTTTAATTAAAAAATACTTGTGTACTACATTCATAAAAACAACAGGCTCATCCCCATTCACCTTGACTCCTATTTTATAGCCTCCCTCTAGAGCGCCCTATGGAAAAATGGTGAATTTTACGTCTACGCTTGCACATACTAAAAATTTAATCCGTTGTCTTCATTGGCATAAACTTATTACAACTATTCCAATGCTTGCAACACACCAAGAACAACGATTACAGGATTTACAAGTAGCCACACACACATTAAGGGACGCATCCGCAGCAAAGTTCTGTATTTACAACACGTACACACACAGCAAAAACAATTCCAGCATTTAAAACTACCCACAGACACATTTAAGAGCCGCATCCGCAGCAATGCTCACGATTTTCATAATAAAAAAAACAACACAACTTTGATGGCAAATATTGCATCCGGCCTCTGACCCATTCAGCACCATACATCAGCTCATAACATTTCGCCACATCTGTCTCTACATTTATGTATTGCCAGACAAATCGGCCACCATATTTATCATTCTACAACCCGTACAAACACACACAGAACAACAATTACAGTATTTACAAGTAGCCACACACACATTAAGGGACGCCTCCGCAGCAAAGTTCTGTTTTTACAAGACGTACACACACACCAACAACAATTCCAGCATTTAAAACTACCCACAGACACATTCAAGGGCCGCATCCTCAGCAATGCTCACGATTTTCATAATAAAAATAACGATACCACTTTAAGGGTGTCGTTATTTTTGCACCCTCACCCTCACTCACCCTCACCCTCACTCACCCTCAACCCCTCACCTACCCTCACCCTCACTCACCCTCAACCCCTCACCCTCACTCACTCAACACCTCACCCTCACTCACCATCAACATCTCACCCTCACTCACTCTCAACACCTCACCCTCAACCCCTCACCCTCAACCACTCATCCTCACCCTCACTCACCCTCACTCACCCTCAACCCCTCACCCTCACTCACCCTCAACCCCTCACCCTCACTCACCCTCAACTCCTCACCCTCAACACTTCACCCTCAACCCCTCACTCACTCTCAATCTCACTCACCCTCACTCACCCTCAACCCCTCCCCCTCACCCTCACTCACCCTCACCCTCACTCACCCTCAACCCCTCACACTCACTAACCCTCAACCCCTCACCCTCACCCTCACACCCTCAACTCTTCACCCTCAACCCCTCACTCACCCTCACTCTCACTCACCCTCACTCACCCTTAACACCTCAGCCTCACCCTCACTCACCCTCACTCACCCTTAACACCTCAGCCTCACAATCACTCACCCTCACTCACCCTCAACCCCTCACCCTCCCTCACCCTCACTCACCCTCACCCACACTCACCCTCACTCACCCTCACTCACCCTCAACACCTCACCCTCACTCACCCTCACCCACACTCACCCTCACCCTCACTCACCCTCAACGCCTCACCCTCACTCACCGTCAACACCTCACACTCACTAACCCTCACCCTCAACCCCTCACCCTCTCACCCTCACTCACCCTCACCCACACTCACCCTCACTCATCCTCAACCCCTCACCCTCACTCACCCTCACCCACACTCACCCTCAACCCCTCACCCTCACTCACCCTCACTCACCCTCAACGCCTCACCCTCACTCACCCTCAACACCTCACCCTCACCCTCACTCACCCTCAAACCCTCACCCTCACTCACCCTCAACCCCTCACCCTCACTCACCCTCAACCCCTCACCCTTTCACCCTCAACCCCTCACTCACCCTCACTCTCACTCACCCTCACTCACCCTCACTCACCCTCAACCCCTCCCCCTCACCCACCCTCACTCATCCTCAACACCTCACCCTCACTAACCCTTAACCCCTCACCCTCACACCCTCAACCCTTCACCCTCACTAACCCTCAACCCCTCAATCACCCTCACCCTCACTCACCCTCAACACCTCACCCTCACTAACCCTCAACACCTCACTCATCCTCACTCTCACTCACCCTCACTCACCCTCAACACCTCAGCCTCACCCTCACTCACCCTCACCGTCACCCTCACCCTCACTCACCCTCAACCCCTCATGCCATTTTGAAGGGTAACTTGGAGCAGACAGTTGAAGTCGAATTACAGTAAGGGAGAAAATGGCGTCTGGAAACGTGATTTTTTTTAACAAAACTCCTATAGTTTACATACCATGCCGTACACACACACCAACAACAATTCCAGCATTTAAAACTACCCACAGACACATTCAAGGGCCGCATCCTCAGCAATGCTCACGATTTTCATAATAAAAATAACAACACAACTTTGATGGCAAATATTGCATCCAGCCTCTGACCCATTCACCACCATACATCAGCTCATAACATTTCGCCACATCTGTCTCTACATTTATGTTTTGCCAGACAAATCAGCCACCATATTTATCATTCTACAACCCGTACACACACACACAGAACAACAATTACAGTATTTACAAGTAGCCACACACACATTAAGGGACGCCTCCGCAGCAAAGTTCTGTTTTTACAAGACGTACACACACACCAACAACAATTCCAGCATTTAAAACTACCCACAGACACATTCAAGGGCCGCATCCTCAGCAATGCTCACGATTTTCATAATAAAAATAATGACACCACTTTAAGGGTATCGTTATTTTTGCACCCTCACCCTCACTCACCCTCACCCTCACTCACCCTCAACCCCTCACCTACCCTCACCCTCACTCACCCTCAACCCCTCACCCTCACTCACTCAACACCTCACCCTCACTCACCATCAACATCTCACCCTCACTCACCCTCAACACCTCACCCTCAACCCCTCACCCTCACTCACCCTCACTCACCCTCAACCCCTCACCCTCACTCACCCTCAACCCCTCACCCTCACTCACCCTCAACTCCTCACCCTCAACACTTCACCCTCAACCCCTCACCCTCAACACTTCACCCTCAACCCCTCACTCACTCTCAATCTCACTCACCCTCACTCACCCTCAACCCCTCCCCCTCACCCTCACTCACCCTCACCCTCACTCACCCTCAACACCTCACACTCACACTCACTAACCCTCAACCCCTCACCCTCACCCTCAAACCTTCACCCTCAACCCCTCACTCACCCTCACTCTCACTCACCCTCACTCACCCTTAACACCTCAGCCTCACCCTCACTCACCCTCACCCTCAACCCCTCACACTCACTCACCCTCAACCCCTCACCCACACCCTCAACCCTTCACCCTCAACCCCTCACTCACCCTCACTCTCTCACCCTCAACACCTCAGCCTCACCCTCACTCACCCTCACTCACCCTCAACACCTCACAATCACTCACCCTCACTCACCCTCAACCCCTCACCCTCCCTCACCCTCACTCACCCTCACCCACCCTCAACACCTCAGCCTCACTCACCCTCACCCACACTCACCCTCACCCTCACTCACCCTCAACCCCTCACCCTCACTCACCCTCAACACCTCACACTCACTCACCCTCACCCTCTCTCACCCTCAACCCCTCACCCTCACTCACCCTCAACCCCTCACCCTTTCACCCTCAACCCCTCACTCACCCTCACTCTCACTCACCCTCACTCTCACCCTCACTCACCCTCAACCCCTCCCCCTCACCAACCCTCAACCCCTCACCCTCACACCCTCACTAACCCTCAACCCCTCAATCACCCTCACCCTCACTCACCCTCAACACCTCACCCTCACTAACCCTCAACCCCTCACTCACCCTCACTCTCACTCACCCTCACTCACCCTCAACACCTCAGCCTCACCCTCACTCACCCTCACCCTCACTCACCCTCAACCCCTCATGCCATTTTGAAGGGTAACTTGGAGCAGACAGTTGAAGTCGAATTACAGTAAGGGAGAAAATGGCGTCTGGAAACGTGATGTTTTTTTAACAAAACTCCTATAGTTTACATACCATGCCGTACACACACACCAACAACAATTCCAGCATTTAAAACTACCCACAGACACATTCAAGGGCCGCATCCTCAGCAATGCTCACGATTTTCATAATAAAAATAACAACACAACTTTGATGGCAAATATTGCATCCAGCCTCTGACCCATTCAGCACGATACATCAGCTCATACCATTTCGCCACACCTGTCTCTACATTTATGTATTGCCAAACAAAATCATCGACCATCTTTCTCATTCGCCCACTGGATTTTAACGTTGCCACACACACATTAATGGACGCATCCGCAGCAATGTTCAGTATTTTCATACTAAACATAAACGCCACAACTTTGAGCCTGTATATTACAAGAGTTGTAGGTTTAAAAGTGAAACTTTGTATACTTTGGAAGCTTTATATATGCCATTTTTAAGGGTAACTTGGAGCAGACAGTTGAAGTCGAATTACACTAAGGAAAAAAAAATGAATGCCCTTTGCTTTGTCAGTTGCGAGCGAACTCTTATGTGCGATTAAGGGAGTTGCCCAGGGAAGTCTACTGTCGCGCCAATGTCGAAACTCCATCTGCATACACATTCAAACATTCACACTTCCAAGTCGCGCACATCAGCTAGTGTGACTTTTCCTTGGGGCAAGGGAAGGACTAAGGGCCCGATGTAGGTAAATCCCATTTACCGATTTTGAAATACCGAATCGGTAGGATTCGGTATTTCAAAATCGGTAAATGGTATGTAGGTCCCAACATCTGGATTCGTTACCGAATCCTTAACAATTCTTTAATTACCGATTCGGTAAATACCGAATCGGTAATGCCCATTCATTCCTATGGGCTTTGAAGCCCATAGGAATGATTAGGCATTACCGATTCGGTATTTACCGAATCGGTAATTAAAGAATTCACAAGGGTGCAGGGGGTGTCACTTTGACACCCTCTGGCACCCCCAAAACAGGCACAGGTGCCATGTGGCAGGCATACCTGCCCTAAGGGCAGGTCTGCCTGTCACATGACATAGGTGTGCATGCACACATGTGCATGCACACCGGAATCGGTATTTTACCATGGATTTGTATTCCATGGTAAAATACCGATTCTGTAAGCCATGTGCAGAAGGTACATTGCCTACCTACATTGCATTTTCGGTAATTTTACCGAATCGGTAAATATTACCGAATCGGTAATTATTTTACCGATTCGGTACATATTACCGAATCGGTAAATTTACCGTTTCGGTAATGATACCGATTCAGTAAAATTACCGAAAATGTGCCCCTACATCTCAATAGCCCTTTACCGATCGGAAACGGCTGAAAATCGCTATTTTCGGCCGATTCCGATCGGTAAAGGGCTACCTACATCTGGCCCTAAAAGCTTTGATCCTTTCTTAAACCAAAAACAAAAAAAAAAGTTTCTTGCATTGTTACCCCCTATTTAAGCAGAGGGACGGACGGGTCACTTTAAGTCATACTCTGTTTTTACCTGCGAGGACAGAACTCGGACTTACAGAACGACGCTGTACTTGCTGCTATCGACCAATAGCCACTGAAAAACTACGCCATTCAATCTTAGAAAGTAAGTGCATGGAACTTTTATTTCTATACATCTAAGGGACAGCATTGATAAATTTACTTCCGTTTATTAGAACGGTTACTATATCAACATTGCACCTGTGTTAAATTCTTGTGCAACATGTTCTTTGGGAAAACTAAATTTTCTATGGTAATACTTAGCAAAGGACTACGTAATTTCTCAAGCAGGTCATACCTTTGTTTAAACCTACCGATACATATTTCTTTTTTTTTATCGTTATATCTTGTAGGTTATTCGTACGCATTCAACATTTCCTTGCTAGGGGGAAAGAAACGGCGCACCAACATATATCATGTAAGTACAGCCAACTGTTCACTCTGCTACACAGTTTGCCCTTTCGTTCATAACACTTCGACTCGCCACACAGAACATTTCTTCCAATAATTCAAGGCACAACATAAGTTTGACAGACACCCTCTCGTACATCTCCTTGTGTTACCTTTTCACGCACACACAACTAACAAGACTTACTAAATTACAAGCACGACATATTGATTGCAAGCACAACTTCAGGTTACTTGACACTATCAACAAGATCAACAGTACCCACAGCTTCAGCTTGCACCTAACACACAAAAACGCACACACATTATCACATTCACATGCATAGGAACAAACATCCCCGTTACACCATGCGAACAACATTCGATACTTTTTTTTAATAAAACAAACACTCGACACACACTTTCGGAACATTCGGCCGCAATCTCATATCATAACAGTTCGCCACACTCCCAGGAACATTTCGTTCACAACTTCAACTACCTACATTACTTGCACACTAACTGGGTACACTTTCAATATTACACGCAAACCGCATTCATTCTCAGATTTAATGCAACACAGTAACCAGTCCAAGTTACAACATGACACATACACACCTTTTTTTACGTCTGTTACTATTACCTTTTCACGCACACACGGTTAAGAACACATACTATATAACACGCACGCCGAATTGAGTGGGACCACAACAGAACACTCATTACGCTTTTATTCACAGCTTCACAGCAAGACAGTAAACAGGATGATCGGACTCAAGAGTGAACAGAGCTGCAGCTTACACTAATCACACACACCCTGTCACATTAGGCAAAACACTAACTGCCACCCTTATACAGCACGTGCGACTCCAACGCAATCTAAGATCATACCACTTCGCCACTACAGCACCAAAGTTTCAGTCAGAACTTCTAATTGCACATTTATTTGCACGCAAACAGGCTACACTTTACAACATTCACGCGGAATGCATTCATTCGCAGCTTCACTGCAACACAGTAACTAATCCAAGTTACAAGCTGACACACGCACACACCCTCTCGTACAACTACTAGTATTACCTTTTCACAAACACACATCCAATAACACATTAGCCGGGATTAGCTGCCTACAAAAATAAACACTTGACCTTACACTTACTACACTATTCACAGGCACACTGTAACATTAGGGGGAATAGTACAGCCACACTCCGTTCGCAACACTTCGCCACACCACAACAAACTTTTCATACACACATTCCACGATCAAGGGGACTTTCACACACACCCTCTATTACATGGCTACTCACAAACTTTCTCTCAGGGGCCAAATTTACTGTTTGGTTTGTGTCCAAGGGCCGCATCGGTGGGGACAGGGTCAGTGGGTAAGGGTCGGGGCTACAGCAACAACATAAAACTGACCATGAGGTTAATCACAGGACCCTGCAGCCGAAGGCTTCGTCCACTGAGCCCTCCCGGCATACACACAATTCTCTCTCTCTCTTTCTCTCTCGGTCTCCCTCCCTCTCTATAGCTCTCTCTCCCTCTCTCTAGCTCCCCCTCCCTCTCTCCTGTCTTCCTCTGTCTCACTCTAACTGTGTTACTCCCTCTGTCTCACTCCCTCTCTCTCCCTCCCCCTCTCTCTCCCTCCCTCTCTCCCTCCCTCCCTCTCCGTCTCCCTCCCTATCACTCTCCGTCTCACTCCCTTTCCCTTCCTCTCCCTCCATTTCCCTTCCTTTCCCTCACTTTCCCTCCCTCTCCCTCCCTCTCCATCTCCCTCACTCTCCCGCCCTTTTACTCCCTCTCCATTTCCCTCCCCTTCACTCCCTCTCTGTCTTTGTACATTACTTGCACACTAACTGGGTACACTTTCAATATTACACGCACACCGCATTCATTTTCAGATTCAATGCAATACAGTAACTAATCCAAGTTACAAGATGACACACACACACCTTTTTTTACGTCTCTCACTATTAACTTTTCACGCACACACTCACTCCCTCTCCGTCCCCAACAACAATTCCAGCATTTAAAACTACCCACAGACACATTCAAGGCCCGCATCCTCAGCAATGCTCACGATTTTCCTAATAAAAATAACGACACTACTTTAAGGGTGTCGTTATTTTTTCACCCTCACCCACACTCACCCTCACCCTCACTCACCCTCAACCCCTCGCCTACCCTCACCCTCACTTACCCTCAACGCCTCACCCTCACTCACCCTCAACACCTCACACTCACTCACCCTCCCCCTCACTCACCCTCACTCACCCTCACCCTCACCCACACTCACCCTCAACCCCTCACCCTCACTCACCCTCAACCACACTCACCCTCATCCTCACTCACTCTCAACGCCTCACCCTCACTCACCCTCAACCCCTCACCCTCACTCACCCTCACTCACCCTCAACCCCTCACCCTCCCTCACCCTCCCTCACCCTCCCTCACCCTCACTCACCCTCACCCACACTCACCCCCACTCACCCTCAACCCCTTACCCTCACTCACCCTCACCCACACTCACCCTCATCCTCACTCACCCTCAATGCCTCACCCTCACTCACCCTCAACCCCTCACCCTCACTCACCCTCAACCCCTCACCCTCACTCACCCTCAACCCCTCAACCTCAACCCTTCACCCTCAACCCCTCACTCACCCTCAATCTCACTCACCCTCACTCACCCTCAACCCCTCCCCCTCCCCCTCACCCTCACTCACCCTCACTCACCCTCAACACCTCACCCTCACTAGCCCTCAACCCCTCACCCTCACACCCTCAACCCTTCTCCCTCAACCCCTCACTCACCCTCACTCTCACTCAACACCTCAACACCTCAACACCTCAGCCTCACCCTCACCCTCACTCACCCTCAACCCCTCACCCTCACTCACCCTCAACCCCTCACCCTCACTCACCCACACTCACCCTCATCCTTACTCACCCTCAACGCCTCACCCTCACTCACCCTCAACCCCTCACCCTCACCCTCACTCACTCTCAACCCCTCACCCTCACTCACCCTCAACCCCTCACCATCAACCCTTCACCCTCAACCCCTCACTCACCCTCAATCTCACTCACCCTCACTCACCCTCACTCACCCTCACCCTCACTCACCCTCAACACCTCACCCTCACTAACCCTCAACCCCTCACCCTCACACCCTCAACCCTTCACCCTCAACCCCTCACTCACCCTCACTCTCACTCACCCTCACTCACCCTCAACACCTCAGCCTCACCCTCACTCACCCTCACCCTCACTCACCCTCAACCCCTCACCCTCACTCACCCTCAACCCCTCACCCTCACGCACCCTCATCCACACTCACCCTCATCCTCACTCACCCTCAACGCCTCACCCTCACTCACCCTCAACACCTCCCCCTCACTCACCCTCAACCCCTCACCCTCACTCACCCTCAACCCTTCACCCTCAACCCCTCACTCACCCTCAATCTCACTCACCCTCACTCACCCTCAATCCCTCACCCTCACTCACCCTCACCCTCAACACCTCACCCTCACTAACCCTCAACCCCTCACCCTCACACCCTCAACCCCTCACCCTCACACCCTCAACCCTTCACCCTCAACCCCTCACTCTCACTCACCCTCACTCACCCTCAACACCTCAACCTCACTCGCCCTCACCCTCACTCCCACTCTCAGTCACCCTCAACCCCTCACACTCACTCACCCTCACCCTCACTCACCCTCAACCCCTCACCCTCCCTCACCCTCACTCACCTTCACCCACACTCACCCTCTCTCTCCCTCTCTCTAGCTCCCCCTCCCTCTCTCCTGTCTTCCTCTTTCTCACTCTAACTGTGTTACTCCCTCCGTCTCCCTCCCCCTCTCTCTCCCTCCCTCTCTCCCTCCCTCCCTCTCCCTCCCTATCACTCTCCGTCTCACTCCCTTTCCCTTCCTCTCCCTCCATTTCCCTTCCTTTCCCTCACTTTCCCTCCCTCTCCCTCCCTCTCCATCTCCCTCACTCTCCCTCCCTTTTACTCCCTCTCCATTTCCCTCCCCTTCACTCCCTCTCTGTCTCTGTACATTACTTGCACACTAACTGGGTACACTTTCAATATTACACGCACACCGCATTCATTCTCAGATTCAATGCAACACAGTAACCAGTGCAAGTTACAAGATGACACACACACCTTTTTTTACGTCTCTCAGTATTAACTTTTCACGCACACACTCACTCACTCCCTCTCCGTCCCCCTCCCCCTCCCTTTTCCTCCCACTCCCTCTATCATCTCACTGTCTGCCAGCCGTGGCGCACACACTCACAGTAGCACCAGAGCTCTTAACAGGTCTTTAAAAGACCATTTACATGCTAATGTGGCCTTTACGGGAAAAATTAGAAAAGATATATTATAACCATCATTTTTTTTTTCTCCTTTCAGATTATTAAAACAACAACAAAAGAAACACAAGTTAAGGTAAATACTACTGTGCCAGTTAGCGGAAAAATTGTCAAAAGTTCATACCTTACAGTCCCCCAAAAAATTAGGTACTTGGGAAAGGTTATTAATTTACATTTGTTGCTAAGAACATTTTAGTATAACATATAAGATGCAGAGATGCTTGAAAACAAGTTACCATCAAGGGAATAGCAAATTTAATAGCAAATCACAAGGTAAGCAATGCTTACCAAATAGTGTTTTTGCTGTCTTGCACAATTTATGCAAGCCAGTAACTACTTGGAACTCTAATGATCTGCATTATATAATGGACCGTGGGGACGCTTTATATCTACAAATGCATTCTATTAACAAAGAAACACTTATGCATCCAGATGACCTGCCAAGGTATATAGACCACAATCAAGAGATATATTCACTTTTGCTACGGAACGCTTACTACGGTGATGTCCTTAAACGTTTTGATAAAGCCTACCCAGATATTAGCACAGCATTAAATGTTGCTCTTAATAAGCACTGTGGTGTTATACTTTGTATGAATGTTTATGTTATAGCTATTTTCAAACATATGCAATCATACTTTGTATTTGATTCACATAGTAGGGACCATGAAGGCATGCCTCATTCAAACGGAACATGTGTTACAATTGCATTTCATTCTTTTGAAGGGCTGATTCAATATGTTGTGAAACTAGCATATAACTTTACACATCAGGCTGAGCAATGTGTCCAATTTGAATTAACACCAATAGATATAAAAGTCATAAAGAGGAAATCATTTACAAAAGCACTTACAGTGCACAAGAAAAATAGTCACCTACCGCAAGAAAGAAAAATTTGGGTACATACTACTGAATGTACTCCTAATCAGACTATAACATCAACAACTATGTCTTCAGATGATTTACAGAATCAAAGTAAGGGAGGGAATAGCAATACTAATCATTTAGCACAATTACCAGGGAATAGTAAATCTATACAGGGAACAAATAAACAGTCTCTGAAAAGAAAAAGGGATTCAAGTACATGTCCAACTAAAGTTGTACAAAGAAAAAAAGTTAATGCAGCTGAAGAAGACATTACCAACAGTCAACTAATTGGTATTGATAAAAACAGACCAAGATTAACGCAGGGCCAAAGCCAGAAACGAGGTAAACAAATCCATACAATCATTCGCAAATTCCACCATGAAATATTGCATGGCCCGGAATACATTTGTACCCTTTGCAATCAATTGTGGCATAAACAAACGGTGAAAAATATACGCAGTGTTAGCCAATCCGAAATTTTCAAAAAGTGTAACATTAGTAACAAGAAAACAAATTTTATTTGTAGGACTTGCTATTATTACATTCGCAAAAATAAAATACCACCATGTTCTATTGTAAATGGCATGGGGTTCCCAAATTTACCAGTTGAATTAGAATTATATGATTTAGAAGAAAGATTAGTTTCACCTAGGATACCATTCTTACAAATTCGGACTCTGCCACGCGGTTTTCAAAAATCATTATCAGGTGCAGTAGTTAATGTACCGGCAGATGTTATGACAACTGTTACCATTTTACCAAGGCAAATTAATGACGCCATGACAATCCCAGTGAAATTAAAAAGGAAATTAGTCTATAAATCATATACACATTATGAGAATATTAGACCAAATACAGTAAAAAAGGCAGCTACATGGCTAGCTAAAAATAGTACAATGTTTAATGAATATGGTGTTACTATTAACCCTGACTGGGAGTATATACCTCCAGAAATAGAATCTCACAATGAGACTTCGGAGACAAACAATTCATCTGATAGTTCAGACAACATAGAAGCTGGGAATTTGGATACTATGTTAACAAATGAAACAATTACTAGTAATTCGGTGAATGTGTTAAGTTTAGCTCCAGCTGAACATAACACGCCAAGAGGTTTATATGAGGATAAAGATTCAGAGTTTTTGGCTTTCCCTACTATTTTTTGTGGTGAACGAAGGCCTAACAATAAGGAAAGACACATACCGGTACATTATAGTACTATTTGCCAAGCTGAGTTAAGGAGTTATGATAGAAGAGTCGCTAAATCTATTACTAATGTGTTTTTTAAACTGAAGAAATTACATATTAAGCAGATCCAGGGTAAAATCAACATTTCCATCAGGAAACATTTTACAGATGGGAATAAAATAACTGCTAAAGACATTAAATATAATATTGGCAATGTTTTACAGTTTAATGAGGGTTACAAAGTATTAAAAACTATACGCAGTTCACCTCCATATTGGGAAGGTTGCAAAAAAGATATTTTTGCAATGATAAGGCAACTTGGCATACCCACTTTCTTTTTGACTTTATCTGCTGCCGAAACCAAATGGCACCATTTAATAAATATACTATTGAGAGTTAGAAACTTAAAGGAATGTACAGAGGAAGAATTCTTAAACATGTCTTGGGAAACTAAAAGTAAATTAATACAAGAAGATCCAATAACATGTGCAAGACAGTTTGACTATCAAGTTAGGAAATTCTTTAATTGTGTTTTGCTGAATGGCACTAATCTAATTGGGGAAATAGTAGACTACTTTTACAGAGTCGAATTCCAACAAAGAGGTTCTCCACATATACATGCATTACTCTGGGTAAACAAAGCACCACTGTATGGTGTTTCACCAGTGGAAGAAGTCAATAGCTTCATTGACAAATATATCACTTGTCATAAGTCCGAGAACCCTGTTTTACAACCGTTAATAAATCTACAAAGGCATGGTCACACAAAAAATTGCAGACGTAAACAGCAACGGACATGCAAATATCAATATCCAAAATATCCAATGTCAAGAACGCTCATATTAGAGCCATTAACACTTGAGGAGACAAATAAGCAATGGCAAGATAATATTAAAATAATACATGAAGCTATGAATAATACTACTTTTAATACACTTTCTTTTGAGGAATTTTTAGACTTCATTAAAATGGATGATAAAGAATATATTACTTCAATACAAACTAGCTTACAAAAAACAACTATTTTTTTGAAAAGAACACCAGGCGAATGCTTCATCAATAACTACAATAGTACTCTTTTAGAAGCTTGGCGAGCAAACATAGACTTGCAGTTTATACTGGACCCTTATGCTTGTGCTGTCTACATTATCTCATATATCAGTAAATCGCAAAGAGGAATTAGCAAACTTCTAGCGCAAGCTGCTAAAGAGGTAACAAGCAATAGTAATATCAAAGATCATCTTAAAACATAGGAAACAAATTCCTCAACTGCACAGAAATTAGTGCTCAAGAAGCAGCATATCTAATTCTTCAAATACCATTACGGAAAAGCTCACAATCATTTGTATTTATTAATACTAGCCGTCCAGAGAAAAGAACTTATTTAATGCGTGATATCGAAACGATTAATAACTTGCCAGAAAATTCAACTGACATTCAATGTGAAAATATTATTATTAAGTACTGCAAACGGCCACAATCATTAGAGATGTGCATGTTAGCAGACTATGCTGCTAATTTCAACTATGTGAAGAAAAAAACACATGGGAGAGAAATCAATGATTGCGAAGATTTACTTGCAGAACAAAACTTTTACAGCTCAGATGAGGAAGAATTAGAAATAGAATGTAGTAACGGAAATAAAGAACAACAGAAACAGAATTATGATTATGCTTTAAATAAGCGCAGACAAGGGAAAATAATACGCTTTTGCAGATTTAGCAAAAATAATGAACCAGAAGAGTATTATAGAGAAATATTAATGTTGCACTATCCATGGAGGGAAGAACAGAAAATACTAATCAACAAGGAAACTTACTATGATAGGTATCTGGAAGTTAAAACATTTGTTGACACACAACTAAAAATCTATAACAAACAGCATGGCGAAGTTACAAACATTATTCATGAACAGTGTCATGAAAATTTAATTTCACCTCCTCTATCACCAACTGTTAATATACAAACAGAAGACCAAAATCCTGAAAATAATAATAGATATGATTTGGCTCTAGATTTAGGAATTAGAACTACAACCGAAGAACAAAGCTCAACTAACGTTATTTTACCCAATGATAAATACCAACAACTTATGCAAAACTTAACGGAAGAACAACTTAAATTTGTTTACCATCACTTGCATTGGTTTAAAACTACAAGCACTCCATGCTATACTTTTTGCACCGGAGGGGCTGGTGTTGGGAAAAGTTTTGTAATATCTGCACTATATCAAACTTTACTACGGTACTATAACACTAAGGCAGGTGAAAATCCTGATAATGTTTATATCTTACTTACTGCTCCAACAGGAAAGGCTGCCCATAATATTAATGGCAAAACACTGCATAGCACTTTCAAAATACCTGTGTCGCAAAGTTTGACTTATAAACAACTGAGTCATGAACATAGAACTGCTCTACAAATGGAAATGATGCATGTTAGAGTTGTTATTATTGATGAAATTTCAATGGTAGGACACAATATGTTAAATTTTATACATAACAGGCTTCAAGAAATAAAATCATCTAATGAACCATTTGGAGGAATTTCAATTTTAGCCATTGGTGACTTTTACCAATTAAAACCTGTATTTGACAGATACATTTTTCAGGATTCTACACATTTGTATGGTCCTTTAAGTGCTAACTTATGGAAAGAACATTTTAAAATTTTTGAATTAACAAAAATTATGCGCCAAAAAGAAGATCTTCAATTTGCTCAATTACTAAACCGGTTGAGAGAAGGCAAGCATACTGAAAAAGATATTTCACAAATTAAGCAAAGGGAAATACAACCTGATGAGAGTTTATTAGAAACAATTCCATATATCATGTCAACTAATATAGAAGTTAATGAAATTAACAAAAAGGTTTTGGAAAAACATTGCAAAGATTATCCAGTCTACATAACAGTAGCAAGCGATACCGTCAGTTCTGATTTGTCTGAAAATGTGAAAAAAACTATTCTTAAGCAACTGCCCAAAGATCCACAGAAAACAATGGGCCTTTCACATACATTACACATTGCCTTACAACTTCGTTATGATTTAAGTTGCAATGTGGATGTCAATGATGGTTTAACAAATGGCGCCACTGGTGTGGTACAATTAGTTGAATTGATTAACAATACACCTATTATCGTTTGGTTGTTATTTGACAATCAGAGTATAGGACAAACAACCAGACAACAATATAAACACTTATATCATTCACAAATACAAAATACATGGACACCATACATGCTATAGCTAGACATTTTCAATACACTAAGAAATTTATTACCATTATACGGAAGCAATTTCCTTTACGCCAAGCATCAGCACGCACTATACATCGCACACAAGGTGCAACTCTCGAACCACTTTATATACACTTTATTAACAGCAAGATTCATCATTTGCATTATGTTGCTATTAGCAGGGCAAAATCAATACAAAATGTATATGTACACAATTTTGATGAAGGTAAAATTTTAGTACATCCACAAGTTAATGAGGAAATGCACAGATTAAGGACAGAAATGCCACTTGAAATACATATCCCACAGTTACATACATACAGTGCACATTTCAATATCATTGCACACAATATAAGATCACTACAGAAATTTTTTACATCTATGATAGCGGATAGGAATATATTAGAAGCAGACATTATTTGCTTAACTGAGATCAACACTACAAGAAAGGCTACAGCTACTGATTTTACGATAGAACAATACCATCACATTATATTTGATACATTTCATACATACAACACAAACCATGGAATGATTATGTACTACAAAAAAGATTTATTTATATTGCCTATTTATGAGACACATGAAGGGATAGACATTTTACATTTTACTGTACATATTTATAACACGGATTACCTTATTATTATTTTATACAAACCACCCCAAAAAAGTATAACTTCTCTTTTGGATTTTATCACAAATATTACGGATTTTTACCCCACACACAAATTGATCATTATAGGGGATTTCAATGTGGATGTATCTCAACAAAATGCAAACACCAAGCAATTACTTGGATTCTTTGAAGCAAAATTACAATGTCAACAACTCATTAACAGTTACACAACTAACTACCAATCCATTTTAGATCATATATATACAAATGAACAACTACACAACTATGGTACTTTAGAATGCTATTACAGTGATCATAAAGCAATATGGGTTTGTATTTAACATGTTATAACACATTTTCTATTTCAGATGATGTCTATTGAAGAAATCATGAACATTAATACCGATGACAACAAACCATATCAGAAACCCATACGAGTTAATGTCATCAACTGCTCTGGAAAAACTACTTACAAAAATGCAAAACAAGAACAGAAAATTCTATTTCATTTGGCTCTAGCAGATAAAACTGGAACAATGAAATGTACTTGTTATCAAGAAAATTTATATGAGCAAACTAAAAGTAACTGTGGACTACTGATACGCAACTTTATCATCAAAAACAAAACAATTTTAATTACTAAACAAACTAAAGTAACAAAATTTCCTGCTATGAAAATTGAGGAGGGCCTGATCCAACAAGCAAAGAACATTTTGCATCCGCCTGCACCATCGGCTTCTCCCATTAAGGAAATAAAACGTGCAAGTCTAAAAAGTCTTATGACCGTTTCAGGGACAATAATTGCCGTAAGTATGAACGCAAACATGTCATCATGTCAACTAAAAAAAAACATTGGAAATGCAATAGGTCTCGCATTAGAAAAGTTGGACATATTGGTATTTGAAATGACATATCTTATTTATTTGTTAGTTTTTAAAATTGCAAGTCTAAAAAGTCTTATGACTGTTTCAGGGACAATATGTGCCGGAAGTATGAACGCAAACATGTCATCATGTCTACTAAAAAAATGCATAGTTGGCTTACACACACATTACACCTTTAGTAACTTCACTAACAAGCTCAAAAAACATAGCATTATACACTCTTTCACACTATGTAGAAAGTACGAGTTTTGAAAACTATAATATGCCAGTGCTTTGCTGTATACTACAAATACAAGTACTCTCTACAAAGCCATTTTTAGAAATAAATAATGCAATCTTTTAGAAAGGATGTTCATTTGGGTCCTTAAATATGATACCTTATATTGCCATTCATACAACGCACTAGTACTATGTGTTTTTACAGTCACTATTTAATACAATGCTTACTTTTTGTGTAGGAAGAGGACGCAAAGACTGTCTTTATCAATGGGCAAGATACCCCACTGAAATCGATTACTTTAAAAGATGCAACAGATGACATAAAAGTGACACTGTGGAGAGAAGCATCACTATTTACAATACATCTTGGAGATTATGTTACCCTCACTCACGTAACTGTCCATGAATTCAATGCACAGAAAATATTGAATACAACGCGCCATAGCAAAATGGAGGTAAGCACAACAAACCCAACATTTTGGGAATATCTCTTTCAGCCACTCTGGGCCTTTCACCCACTCTGGCCCTTGCACCCACTCTGGGCCTTGCACCCACTCTGGGCCTTGCACCCACTCTGGGCCTTGCACCCACTCTGGGCCTTGCACCCACTCTGGCCCTTTCACCCACTCTGGCCCTTTCACCCACTCTGGCCCTTTCACCCACTCTGGCCCTTTCAGCCACTCTGGGCCTTTCACCCACTCTGTCCCTTTCACCCACTCTGGG
Source organism: Lissotriton vulgaris (assembly GCF_964263255.1). Lineage (NCBI taxonomy): Eukaryota > Metazoa > Chordata > Amphibia > Caudata > Salamandridae > Lissotriton > Lissotriton vulgaris. The sequence goes on along the minus strand of NC_141700.1, from coordinate 238,141,625 downwards.
TCTTTCACCCACTCTGGCCCTTTCACCCACTCTGGCCCTTTCACCCACTCTGGCCCTTTCACCCACTCTGGCCCTTTCACCCACTCTGGCCCTTTCACCCACTCTGGCCCTTTCACCCACTCTGGCCCTTTCACCCACTCTGGCCCTTTCACCCACTCTAGCCCTTTCACCCACTATAGCCCTTTCAACAACTCTGGCCCTATCACCCACTCTGGCCCTATCACCCACTCTGGCCCTTTCACCCACTCTGGCCCTTTCACCCACTCTGGCCCTTTCACCCACTCTGGCCCTTTCACCCACTCTGGCCCTTTCACCCACTCTGGCCCTTTCACCCACTCTGGGCCTTGCACCCACTCTGGCCCTTTCACCCACTCTGGCCCTTTCACCCACTCTGGGCCTTGCACCCACTCTGGGCCTTTCACCCACTCTGGGCCTTTCACCCACTCTGGCCCTTTCACCCACTCTGGCCCTTTCACCCACTCTGGCCCTTTCACCCACTCTGGCCCTTTCACCTACTCTGGCCCTTTCACCTACTCTGGGCCTTGCACCCACTCTGGGCCTTGCACCCACTCTGGGCCTTGCACCCACTCTGGCCCTTGCACCCACTCTGGCCCTTTCACCCACTCTGGCCCTTTCACCCACTCTGGCCCTTTCACCCACTCTGGCCCTTTCACCCACTCTGGCCCTTTCACCCACTCTGGCCCTTTCACCCACTCTGGCCCTTTCACCCACTCTGGCCCTTTCACCCACTCTGGCCCTTTCACCCACTCTGTCCCTTTCACCCACTCTGGGCCTTTCATGTCAGACAACATCTTGCTTTTGCTTTATGATGTCAGATCATCACTGGTCCAATTGTCCTTGTGGAAGCGGACCACACAGGAGGATGAGATAGCAGAAGTTATGCAGTAGGTTGCTATCTCTATTCATGACTGCAAGGCAAGTCGGAGGCGGAATGCCAAATACTCTGAACCACTCAAAGCACTGTGGCCTTTTTGAAAGTGGGATGCAGATACAAAAACAGAGATTATCCTTACCAACAATCCTTCTTGAGTATCAGAGTCCAACATACAGAGTGCAGCGGAAGACGTTAAATGTGCTTCATTCTGTGAGAACGCAACTCTATAGTTCTACAGTGAGATAGTGCATTTCAGCCTCAAAGGAAGCAATGTCCTCAAACGGACCATTGGTGGCACCAGGATCTAAAGCAGGCTTAAGAAGCCTTGGATGCAGTCAGTCTTTTATTAACTATCATGACCGACACAATGTGATCCATAATACTTCCATTTTGGCAGAAATTACATTCAAGCACAGGCCCCCACTAGAAGGTAGTGATGACATTCAGGTGCTGAAAATGCCTTTTTAATGCCGAAAGGAATGATTGTGAGCTTTACTTACCATACATATTGGTCAAATGATGCCCCATGCCGGAAGACTGTCTTTTTTTTTTTTCTTCAGTATCGGCAATGCAGAGACAATTTGTTGCGAAACACTGCCACTGCTGGTCATTCAGTATAATCTGCAGATGGAAAAGTCCACTGTTAGCACATTTACTAAAAGCAATACCAAAAAATCATGCTTTTTATAAAGGGTAAACAGATCAATACTATGGAGTTTGTATTATTGTGAAAATCAGCAGCTCATTAGAAAATCAAATCTCGATTTGTGTTTTTAACCTACCATACTACTCTGAATCTCATGCCTCTTTTGCCAACACGCTCTAAACAACTGTAGAAGGTACATTAGGACATAGATAGAGATCTTTTTGCCAGCCAAGTGGCAGCGTACCCCTCTCACTTTATTTGTTTTAGGATATGGTACACCAGTAGCAATTAAGCCAGCTGATAAGTTGAGAGGTAGGGTTATGCTACAGTTAATGGGAATAATAAAAGCTATGAATAGCATGTTCATAATCATGATTTGAGCCAATTCCTAGCAGTTCAGCAATAGTGAAGTTGACTCTAATGCTCAAACTCACGCTCGTTCAAATTTAGAGGTCTTATAAAGTGCCCTCATTTTGTACATTTTACCATCATAGCTGTCACTTGGGCGTCCGGTCTACCCTGCTACTCATTTCATTAGCAAGATAAATGTATCTTACTGCTTGCTAGGCAACAACAGAGTGGCCCTCACGTCAGACAACATCTTGCATTTAGCTTTATGATGTCAGCTTGCTAGGCAACAGATTGGCCCTCATGTCAGACAACATCTTGCATTCGCTTTATGATGTCAGATCATCACTGGTACAATTGTCCTTGTGGAAGCGGACCGCACAGGAGGATGAGATATCAGAAGTTATGCAGTAGGTTGCTATCTCTATTCATGACTGCAAGGCAAGTCGGAGGTGGAATGGCAAATATTCTGAACCACTCAGACTGTGGCCTTTTTGAAAGTGGGATGCAGATACAAAAACAGAGATTATCCTTACCAACAATCCTTCTTGAGTATCAGAGTCCAACATACAGAGTGCAGCGTAAGACGTTAAATGTGCTTCATTCCGTGAGAACGCAACTCTATAGTTCTACAGTGAGATAGTGCATTTCAGCCTCAAAGGAAGCAATGTCCTCAAACGGAACATTGGTGGCACCAGGATCTAAAGCAGGCTTAAGAAGCCTTGGATGCAGTCAGTCTTTTATTAACTATCATGACCGACACAATGTGATCCATAATACTTCCATCTTGGCAGAAATTACATTCAAGCACAGGCCCCCACTAGAAGGTAGTTATGACATTCAGGTGCTGAAAACGCCTTTTTAATGCCTAAAGGAATGATTGTGAGCTTTACTTACCATACATATTGGCCAAATGATGCCCTATGCCGGAAGACTGTCTTTTTTTTTTTTTCTTCAGTATCGGCAATGCAGAGACAATTTGTTGCGAAACACTGCCACTGCTGGTCATTCAGTATAATCTGCAGATGGAAAAGTCCACTGTTAGCACATTTACTACAAGCAATACAAAAAATCATGCTTTTTATAAAGGGTAAACAGATCAATACCATGGAGTTTGTATTATTGTGAAAATCAGCAGCTCATTAGAAAATCAAATCTCGATTTGTGTTTTTAACCTACCATACTACTCTGAATCTCATGCCTCTTTTGCCAACACGCTCTAAACAACTGTAGAAGGTACATTAGGACATAGATAGAGATCTTTTTGCCAGCCAAGTGGCAGCGTACCCCCCTCACTTTATTTGTTTTAGGATATGGTACAACAGTAGCAATTAAGCCAGCTGATAAGTTGAGAGGTAGGGTTATGCTACAGTTAATGGGAATAATAAAAGCTATGAATAGCATGTTCATAATCATCATTTGAGCCAATTCCTAGCAGTTCAGCAATAGTGAAGTTGACTCTAATGCTCAAACTCACGCTCGTTCAAATTTTGAGGTCTTATAAAGTGCCCTAATTTTGTACATTTTACCATCATAGCTGTCACTTGGGCGTCCGGTCTACCCTGCTACTCATTTCATTAGCAAGATAAATGTATCTTACTGCTTGCTAGGCAACAACAGAGTGGCCCTCACGTCAGACAACATCTTGCATTTAGCTTTATGATGTCAGCTTGCTAGGCAACAGATTGGCCCTCATGTCAGACAACATCTTGCATTCGCTTTATGATGTCAGATCATCACTGGTACAATTGTCCTTGTGGAAGCGGACCGCACAGGAGGATGAGATATCAGAAGTTATGCAGTAGGTTGCTATCTCTATTCATGACTGCAAGGCAAGTCGGAGGCGGAATGGCAAATACTCTGAACCACTCAAAGCACTGTGGCCTTTTTGAAAGTGGGATGCAGATACAAAAACAGAGATTATCCTTACCAACAATCCTTCTTGAGTATCAGAGTCCAACATACAGAGTGCAGCGGAAGACGTTAAATGTGCTTCATTCTGTGAGAACGCAACTCTATAGTTCTACAGTGAGATAGTGCATCTCAGCCTCAAAGGAAGCAATGTCCTCAAACGGAACATTGGTGGCACTAGGATCTAAAGCAGGCTTAAGAAGCCTTGGATGCAGTCAGTCTTTTATTAACTATCATGACCGACACAATGTGATCCATAATACTTCCATTTTGGCAGAAATTACATTCAAGCACAGGCCCCCACTAGAAGGTAGTGATGACATTCAGGTGCTGAAAATGCCTTTTTAATGCAGAAAGGAATGATTGTGAGCTTTACTTACCATACATATTGGTCAAATGATGCCCTATGCCGGAAGACTGTCTTTTTTTTTTTCTTCAGTATCGGCAATGCGGAGACAATTTGTTGCGAAACACTGCCACTGCTGGTCATTCAGTATAATCTGCAGATGGAAAAGTCCACTGTTAGCACATTTACTAAAAGCAATATCAAAAAATCATGCTTTTTATAAAAGGTAAACAGATCAATACTATGGAGTTTGTATTATTGTGAAAATCAGCAGCTCATTAGAAAATCAAATCTCGATTTGTGTTTTTAACCTACCATACTACTCTGAATCTCATGCCTCTTTTGCCAACACGCTCTAAACAACTGTAGAAGGTACATTAGGACATAGATAGAGATCTTTTTGCCAGCCAAGTGGCAGTGTACCCCTCTCACTTTATTTGTTTTAGGATATGGTACACCAGTAGCAATTAAGCCAGCTGATAAGTTGAGAGGTAGGGTTATGCTACAGTTAATGGGAATAATAAAAGCTATGAATAGCATGTTCATAATCATGATTTGAGCCAATTCCTAGCAGTTCAGCAATAGTGAAGTTGACTCTAATGCTCAAACTCACGCTCGTTCAAATTTAGAGGTCTTATAAAGTGCCCTCATTTTGTACATTTTACCATCATAGCTGTCACTTGGGCGTCCGGTCTACCCTGCTACTCATTTCATTAGCAAGATAAATGTATCTTACTGCTTGCTAGGCAACAACAGAGTGGCCCTCACGTCTGACAACATCTTGCATTTAGCTTTATGATGTCAGCTTGCTAGGCAACAGATTGGCCCTCATGTCAGACAACATCTTGCTTTTGCTTTATGATGTCAGATCATCACTGGTCCAATTGTCCTTGTGGAAGCGGACCACACAGGAGGATGAGATATCAGAAGTTATGCAGTAGGTTGCTATCTCTATTCATGACTGCAAGGCAAGTCGGAGGCGGAATGGCAAATACTCTGAACCACTCAAAGCACGGTGGCCTTTTTGAAAGTTTGATGCAGATACAAAAACAGAGATTATCCTTACCAACAATCCTTCTTGAGTATCAGAGTCCAACATACAGAGTGCAGCGGAAGACGTTAAATGTGCTTCATTCCGTGTGAACGCAACTCTATAGTTCTACAGTGAGATAGTGCATTTCAGCCTCAAAGGAAGCAATATCCCCAAACGGAACATTGGTGGCACCAGGATCTAAAGCAGGCTTAAGAAGCCTTGGATGCAGTCAGTCTTTTATTAACTATCATGACCGACACAATGTGATCCATAATACTTCCATCTTGGCAGAAATTTCATTCAAGCACAGGCCCCCACTAGAAGGTAGTTATGACATTCAGGTGCTGAAAACGCCTTTTTAATGCCTAAAGGAATGATTGTGAGCTTTACTTACCATACATATTGGTCAAATGATGCCCCATCCCGGAAGACAGTCTTTTTTTTTTTTCTTCAGTTTCGGCAATGCAGAGACAATTTGTTGCGAAACACTGCCACTGCTGGTCATTCAGTATAATCTGCAGATGGAAAAGTCCACTGTTAGCACATTTACTGAAAGCAATACAAAAAAATCATGCTTTTTATAAAGGGTAAACAGATCAATACTATGGAGTTGGTATTATTGTGAAAATCAGCAGCTCATTAGAAAATCAAATCTCGATTTGTGTTTTTAACCTACCATACTACTCTGAGTCTCATGCCTCTTTTGCCAACACGCTCTAAACAACTGTAGAAGGTACATTAGGACACAGAGATCTTTTTGCCAGCCAAGTGGCAGCGTACCCCTCTCACTTTATTTGTTTTAGGATATGGTACACCGGTAGCAATTAAGCCAGCTGATAAGTTGAGAGGTAGGGTTATGCTACAGTTAATGGGAATAATAAAAGCTATGAATAGCATGTTCATAATCATCATTTGAGCCAATTTCTAGCAGTTAAGCAATAGTGAAGATGACTCTAATGCTCAAACTCACGCTCGTGCAAATTTAGAGGTCTTATAAAGTGCCCGAATTTTGTACATTTTACCATCATAGCTGTCACTTGGGCGTCCGGTCTACCCTGCTACTCATTTCATTAGCAAGATAAATGTATCTTACTGCTTGCTAGGCAACAACAGAGTGGCCCTCACGTCAGACAACATCTTGCATTTAGCTTTATGATGTCAGCTTGCTAGGCAACAGATTGGCCCTCATGTCAGACAACATCTTGCTTTTGCTTTATGATGTCAGATCATCACTGGTCCAATTGTCCTTGTGGAAGCTGACCACACAGGAGGATGAGATATCAGAAGTTATGCAGAAGGTTGCTATCTCTATTCATGACTGCAAGGCAAGTCGGAGGCGGAATGGCAAATACTCTGAACCACTCAAAGCACTGTGGCCTTTTTGAAAGTGGGATGCAGATACAAAAACAGAGATTATCCTTACCAACAATCCTTCTTGAGTATCAGAGTCCAACATACAGAGTGCAGCGGAAGACGTTAAATGTGCTTCATTCTGTGAGAACGCAACTCTATAGTTCTACAGTGAGATAGTGCATTTCAGCCTCAAAGGAAGCAATGTCCTCAAACGGAACGCTGGTGGCACCAGGATCTAAAGCAGGCTTAAGAAGCCTTGGATGCAGTCAGTCTTTTATTAACTATCATGACCGACACAATGTGATCCATAATACTTCCATTTTGGCAGAAATTACATTCAAGCACAGGCCCCCACTAGAAGGTAGTGATGACATTCAGGTGCTGAAAATGCCCTTTTAATGCAGAAAGGAATGATTGTGAGCTTTACTTACCATACATATTGGTCAAATGATGCCCTATGCCGGAAGACTGTCTTTTTTTTTTTCTTCAGTATCGGCAATGCGGAGACAATTTGTTGCGAAACACTGCCACTGCTGGTCATTCAGTATAATCTGCAGATGGAAAAGTCCACTGTTAGCACATTTACTAAAAGCAATATCAAAAAATCATGCTTTTTATAAAAGGTAAACAGATCAATACTATGGAGTTTGTATTATTGTGAAAATCAGCAGCTCATTAGAAAATCAAATCTCGATTTGTGTTTTTAACCTACCATACTACTCTGAATCTCATGCCTCTTTTGCCAACACGCTCTAAACAACTGTAGAAGGTACATTAGGACATAGATAGAGACCTTTTTGCCAGCCAAGTGGCAGTGTACCCCTCTCACTTTATTTGTTTTAGGATATGGTACACCAGTAGCAATTAAGCCAGCTGATAAGTTGAGAGGTAGGGTTATGCTACAGTTAATGGGAATAATAAAAGCTATGAATAGCATGTTCATAATCATGATTTGAGCCAATTCCTAGCAGTTCAGCAATAGTGAAGTTGACTCTAATGCTCAAACTCACGCTCGTTCAAATTTAGAGGTCTTATAAAGTGCCCTCATTTTGTACATTTTACCATCATAGCTGTCACTTGGGCGTCCGGTCTACCCTGCTACTCATTTCATTAGCAAGATAAATGTATCTTACTGCTTGCTAGGCAACAACAGAGTGGCCCTCACGTCTGACAACATCTTGCATTTAGCTTTATGATGTCAGCTTGCTAGGCAACAGATTGGCCCTCATGTCAGACAACATCTTGCTTTTGCTTTATGATGTCAGATCATCACTGGTCCAATTGTCCTTGTGGAAGTGGACCACACAGGAGGATGAGATATCAGAAGTTATGCAGTAGGTTGCTATCTCTATTCATGACTGCAAGGCAAGTCGGAGGCGGAATGGCAAATACTCTGAACCACTCAAAGCACGGTGGCCTTTTTGAAAGTTTGATGCAGATACAAAAACAGAGATTATCCTTACCAACAATCCTTCTTGAGTATCAGAGTCCAACATACAGAGTGCAGCGGAAGACGTTAAATGTGCTTCATTCCGTGTGAACGCAACTCTATAGTTCTACTGTGAGATAGTGCATTTCAGCCTCAAAGGAAGCAATATCCCCAAACGGAACATTGGTGGCACCAGGATCTAAAGCAGGCTTAAGAAGCCTTGGATGCAGTCAGTCTTTTATTAACTATCATGACCGACACAATGTGATCCATAATACTTCCATCTTGGCAGAAATTTCATTCAAGCACAGGCCCCCACTAGAAGGTAGTTATGACATTCAGGTGCTGAAAACGCCTTTTTAATGCCTAAAGGAATGATTGTGAGCTTTACTTACCATACATATTGGTCAAATGATGCCCCATCCCGGAAGACAGTCTTTTTTTTTTTTCTTCAGTTTCGGCAATGCAGAGACAATTTGTTGCGAAACACTGCCACTGCTGGTCATTCAGTATAATCTGCAGATGGAAAAGTCCACTGTTAGCACATTTACTGAAAGCAATACAAAAAAATCATGCTTTTTATAAAGGGTAAACAGATCAATACTATGGAGTTGGTATTATTGTGAAAATCAGCAGCTCATTAGAAAATCAAATCTCGATTTGTGTTTTTAACCTACCATACTACTCTGAGTCTCATGCCTCTTTTGCCAACACGCTCTAAACAACTGTAGAAGGTACATTAGGACATAGAGATCTTTTTGCCAGCCAAGTGGCAGCGTACCCCTCTCACTTTATTTGTTTTAGGATATGGTACACCAGTAGCAATTAAGCCAGCTGATAAGTTGAGAGGTAGGGTTATGCTACAGTTAATGGGAATAATAAAAGCTATGAATAGCATGTTCATAATCATGATTTGAGCCAATTCCTAGCAGTTCAGCAATAGTGAAATTGACTCTAATGCTCAAACTCACGCTCGTTCAAATTTAGAGGTCTTATAAAGTGCCCTCATTTTGTACATTTTACCATCATAGCTGTCATTTGGGCGTCCGGTCTACCCTGCTACTCATTTCATTAGCAAGATAAATGTATCTTACTGCTTGCTAGGCAACAACAGAGTGGCCCTCACGTCAGACAACATCTTGCATTTAGCTTTATGATGTCAGCTTGCTAGGCAACAGATTGGCCCTCATGTCAGACAACATCTTGCATTCGCTTTATGATGTCAGATCATCACTGGTACAATTGTCCTTGTGGAAGCGGACCGCACAGGAGGATGAGATATCAGAAGTTATGCAGTAGGTTGCTATCTCTATTCATGACTGCAAGGCAAGTCGGAGGTGGAATGGCAAATATTCTGAACCACTCAAAGCACTGTGGCCTTTTTGAAAGTGGGATGCAGATACAAAAACAGAGATTATCCTTACCAACAATCCTTCTTGAGTATCAGAGTCCAACATACAGAGTGCAGCGTAAGACGTTAAATGTGCTTCATTCCGTGAGAACGCAACTCTATAGTTCTACAGTGAGATAGTGCATTTCAGCCTCAAAGGAAGCAATGTCCTCAAACGGAACATTGGTGGCACCAGGATCTAAAGCAGGCTTAAGAAGCCTTGGATGCAGTCAGTCTTTTATTAACTATCATGACCGACACAATGTGATCCATAATACTTCCATCTTGGCAGAAATTACATTCAAGCACAGGCCCCCACTAGAAGGTAGTTATGACATTCAGGTGCTGAAAACGCCTTTTTAATGCCTAAAGGAATGATTGTGAGCTTTACTTACCATACATATTGGCCAAATGATGCCCTATGCCGGAAGACTGTCTTTTTTTTTTTTTCTTCAGTATCGGCAATGCAGAGACAATTTGTTGCGAAACACTGCCACTGCTGGTCATTCAGTATAATCTGCAGATGGAAAAGTCCACTGTTAGCACATTTACTACAAGCAATACAAAAAATCATGCTTTTTATAAAGGGTAAACAGATCAATACCATGGAGTTTGTATTATTGTGAAAATCAGCAGCTCATTAGAAAATCAAATCTCGATTTGTGTTTTTAACCTACCATACTACTCTGAATCTCATGCCTCTTTTGCCAACACGCTCTAAACAACTGTAGAAGGTACATTAGGACATAGATAGAGATCTTTTTGCCAGCCAAGTGGCAGCGTACCCCCCTCACTTTATTTGTTTTAGGATATGGTACAACAGTAGCAATTAAGCCAGCTGATAAGTTGAGAGGTAGGGTTATGCTACAGATAATGGGAATAATAAAAGCTATGAATATCATGTTCATAATCATCATTTGAGCCAATTCCTAGCAGTTCAGCAATAGTGAAGTTGACTCTAATGCTCAAACTCACGCTCGTTCAAATTTAGAGGTCTTATAAAGTGCCCTAATTTTGTACATTTTACCATCATAGCTGTCACTTGGGCGTCCGGTCTACCCTGCTACTCATTTCATTAGCAAGATAAATGTATCTTACTGCTTGCTAGGCAACAACAGAGTGGCCCTCACGTCAGACAACATCTTGCATTTAGCTTTATGATGTCAGCTTGCTAGGCAACAGATTGGCCCTCATGTCAGACAACATCTTGCATTCGCTTTATGATGTCAGATCATCACTGGTACAATTGTCCTTGTGGAAGCGGACCGCACAGGAGGATGAGATATCAGAAGTTATGCAGTAGGTTGCTATCTCTATTCATGACTGCAAGGCAAGTCGGAGGTGGAATGGCAAATATTCTGAACCACTCAAAGCACTGTGGCCTTTTTGAAAGTGGGATGCAGATACAAAAACAGAGATTATCCTTACCAACAATCCTTCTTGAGTATCAGAGTCCAACATACAGAGTGCAGCGGAAGACGTTAAATGTGCTTCATTCCGTGTGAACGCAACTCTATAGTTCTACAGTGAGATAGTGCATTTCAGCCTCAAAGGAAGCAATATCCCCAAACAGAACATTGGTGGCACCAGGATCTAAAGCAGGCTTAAGAAGCCTTGGATGCAGTCAGTCTTTTATTAACTATCATGACCGACACAATGTGATCAATAATACTTCCATCTTGGCAGAAATTTCATTCAAGCACAGGCCCCCACTAGAAGGTAGTTATGACATTCAGGTGCTGAAAACGCCTTTTTAATGCCTAAAGGAATGATTGTGAGCTTTACTTACCATACATATTGGTCAAATGATGCCCCATCCCGGAAGACTGTCTTTTTTTTTATTCTTCAGTATCGGCAATGCAGAGACAATTTGTTGCGAAACACTGCCACTGCTGGTCATTCAGTATAATCTGCAGATGGAAAAGTCCACTGTTAGCACATTTACTGAAAGCAATACCAAAAAATCATGCTTTTTATAAAGGGTAAACAGATCAATACCATGGAGTTTGTATTATTGTGAAAATCAGCAGCTCATCAGAAAGTTTGTGTTTTTAACCTACCATACTACTCTGAGTCTCATGCCTCTTTTGCCAACACGCTCTAAACAACTGTAGAAGGTACATTAGGACATAGAGATCTTTTTGCCAGCCAAGTGGCAGCGTACCCCTCTCACTTTATTTGTTTTAGGATATGGTACAACAGTAGCAATTAAGCCAGCTGATAAGTTGAGAGGTAGGGTTATGCTACAGTTAATGGGAATAATAAAAGCTATGAATAGCATGTTCATAATCATCATTTGAGCCAATTCCTAGCAGTTCAGCAATAGTGAAGTTGACTCTAATGCTCAAACTCACGCTCGTTCAAATTTAGAGGTCTTATAAAGTGCCCTAATTTTGTACATTTTACCATCATAGCTGTCACTTGGGCGTCCGGTCTACCCTGCTACTCATTTCATTAGCAAGATAAATGTATCTTACTGCTTGCTAGGCAACAACAGAGTGGCCCTCACGTCAGACAACATCTTGCATTTAGCTTTATGATGTCAGCTTGCTAGGCAACAGATTGGCCCTCATGTCAGACAACATCTTGCTTTTGCTTTATGATGTCAGATCATCACTGGTCCAATTGTCCTTGAGGAAGCGGACCACACAGGAGGATGAGATATCAGAAGTTATGCAGTAGGTTGCTATCTCTATTCATGACTGCAAGGCAAGTCGGAGGCGGAATGGCAAATACTCTGAACCACTCAAAGCACTGTGGCCTTTTTGAAAGTGGGATGCAGATACAAAAACAGAGATTATCCTTACCAACAATCCTTCTTGAGTATCAGAGACCAACATACAGAGTGCAGCGGAAGACGTTAAATGTCCTTCATTCCGTGAGAACGCAACTCTATAGTTCTACAGTGAGATAGTGCATTTCAGCCTCAAAGGAAGCAATGTCCTCAAACGGAACATTGGTGGCACTAGGATCTAAAGCAGGCTTAAGAAGCCTTGGATGCAGTCAGTCTTTTATTAACTATCATGACCGACACAATGTGATCCATAATACTTCCATCTTGGCAGAAATTACATTCAAGCACAGGCCCCCACTAGAAGGTAGTTATGACATTCAGGTGCTGAAAACGCCTTTTTAATGCCTAAAGGAATGATTGTGAGCTTTACTTACCATACATATTGGCCAAATGATGCCCTATGCCGGAAGACTGTCTTTTTTTTTTTTTCTTCAGTATCGGCAATGCAGAGACAATTTGTTGCGAAACACTGCCACTGCTGGTCATTCAGTATAATCTGCAGATGGAAAAGTCCACTGTTAGCACATTTACTACAAGCAATACAAAAAATCATGCTTTTTATAAAGGGTAAACAGATCAATACCATGGAGTTTGTATTATTGTGAAAATCAGCAGCTCATTAGAAAATCAAATCTCGATTTGTGTTTTTAACCTACCATACTACTCTGAGTCTCATGCCTCTTTTGCCAACACGCTCTAAACAACTGTAGAAGGTACATTAGGACATAGATAGAGATCTTTTTGCCAGCCAAGTGGCAGCGTACCCCTCTCACTTTATTTGTTTTAGGATATGGTACAACAGTAGCAATTAAGCCAGCTGATAAGTTGAGAGGTAGGGTTATGCTACAGATAATGGGAATAATAAAAGCTATGAATAGCATGTTCATAATCATCATTTGAGCCAATTCCTAGCAGTTCAGCAATAGTGAAGTTGACTCTAATGCTCAAACTCACGCTCGTTCAAATTTAGAGGTCTTATAAAGTGCCCTAATTTTGTACATTTTACCATCATAGCTGTCACTTGGGCGTCCGGTCTACCCTGCTACTCATTTCATTAGCAAGATAAATGTATCTTACTGCTTGCTAGGCAACAACAGAGTGGCCCTCACGTCTGACAACATCTTGCATTTAGCTTTATGATGTCAGCTTGCTAGGCAACAGATTGGCCCTCATGTCAGACAACATCTTGCATTCGCTTTATGATGTCAGATCATCACTGGTACAATTGTCCTTGTGGAAGCGGACCGCACAGGAGGATGAGATATCAGAAGTTATGCAGTAGGTTGCTATCTCTATTCATGACTGCAAGGCAAGTCGGAGGTGGAATGGCAAATATTCTGAACCACTCAAAGCACTGTGGCCTTTTTGAAAGTGGGATGCAGATACAAAAACAGAGATTATCCTTACCAACAATCCTTCTTGAGTATCAGAGTCCAACATACAGAGTGCAGCGTAAGACGTTAAATGTGCTTCATTCCGTGAGAACGCAACTCTATAGTTCTACAGTGAGATAGTGCATTTCAGCCTCAAAGGAAGCAATGTCCTCAAACGGAACATTGGTGGCACCAGGATCTAAAGCAGGCTTAAGAAGCCTTGGATGCAGTCAGTCTTTTATTAACTATCATGACCGACACAATGTGATCCATAATACTTCCATCTTGGCAGAAATTACATTCAAGCACAGGCCCCCACTAGAAGGTAGTTATGACATTCAGGTGCTGAAAACGCCTTTTTAATGCCTAAAGGAATGATTGTGAGCTTTACTTACCATACATATTGGCCAAATGATGCCCTATGCCGGAAGACTGTCTTTTTTTTTTTTCTTCAGTATCGGCAATGCAGAGACAATTTGTTGCGAAACACTGCCACTGCTGGTCATTCAGTATAATCTGCAGATGGAAAAGTCCACTGTTAGCACATTTACTACAAGCAATACAAAAAATCATGCTTTTTATAAAGGGTAAACAGATCAATACCATGGAGTTTGTATTATTGTGAAAATCAGCAGCTCATTAGAAAATCAAATCTCGATTTGTGTTTTTAACCTACCATACTACTCTGAATCTCATGCCTCTTTTGCCAACACGCTCTAAACAACTGTAGAAGGTACATTAGGACATAGATAGAGATCTTTTTGCCAGCCAAGTGGCAGCGTACCCCCCTCACTTTATTTGTTTTAGGATATGGTACAACAGTAGCAATTAAGCCAGCTGATAAGTTGAGAGGTAGGGTTATGCTACAGTTAATGGGAATAATAAAAGCTATGAATAGCATGTTCATAATCATCATTTGAGCCAATTCCTAGCAGTTCAGCAATAGTGAAGTTGACTCTAATGCTCAAACTCACGCTCGTTCAAATTTTGAGGTCTTATAAAGTGCCCTAATTTTGTACATTTTACCATCATAGCTGTCACTTGGGCGTCCGGTCTACCCTGCTACTCATTTCATTAGCAAGATAAATGTATCTTACTGCTTGCTAGGCAACAACAGAGTGGCCCTCACGTCAGACAACATCTTGCATTTAGCTTTATGATGTCAGCTTGCTAGGCAACAGATTGGCCCTCATGTCAGACAACATCTTGCATTCGCTTTATGATGTCAGATCATCACTGGTACAATTGTCCTTGTGGAAGCGGACCGCACAGGAGGATGAGATATCAGAAGTTATGCAGTAGGTTGCTATCTCTATTCATGACTGCAAGGCAAGTCGGAGGCGGAATGGCAAATACTCTGAACCACTCAAAGCACTGTGGCCTTTTTGAAAGTGGGATGCAGATACAAAAACAGAGATTATCCTTACCAACAATCCTTCTTGAGTATCAGAGTCCAACATACAGAGTGCAGCGGAAGACGTTAAATGTGCTTCATTCCGTGTGAACGCAACTCTATAGTTCTACAGTGAGATAGTGCATTTCAGCCTCAAAGGAAGCAATGTCCTCAAACGGAACATTGGTGGCACTAGGATCTAAAGCAGGCTTAAGAAGCCTTGGATGCAGTCAGTCTTTTATTAACTATCATGACCGACACAATGTGATCCATAATACTTCCATCTTGGCAGAAATTACATTCAAGCACAGGCCCCCACTAGAAGGTAGTTATGACATTCAGGTGCTGAAAACGCCTTTTTAATGCCTAAAGGAATGATTGTGAGCTTTACTTACCATACATATTGGCCAAATGATGCCCTATGCCGGAAGACTGTCTTTTTTTTTTCTTCAGTATCGGCAATGCAGAGACAATTTGTTGCGAAACACTGCCACTGCTGGTCATTCAGTATAATCTGCAGATGGAAAAGTCCACTGTTAGCACATTTACTACAAGCAATACAAAAAATCATGCTTTTTATAAAGGGTAAACAGATCAATACCATGGAGTTTGTATTATTGTGAAAATCAGCAGCTCATTAGAAAATCAAATCTCGATTTGTTTTTTTAACCTACCATACTACTCTGAGTCTCATGCCTCTTTTGCCAACACGCTCTAAACAACTGTAGAAGGTACATAGATAGAGATCTTTTTGCCAGCCAAGTGGCAGCGTACCCCTCTCACTTTATTTGTTTTAGGATATGGTACAACAGTAGCAATTAGGCCAGCTGATAAGTTGAGAGGTAGGGTTATGCTACAGTTAATGGGAATAATAAAAGCTATGAATAGCATGTTCATAATCATCATTTGAGCCAATTCCTAGCAGTTCAGCAATAGTGAAGTTGACTCTAATGCTCAAACTCACGCTCGTTCAAATTTAGAGGTCTTATAAAGTGCCCTAATTTTGTACATTTTACCATCATAGCTGTCACTTGGGCGTCCGGTCTACCCTGCTACTCATTTCATTAGCAAGATAAATGTATCTTACTGCTTGCTAGGCAACAACAGAGTGGCCCTCACGTCAGACAACATCTTGCATTTAGCTTTATGATGTCAGCTTGCTAGGCAACAGATTGGCCCTCATGTCAGACAACATCTTGCTTTTGCTTTATGATGTCAGATCATCACTGGTCCAATTGTCCTTGTGGAAGCGGACCACACAGGAGGATGAGATATCAGAAGTTATGCAGTAGGTTGCTATCTCTATTCATGACTGCAAGGCAAGTCGGAGGCGGAATGGCAAATACTCTGAACTACTCAAAGCACTGTGGCCTTTTTGAAAGTGGGATGCAGATACAAAAACAGAGATTATCCTTACCAACAATCCTTCTTGAGTATCAGAGTCCAACATACAGAGTGCAGCGGAAGACGTTAAATGTGCTTCATTCCGTGTGAACGCAACTCTATAGTTCTACAGTGAGATAGTGCATTTCAGCCTCAAAGGAAGCAATATCCCCAAACGGAACATTGGTGGCACCAGGATCTAAAGCAGGCTTAAGAAGCCTTGGATGCAGTCAGTCTTTTATTAACTATCATGACCGACACAATGTGATCCATAATACTTCCATCTTGGCAGAAATTACATTCAAGCACAGGCCCCCACTGGAAGGTAGTTATGACATTCAGGTGCTGAAAACGCCTTTTTAATGCCTAAAGGAATGATTGTGAGCTTTACTTACCATACATATTGGCCAAATGATGCCCTATGCCGGAAGACTGTCTTTTTTTTTTTTTCTTCAGTATCGGCAATGCAGAGACAATTTGTTGCGAAACACTGCCACTGCTGGTCATTCAGTATAATCTGCAGATGGAAAAGTCCACTGTTAGCACATTTACTACAAGCAATACAAAAAATCATGCTTTTTATAAAGGGTAAACAGATCAATACCATGGAGTTTGTATTATTGTGAAAATCAGCAGCTCATTAGAAAATCAAATCTCGATTTGTTTTTTTAACCTACCATACTACTCTGAGTCTCATGCCTCTTTTGCCAACACGCTCTAAACAACTGTAGAAGGTACATTAGGACATAGATAGAGATCTTTTTGCCAGCCAAGTGGCAGCGTACCCCTCTCACTTTATTTGTTTTAGGATATGGTACAACAGTAGCAATTAAGCCAGCTGATAAGTTGAGAGGTAGGGTTATGCTACAGTTAATGGGAATAATAAAAGCTATGAATAGCATGTTCATAATCATCATTTGAGCCAATTCCTAGCAGTTCAGCAATAGTGAAGTTGACTCTAATGTTCAAACTCACGCTCGTTCAAATTTAGAGGTCTTATAAAGTGCCCTAATTTTGTACATTTTACCATCATAGCTGTCACTTGGGCGTCCGGTCTACCCTGCTACTCATTTCATTAGCAAGATAAATGTATCTTACTGCTTGCTAGGCAACAACAGAGTGGCCCTCACGTCAGACAACATCTTGCATTTAGCTTTATGATGTCAGCTTGCTAGGCAACAGATTGGCCCTCATGTCAGACAACATCTTGCATTCGCTTTATGATGTCAGATCATCACTGGTACAATTGTCCTTGTGGAAGCGGACCGCACAGGAGGATGAGATATCAGAAGTTATGCAGTAGGTTGCTATCTCTATTCATGACTGCAAGGCAAGTCGGAGGTGGAATGGCAAATATTCTGAACCACTCAAAGCACTGTGGCCTTTTTGAAAGTGGGATGCAGATACAAAAACAGAGATTATCCTTACCAACAATCCTTCTTGAGTATCAGAGTCCAACATACAGAGTGCAGCGGAAGACGTTAAATGTGCTTCATTCCGTGTGAACGCAACTCTATAGTTCTACAGTGAGATAGTGCATTTCAGCCTCAAAGGAAGCAATGTCCTCAAACGGAACATTGGTGGCACTAGGATCTAAAGCAGGCTTAAGAAGCCTTGGATGCAGTCAGTCTTTTATTAACTATCATGACCGACACAATGTGATCCATAATACTTCCATCTTGGCAGAAATTACATTCAAGCACAGGCCCCCACTAGAAGGTAGTTATGACATTCAGGTGCTGAAAACGCCTTTTTAATGCCTAAAGGAATGATTGTGAGCTTTACTTACCATACATATTGGCCAAATGATGCCCTATGCCGGAAGACTGTCTTTTTTTTTTCTTCAGTATCGGCAATGCAGAGACAATTTGTTGCGAAACACTGCCACTGCTGGTCATTCAGTATAATCTGCAGATGGAAAAGTCCACTGTTAGCACATTTACTACAAGCAATACAAAAAATCATGCTTTTTATAAAGGGTAAACAGATCAATACCATGGAGTTTGTATTATTGTGAAAATCAGCAGCTCATTAGAAAATCAAATCTCGATTTGTTTTTTTAACCTACCATACTACTCTGAGTCTCATGCCTCTTTTGCCAACACGCTCTAAACAACTGTAGAAGGTACATAGATAGAGATCTTTTTGCCAGCCAAGTGGCAGCGTACCCCTCTCACTTTATTTGTTTTAGGATATGGTACAACAGTAGCAATTAGGCCAGCTGATAAGTTGAGAGGTAGGGTTATGCTACAGTTAATGGGAATAATAAAAGCTATGAATAGCATGTTCATAATCATCATTTGAGCCAATTCCTAGCAGTTCAGCAATAGTGAAGTTGACTCTAATGCTCAAACTCACGCTCGTTCAAATTTAGAGGTCTTATAAAGTGCCCTAATTTTGTACATTTTACCATCATAGCTGTCACTTGGGCGTCCGGTCTACCCTGCTACTCATTTCATTAGCAAGATAAATGTATCTTACTGCTTGCTAGGCAACAACAGAGTGGCCCTCACGTCAGACAACATCTTGCATTTAGCTTTATGATGTCAGCTTGCTAGGCAACAGATTGGCCCTCATGTCAGACAACATCTTGCTTTTGCTTTATGATGTCAGATCATCACTGGTCCAATTGTCCTTGTGGAAGCGGACCACACAGGAGGATGAGATATCAGAAGTTATGCAGTAGGTTGCTATCTCTATTCATGACTGCAAGGCAAGTCGGAGGCGGAATGGCAAATACTCTGAACTACTCAAAGCACTGTGGCCTTTTTGAAAGTGGGATGCAGATACAAAAACAGAGATTATCCTTACCAACAATCCTTCTTGAGTATCAGAGTCCAACATACAGAGTGCAGCGGAAGACGTTAAATGTGCTTCATTCCGTGTGAACGCAACTCTATAGTTCTACAGTGAGATAGTGCATTTCAGCCTCAAAGGAAGCAATATCCCCAAACGGAACATTGGTGGCACCAGGATCTAAAGCAGGCTTAAGAAGCCTTGGATGCAGTCAGTCTTTTATTAACTATCATGACCGACACAATGTGATCCATAATACTTCCATCTTGGCAGAAATTACATTCAAGCACAGGCCCCCACTGGAAGGTAGTTATGACATTCAGGTGCTGAAAACGCCTTTTTAATGCCTAAAGGAATGATTGTGAGCTTTACTTACCATACATATTGGCCAAATGATGCCCTATGCCGGAAGACTGTCTTTTTTTTTTTTTCTTCAGTATCGGCAATGCAGAGACAATTTGTTGCGAAACACTGCCACTGCTGGTCATTCAGTATAATCTGCAGATGGAAAAGTCCACTGTTAGCACATTTACTACAAGCAATACAAAAAATCATGCTTTTTATAAAGGGTAAACAGATCAATACCATGGAGTTTGTATTATTGTGAAAATCAGCAGCTCATTAGAAAATCAAATCTCGATTTGTTTTTTTAACCTACCATACTACTCTGAGTCTCATGCCTCTTTTGCCAACACGCTCTAAACAACTGTAGAAGGTACATTAGGACATAGATAGAGATCTTTTTGCCAGCCAAGTGGCAGCGTACCCCTCTCACTTTATTTGTTTTAGGATATGGTACAACAGTAGCAATTAAGCCAGCTGATAAGTTGAGAGGTAGGGTTATGCTACAGTTAATGGGAATAATAAAAGCTATGAATAGCATGTTCATAATCATCATTTGAGCCAATTCCTAGCAGTTCAGCAATAGTGAAGTTGACTCTAATGTTCAAACTCACGCTCGTTCAAATTTAGAGGTCTTATAAAGTGCCCTAATTTTGTACATTTTACCATCATAGCTGTCACTTGGGCGTCCGGTCTACCCTGCTACTCATTTCATTAGCAAGATAAATGTATCTTACTGCTTGCTAGGCAACAACAGAGTGGCCCTCACGTCAGACAACATCTTGCATTTAGCTTTATGATGTCAGCTTGCTAGGCAACAGATTGGCCCTCATGTCAGACAACATCTTGCATTCGCTTTATGATGTCAGATCATCACTGGTACAATTGTCCTTGTGGAAGCGGACCGCACAGGAGGATGAGATATCAGAAGTTATGCAGTAGGTTGCTATCTCTATTCATGACTGCAAGGCAAGTCGGAGGTGGAATGGCAAATATTCTGAACCACTCAAAGCACTGTGGCCTTTTTGAAAGTGGGATGCAGATACAAAAACAGAGATTATCCTTACCAACAATCCTTCTTGAGTATCAGAGTCCAACATACAGAGTGCAGCGTAAGACGTTAAATCTGCTTCATTCCGTGAGAACGCAACTCTATAGTTCTACAGTGAGATAGTGCATTTCAGCCTCAAAGGAAGCAATGTCCTCAAACGGAACATTGGTGGCACCAGGATCTAAAGCAGGCTTAAGAAGCCTTGGATGCAGTCAGTCTTTTATTAACTATCATGACCGACACAATGTGATCCATAATACTTCCATCTTGGCAGAAATTACATTCAAGCACAGGCCCCCACTAGAAGGTAGTTATGACATTCAGGTGCTGAAAACGCCTTTTTAATGCCTAAAGGAATGATTGTGAGCTTTACTTACCATACATATTGGCCAAATGATGCCCTATGCCGGAAGACTGTCTTTTTTTTTTTTCTTCAGTATCGGCAATGCAGAGACAATTTGTTGCGAAACACTGCCACTGCTGGTCATTCAGTATAATCTGCAGATGGAAAAGTCCACTGTTAGCACATTTACTACAAGCAATACAAAAAATCATGCTTTTTATAAAGGGTAACCAGATCAATACCATGGAGTTTGTATTATTGTGAAAATCAGCAGCTCATTAGAAAATCAAATCTCGATTTGTGTTTTTAACCTACCATACTACTCTGAGTCTCATGCCTCTTTTGCCAACACGCTCTAAACAACTGTAGAAGGTACATTAGGACATAGATAGAGATCTTTTTGCCAGCCAAGTGGCAGCGTACCCCTCTCACTTTATTTGTTTTAGGATATGGTACAACAGTAGCAATTAAGCCAGCTGATAAGTTGAGAGGTAGGGTTATGCTACAGATAATGGGAATAATAAAAGCTATGAATATCATGTTCATAATCATCATTTGAGCCAATTCCTAGCAGTTCAGCAATAGTGAAGTTGACTCTAATGCTCAAACTCACGCTCGTTCAAATTTAGAGGTCTTATAAAGTGCCCTAATTTTGTACATTTTACCATCATAGCTGTCACTTGGGCGTCCGGTCTACCCTGCTACTCATTTCATTAGCAAGATAAATGTATCTTACTGCTTGCTAGGCAACAACAGAGTGGCCCTCACGTCAGACAACATCTTGCATTTAGCTTTATGATGTCAGCTTGCTAGGCAACAGATTGGCCCTCATGTCAGACAACATCTTGCATTCGCTTTATGATGTCAGATCATCACTGGTACAATTGTCCTTGTGGAAGCGGACCGCACAGGAGGATGAGATATCAGAAGTTATGCAGTAGGTTGCTATCTCTATTCATGACTGCAAGGCAAGTCGGAGGTGGAATGGCAAATATTCTGAACCACTCAAAGCACTGTGGCCTTTTTGAAAGTGGGATGCAGATACAAAAACAGAGATTATCCTTACCAACAATCCTTCTTGAGTATCAGAGTCCAACATACAGAGTGCAGCGTAAGACGTTAAATGTGCTTCATTCCGTGAGAACGCAACTCTATAGTTCTACAGTGAGATAGTGCATTTCAGCCTCAAAGGAAGCAATGTCCTCAAACGGAACATTGGTGGCACCAGGATCTAAAGCAGGCTTAAGAAGCCTTGGATGCAGTCAGTCTTTTATTAACTATCATGACCGACACAATGTGATCCATAATACTTCCATCTTGGCAGAAATTACATTCAAGCACAGGCCCCCACTAGAAGGTAGTTATGACATTCAGGTGCTGAAAACGCCTTTTTAATGCCTAAAGGAATGATTGTGAGCTTTACTTACCATACATATTGGCCAAATGATGCCCTATGCCGGAAGACTGTCTTTTTTTTTTTTTCTTCAGTATCGGCAATGCAGAGACAATTTGTTGCGAAACACTGCCACTGCTGGTCACAGTATAATCTGCAGATGGAAAAGTCCACTGTTAGCACATTTACTACAAGCAATACAAAAAATCATGCTTTTTATAAAGGGTAAACAGATCAATACCATGGAGTTTGTATTATTGTGAAAATCAGCAGCTCATTAGAAAATCAAATCTCGATTTGTGTTTTTAACCTACCATACTACTCTGAATCTCATGCCTCTTTTGCCAACACGCTCTAAACAACTGTAGAAGGTACATTAGGACATAGATAGAGATCTTTTTGCCAGCCAAGTGGCAGCGTACCCCCCTCACTTTATTTGTTTTAGGATATGGTACAACAGTAGCAATTAAGCCAGCTGATAAGTTGAGAGGTAGGGTTATGCTACAGTTAATGGGAATAATAAAAGCTATGAATAGCATGTTCATAATCATCATTTGAGCCAATTCCTAGCAGTTCAGCAATAGTGAAGTTGACTCTAATGCTCAAACTCACGCTCGTTCAAATTTAGAGGTCTTATAAAGTGCCCTAATTTTGTACATTTTACCATCATAGCTGTCACTTGGGCGTCCGGTCTACCCTGCTACTCATTTCATTAGCAAGATAAATGTATCTTACTGCTTGCTAGGCAACAACAGAGTGGCCCTCACGTCAGACAACATCTTGCATTTAGCTTTATGATGTCAGCTTGCTAGGCAACAGATTGGCCCTCATGTCAGACAACATCTTGCTTTTGCTTTATGATGTCAGATCATCACTGGTCCAATTGTCCTTGTGGAAGCGGACCACACAGGAGGATGAGATATCAGAAGTTATGCAGTAGGTTGCTATCTCTATTCATGACTGCAAGGCAAGTCGGAGGCGGAATGGCAAATACTCTGAACTACTCAAAGCACTGTGGCCTTTTTGAAAGTGGGATGCAGATACAAAAACAGAGATTATCCTTACCAACAATCCTTCTTGAGTATCAGAGTCCAACATACAGAGTGCAGCGGAAGACGTTAAATGTGCTTCATTCCGTGTGAACGCAACTCTATTGTTCTACAGTGAGATAGTGCATTTCAGCCTCAAAGGAAGCAATATCCCCAAACGGAACATTGGTGGCACCAGGATCTAAAGCAGGCTTAAGAAGCCTTGGATGCAGTCAGTCTTTTATTAACTATCATGACCGACACAATGTGATCCATAATACTTCCATCTTGGCAGAAATTACATTCAAGCACAGGCCCCCACTGGAAGGTAGTTATGACATTCAGGTGCTGAAAACGCCTTTTTAATGCCTAAAGGAATGATTGTGAGCTTTACTTACCATACATATTGGCCAAATGATGCCCTATGCCGGAAGACTGTCTTTTTTTTTTTTTCTTCAGTATCGGCAATGCAGAGACAATTTGTTGCGAAACACTGCCACTGCTGGTCATTCAGTATAATCTGCAGATGGAAAAGTCCACTGTTAGCACATTTACTACAAGCAATACAAAAAATCATGCTTTTTATAAAGGGTAAACAGATCAATACCATGGAGTTTGTATTATTGTGAAAATCAGCAGCTCATTAGAAAATCAAATCTCGATTTGTTTTTTTAACCTACCATACTACTCTGAGTCTCATGCCTCTTTTGCCAACACGCTCTAAACAACTGTAGAAGGTACATTAGGACATAGATAGAGATCTTTTTGCCAGCCAAGTGGCAGCGTACCCCTCTCACTTTATTTGTTTTAGGATATGGTACACCAGTAGCAATTAAGCCAGCTGATAAGTTGAGAGGTAGGGTTATGCTACAGTTAATGGGAATAATAAAAGCTATGAATAGCATGTTCATAATCATGATTTGAGCCAATTCCTAGCAGTTCAGCAATAGTGAAGTTGACTCTAATGCTCAAACTCACGCTCGTTCAAATTTAGAGGTCTTATAAAGTGCCCTCATTTTGTACATTTTACCATCATAGCTGTCACTTGGGCGTCCGGTCTACCCTGCTACTCATTTCATTAGCAAGATAAATGTATCTTACTGCTTGCTAGGCAACAACAGAGTGGCCCTCACGTCAGACAACATCTTGCATTTAGCTTTATGATGTCAGCTTGCTAGGCAACAGATTGGCCCTCATGTCAGACAACATCTTGCATTCGCTTTATGATGTCAGATCATCACTGGTACAATTGTCCTTGTGGAAGCGGACCGCACAGGAGGATGAGATATCAGAAGTTATGCAGTAGGTTGCTATCTCTATTCATGACTGCAAGGCAAGTCGGAGGTGGAATGGCAAATATTCTGAACCACTCAGACTGTGGCCTTTTTGAAAGTGGGATGCAGATACAAAAACAGAGATTATCCTTACCAACAATCCTTCTTGAGTATCAGAGTCCAACATACAGAGTGCAGCGTAAGACGTTAAATGTGCTTCATTCCGTGAGAACGCAACTCTATAGTTCTACAGTGAGATAGTGCATTTCAGCCTCAAAGGAAGCAATGTCCTCAAACGGAACATTGGTGGCACCAGGATCTAAAGCAGGCTTAAGAAGCCTTGGATGCAGTCAGTCTTTTATTAACTATCATGACCGACACAATGTGATCCATAATACTTCCATCTTGGCAGAAATTACATTCAAGCACAGGCCCCCACTAGAAGGTAGTTATGACATTCAGGTGCTGAAAACGCCTTTTTAATGCCTAAAGGAATGATTGTGAGCTTTACTTACCATACATATTGGCCAAATGATGCCCTATGCCGGAAGACTGTCTTTTTTTTTTTTTCTTCAGTATCGGCAATGCAGAGACAATTTGTTGCGAAACACTGCCACTGCTGGTCATTCAGTATAATCTGCAGATGGAAAAGTCCACTGTTAGCACATTTACTAAAAGCAATACCAAAAAATCATGCTTTTTATAAAGGGTAAACAGATCAATACTATGGAGTTGGTATTATTGTGAAAATCAGCAGCTCATTAGAAAATCAAATCTCGATTTGTGTTTTTAACCTACCATACTACTCTGAGTCTCATGCCTCTTTTGCCAACACGCTCTAAACAACTGTAGAAGGTACATTAGGACATAGATAGAGATCTTTTTGCCAGCCAAGTGGCAGCGTACCCCTCTCACTTTATTTGTTTTAGGATATGGTACAACAGTAGCAATTAAGCCAGCTGATAAGTTGAGAGGTAGGGTTATGCTACAGATAATGGGAATAATAAAAGCTATGAATATCATGTTCATAATCATCATTTGAGCCAATTCCTAGCAGTTCAGCAATAGTGAAGTTGACTCTAATGCTCAAACTCACGCTCGTTCAAATTTAGAGGTCTTATAAAGTGCCCTAATTTTGTACATTTTACCATCATAGCTGTCACTTGGGCGTCCGGTCTACCCTGCTACTCATTTCATTAGCAAGATAAATGTATCTTACTGCTTGCTAGGCAACAACAGAGTGGCCCTCACGTCAGACAACATCTTGCATTTAGCTTTATGATGTCAGCTTGCTAGGCAACAGATTGGCCCTCATGTCAGACAACATCTTGCTTTTGCTTTATGATGTCAGATCATCACTGGTCCAATTGTCCTTGTGGAAGCGGACCACACAGGAGGATGAGATATCAGAAGTTATGCAGTAGGTTGCTATCTCTATTCATGACTGCAAGGCAAGTCGGAGGCGGAATGGCAAATACTCTGAACCACTCAAAGCACTGTGGCCTTTTTGAAAGTGGGATGCAGATACAAAAACAGAGATTATCCTTACCAACAATACTTCTTGAGTATCAGAGTCCAACATACAGAGTGCAGCGGAAGACGTTAAATGTGCTTCATTCCGTGTGAACGCAACTCTATAGTTCTACAGTGAGATAGTGCATTTCAGCCTCAAAGGAAGCAATATCCCCAAACGGAACATTGGTGGCACCAGGATCTAAAGCAGGCTTAAGAAGCCTTGGATGCAGTCAGTCTTTTATTAACTATCATGACCGACACAATGTGATCAATAATACTTCCATCTTGGCAGAAATTTCATTCAAGCACAGGCCCCCACTAGAAGGTAGTTATGACATTCAGGTGCTGAAAACGCCTTTTTAATGCCTAAAGGAATGATTGTGAGCTTTACTTACCATACATATTGGTCAAATGATGCCCCATCCCGGAAGACTGTCTTTTTTTTTTTTCTTCAGTATCGGCAATGCAGAGACAATTTGTTGCGAAACACTGCCACTGCTGGTCATTCAGTATAATCTGCAGATGGAAAAGTCCACTGTTAGCACATTTACTGAAAGCAATACCAAAAAATCATGCTTTTTATAAAGGGTAAACAGATCAATACCATGGAGTTTGTATTATTGTGAAAATCAGCAGCTCATTAGAAAGTTTGTGTTTTTAACCTACCATACTACTCTGAGTCTCATGCCTCTTTTGCCAACACGCTCTAAACAACTGTAGAAGGTACATTAGGACATAGAGATCTTTTTGCCAGCCAAGTGGCAGCGTACCCCTCTCACTTTATTTGTTTTAGGATATGGTACACCGGTAGCAATTAAGCCAGCTGATAAGTTGAGAGGTAGGGTTATGCTACAGTTAATGGGAATAATAAAAGCTATGAATAGCATGTTCATAATCATCATTTGAGCCAATTCCTAGCAGTTCAGCAATAGTGAAGTTGACTCTAATGCTCAAACTCACGCTCGTTCAAATTTAGAGGTCTTATAAAGTGCCCTAATTTTGTACATTTTACCATCATAGCTGTCACTTGGGCGTCCGGTCTACCCTGCTACTCATTTCATTAGCAAGATAAATGTATCTTACTGCTTGCTAGGCAACAACAGAGTGGCCCTCACGTCTGACAACATCTTGCATTTAGCTTTATGATGTCAGCTTGCTAGGCAACAGATTGGCCCTCATGTCAGACAACATCTTGCTTTTGCTTTATGATGTCAGATCATCACTGGTCCAATTGTCCTTGTGGAAGCGGACCACACAGGAGGATGAGATATCAGAAGTTATGCAGTAGGTTGCTATCTCTATTCATGACTGCAAGGCAAGTCGGAGGCGGAATGGCAAATACTCTGAACCACTCAAAGCACGGTGGCCTTTTTGAAAGTTTGATGCAGATACAAAAACAGAGATTATCCTTACCAACAATCCTTCTTGAGTATCAGAGTCCAACATACAGAGTGCAGCGGAAGACGTTAAATGTGCTTCATTCCGTGTGAACGCAACTCTATAGTTCTACAGTGAGATAGTGCATTTCAGCCTCAAAGGAAGCAATATCCCCAAACGGAACATTGGTGGCACCAGGATCTAAAGCAGGCTTAAGAAGCCTTGGATGCAGTCAGTCTTTTATTAACTATCATGACCGACACAATGTGATCCATAATACTTCCATCTTGGCAGAAATTTCATTCAAGCACAGGCCCCCACTAGAAGGTAGTTATGACATTCAGGTGCTGAAAACGCCTTTTTAATGCCTAAAGGAATGATTGTGAGCTTTACTTACCATACATATTGGTCAAATGATGCCCCATCCCGGAAGACAGTCTTTTTTTTTTTTCTTCAGTTTCGGCAATGCAGAGACAATTTGTTGCGAAACACTGCCACTGCTGGTCATTCAGTATAATCTGCAGATGGAAAAGTCCACTGTTAGCACATTTACTGAAAGCAATACAAAAAAATCATGCTTTTTATAAAGGGTAAACAGATCAATACTATGGAGTTGGTATTATTGTGAAAATCAGCAGCTCATTAGAAAATCAAATCTCGATTTGTGTTTTTAACCTACCATACTACTCTGAGTCTCATGCCTCTTTTGCCAACACGCTCTAAACAACTGTAGAAGGTACATTAGGACATAGAGATCTTTTTGCCAGCCAAGTGGCAGCGTACCCCTCTCACTTTATTTGTTTTAGGATATGGTACACCAGTAGCAATTAAGCCAGCTGATAAGTTGAGAGGTAGGATTATGCTACAGTTAATGGGAATAATAAAAGCTATGAATAGCATGTTCATAATCATGATTTGAGCCAATTCCTAGCAGTTCAGCAATAGTGAAGTTGACTCTAATGCTCAAACTCACGCTCGTTCAAATTTAGAGGTCTTATAAAGTGCCCTCATTTTGTACATTTTACCATCATAGCTGTCACTTGGGCGTCCGGTCTACCCTGCTACTCATTTCATTAGCAAGATAAATGTATCTTACTGCTTGCTAGGCAACAACAGAGTGGCCCTCACGTCAGACAACATCTTGCATTTAGCTTTATGATGTCAGCTTGCTAGGCAACAGATTGGCCCTCATGTCAGACAACATCTTGCATTCGCTTTATGATGTCAGATCATCACTGGTACAATTGTCCTTGTGGAAGCGGACCGCACAGGAGGATGAGATATCAGAAGTTATGCAGTAGGTTGCTATCTCTATTCATGACTGCAAGGCAAGTCGGAGGTGGAATGGCAAATATTCTGAACCACTCAGACTGTGGCCTTTTTGAAAGTGGGATGCAGATACAAAAACAGAGATTATCCTTACCAACAATCCTTCTTGAGTATCAGAGTCCAACATACAGAGTGCAGCGTAAGACGTTAAATGTGCTTCATTCCGTGAGAACGCAACTCTATAGTTCTACAGTGAGATAGTGCATTTCAGCCTCAAAGGAAGCAATGTCCTCAAACGGAACATTGGTGGCACCAGGATCTAAAGCAGGCTTAAGAAGCCTTGGATGCAGTCAGTCTTTTATTAACTATCATGACCGACACAATGTGATCCATAATACTTCCATCTTGGCAGAAATTACATTCAAGCACAGGCCCCCACTAGAAGGTAGTTATGACATTCAGGTGCTGAAAACGCCTTTTTAATGCCTAAAGGAATGATTGTGAGCTTTACTTACCATACATATTGGCCAAATGATGCCCTATGCCGGAAGACTGTCTTTTTTTTTTTTTCTTCAGTATCGGCAATGCAGAGACAATTTGTTGCGAAACACTGCCACTGCTGGTCATTCAGTATAATCTGCAGATGGAAAAGTCCACTGTTAGCACATTTACTACAAGCAATACAAAAAATCATGCTTTTTATAAAGGGTAAACAGATCAATACCATGGAGTTTGTATTATTGTGAAAATCAGCAGCTCATTAGAAAATCAAATCTCGATTTGTGTTTTTAACCTACCATACTACTCTGAATCTCATGCCTCTTTTGCCAACACGCTCTAAACAACTGTAGAAGGTACATTAGGACATAGATAGAGATCTTTTTGCCAGCCAAGTGGCAGCGTACCCCCCTCACTTTATTTGTTTTAGGATATGGTACAACAGTAGCAATTAAGCCAGCTGATAAGTTGAGAGGTAGGGTTATGCTACAGTTAATGGGAATAATAAAAGCTATGAATAGCATGTTCATAATCATCATTTGAGCCAATTCCTAGCAGTTCAGCAATAGTGAAGTTGACTCTAATGCTCAAACTCACGCTCGTTCAAATTTTGAGGTCTTATAAAGTGCCCTAATTTTGTACATTTTACCATCATAGCTGTCACTTGGGCGTCCGGTCTACCCTGCTACTCATTTCATTAGCAAGATAAATGTATCTTACTGCTTGCTAGGCAACAACAGAGTGGCCCTCACGTCAGACAACATCTTGCATTTAGCTTTATGATGTCAGCTTGCTAGGCAACAGATTGGCCCTCATGTCAGACAACATCTTGCATTCGCTTTATGATGTCAGATCATCACTGGTACAATTGTCCTTGTGGAAGCGGACCGCACAGGAGGATGAGATATCAGAAGTTATGCAGTAGGTTGCTATCTCTATTCATGACTGCAAGGCAAGTCGGAGGCGGAATGGCAAATACTCTGAACCACTCAAAGCACTGTGGCCTTTTTGAAAGTGGGATGCAGATACAAAAACAGAGATTATCCTTACCAACAATCCTTCTTGAGTATCAGAGTCCAACATACAGAGTGCAGCGGAAGACGTTAAATGTGCTTCATTCTGTGAGAACGCAACTCTATAGTTCTACAGTGAGATAGTGCATCTCAGCCTCAAAGGAAGCAATGTCCTCAAACGGAACATTGGTGGCACTAGGATCTAAAGCAGGCTTAAGAAGCCTTGGATGCAGTCAGTCTTTTATTAACTATCATGACCGACACAATGTGATCCATAATACTTCCATTTTGGCAGAAATTACATTCAAGCACAGGCCCCCACTAGAAGGTAGTGATGACATTCAGGTGCTGAAAATGCCTTTTTAATGCAGAAAGGAATGATTGTGAGCTTTACTTACCATACATATTGGTCAAATGATGCCCTATGCCGGAAGACTGTCTTTTTTTTTTTCTTCAGTATCGGCAATGCGGAGACAATTTGTTGCGAAACACTGCCACTGCTGGTCATTCAGTATAATCTGCAGATGGAAAAGTCCACTGTTAGCACATTTACTAAAAGCAATATCAAAAAATCATGCTTTTTATAAAAGGTAAACAGATCAATACTATGGAGTTTGTATTATTGTGAAAATCAGCAGCTCATTAGAAAATCAAATCTCGATTTGTGTTTTTAACCTACCATACTACTCTGAATCTCATGCCTCTTTTGCCAACACGCTCTAAACAACTGTAGAAGGTACATTAGGACATAGATAGAGATCTTTTTGCCAGCCAAGTGGCAGTGTACCCCTCTCACTTTATTTGTTTTAGGATATGGTACACCAGTAGCAATTAAGCCAGCTGATAAGTTGAGAGGTAGGGTTATGCTACAGTTAATGGGAATAATAAAAGCTATGAATAGCATGTTCATAATCATGATTTGAGCCAATTCCTAGCAGTTCAGCAATAGTGAAGTTGACTCTAATGCTCAAACTCACGCTCGTTCAAATTTAGAGGTCTTATAAAGTGCCCTCATTTTGTACATTTTACCATCATAGCTGTCACTTGGGCGTCCGGTCTACCCTGCTACTCATTTCATTAGCAAGATAAATGTATCTTACTGCTTGCTAGGCAACAACAGAGTGGCCCTCACGTCTGACAACATCTTGCATTTAGCTTTATGATGTCAGCTTGCTAGGCAACAGATTGGCCCTCATGTCAGACAACATCTTGCTTTTGCTTTATGATGTCAGATCATCACTGGTCCAATTGTCCTTGTGGAAGCGGACCACACAGGAGGATGAGATATCAGAAGTTATGCAGTAGGTTGCTATCTCTATTCATGACTGCAAGGCAAGTCGGAGGCGGAATGGCAAATACTCTGAACCACTCAAAGCACGGTGGCCTTTTTGAAAGTTTGATGCAGATACAAAAACAGAGATTATCCTTACCAACAATCCTTCTTGAGTATCAGAGTCCAACATACAGAGTGCAGCGGAAGACGTTAAATGTGCTTCATTCCGTGTGAACGCAACTCTATAGTTCTACAGTGAGATAGTGCATTTCAGCCTCAAAGGAAGCAATATCCCCAAACGGAACATTGGTGGCACCAGGATCTAAAGCAGGCTTAAGAAGCCTTGGATGCAGTCAGTCTTTTATTAACTATCATGACCGACACAATGTGATCCATAATACTTCCATCTTGGCAGAAATTTCATTCAAGCACAGGCCCCCACTAGAAGGTAGTTATGACATTCAGGTGCTGAAAACGCCTTTTTAATGCCTAAAGGAATGATTGTGAGCTTTACTTACCATACATATTGGTCAAATGATGCCCCATCCCGGAAGACAGTCTTTTTTTTTTTTCTTCAGTTTCGGCAATGCAGAGACAATTTGTTGCGAAACACTGCCACTGCTGGTCATTCAGTATAATCTGCAGATGGAAAAGTCCACTGTTAGCACATTTACTGAAAGCAATACAAAAAAATCATGCTTTTTATAAAGGGTAAACAGATCAATACTATGGAGTTGGTATTATTGTGAAAATCAGCAGCTCATTAGAAAATCAAATCTCGATTTGTGTTTTTAACCTACCATACTACTCTGAGTCTCATGCCTCTTTTGCCAACACGCTCTAAACAACTGTAGAAGGTACATTAGGACACAGAGATCTTTTTGCCAGCCAAGTGGCAGCGTACCCCTCTCACTTTATTTGTTTTAGGATATGGTACACCGGTAGCAATTAAGCCAGCTGATAAGTTGAGAGGTAGGGTTATGCTACAGTTAATGGGAATAATAAAAGCTATGAATAGCATGTTCATAATCATCATTTGAGCCAATTTCTAGCAGTTAAGCAATAGTGAAGATGACTCTAATGCTCAAACTCACGCTCGTGCAAATTTAGAGGTCTTATAAAGTGCCCGAATTTTGTACATTTTACCATCATAGCTGTCACTTGGGCGTCCGGTCTACCCTGCTACTCATTTCATTAGCAAGATAAATGTATCTTACTGCTTGCTAGGCAACAACAGAGTGGCCCTCACGTCAGACAACATCTTGCATTTAGCTTTATGATGTCAGCTTGCTAGGCAACAGATTGGCCCTCATGTCAGACAACATCTTGCTTTTGCTTTATGATGTCAGATCATCACTGGTCCAATTGTCCTTGTGGAAGCTGACCACACAGGAGGATGAGATATCAGAAGTTATGCAGAAGGTTGCTATCTCTATTCATGACTGCAAGGCAAGTCGGAGGCGGAATGGCAAATACTCTGAACCACTCAAAGCACTGTGGCCTTTTTGAAAGTGGGATGCAGATACAAAAACAGAGATTATCCTTACCAACAATCCTTCTTGAGTATCAGAGTCCAACATACAGAGTGCAGCGGAAGACGTTAAATGTGCTTCATTCTGTGAGAACGCAACTCTATAGTTCTACAGTGAGATAGTGCATTTCAGCCTCAAAGGAAGCAATGTCCTCAAACGGAACGTTGGTGGCACCAGGATCTAAAGCAGGCTTAAGAAGCCTTGGATGCAGTCAGTCTTTTATTAACTATCATGACCGACACAATGTGATCCATAATACTTCCATTTTGGCAGAAATTACATTCAAGCACAGGCCCCCACTAGAAGGTAGTGATGACATTCAGGTGCTGAAAATGCCTTTTTAATGCAGAAAGGAATGATTGTGAGCTTTACTTACCATACATATTGGTCAAATGATGCCCTATGCCGGAAGACTGTCTTTTTTTTTTTCTTCAGTATCGGCAATGCGGAGACAATTTGTTGCGAAACACTGCCACTGCTGGTCATTCAGTATAATCTGCAGATGGAAAAGTCCACTGTTAGCACATTTACTAAAAGCAATATCAAAAAATCATGCTTTTTATAAAAGGTAAACAGATCAATACTATGGAGTTTGTATTATTGTGAAAATCAGCAGCTCATTAGAAAATCAAATCTCGATTTGTGTTTTTAACCTACCATACTACTCTGAATCTCATGCCTCTTTTGCCAACACGCTCTAAACAACTGTAGAAGGTACATTAGGACATAGATAGAGACCTTTTTGCCAGCCAAGTGGCAGTGTACCCCTCTCACTTTATTTGTTTTAGGATATGGTACACCAGTAGCAATTAAGCCAGCTGATAAGTTGAGAGGTAGGGTTATGCTACAGTTAATGGGAATAATAAAAGCTATGAATAGCATGTTCATAATCATGATTTGAGCCAATTCCTAGCAGTTCAGCAATAGTGAAGTTGACTCTAATGCTCAAACTCACGCTCGTTCAAATTTAGAGGTCTTATAAAGTGCCCTCATTTTGTACATTTTACCATCATAGCTGTCACTTGGGCGTCCGGTCTACCCTGCTACTCATTTCATTAGCAAGATAAATGTATCTTACTGCTTGCTAGGCAACAACAGAGTGGCCCTCACGTCTGACAACATCTTGCATTTAGCTTTATGATGTCAGCTTGCTAGGCAACAGATTGGCCCTCATGTCAGACAACATCTTGCTTTTGCTTCATGATGTCAGATCATCACTGGTCCAATTGTCCTTGTGGAAGTGGACCACACAGGAGGATGAGATATCAGAAGTTATGCAGTAGGTTGCTATCTCTATTCATGACTGCAAGGCAAGTCGGAGGCGGAATGGCAAATACTCTGAACCACTCAAAGCACGGTGGCCTTTTTGAAAGTTTGATGCAGATACAAAAACAGAGATTATCCTTACCAACAATCCTTCTTGAGTATCAGAGTCCAACATACAGAGTGCAGCGGAAGACGTTAAATGTGCTTCATTCCGTGTGAACGCAACTCTATAGTTCTACTGTGAGATAGTGCATTTCAGCCTCAAAGGAAGCAATATCCCCAAACGGAACATTGGTGGCACCAGGATCTAAAGCAGGCTTAAGAAGCCTTGGATGCAGTCAGTCTTTTATTAACTATCATGACCGACACAATGTGATCCATAATACTTCCATCTTGGCAGAAATTTCATTCAAGCACAGGCCCCCACTAGAAGGTAGTTATGACATTCAGGTGCTGAAAACGCCTTTTTAATGCCTAAAGGAATGATTGTGAGCTTTACTTACCATACATATTGGTCAAATGATGCCCCATCCCGGAAGACAGTCTTTTTTTTTTTTCTTCAGTTTCGGCAATGCAGAGACAATTTGTTGCGAAACACTGCCACTGCTGGTCATTCAGTATAATCTGCAGATGGAAAAGTCCACTGTTAGCACATTTACTAAAAGCAATACCAAAAAATCATGCTTTTTATAAAGGGTAAACAGATCAATACTATGGAGTTTGTATTATTGTGAAAATCAGCAGCTCATTAGAAAATCAAATCTCGATTTGTGTTTTTAACCTACCATACTACTCTGAATCTCATGCCTCTTTTGCCAACACGCTCTAAACAACTGTAGAAGGTACATTAGGACATAGATAGAGATCTTTTTGCCAGCCAAGTGGCAGCGTACCCCTCTCACTTTATTTGTTTTAGGATATGGTACACCAGTAGCAATTAAGCCAGCTGATAAGTTGAGAGGTAGGGTTATGCTACAGTTAATGGGAATAATAAAAGCTATGAATAGCATGTTCATAATCATGATTTGAGCCAATTCCTAGCAGTTCAGCAATAGTGAAGTTGACTCTAATGCTCAAACTCACGCTCGTTCAAATTTAGAGGTCTTATAAAGTGCCCTCATTTTGTACATTTTACCATCATAGCTGTCACTTGGGCGTCCGGTCTACCCTGCTACTCATTTCATTAGCAAGATAAATGTATCTTACTGCTTGCTAGGCAACAACAGAGTGGCCCTCACGTCAGACAACATCTTGCATTTAGCTTTATGATGTCAGCTTGCTAGGCAACAGATTGGCCCTCATGTCAGACAACATCTTGCATTCGCTTTATGATGTCAGATCATCACTGGTACAATTGTCCTTGTGGAAGCGGACCGCACAGGAGGATGAGATATCAGAAGTTATGCAGTAGGTTGCTATCTCTATTCATGACTGCAAGGCAAGTCGGAGGTGGAATGGCAAATATTCTGAACCACTCAGACTGTGGCCTTTTTGAAAGTGGGATGCAGATACAAAAACAGAGATTATCCTTACCAACAATCCTTCTTGAGTATCAGAGTCCAACATACAGAGTGCAGCGTAAGACGTTAAATGTGCTTCATTCCGTGAGAACGCAACTCTATAGTTCTACAGTGAGATAGTGCATTTCAGCCTCAAAGGAAGCAATGTCCTCAAACGGAACATTGGTGGCACCAGGATCTAAAGCAGGCTTAAGAAGCCTTGGATGCAGTCAGTCTTTTATTAACTATCATGACCGACACAATGTGATCCATAATACTTCCATCTTGGCAGAAATTACATTCAAGCACAGGCCCCCACTAGAAGGTAGTTATGACATTCAGGTGCTGAAAACGCCTTTTTAATGCCTAAAGGAATGATTGTGAGCTTTACTTACCATACATATTGGCCAAATGATGCCCTATGCCGGAAGACTGTCTTTTTTTTTTTTTCTTCAGTATCGGCAATGCAGAGACAATTTGTTGCGAAACACTGCCACTGCTGGTCATTCAGTATAATCTGCAGATGGAAAAGTCCACTGTTAGCACATTTACTACAAGCAATACAAAAAATCATGCTTTTTATAAAGGGTAAACAGATCAATACCATGGAGTTTGTATTATTGTGAAAATCAGCAGCTCATTAGAAAATCAAATCTCGATTTGTGTTTTTAACCTACCATACTACTCTGAATCTCATGCCTCTTTTGCCAACACGCTCTAAACAACTGTAGAAGGTACATTAGGACATAGATAGAGATCTTTTTGCCAGCCAAGTGGCAGCGTACCCCCCTCACTTTATTTGTTTTAGGATATGGTACAACAGTAGCAATTAAGCCAGCTGATAAGTTGAGAGGTAGGGTTATGCTACAGTTAATGGGAATAATAAAAGCTATGAATAGCATGTTCATAATCATCATTTGAGCCAATTCCTAGCAGTTCAGCAATAGTGAAGTTGACTCTAATGCTCAAACTCACGCTCGTTCAAATTTTGAGGTCTTATAAAGTGCCCTAATTTTGTACATTTTACCATCATAGCTGTCACTTGGGCGTCCGGTCTACCCTGCTACTCATTTCATTAGCAAGATAAATGTATCTTACTGCTTGCTAGGCAACAACAGAGTGGCCCTCACGTCAGACAACATCTTGCATTTAGCTTTATGATGTCAGCTTGCTAGGCAACAGATTGGCCCTCATGTCAGACAACAACTTGCATTCGCTTTATGATGTCAGATCATCACTGGTACAATTGTCCTTGTGGAAGCGGACCGCACAGGAGGATGAGATATCAGAAGTTATGCAGTAGGTTGCTATCTCTATTCATGACTGCAAGGCAAGTCGGAGGCGGAATGGCAAATACTCTGAACCACTCAAAGCACTGTGGCCTTTTTCAAAGTGGGATGCAGATACAAAAACAGAGATTATCCTTACCAACAATCCTTCTTGAGTATCAGAGTCCAACATACAGAGTGCAGCGGAAGACGTTAAATGTGCTTCATTCTGTGAGAACGCAACTCTATAGTTCTACAGTGAGATAGTGCATCTCAGCCTCAAAGGAAGCAATGTCCTCAAACGGAACATTGGTGGCACTAGGATCTAAAGCAGGCTTAAGAAGCCTTGGATGCAGTCAGTCTTTTATTAACTATCATGACCGACACAATGTGATCCATAATACTTCCATTTTGGCAGAAATTACATTCAAGCACAGGCCCCCACTAGAAGGTAGTGATGACATTCAGGTGCTGAAAATGCCTTTTTAATGCAGAAAGGAATGATTGTGAGCTTTACTTACCATACATATTGGTCAAATGATGCCCTATGCCGGAAGACTGTCTTTTTTTTTTTCTTCAGTATCGGCAATGCGGAGACAATTTGTTGCGAAACACTGCCACTGCTGGTCATTCAGTATAATCTGCAGATGGAAAAGTCCACTGTTAGCACATTTACTAAAAGCAATATCAAAAAATCATGCTTTTTATAAAAGGTAAACAGATCAATACTATGGAGTTTGTATTATTGTGAAAATCAGCAGCTCATTAGAAAATCAAATCTCGATTTGTGTTTTTAACCTACCATACTACTCTGAATCTCATGCCTCTTTTGCCAACACGCTCTAAACAACTGTAGAAGGTACATTAGGACATAGATAGAGATCTTTTTGCCAGCCAAGTGGCAGTGTACCCCTCTCACTTTATTTGTTTTAGGATATGGTACACCAGTAGCAATTAAGCCAGCTGATAAGTTGAGAGGTAGGGTTATGCTACAGTTAATGGGAATAATAAAAGCTATGAATAGCATGTTCATAATCATGATTTGAGCCAATTCCTAGCAGTTCAGCAATAGTGAAGTTGACTCTAATGCTCAAACTCACGCTCGTTCAAATTTAGAGGTCTTATAAAGTGCCCTCATTTTGTACATTTTACCATCATAGCTGTCACTTGGGCGTCCGGTCTACCCTGCTACTCATTTCATTAGCAAGATAAATGTATCTTACTGCTTGCTAGGCAACAACAGAGTGGCCCTCACGTCTGACAACATCTTGCATTTAGCTTTATGATGTCAGCTTGCTAGGCAACAGATTGGCCCTCATGTCAGACAACATCTTGCTTTTGCTTTATGATGTCAGATCATCACTGGTCCAATTGTCCTTGTGGAAGCGGACCACACAGGAGGATGAGATATCAGAAGTTATGCAGTAGGTTGCTATCTCTATTCATGACTGCAAGGCAAGTCGGAGGCGGAATGGCAAATACTCTGAACCACTCAAAGCACGGTGGCCTTTTTGAAAGTTTGATGCAGATACAAAAACAGAGATTATCCTTACCAACAATCCTTCTTGAGTATCAGAGTCCAACATACAGAGTGCAGCGGAAGACGTTAAATGTGCTTCATTCCGTGTGAACGCAACTCTATAGTTCTACAGTGAGATAGTGCATTTCAGCCTCAAAGGAAGCAATATCCCCAAACGGAACATTGGTG
Organism: Lissotriton vulgaris; assembly: GCF_964263255.1. Lineage (NCBI taxonomy): Eukaryota > Metazoa > Chordata > Amphibia > Caudata > Salamandridae > Lissotriton > Lissotriton vulgaris. The sequence goes on along the minus strand of NC_141700.1, from coordinate 238,102,886 downwards.
GCACCAGGATCTAAAGCAGGCTTAAGAAGCCTTGGATGCAGTCAGTCTTTTATTAACTATCATGACCGACACAATGTGATCCATAATACTTCCATCTTGGCAGAAATTTCATTCAAGCACAGGCCCCCACTAGAAGGTAGTTATGACATTCAGGTGCTGAAAACGCCTTTTTAATGCCTAAAGGAATGATTGTGAGCTTTACTTACCATACATATTGGTCAAATGATGCCCCATCCCGGAAGACAGTCTTTTTTTTTTTTCTTCAGTTTCGGCAATGCAGAGACAATTTGTTGCGAAACACTGCCACTGCTGGTCATTCAGTATAATCTGCAGATGGAAAAGTCCACTGTTAGCACATTTACTGAAAGCAATACAAAAAAATCATGCTTTTTATAAAGGGTAAACAGATCAATACTATGGAGTTGGTATTATTGTGAAAATCAGCAGCTCATTAGAAAATCAAATCTCGATTTGTGTTTTTAACCTACCATACTACTCTGAGTCTCATGCCTCTTTTGCCAACACGCTCTAAACAACTGTAGAAGGTACATTAGGACACAGAGATCTTTTTGCCAGCCAAGTGGCAGCGTACCCCTCTCACTTTATTTGTTTTAGGATATGGTACACCGGTAGCAATTAAGCCAGCTGATAAGTTGAGAGGTAGGGTTATGCTACAGTTAATGGGAATAATAAAAGCTATGAATAGCATGTTCATAATCATCATTTGAGCCAATTTCTAGCAGTTAAGCAATAGTGAAGATGACTCTAATGCTCAAACTCACGCTCGTGCAAATTTAGAGGTCTTATAAAGTGCCCGAATTTTGTACATTTTACCATCATAGCTGTCACTTGGGCGTCCGGTCTACCCTGCTACTCATTTCATTAGCAAGATAAATGTATCTTACTGCTTGCTAGGCAACAACAGAGTGGCCCTCACGTCAGACAACATCTTGCATTTAGCTTTATGATGTCAGCTTGCTAGGCAACAGATTGGCCCTCATGTCAGACAACATCTTGCTTTTGCTTTATGATGTCAGATCATCACTGGTCCAATTGTCCTTGTGGAAGCTGACCACACAGGAGGATGAGATATCAGAAGTTATGCAGAAGGTTGCTATCTCTATTCATGACTGCAAGGCAAGTCGGAGGCGGAATGGCAAATACTCTGAACCACTCAAAGCACTGTGGCCTTTTTGAAAGTGGGATGCAGATACAAAAACAGAGATTATCCTTACCAACAATCCTTCTTGAGTATCAGAGTCCAACATACAGAGTGCAGCGGAAGACGTTAAATGTGCTTCATTCTGTGAGAACGCAACTCTATAGTTCTACAGTGAGATAGTGCATTTCAGCCTCAAAGGAAGCAATGTCCTCAAACGGAACGTTGGTGGCACCAGGATCTAAAGCAGGCTTAAGAAGCCTTGGATGCAGTCAGTCTTTTATTAACTATCATGACCGACACAATGTGATCCATAATACTTCCATTTTGGCAGAAATTACATTCAAGCACAGGCCCCCACTAGAAGGTAGTGATGACATTCAGGTGCTGAAAATGCCTTTTTAATGCAGAAAGGAATGATTGTGAGCTTTACTTACCATACATATTGGTCAAATGATGCCCTATGCCGGAAGACTGTCTTTTTTTTTTTCTTCAGTATCGGCAATGCGGAGACAATTTGTTGCGAAACACTGCCACTGCTGGTCATTCAGTATAATCTGCAGATGGAAAAGTCCACTGTTAGCACATTTACTAAAAGCAATATCAAAAAATCATGCTTTTTATAAAAGGTAAACAGATCAATACTATGGAGTTTGTATTATTGTGAAAATCAGCAGCTCATTAGAAAATCAAATCTCGATTTGTGTTTTTAACCTACCATACTACTCTGAATCTCATGCCTCTTTTGCCAACACGCTCTAAACAACTGTAGAAGGTACATTAGGACATAGATAGAGACCTTTTTGCCAGCCAAGTGGCAGTGTACCCCTCTCACTTTATTTGTTTTAGGATATGGTACACCAGTAGCAATTAAGCCAGCTGATAAGTTGAGAGGTAGGGTTATGCTACAGTTAATGGGAATAATAAAAGCTATGAATAGCATGTTCATAATCATGATTTGAGCCAATTCCTAGCAGTTCAGCAATAGTGAAGTTGACTCTAATGCTCAAACTCACGCTCGTTCAAATTTAGAGGTCTTATAAAGTGCCCTCATTTTGTACATTTTACCATCATAGCTGTCACTTGGGCGTCCGGTCTACCCTGCTACTCATTTCATTAGCAAGATAAATGTATCTTACTGCTTGCTAGGCAACAACAGAGTGGCCCTCACGTCTGACAACATCTTGCATTTAGCTTTATGATGTCAGCTTGCTAGGCAACAGATTGGCCCTCATGTCAGACAACATCTTGCTTTTGCTTTATGATGTCAGATCATCACTGGTCCAATTGTCCTTGTGGAAGTGGACCACACAGGAGGATGAGATATCAGAAGTTATGCAGTAGGTTGCTATCTCTATTCATGACTGCAAGGCAAGTCGGAGGCGGAATGGCAAATACTCTGAACCACTCAAAGCACGGTGGCCTTTTTGAAAGTTTGATGCAGATACAAAAACAGAGATTATCCTTACCAACAATCCTTCTTGAGTATCAGAGTCCAACATAGAGTGCAGCGGAAGACGTTAAATGTGCTTCATTCCGTGTGAACGCAACTCTATAGTTCTACTGTGAGATAGTGCATTTCAGCCTCAAAGGAAGCAATATCCCCAAACGGAACATTGGTGGCACCAGGATCTAAAGCAGGCTTAAGAAGCCTTGGATGCAGTCAGTCTTTTATTAACTATCATGACCGACACAATGTGATCCATAATACTTCCATCTTGGCAGAAATTTCATTCAAGCACAGGCCCCCACTAGAAGGTAGTTATGACATTCAGGTGCTGAAAACGCCTTTTTAATGCCTAAAGGAATGATTGTGAGCTTTACTTACCATACATATTGGTCAAATGATGCCCCATCCCGGAAGACAGTCTTTTTTTTTTTTCTTCAGTTTCGGCAATGCAGAGACAATTTGTTGCGAAACACTGCCACTGCTGGTCATTCAGTATAATCTGCAGATGGAAAAGTCCACTGTTAGCACATTTACTAAAAGCAATACCAAAAAATCATGCTTTTTATAAAGGGTAAACAGATCAATACTATGGAGTTTGTATTATTGTGAAAATCAGCAGCTCATTAGAAAATCAAATCTCGATTTGTGTTTTTAACCTACCATACTACTCTGAATCTCATGCCTCTTTTGCCAACACGCTCTAAACAACTGTAGAAGGTACATTAGGACATAGATAGAGATCTTTTTGCCAGCCAAGTGGCAGCGTACCCCTCTCACTTTATTTGTTTTAGGATATGGTACACCAGTAGCAATTAAGCCAGCTGATAAGTTGAGAGGTAGGGTTATGCTACAGTTAATGGGAATAATAAAAGCTATGAATAGCATGTTCATAATCATCATTTGAGCCAATTCCTAGCAGTTCAGCAATAGTGAAGTTGACTCTAATGCTCAAACTCACGCTCGTTCAAATTTAGAGGTCTTATAAAGTGCCCTAATTTTGTACATTTTACCATCATAGCTGTCACTTGGGCGTCCGGTCTACCCTGCTACTCATTTCATTAGCAAGATAAATGTATCTTACTGCTTGCTAGGCAACAACAGAGTGGCCCTCACGTCAGACAACATCTTGCATTTAGCTTTATGATGTCAGCTTGCTAGGCAACAGATTGGCCCTCATGTCAGACAACATCTTGCTTTTGCTTTATGATGTCAGATCATCACTGGTCCAATTGTCCTTGTGGAAGCGGACCACACAGGAGGATGAGATATCAGAAGTTATGCAGTAGGTTGCTATCTCTATTCATGACTGCAAGGCAAGTCGGAGGCGGAATGGCAAATACTCTGAACCACTCAAAGCACTGTGGCCTTTTTGAAAGTGGAATGCAGATACAAAAACAGAGATTATCCTTACCAACAATCCTTCTTGAGTATCAGAGTCCAACATACAGAGTGCAGCGGAAGACGTTAAATGTGCTTCATTCCGTGTGAACGCAACTCTATAGTTCTACAGTGAGATAGTGCATTTCAGCCTCAAAGGAAGCAATATCCCCAAACGGAACATTGGTGGCACCAGGATCTAAAGCAGGCTTAAGAAGCCTTGGATGCAGTCAGTCTTTTATTAACTATCATGACCGACACAATGTGATCAATAATACTTCCATCTTGGCAGAAATTTCATTCAAGCACAGGCCCCCACTAGAAGGTAGTTATGACATTCAGGTGCTGAAAACGCCTTTTTAATGCCTAAAGGAATGATTGTGAGCTTTACTTACCATACATATTGGTCAAATGATGCCCCATCCCGGAAGACTGTCTTTTTTTTTTTTCTTCAGTATCGGCAATGCAGAGACAATTTGTTGCGAAACACTGCCACTGCTGGTCATTCAGTATAATCTGCAGATGGAAAAGTCCACTGTTAGCACATTTACTGAAAGCAATACCAAAAAATCATGCTTTTTATAAAGGGTAAACAGATCAATACCATGGAGTTTGTATTATTGTGAAAATCAGCAGCTCATTAGAAAGTTTGTGTTTTTAACCTACCATACTACTCTGAGTCTCATGCCTCTTTTGCCAACACGCTCTAAACAACTGTAGAAGGTACATTAGGACATAGAGATCTTTTTGCCAGCCAAGTGGCAGCGTACCCCTCTCACTTTATTTGTTTTAGGATATGGTACAACAGTAGCAATTAAGCCAGCTGATAAGTTGAGAGGTAGGGTTATGCTACAGTTAATGGGAATAATAAAAGCTATGAATAGCATGTTCATAATCATCATTTGAGCCAATTCCTAGCAGTTCAGCAATAGTGAAGTTGACTCTAATGCTCAAACTCACGCTCGTTCAAATTTAGAGGTCTTATAAAGTGCCCTAATTTTGTACATTTTACCATCATAGCTGTCACTTGGGCGTCCGGTCTACCCTGCTACTCATTTCATTAGCAAGATAAATGTATCTTACTGCTTGCTAGGCAACAACAGAGTGGCCCTCACGTCAGACAACATCTTGCATTTAGCTTTATGATGTCAGCTTGCTAGGCAACAGATTGGCCCTCATGTCAGACAACATCTTGCTTTTGCTTTATGATGTCAGATCATCACTGGTCCAATTGTCCTTGAGGAAGCGGACCACACAGGAGGATGAGATATCAGAAGTTATGCAGTAGGTTGCTATCTCTATTCATGACTGCAAGGCAAGTCGGAGGCGGAATGGCAAATACTCTGAACCACTCAAAGCACTGTGGCCTTTTTGAAAGTGGGATGCAGATACAAAAACAGAGATTATCCTTACCAACAATCCTTCTTGAGTATCAGAGACCAACATACAGAGTGCAGCGGAAGACGTTAAATGTCCTTCATTCCGTGAGAACGCAACTCTATAGTTCTACAGTGAGATAGTGCATTTCAGCCTCAAAGGAAGCAATGTCCTCAAACGGAACATTGGTGGCACTAGGATCTAAAGCAGGCTTAAGAAGCCTTGGATGCAGTCAGTCTTTTATTAACTATCATGACCGACACAATGTGATCCATAATACTTCCATCTTGGCAGAAATTACATTCAAGCACAGGCCCCCACTAGAAGGTAGTTATGACATTCAGGTGCTGAAAACGCCTTTTTAATGCCTAAAGGAATGATTGTGAGCTTTACTTACCATACATATTGGCCAAATGATGCCCTATGCCGGAAGACTGTCTTTTTTTTTTTTTCTTCAGTATCGGCAATGCAGAGACAATTTGTTGCGAAACACTGCCACTGCTGGTCATTCAGTATAATCTGCAGATGGAAAAGTCCACTGTTAGCACATTTACTACAAGCAATACAAAAAATCATGCTTTTTATAAAGGGTAAACAGATCAATACCATGGAGTTTGTATTGTTGTGAAAATCAGCAGCTCATTAGAAAATCAAATCTCGATTTGTGTTTTTAACCTACCATACTACTCTGAGTCTCATGCCTCTTTTGCCAACACGCTCTAAACAACTGTAGAAGGTACATTAGGACATAGATAGAGATCTTTTTGCCAGCCAAGTGGCAGCGTACCCCTCTCACTTTATTTGTTTTAGGATATGGTACAACAGTAGCAATTAAGCCAGCTGATAAGTTGAGAGGTAGGGTTATGCTACAGATAATGGGAATAATAAAAGCTATGAATAGCATGTTCATAATCATCATTTGAGCCAATTCCTAGCAGTTCAGCAATAGTGAAGTTGACTCTAATGCTCAAACTCACGCTCGTTCAAATTTAGAGGTCTTATAAAGTGCCCTAATTTTGTACATTTTACCATCATAGCTGTCACTTGGGCGTCCGGTCTACCCTGCTACTCATTTCATTAGCAAGATAAATGTATCTTACTGCTTGCTAGGCAACAACAGAGTGGCCCTCACGTCAGACAACATCTTGCATTTAGCTTTATGATGTCAGCTTGCTAGGCAACAGATTGGCCCTCATGTCAGACAACATCTTGCTTTTGCTTTATGATGTCAGATCATCACTGGTCCAATTGTCCTTGTGGAAGCGGACCACACAGGAGGATGAGATATCAGAAGTTATGCAGTAGGTTGCTATCTCTATTCATGACTGCAAGGCAAGTCGGAGGCGGAATGGCAAATACTCTGAACCACTCAAAGCACGGTGGCCTTTTTGAAAGTTTGATGCAGATACAAAAACAGAGATTATCCTTACCAACAATCCTTCTTGAGTATCAGAGTCCAACATACAGAGTGCAGCGGAAGACGTTAAATGTGCTTCATTCCGTGTGAACGCAACTCTATAGTTCTACAGTGAGATAGTGCATTTCAGCCTCAAAGGAAGCAATGTCCTCAAACGGAACATTGGTGGCACTAGGATCTAAAGCAGGCTTAAGAAGCCTTGGATGCAGTCAGTCTTTTATTAACTATCATGACCGACACAATGTGATCCATAATACTTCCATCTTGGCAGAAATTACATTCAAGCACAGGCCCCCACTAGAAGGTAGTTATGACATTCAGGTGCTGAAAATGCCTTTTTAATGCCTAAAGGAATGATTGTGAGCTTTACTTACCATACATATTGGCCAAATGATGCCCTATGCCGGAAGACTGTCTTTTTTTTTTTTCTTCAGTATCGGCAATGCAGAGACAATTTGTTGCGAAACACTGCCACTGCTGGTCATTCAGTATAATCTGCAGATGGAAAAGTCCACTGTTAGCACATTTACTACAAGCAATACAAAAAATCATGCTTTTTATAAAGGGTAAACAGATCAATACCATGGAGTTTGTATTATTGTGAAAATCAGCAGCTCATTAGAAAATCAAATCTCGATTTGTTTTTTTAACCTACCATACTACTCTGAGTCTCATGCCTCTTTTGCCAACACGCTCTAAACAACTGTAGAAGGTACATTAGGACATAGATAGAGATCTTTTTGCCAGCCAAGTGGCAGCGTACCCCTCTCACTTTATTTGTTTTAGGATATGGTACAACAGTAGCAATTAAGCCAGCTGATAAGTTGAGAGGTAGGGTTATGCTACAGTTAATGGGAATAATAAAAGCTATGAATAGCATGTTCATAATCATCATTTGAGCCAATTCCTAGCAGTTCAGCAATAGTGAAGTTGACTCTAATGCTCAAACTCACGCTCGTTCAAATTTAGAGGTCTTATAAAGTGCCCTAATTTTGTACATTTTACCATCATAGCTGTCACTTGGGCATCCGGTCTACCCTGCTACTCATTTCATTAGCAAGATAAATGTATCTTACTGCTTGCTAGGCAACAACAGAGTGGCCCTCACGTCAGACAACATCTTGCATTTAGCTTTATGATGTCAGCTTGCTAGGCAACAGATTGGCCCTCATGTCAGACAACATCTTGCATTCGCTTTATGATGTCAGATCATCACTGGTCCAATTGTCCTTGTGGAAGCGGACCACACAGGAGGATGAGATATCAGAAGTTATGCAGTAGGGTTGCTATCTCTATTCATGACTGCAAGGCAAGTCGGAGGCGGAATGGCAAATACTCTGAACCACTCAAAGCACTGTGGCCTTTTTGAAAGTGGGATGCAGATACAAAAACAGAGATTATCCTTACCAACAATCCTTCTTGAGTATCAGAGTCCAACATACAGAGTGCAGCGGAAGACGTTAAATGTGCTTCATTCCGTGTGAATGCAACTCTATAGTTCTACAGTGAGATAGTGCGTTTCAGCCTCAAAGGAAGCAATGTCCTCAAACGGAACATTGGTGGCACTAGGATCTAAAGCAGGCTTAAGAAGCCTTGGATGCAGTCAGTCTTTTATTAACTATCATGACCGACACAATGTGATCCATAATACTTCCATCTTGGCAGAAATTACATTCAAGCACAGGCCCCCACTAGAAGGTAGTTATGACATTCAGGTGCTGAAAATGCCTTTTTAATGCCTAAAGGAATGATTGTGAGCTTTACTTACCATACATATTGGCCAAATGATGCCCTATGCCGGAAGACTGTCTTTTTTTTTTTTCTTCAGTATCGGCAATGCAGAGACAATTTGTTGCGAAACACTGCCACTGCTGGTCATTCAGTATAATCTGCAGATGGAAAAGTCCACTGTTAGCACATTTACTACAAGCAATACAAAAAATCATGCTTTTTATAAAGGGTAAACAGATCAATACCATGGAGTTTGTATTATTGTGAAAATCAGCAGCTCATTAGAAAATCAAATCTCGATTTGTTTTTTTAACCTACCATACTACTCTGAGTCTCATGCCTCTTTTGCCAACACGCTCTAAACAACTGTAGAAGGTACATTAGGACATAGATAGAGATCTTTTTGCCAGCCAAGTGGCAGCGTACCCCTCTCACTTTATTTGTTTTAGGATATGGTACAACAGTAGCAATTAAGCCAGCTGATAAGTTGAGAGGTAGGGTTATGCTACAGTTAATGGGAATAATAAAAGCTATGAATAGCATGTTCATAATCATCATTTGAGCCAATTCCTAGCAGTTCAGCAATAGTGAAGTTGACTCTAATGCTCAAACTCACGCTCGTTCAAATTTAGAGGTCTTATAAAGTGCCCTAATTTTGTACATTTTACCATCATAGCTGTCACTTGGGCGTCCGGTCTACCCTGCTACTCATTTCATTAGCAAGATAAATGTATCTTACTGCTTGCTAGGCAACAACAGAGTGGCCCTCACGTCAGACAACATCTTGCATTTAGTTTTATGATGTCAGCTTGCTAGGCAACAGATTGGCCCTCATGTCAGACAACATCTTGCATTCGCTTTATGATGTCAGATCATCACTGGTACAATTGTCCTTGTGGAAGCGGACCGCACAGGAGGATGAGATATCAGAAGTTATGCAGTAGGTTGCTATCTCTATTCATGACTGCAAGGCAAGTCGGAGGTGGAATGGCAAATACTCTGAACCACTCAAAGCACTGTGGCCTTTTTGAAAGTTTGATGCAGATACAAAAACAGAGATTATCCTTACCAACAATCCTTCTTGAGTATCAGAGTCCAACATACAGAGTGCAGCGGAAGACGTTAAATGTGCTTCATTCCGTGAGAACGCAACTCTATAGTTCTACAGTGAGATAGTGCATTTCAGCCTCAAAGGAAGCAATGTCCTCAAACGGAACATTGGTGGCACCAGGATCTAAAGCAGGCTTAAGAAGCCTTGGATGCAGTCAGTCTTTTATTAACTATCATGACCGACACAATGTGATCCATAATACTTCCATCTTGGCAGAAATTACATTCAAGCACAGGCCCCCACTAGAAGGTAGTTATGACATTCAGGTGCTGAAAATGCCTTTTTAATGCCTAAAGGAATGATTGTGAGCTTTACTTACCATACATATTGGCCAAATGATGCCCTATGCCGGAAGACTGTCTTTTTTTTTTTTCTTCAGTATCGGCAATGCAGAGACAATTTGTTGCGAAACACTGCCACTGCTGGTCATTCAGTATAATCTGCAGATGGAAAAGTCCACTGTTAGCACATTTACTACAAGCAATACAAAAAATCATGCTTTTTATAAAGGGTAAACAGATCAATACCATGGAGTTTGTATTATTGTGAAAATCAGCAGCTCATTAGAAAATCAAATCTCGATTTGTTTTTTTAACCTACCATACTACTCTGAGTCTCATGCCTCTTTTGCCAACACGCTCTAAACAACTGTAGAAGGTACATTAGGACATAGATAGAGATCTTTTTGCCAGCCAAGTGGCAGCGTACCCCTCTCACTTTATTTGTTTTAGGATATGGTACAACAGTAGCAATTAAGCCAGCTGATAAGTTGAGAGGTAGGGTTATGCTACAGTTAATGGGAATAATAAAAGCTATGAATAGCATGTTCATAATCATCATTTGAGCCAATTCCTAGCAGTTCAGCAATAGTGAAGTTGACTCTAATGCTCAAACTCACGCTCGTTCAAATTTAGAGGTCTTATAAAGTGCCCTAATTTTGTACATTTTACCATCATAGCTGTCACTTGGGCGTCCGGTCTACCCTGCTACTCATTTCATTAGCAAGATAAATGTATCTTACTGCTTGCTAGGCAACAACAGAGTGGCCCTCACGTCAGACAACATCTTGCATTTAGCTTTATGATGTCAGCTTGCTAGGCAACAGATTGGCCCTCATGTCAGACAACATCTTGCATTCGCTTTATGATGTCAGATCATCACTGGTCCAATTGTCCTTGTGGAAGCGGACCACACAGGAGGATGAGATATCAGAAGTTATGCAGTAGGGTTGCTATCTCTATTCATGACTGCAAGGCAAGTCGGAGGCGGAATGGCAAATACTCTGAACCACTCAAAGCACTGTGGCCTTTTTGAAAGTGGGATGCAGATACAAAAACAGAGATTATCCTTACCAACAATCCTTCTTGAGTATCAGAGTCCAACATACAGAGTGCAGCGGAAGACGTTAAATGTGCTTCATTCCGTGTGAATGCAACTCTATAGTTCTACAGTGAGATAGTGCATTTCAGCCTCAAAGGAAGCAATGTCCTCAAACGGAACATTGGTGGCACTAGGATCTAAAGCAGGCTTAAGAAGCCTTGGATGCAGTCAGTCTTTTATTAACTATCATGACCGACACAATGTGATCCATAATACTTCCATCTTGGCAGAAATTACATTCAAGCACAGGCCCCCACTAGAAGGTAGTTATGACATTCAGGTGCTGAAAATGCCTTTTTAATGCCTAAAGGAATGATTGTGAGCTTTACTTACCATACATATTGGCCAAATGATGCCCTATGCCGGAAGACTGTCTTTTTTTTTTTTCTTCAGTATCGGCAATGCAGAGACAATTTGTTGCGAAACACTGCCACTGCTGGTCATTCAGTATAATCTGCAGATGGAAAAGTCCACTGTTAGCACATTTACTACAAGCAATACAAAAAATCATGCTTTTTATAAAGGGTAAACAGATCAATACCATGGAGTTTGTATTATTGTGAAAATCAGCAGCTCATTAGAAAATCAAATCTCGATTTGTTTTTTTAACCTACCATACTACTCTGAGTCTCATGCCTCTTTTGCCAACACGCTCTAAACAACTGTAGAAGGTACATTAGGACATAGATAGAGATCTTTTTGCCAGCCAAGTGGCAGCGTACCCCTCTCACTTTATTTGTTTTAGGATATGGTACAACAGTAGCAATTAAGCCAGCTGATAAGTTGAGAGGTAGGGTTATGCTACAGTTAATGGGAATAATAAAAGCTATGAATAGCATGTTCATAATCATCATTTGAGCCAATTCCTAGCAGTTCAGCAATAGTGAAGTTGACTCTAATGCTCAAACTCACGCTCGTTCAAATTTAGAGGTCTTATAAAGTGCCCTAATTTTGTACATTTTACCATCATAGCTGTCACTTGGGCATCCGGTCTACCCTGCTACTCATTTCATTAGCAAGATAAATGTATCTTACTGCTTGCTAGGCAACAACAGAGTGGCCCTCACGTCAGACAACATCTTGCATTTAGCTTTATGATGTCAGCTTGCTAGGCAACAGATTGGCCCTCATGTCAGACAACATCTTGCATTCGCTTTATGATGTCAGATCATCACTGGTCCAATTGTCCTTGTGGAAGCGGACCACACAGGAGGATGAGATATCAGAAGTTATGCAGTAGGGTTGCTATCTCTATTCATGACTGCAAGGCAAGTCGGAGGCGGAATGGCAAATACTCTGAACCACTCAAAGCACTGTGGCCTTTTTGAAAGTGGGATGCAGATACAAAAACAGAGATTATCCTTACCAACAATCCTTCTTGAGTATCAGAGTCCAACATACAGAGTGCAGCGGAAGACGTTAAATGTGCTTCATTCCGTGAGAACGCAACTCTATAGTTCTACAGTGAGATAGTGCATTTCAGCCTCAAAGGAAGCAATGTCCTCAAACGGAACATTGGTGGCACCAGGATCTAAAGCAGGCTTAAGAAGCCTTGGATGCAGTCAGTCTTTTATTAACTATCATGACCGACACAATGTGATCCATAATACTTCCATCTTGGCAGAAATTACATTCAAGCACAGGCCCCCACTAGAAGGTAGTTATGACATTCAGGTGCTGAAACGCCTTTTTAATGCCTAAAGGAATGATTGTGAGCTTTACTTACCATACATATTGGTCAAATGATGCCCCATGCCGGAAGACTGTCTTTTTTTTTTTTCTTCAGTATCGGCAATGCAGAGACAATTTGTTGCGAAACACTGCCACTGCTGGTCATTCAGTATAATCTGCAGATGGAAAAGTCCACTGTTAGCACATTTACTAAAAGCAATACAAAAAAATCATGCTTTTTATAAAGGGTAAACAGATCAATACTATGGAGTTGGTATTATTGTGAAAATCAGCAGCTCATTAGAAAATCAAATCTCGATTTGTGTTTTTAACCTACCATACTACTCTGAGTCTCATGCCTCTTTTGCCAACACGCTCTAAACAACTGTAGAAGGTACATTAGGACATAGAGATCTTTTTGCAAGCCAAGTGGCAGCGTACCCCCCTCACTTTATTTGTTTTAGGATATGGTACAACAGTAGCAATTAAGCCAGCTGATAAGTTGAGAGGTAGGGTTATGCTACAGTTAATGGGAATAATAAAAGCTATGAATAGCATGTTCATAATCATCATTTGAGCCAATTCCTAGCAGTTCAGCAATAGTGAAGTTGACTCTAATGCTCAAACTCACGCTCGTTCAAATTTAGAGGTCTTATAAAGTGCCCTAATTTTGTACATTTTACCATCATAGCTGTCACTTGGGCGTCCGGTCTACCCTGCTACTCATTTCATTAGCAAGATAAATGTATCTTACTGCTTGCTAGGCAACAACAGAGTGGCCCTCACGTCAGACAACATCTTGCATTTAGCTTTATGATGTCAGCTTGCTAGGCAACAGATTGGCCCTCATGTCAGACAACATCTTGCTTTTGCTTTATGATGTCAGATCATCACTGGTACAATTGTCCTTGTGGAAGCGGACCGCACAGGAGGATGAGATATCAGAAGTTATGCAGTAGGTTGCTATCTCTATTCATGACTGCAAGGCAAGTCGGAGGTGGAATGGCAAATACTCTGAACCACTCAAAGCACTGTGGCCTTTTTGAAAGTGGGATGCAGATACAAAAACAGAGATTATCCTTACCAACAATCCTTCTTGAGTATCAGAGTCCAACATACAGAGTGCAGCGGAAGACCTTAAATGTGCTTCATTCCGTGAGAACGCAACTCTATAGTTCTACAGTGAGATAGTGCATTTCAGCCTCAAAGGAAGCAATGTCCTCAAACGGAACATTGGTGGCACCAGGATCTAAAGCAGGCTTAAGAAGCCTTGGATGCAGTCAGTCTTTTATTAACTATCATGACCGACACAATGTGATCCATAATACTTCCATCTTGGCAGAAATTACATTCAAGCACAGGCCCCCACTAGAAGGTAGTTATGACATTCAGGTGCTGAAACGCCTTTTTAATGCCTAAAGGAATGATTGTGAGCTTTACTTACCATACATATTGGTCAAATGATGCCCTATGCCGGAAGACTGTCTTTTTTTTTTTTCTTCAGTATCGGCAATGCAGAGACAATTTGTTGCGAAACACTGCCACTGCTGGTCATTCAGTATAATCTGCAGATGGAAAAGTCCACTGTTAGCACATTTACTACAAGCAATACAAAAAATCATGCTTTTTATAAAGGGTAAACAGATCAATACCATGGAGTTTGTATTATTGTGAAAATCAGCAGCTCATTAGAAAATCAAATCTCGATTTGTTTTTTTAACCTACCATACTACTCTGAGTCTCATGCCTCTTTTGCCAACACGCTCTAAACAACTGTAGAAGGTACATTAGGACATAGATAGAGATCTTTTTGCCAGCCAAGTGGCAGCGTACCCCTCTCACTTTATTTGTTTTAGGATATGGTACAACAGTAGCAATTAAGCCAGCTGATAAGTTGAGAGGTAGGGTTATGCTACAGTTAATGGGAATAATAAAAGCTATGAATAGCATGTTCATAATCATCATTTGAGCCAATTCCTAGCAGTTCAGCAATAGTGAAGTTGACTCTAATGCTCAAACTCACGCTCGTTCAAATTTAGAGGTCTTATAAAGTGCCCTAATTTTGTACATTTTACCATCATAGCTGTCACTTGGGCGTCCGGTCTACCCTGCTACTCATTTCATTAGCAAGATAAATGTATCTTACTGCTTGCTAGGCAACAACAGAGTGGCCCTCACGTCAGACAACATCTTGCATTTAGCTTTATGATGTCAGCTTGCTAGGCAACAGATTGGCCCTCATGTCAGACAACATCTTGCATTCGCTTTATGATGTCAGATCATCACTGGTCCAATTGTCCTTGTGGAAGCGGACCACACAGGAGGATGAGATATCAGAAGTTATGCAGTAGGGTTGCTATCTCTATTCATGACTGCAAGGCAAGTCGGAGGCGGAATGGCAAATACTCTGAACCACTCAAAGCACTGTGGCCTTTTTGAAAGTGGGATGCAGATACAAAAACAGAGATTATCCTTACCAACAATCCTTCTTGAGTATCAGAGTCCAACATACAGAGTGCAGCGGAAGACGTTAAATGTGCTTCATTCCGTGTGAATGCAACTCTATAGTTCTACAGTGAGATAGTGCATTTCAGCCTCAAAGGAAGCAATGTCCTCAAACGGAACATTGGTGGCACTAGGATCTAAAGCAGGCTTAAGAAGCCTTGGATGCAGTCAGTCTTTTATTAACTATCATGACCGACACAATGTGATCCATAATACTTCCATCTTGGCAGAAATTACATTCAAGCACAGGCCCCCACTAGAAGGTAGTTATGACATTCAGGTGCTGAAAATGCCTTTTTAATGCCTAAAGGAATGATTGTGAGCTTTACTTACCATACATATTGGCCAAATGATGCCCTATGCCGGAAGACTGTCTTTTTTTTTTTTCTTCAGTATCGGCAATGCAGAGACAATTTGTTGCGAAACACTGCCACTGCTGGTCATTCAGTATAATCTGCAGATGGAAAAGTCCACTGTTAGCACATTTACTACAAGCAATACAAAAAATCATGCTTTTTATAAAGGGTAAACAGATCAATACCATGGAGTTTGTATTATTGTGAAAATCAGCAGCTCATTAGAAAATCAAATCTCGATTTGTTTTTTTAACCTACCATACTACTCTGAGTCT
Organism: Lissotriton vulgaris; assembly: GCF_964263255.1. Lineage (NCBI taxonomy): Eukaryota > Metazoa > Chordata > Amphibia > Caudata > Salamandridae > Lissotriton > Lissotriton vulgaris. Next base: position 238,087,077 of record NC_141700.1, on the reverse strand, counting down.
CATGCCTCTTTTGCCAACACGCTCTAAACAACTGTAGAAGGTACATTAGGACATAGATAGAGATCTTTTTGCCAGCCAAGTGGCAGCGTACCCCTCTCACTTTATTTGTTTTAGGATATGGTACAACAGTAGCAATTAAGCCAGCTGATAAGTTGAGAGGTAGGGTTATGCTACAGTTAATGGGAATAATAAAAGCTATGAATAGCATGTTCATAATCATCATTTGAGCCAATTCCTAGCAGTTCAGCAATAGTGAAGTTGACTCTAATGCTCAAACTCACGCTCGTTCAAATTTAGAGGTCTTATAAAGTGCCCTAATTTTGTACATTTTACCATCATAGCTGTCACTTGGGCGTCCGGTCTACCCTGCTACTCATTTCATTAGCAAGATAAATGTATCTTACTGCTTGCTAGGCAACAACAGAGTGGCCCTCACGTCAGACAACATCTTGCATTTAGCTTTATGATGTCAGCTTGCTAGGCAACAGATTGGCCCTCATGTCAGACAACATCTTGCATTCGCTTTATGATGTCAGATCATCACTGGTCCAATTGTCCTTGTGGAAGCGGACCACACAGGAGGATGAGATATCAGAAGTTATGCAGTAGGGTTGCTATCTCTATTCATGACTGCAAGGCAAGTCGGAGGCGGAATGGCAAATACTCTGAACCACTCAAAGCACTGTGGCCTTTTTGAAAGTGGGATGCAGATACAAAAACAGAGATTATCCTTACCAACAATCCTTCTTGAGTATCAGAGTCCAACATACAGAGTGCAGCGGAAGACGTTAAATGTGCTTCATTCCGTGTGAATGCAACTCTATAGTTCTACAGTGAGATAGTGCATTTCAGCCTCAAAGGAAGCAATGTCCTCAAACGGAACATTGGTGGCACTAGGATCTAAAGCAGGCTTAAGAAGCCTTGGATGCAGTCAGTCTTTTATTAACTATCATGACCGACACAATGTGATCCATAATACTTCCATCTTGGCAGAAATTACATTCAAGCACAGGCCCCCACTAGAAGGTAGTTATGACATTCAGGTGCTGAAAATGCCTTTTTAATGCCTAAAGGAATGATTGTGAGCTTTACTTACCATACATATTGGCCAAATGATGCCCTATGCCGGAAGACTGTCTTTTTTTTTTTTCTTCAGTATCGGCAATGCAGAGACAATTTGTTGCGAAACACTGCCACTGCTGGTCATTCAGTATAATCTGCAGATGGAAAAGTCCACTGTTAGCACATTTACTACAAGCAATACAAAAAATCATGCTTTTTATAAAGGGTAAACAGATCAATACCATGGAGTTTGTATTATTGTGAAAATCAGCAGCTCATTAGAAAATCAAATCTCGATTTGTTTTTTTAACCTACCATACTACTCTGAGTCTCATGCCTCTTTTGCCAACACGCTCTAAACAACTGTAGAAGGTACATTAGGACATAGATAGAGATCTTTTTGCCAGCCAAGTGGCAGCGTACCCCTCTCACTTTATTTGTTTTAGGATATGGTACAACAGTAGCAATTAAGCCAGCTGATAAGTTGAGAGGTAGGGTTATGCTACAGTTAATGGGAATAATAAAAGCTATGAATAGCATGTTCATAATCATCATTTGAGCCAATTCCTAGCAGTTCAGCAATAGTGAAGTTGACTCTAATGCTCAAACTCACGCTCGTTCAAATTTAGAGGTCTTATAAAGTGCCCTAATTTTGTACATTTTACCATCATAGCTGTCACTTGGGCGTCCGGTCTACCCTGCTACTCATTTCATTAGCAAGATAAATGTATCTTACTGCTTGCTAGGCAACAACAGAGTGGCCCTCACGTCAGACAACATCTTGCATTTAGCTTTATGATGTCAGCTTGCTAGGCAACAGATTGGCCCTCATGTCAGACAACATCTTGCATTCGCTTTATGATGTCAGATCATCACTGGTCCAATTGTCCTTGTGGAAGCGGACCACACAGGAGGATGAGATATCAGAAGTTATGCAGTAGGGTTGCTATCTCTATTCATGACTGCAAGGCAAGTCGGAGGCGGAATGGCAAATACTCTGAACCACTCAAAGCACTGTGGCCTTTTTGAAAGTGGGATGCAGATACAAAAACAGAGATTATCCTTACCAACAATCCTTCTTGAGTATCAGAGTCCAACATACAGAGTGCAGCGGAAGACGTTAAATGTGCTTCATTCCGTGTGAATGCAACTCTATAGTTCTACAGTGAGATAGTGCATTTCAGCCTCAAAGGAAGCAATGTCCTCAAACGGAACATTGGTGGCACTAGGATCTAAAGCAGGCTTAAGAAGCCTTGGATGCAGTCAGTCTTTTATTAACTATCATGACCGACACAATGTGATCCATAATACTTCCATCTTGGCAGAAATTACATTCAAGCACAGGCCCCCACTAGAAGGTAGTTATGACATTCAGGTGCTGAAAATGCCTTTTTAATGCCTAAAGGAATGATTGTGAGCTTTACTTACCATACATATTGGCCAAATGATGCCCTATGCCGGAAGACTGTCTTTTTTTTTTTTCTTCAGTATCGGCAATGCAGAGACAATTTGTTGCGAAACACTGCCACTGCTGGTCATTCAGTATAATCTGCAGATGGAAAAGTCCACTGTTAGCACATTTACTACAAGCAATACAAAAAATCATGCTTTTTATAAAGGGTAAACAGATCAATACCATGGAGTTTGTATTATTGTGAAAATCAGCAGCTCATTAGAAAATCAAATCTCGATTTGTTTTTTTAACCTACCATACTACTCTGAGTCTCATGCCTCTTTTGCCAACACGCTCTAAACAACTGTAGAAGGTACATTAGGACATAGATAGAGATCTTTTTGCCAGCCAAGTGGCAGCGTACCCCTCTCACTTTATTTGTTTTAGGATATGGTACAACAGTAGCAATTAAGCCAGCTGATAAGTTGAGAGGTAGGGTTATGCTACAGTTAATGGGAATAATAAAAGCTATGAATAGCATGTTCATAATCATCATTTGAGCCAATTCCTAGCAGTTCAGCAATAGTGAAGTTGACTCTAATGCTCAAACTCACGCTCGTTCAAATTTAGAGGTCTTATAAAGTGCCCTAATTTTGTACATTTTACCATCATAGCTGTCACTTGGGCATCCGGTCTACCCTGCTACTCATTTCATTAGCAAGATAAATGTATCTTACTGCTTGCTAGGCAACAACAGAGTGGCCCTCACGTCAGACAACATCTTGCATTTAGCTTTATGATGTCAGCTTGCTAGGCAACAGATTGGCCCTCATGTCAGACAACATCTTGCATTCGCTTTATGATGTCAGATCATCACTGGTCCAATTGTCCTTGTGGAAGCGGACCACACAGGAGGATGAGATATCAGAAGTTATGCAGTAGGGTTGCTATCTCTATTCATGACTGCAAGGCAAGTCGGAGGCGGAATGGCAAATACTCTGAACCACTCAAAGCACTGTGGCCTTTTTGAAAGTGGGATGCAGATACAAAAACAGAGATTATCCTTACCAACAATCCTTCTTGAGTATCAGAGTCCAACATACAGAGTGCAGCGGAAGACGTTAAATGTGCTTCATTCCGTGTGAATGCAACTCTATAGTTCTACAGTGAGATAGTGCATTTCAGCCTCAAAGGAAGCAATGTCCTCAAACGGAACATTGGTGGCACTAGGATCTAAAGCAGGCTTAAGAAGCCTTGGATGCAGTCAGTCTTTTATTAACTATCATGACCGACACAATGTGATCCATAATACTTCCATCTTGGCAGAAATTACATTCAAGCACAGGCCCCCACTAGAAGGTAGTTATGACATTCAGGTGCTGAAAATGCCTTTTTAATGCCTAAAGGAATGATTGTGAGCTTTACTTACCATACATATTGGCCAAATGATGCCCTATGCCGGAAGACTGTCTTTTTTTTTTTTCTTCAGTATCGGCAATGCAGAGACAATTTGTTGCGAAACACTGCCACTGCTGGTCATTCAGTATAATCTGCAGATGGAAAAGTCCACTGTTAGCACATTTACTACAAGCAATACAAAAAATCATGCTTTTTATAAAGGGTAAACAGATCAATACCATGGAGTTTGTATTATTGTGAAAATCAGCAGCTCATTAGAAAATCAAATCTCGATTTGTTTTTTTAACCTACCATACTACTCTGAGTCTCATGCCTCTTTTGCCAACACGCTCTAAACAACTGTAGAAGGTACATTAGGACATAGATAGAGATCTTTTTGCCAGCCAAGTGGCAGCGTACCCCTCTCACTTTATTTGTTTTAGGATATGGTACAACAGTAGCAATTAAGCCAGCTGATAAGTTGAGAGGTAGGGTTATGCTACAGTTAATGGGAATAATAAAAGCTATGAATAGCATGTTCATAATCATCATTTGAGCCAATTCCTAGCAGTTCAGCAATAGTGAAGTTGACTCTAATGCTCAAACTCACGCTCGTTCAAATTTAGAGGTCTTATAAAGTGCCCTAATTTTGTACATTTTACCATCATAGCTGTCACTTGGGCGTCCGGTCTACCCTGCTACTCATTTCATTAGCAAGATAAATGTATCTTACTGCTTGCTAGGCAACAACAGAGTGGCCCTCACGTCAGACAACATCTTGCATTTAGTTTTATGATGTCAGCTTGCTAGGCAACAGATTGGCCCTCATGTCAGACAACATCTTGCATTCGCTTTATGATGTCAGATCATCACTGGTACAATTGTCCTTGTGGAAGCGGACCGCACAGGAGGATGAGATATCAGAAGTTATGCAGTAGGTTGCTATCTCTATTCATGACTGCAAGGCAAGTCGGAGGTGGAATGGCAAATACTCTGAACCACTCAAAGCACTGTGGCCTTTTTGAAAGTGGGATGCAGATACAAAAACAGAGATTATCCTTACCAACAATCCTTCTTGAGTATCAGAGTCCAACATACAGAGTGCAGCGGAAGACGTTAAATGTGCTTCATTCCGTGAGAACGCAACTCTATAGTTCTACAGTGAGATAGTGCATTTCAGCCTCAAAGGAAGCAATGTCCTCAAACGGAACATTGGTGGCACCAGGATCTAAAGCAGGCTTAAGAAGCCTTGGATGCAGTCAGTCTTTTATTAACTATCATGACCGACACAATGTGATCCATAATACTTCCATCTTGGCAGAAATTACATTCAAGCACAGGCCCCCACTAGAAGGTAGTTATGACATTCAGGTGCTGAAAATGCCTTTTTAATGCCTAAAGGAATGATTGTGAGCTTTACTTACCATACATATTGGCCAAATGATGCCCTATGCCGGAAGACTGTCTTTTTTTTTTTTCTTCAGTATCGGCAATGCAGAGACAATTTGTTGCGAAACACTGCCACTGCTGGTCATTCAGTATAATCTGCAGATGGAAAAGTCCACTGTTAGCACATTTACTACAAGCAATACAAAAAATCATGCTTTTTATAAAGGGTAAACAGATCAATACTATGGAGTTGGTATTATTGTGAAAATCAGCAGCTCATTAGAAAATCAAATCTCGATTTGTGTTTTTAACCTACCATACTACTCTGAGTCTCATGCCTCTTTTGCCAACACGCTCTAAACAACTGTAGAAGGTACATTAGGATATAGAGATCTTTTTGCAAGCCAAGTGGCAGCGTACCACTCTCACTTTATTTGTTTTAGGATATGGTACACCGGTAGCAATTAAGCCAGCTGATAAGTTGAGAGGTAGGGTTATGCTACAGTTAATGGGAATAATAAAAGCTATGAATAGCATGTTCATAATCATGATTTGAGCCAATTCCTAGCAGTTCAGCAATAGTGAAGTTGACTCTAATGCTCAAACTCACGCTCGTTCAAATTTAGAGGTCTTATAAAGTGCCCTAATTTTGTACATTTTACCATCATAGCTGTCACTTGGGCGTCCGGTCTACCCTGCTACTCATTTCATTAGCAAGATAAATGTATCTTACTGCTTGCTAGGCAACAACAGAGTGGCCCTCACGTCAGACAACATCTTGCATTTAGCTTTATGATGTCAGCTTGCTAGGCAACAGATTGGCCCTCATGTCAGACAACATCTTGCTTTTGCTTTATGATGTCAGATCATCACTGGTCCAATTGTCCTTGTGGAAGCGGACCACACAGGAGGATGAGATATCAGAAGTTATGCAGTAGGTTGCTATCTCTATTCATGACTGCAAGGCAAGTCGGAGGCGGAATGGCAAATACTCTGAACCACTCAAAGCACTGTGGCCTTTATGAAAGTGGGATGCAGATACAAAAACAGAGATTATCCTTACCAACAATCCTTCTTGAGTATCAGAGTCCAACATACAGAGTGCAGCGGAAGACGTTAAATGTGCTTCATTCCGTGAGAACGCAACTCTATAGTTCTACAGTGAGATAGTGCATTTCAGCCTCAAAGGAAGCAATGTCCTCAAACGGAACATTGGTGGCACCAGGATCTAAAGCAGGCTTAAGAAGCCTTGGATGCAGTCAGTCTTTTATTAACTATCATGACCGACACAATGTGATCCATAATACTTCCATCTTGGCAGAAATTACATTCAAGCACAGGCCCCCACTAGAAGGTAGTTATGACATTCAGGTGCTGAAACGCCTTTTTAATGCCTAAAGGAATGATTGTGAGCTTTACTTACCATACATATTGGTCAAATGATGCCCCATGCCGGAAGACTGTCTTTTTTTTTTTCTTCAGTATCGGCAATGCAGAGACAATTTGTTGCGAAACACTGCCACTGCTGGTCATTCAGTATAATCTGCAGATGGAAAAGTCCACTGTTAGCACATTTACTAAAAGCAATACAAAAAAATCATGCTTTTTATAAAGGGTAAACAGATCAATACTATGGAGTTGGTATTATTGTGAAAATCAGCAGCTCATTAGAAAATCAAATCTCGATTTGTGTTTTTAACCTACCATACTACTCTGAGTCTCATGCCTCTTTTGCCAACACGCTCTAAACAACTGTAGAAGGTACATTAGGACATAGAGATCTTTTTGCAAGCCAAGTGGCAGCGTACCCCTCTCACTTTATTTGTTTTAGGATATGGTACAACAGTAGCAATTAAGCCAGCTGATAAGTTGAGAGGTAGGGTTATGCTACAGTTAATGGGAATAATAAAAGCTATGAATAGCATGTTCATAATCATCATTTGAGCCAATTCCTAGCAGTTCAGCAATAGTGAAGTTGACTCTAATGCTCAAACTCACGCTCGTTCAAACTTAGAGGTCTTATAAAGTGCCCTAATTTTGTACATTTTACCATCATAGCTGTCACTTGGGCGTCCGGTCTACCCTGCTACTCATTTCATTAGCAAGATAAATGTATCTTACTGCTTGCTAGGCAACAACAGAGTGGCCCTCACGTCAGACAACATCTTGCATTTAGCTTTATGATGTCAGCTTGCTAGGCAACAGATTGGCCCTCATGTCAGACAACATCTTGCTTTTGCTTTATGATGTCAGATCATCACTGGTCCAATTGTCCTTGTGGAAGCGGACCACACAGGAGGATGAGATATCAGAAGTTATGCAGTAGGTTGCTATCTCTATTCATGACTGCAAGGCAAGTCGGAGGCGGAATGGCAAATACTCTGAACCACTCAAAGCACTGTGGCCTTTTTGAAAGTGGGATGCAGATACAAAAACAGAGATTATCCTTACCAACAATCCTTCTTGAGTATCAGAGTCCAACATACAGAGTGCAGCGAAAGACGTTAAATGTGCTTCATTCCGTGTGAACGCAACTCTATAGTTCTACAGTGAGATAGTGCATTTCAGCCTCAAAGGAAGCAATATCCCCAAACGGAACATTGGTGGCACCAGGATCTAAAGCAGGCTTAAGAAGCCTTGGATGCAGTCAGTCTTTTATTAACTATCATGACCGACACAATGTGATCCATAATACTTCCATTTTGGCAGAAATTACATTCAAGCACAGGCCCCCACTAGAAGGTAGTGATGACATTCAGGTGCTGAAAATGCCTTTTTAATGCCGAAAGGAATGATTGTGAGCTTTACTTACCATACATATTGGTCAAATGATGCCCTATGCCGGAAGACTGTCTTTTTATTTTTCTTCAGTATCGGCAATGCAGAGACAATTTGTTGCGAAACACTGCCACTGCTGGTCATTCAGTATAATCTGCAGATGGAAAAGTCCACTGTTAGCACATTTACTAAAAGCAATACAAAAAAATCATGCTTTTTATAAAGGGTAAACAGATCAATACTATGGAGTTTGTATTATTGTGAAAATCAGCAGCTCATTAGAAAATCAAATCTCGATTTGTGTTTTTAACCTACCATACTACTCTGAATCTCATGCCTCTTTTGCCAACACGCTCTAAACAACTGTAGAAGGTACATTAGGACATAGATAGAGATCTTTTTGCCAGCCAAGTGGCAGCGTACCCCCCTCACTTTATTTGTTTTAGGATATGGTACAACAGTAGCAATTAAGCCAGCTGATAAGTTGAGAGGTAGGGTTATGCTACAGTTAATGGGAATAATAAAAGCTATGAATAGCATGTTCATAATCATCATTTGAGCCAATTTCTAGCAGTTAAGCAATAGTGAAGATGACTCTAATGCTCAAACTCACGCTCGTTCAAATTTAGAGGTCTTATAAAGTGCCCGAATTTTGTACATTTTACCATCATAGCTGTCACTTGGGCGTCCGGTCTACCCTGCTACTCATTTCATTAGCAAGATAAATGTATCTTACTGCTTGCTAGGCGACAACAGAGTGGCCCTCACGTCAGACAACATCTTGTATTTAGCTTTATGATGTCAGCTTGCTAGGCAACAGATTGGCCCTCATGTCAGACAACATCTTGCTTTTGCTTTATGATGTCAGATTATCACTGGTACAATTGTCCTTGTGGAAGCGGACCACACAGGAGGATGAGATATCAGAAGTTATGCAGTAGGTTGCTATCTCTATTCATGACTGCAAGGCAAGTCGGAGGCGGAATGGCAAATACTCTGAACCACTCAAAGCACTGTGGCCTTTTTGAAAGTGGGATGCAGATACAAAAACAGAGATTATCCTTACCAACAGTCCTTCTTGAGTATCAGAGTCCAACATACAGAGTGCAGCTGAAGACGTTAAATGTGCTTCATTCCGTGTGAACGCAACTCTATAGTTCTACAGTGAGATAGTGCATTTCAGCCTCAAAGGAAGCAATATCCCCAAACGGAACATTGGTGGCACCAGGATCTAAAGCAGGCTTAAGAAGCCTTGGATGCAGTCAGTCTTTTATTAACTATCATGACCGACACAATGTGATCCATAATACTTCCATTTTGGCAGAAATTACATTCAAGCACAGGCCCCCACTAGAAGGTAGTGATGACATTCAGGTGCTGAAAATGCCTTTTTAATGCCGAAAGGAATGATTGTGAGCTTTACTTACCATACATATTGGTCAAATGATGCCCTATGCTGGAAGACTGTCTTTTTTTTTTTCTTCAGTATCGGCAATGCAGAGACAATTTGTTGCGAAACACTGCCACTGCTGGTCATTCAGTATAATCTGCAGATGGAAAAGTCCACTGTTAGCACATTTACTAAAAGCAATACAAAAAAATCATGCTTTTTATAAAGGGTAAACAGATCAATACTATGGAGTTTGTATTATTGTGAAAATCAGCAGCTCATTAGAAAATCAAATCTCGATTTGTGTTTTTAACCTACCATACTACTCTGAATCTCATGCCTCTTTTGCCAACACGCTCTAAACAACTGTAGAAGGTACATTAGGACATAGATAGAGATCTTTTTGCCAGCCAAGTGGCAGCGTACCCCCCTCACTTTATTTGTTTTAGGATATGGTACAACAGTAGCAATTAAGCCAGCTGATAAGTTGAGAGGTAGGGTTATGCTACAGTTAATGGGAATAATAAAAGCTATGAATAGCATGTTCATAATCATCATTTGAGCCAATTCCTAGCAGTTCAGCAATAGTGAAGTTGACTCTAATGCTCAAACTCACGCTCGTTCAAATTTAGAGGTCTTATAAAGTGCCCTAATTTTGTACATTTTACCATCATAGCGGTCACTTGGGCGTCCGGTCTACCCTGCTACTCATTTCATTAGCAAGATAAATGTATCTTACTGCTTGCTAGGCAACAACAGAGTGGCCCTCACGTCAGACAACATCTTGCATTTAGCTTTATGATGTCAGCTTGCTAGGCAACAGATTGGCCCTCATGTCAGACAACATCTTGCATTCGCTTTATGATGTCAGATCATCACTGGTACAATTGTCCTTGTGGAAGCGGACCGCACAGGAGGATGAGATATCAGAAGTTATGCAGTAGGTTGCTATCTCTATTCATGACTGCAAGGCAAGTCGGAGGTGGAATGGCAAATACTCTGAACCACTCAAAGCACTGTGGCCTTTTTGAAAGTGGGATGCAGATACAAAAACAGAGATTATCCTTACCAACAATCCTTCTTGAGTATCAGAGTCCAACATACAGAGTGCAGCGGAAGACGTTAAATGTGCTTCATTCCGTGAGAACGCAACTCTATAGTTCTACAGTGAGATAGTGCATTTCAGCCTCAAAGGAAGCAATGTCCTCAAACGGAACATTGGTGGCACCAGGATCTAAAGCAGGCTTAAGAAGCCTTGGATGCAGTCAGTCTTTTATTAACTATCATGACCGACACAATGTGATCCATAATACTTCCATCTTGGCAGAAATTACATTCAAGCACAGGCCCCCACTAGAAGGTAGTTATGACATTCAGGTGCTGAAACGCCTTTTTAATGCCTAAAGGAATGATTGTGAGCTTTACTTACCATACATATTGGTCAAATGATGCCCCATGCCGGAAGACTGTCTTTTTTTTTTTTCTTCAGTATCGGCAATGCAGAGACAATTTGTTGCGAAACACTGCCACTGCTGGTCATTCAGTATAATCTGCAGATGGAAAAGTCCACTGTTAGCACATTTACTAAAAGCAATACAAAAAAATCATGCTTTTTATAAAGGGTAAACAGATCAATACTATGGAGTTGGTATTATTGTGAAAATCAGCAGCTCATTAGAAAATCAAATCTCGATTTGTGTTTTTAACCTACCATACTACTCTGAGTCTCATGCCTCTTTTGCCAACACGCTCTAAACAACTGTAGAAGGTACATTAGGATATAGAGATCTTTTTGCAAGCCAAGTGGCAGCGTACCACTCTCACTTTATTTGTTTTAGGATATGGTACACCGGTAGCAATTAAGCCGAGAGGTAGGGTTATGCTACAGTTAATGGGAATAATAAAAGCTATGAATAGCATGTTCATAATCCTGATTTGAGCCAATTCCTAGCAGTTCAGCAATAGTGAAGTTGACTCTAATGCTCAAACTCACGCTCGTTCAAATTTAGAGGTCTTATAAAGTGCCCTAATTTTGTACATTTTACCATCATAGCTGTCACTTGGGCGTCCGGTCTACCCTGCTACTCATTTCATTAGCAAGATAAATGTATCTTACTGCTTGCTAGGCAACAACAGAGTGGCCCTCACGTCAGACAACATCTTGCATTTAGCTTTATGATGTCAGCTTGCTAGGCAACAGATTGGCCCTCATGTCAGACAACATCTTGCATTCGCTTTATGATGTCAGATCATCACTGGTACAATTGTCCTTGTGGAAGCGGACCGCACAGGAGGATGAGATATCAGAAGTTATGCAGTAGGTTGCTATCTCTATTCATGACTGCAAGGCAAGTCGGAGGTGGAATGGCAAATACTCTGAACCACTCAAAGCACTGTGGCCTTTTTGAAAGTGGGATGCAGATACAAAAACAGAGATTATCCTTACCAACAATCCTTCTTGAGTATCAGAGTCCAACATACAGAGTGCAGCGGAAGACGTTAAATGTGCTTCATTCCGTGAGAACGCAACTCTATAGTTCTACAGTGAGATAGTGCATTTCAGCCTCAAAGGAAGCAATGTCCTCAAACGGAACATTGGTGGCACCAGGATCTAAAGCAGGCTTAAGAAGCCTTGGATGCAGTCAGTCTTTTATTAACTATCATGACCGACACAATGTGATCCATAATACTTCCATCTTGGCAGAAATTACATTCAAGCACAGGCCCCCACTAGAAGGTAGTTATGACATTCAGGTGCTGAAACGCCTTTTTAATGCCTAAAGGAATGATTGTGAGCTTTACTTACCATACATATTGGTCAAATGATGCCCCATGCCGGAAGACTGTCTTTTTTTTTTTTCTTCAGTATCGGCAATGCAGAGACAATTTGTTGCGAAACACTGCCACTGCTGGTCATTCAGTATAATCTGCAGATGGAAAAGTCCACTGTTAGCACATTTACTAAAAGCAATACAAAAAAATCATGCTTTTTATAAAGGGTAAACAGATCAATACTATGGAGTTGGTATTATTGTGAAAATCAGCAGCTCATTAGAAAATCAAATCTCGATTTGTGTTTTTAACCTACCATACTACTCTGAGTCTCATGCCTCTTTTGCCAACACGCTCTAAACAACTGTAGAAGGTACATTAGGATATAGAGATCTTTTTGCAAGCCAAGTGGCAGCGTACCACTCTCACTTTATTTGTTTTAGGATATGGTACACCGGTAGCAATTAAGCCGAGAGGTAGGGTTATGCTACAGTTAATGGGAATAATAAAAGCTATGAATAGCATGTTCATAATCCTGATTTGAGCCAATTCCTAGCAGTTCAGCAATAGTGAAGTTGACTCTAATGCTCAAACTCACGCTCGTTCAAATTTAGAGGTCTTATAAAGTGCCCTAATTTTGTACATTTTACCATCATAGCTGTCACTTGGGCGTCCGGTCTACCCTGCTACTCATTTCATTAGCAAGATAAATGTATCTTACTGCTTGCTAGGCAACAACAGAGTGGCCCTCACGTCAGACAACATCTTGCATTTAGCTTTATGATGTCAGCTTGCTAGGCAACAGATTGGCCCTCATGTCAGACAACATCTTGCTTTTGCTTTATGATGTCAGATCATCACTGGTCCAATTGTCCTTGTGGAAGCGGACCACACAGGAGGATGAGATATCAGAAGTTATGCAGTAGGTTGCTATCTCTATTCATGACTGCAAGGCAAGTCGGAGGCGGAATGGCAAATACTCTGAACCACTCAAAGCACTGTGGCCTTTTTGAAAGTGGGATGCAGATACAAAAACAGAGATTATCCTTACCAACAATCCTTCTTGAGTATCAGAGTCCAACATACAGAGTGCAGCGAAAGACGTTAAATGTGCTTCATTCCGTGTGAACGCAACTCTATAGTTCTACAGTGAGATAGTGCATTTCAGCCTCAAAGGAAGCAATATCCCCAAACGGAACATTGGTGGCACCAGGATCTAAAGCAGGCTTAAGAAGCCTTGGATGCAGTCAGTCTTTTATTAACTATCATGACCGACACAATGTGATCCATAATACTTCCATCTTGGCAGAAATTACATTCAAGCACAGGCCCCCACTAGAAGGTAGTTATGACATTCAGGTGCTGAAAACGCCTTTTTAATGCCTAAAGGAATGATTGTGAGCTTTACTTACCATACATATTGGCCAAATGATGCCCTATGCCGGAAGACTGTCTTTTTTTTTTTTTCTTCAGTATCGGCAATGCAGAGACAATTTGTTGCGAAACACTGCCACTGCTGGCCATTCAGTATAATCTGCAGATGGAAAAGTCCACTGTTAGCACATTTACTACAAGCAATACAAAAAATCATGCTTTTTATAAAGGGTAAACAGATCAATACCATGGAGTTTGTATTTTTGTGAAAATCAGCAGCTCATTAGAAAATCAAATCTCGATTTGTTTTTTTAACCTACCATACTACTCTGAGTCTCATGCCTCTTTTGCCAACACGCTCTAAACAACTGTAGAAGGTACATTAGGACATAGATAGAGATCTTTTTGCCAGCCAAGTGGCAGCGTACCCCTCTCACTTTATTCGTTTTAGGATATGGTACAACAGTAGCAATTAAGCCAGCTGATAAGTTGAGAGGTAGGGTTATGCTACAGTTAATGGGAATAATAAAAGCTATGAATAGCATGTTCATAATCATCATTTGAGCCAATTTCTAGCAGTTAAGCAATAGTGAAGATGACTCTAATGCTCAAACTCACGCTCGTTCAAATTTAGAGGTCTTATAAAGTGCCCGAATTTTGTACATTTTACCATCATAGCTGTCACTTGGGCGTCCGGTCTACCCTGCTACTCATTTCATTAGCAAGATAAATGTATCTTACTGCTTGCTAGGCGACAACAGAGTGGCCCTCACGTCAGACAACATCTTGTATTTAGCTTTATGATGTCAGCTTGCTAGGCAACAGATTGGCCCTCATGTCAGACAACATCTTGCTTTTGCTTTATGATGTCAGATTATCACTGGTACAATTGTCCTTGTGGAAGCGGACCACACAGGAGGATGAGATATCAGAAGTTATGCAGTAGGTTGCTATCTCTATTCATGACTGCAAGGCAAGTCGGAGGCGGAATGGCAAATACTCTGAACCACTCAAAGCACTGTGGCCTTTTTGAAAGTGGGATGCAGATACAAAAACAGAGATTATCCTTACCAACAGTCCTTCTTGAGTATCAGAGTCCAACATACAGAGTGCAGCTGAAGACGTTAAATGTGCTTCATTCCGTGTGAACGCAACTCTATAGTTCTACAGTGAGATAGTGCATTTCAGCCTCAAAGGAAGCAATATCCCCAAACGGAACATTGGTGGCACCAGGATCTAAAGCAGGCTTAAGAAGCCTTGGATGCAGTCAGTCTTTTATTAACTATCATGACCGACACAATGTGATCCATAATACTTCCATTTTGGCAGAAATTACATTCAAGCACAGGCCCCCACTAGAAGGTAGTGATGACATTCAGGTGCTGAAAATGCCTTTTTAATGCCGAAAGGAATGATTGTGAGCTTTACTTACCATACATATTGGTCAAATGATGCCCTATGCCGGAAGACTGTCTTTTTATTTTTCTTCAGTATCGGCAATGCAGAGACAATTTGTTGCGAAACACTGCCACTGCTGGTCATTCAGTATAATCTGCAGATGGAAAAGTCCACTGTTAGCACATTTACTAAAAGCAATACAAAAAAATCATGCTTTTTATAAAGGGTAAACAGATCAATACTATGGAGTTTGTATTATTGTGAAAATCAGCAGCTCATTAGAAAATCAAATCTCGATTTGTGTTTTTAACCTACCATACTACTCTGAATCTCATGCCTCTTTTGCCAACACGCTCTAAACAACTGTAGAAGGTACATTAGGACATAGATAGAGATCTTTTTGCCAGCCAAGTGGCAGCGTACCCCCCTCACTTTATTTGTTTTAGGATATGGTACAACAGTAGCAATTAAGCCAGCTGATAAGTTGAGAGGTAGGGTTATGCTACAGTTAATGGGAATAATAAAAGCTATGAATAGCATGTTCATAATCATCATTTGAGCCAATTTCTAGCAGTTAAGCAATAGTGAAGATGACTCTAATGCTCAAACTCACGCTCGTTCAAATTTAGAGGTCTTATAAAGTGCCCGAATTTTGTACATTTTACCATCATAGCTGTCACTTGGGCGTCCGGTCTACCCTGCTACTCATTTCATTAGCAAGATAAATGTATCTTACTGCTTGCTAGGCGACAACAGAGTGGCCCTCACGTCAGACAACATCTTGTATTTAGCTTTATGATGTCAGCTTGCTAGGCAACAGATTGGCCCTCATGTCAGACAACATCTTGCTTTTGCTTTATGATGTCAGATTATCACTGGTACAATTGTCCTTGTGGAAGCGGACCACACAGGAGGATGAGATATCAGAAGTTATGCAGTAGGTTGCTATCTCTATTCATGACTGCAAGGCAAGTCGGAGGCGGAATGGCAAATACTCTGAACCACTCAAAGCACTGTGGCCTTTTTGAAAGTGGGATGCAGATACAAAAACAGAGATTATCCTTACCAACAGTCCTTCTTGAGTATCAGAGTCCAACATACAGAGTGCAGCTGAAGACGTCAAATGTGCTTCATTCCGTGTGAACGCAACTCTATAGTTCTACAGTGAGATAGTGCATTTCAGCCTCAAAGGAAGCAATATCCCCAAACGGAACATTGGTGGCACCAGGATCTAAAGCAGGCTTAAGAAGCCTTGGATGCAGTCAGTCTTTTATTAACTATCATGACCGACACAATGTGATCCATAATACTTCCATTTTGGCAGAAATTACATTCAAGCACAGGCCCCCACTAGAAGGTAGTGATGACATTCAGGTGCTGAAAATGCCTTTTTAATGCCGAAAGGAATGATTGTGAGCTTTACTTACCATACATATTGGTCAAATGATGCCCTATGCTGGAAGACTGTCTTTTTTTTTTTCTTCAGTATCGGCAATGCAGAGACAATTTGTTGCGAAACACTGCCACTGCTGGTCATTCAGTATAATCTGCAGATGGAAAAGTCCACTGTTAGCACATTTACTAAAAGCAATACAAAAAAATCATGCTTTTTATAAAGGGTAAACAGATCAATACTATGGAGTTGGTATTATTGTGAAAATCAGCAGCTCATTAGAAAATCAAATCTCGATTTGTGTTTTTAACCTACCATACTACTCTGAATCTCATGCCTCTTTTGCCAACACGCTCTAAACAACTGTAGAAGGTACATTAGGACATAGATAGAGATCTTTTTGCCAGCCAAGTGGCAGCGTACCCCCCTCACTTTATTTGTTTTAGGATATGGTACAACAGTAGCAATTAAGCCAGCTGATAAGTTGAGAGGTAGGGTTATGCTACAGTTAATGGGAATAATAAAAGCTATGAATAGCATGTTCATAATCATCATTTGAGCCAATTCCTAGCAGTTCAGCAATAGTGAAGTTGACTAATGCTCAAACTCACGCTCGTTCAAATTTAGAGGTCTTATAAAGTGCCCTAATTTTGTACATTTTACCATCATAGCTGTCACTTGGGCGTCCGGTCTACCCTGCTACTCATTTCATTAGCAAGATAAATGTATCTTACTGCTTGCTAGGCAACAACAGAGTGGCCCTCACGTCAGACAACATCTTGCATTTAGCTTTATGATGTCAGCTTGCTAGGCAACAGATTGGCCCTCATGTCAGACAACATCTTGCATTCGCTTTATGATGTCAGATCATCACTGGTCCAATTGTCCTTGTGGAAGCGGACCACACAGGAGGATGAGATATCAGAAGTTATGCAGTAGGGTTGCTATCTCTATTCATGACTGCAAGGCAAGTCGGAGGCGGAATGGCAAATACTCTGAACCACTCAAAGCACTGTGGCCTTTTTGAAAGTGGGATGCAGATACAAAAACAGAGATTATCCTTACCAACAATCCTTCTTGAGTATCAGAGTCCAACATACAGAGTGCAGCGGAAGACGTTAAATGTGCTTCATTCCGTGTGAATGCAACTCTATAGTTCTACAGTGAGATAGTGCATTTCAGCCTCAAAGGAAGCAATGTCCTCAAACGGAACATTGGTGGCACTAGGATCTAAAGCAGGCTTAAGAAGCCTTGGATGCAGTCAGTCTTTTATTAACTATCATGACCGACACAATGTGATCCATAATACTTCCATCTTGGCAGAAATTACATTCAAGCACAGGCCCCCACTAGAAGGTAGTTATGACATTCAGGTGCTGAAAATGCCTTTTTAATGCCTAAAGGAATGATTGTGAGCTTTACTTACCATACATATTGGCCAAATGATGCCCTATGCCGGAAGACTGTCTTTTTTTTTTTTCTTCAGTATCGGCAATGCAGAGACAATTTGTTGCGAAACACTGCCACTGCTGGTCATTCAGTATAATCTGCAGATGGAAAAGTCCACTGTTAGCACATTTACTACAAGCAATACAAAAAATCATGCTTTTTATAAAGGGTAAACAGATCAATACCATGGAGTTTGTATTATTGTGAAAATCAGCAGCTCATTAGAAAATCAAATCTCGATTTGTTTTTTTAACCTACCATACTACTCTGAGTCTCATGCCTCTTTTGCCAACACGCTCTAAACAACTGTAGAAGGTACATTAGGACATAGATAGAGATCTTTTTGCCAGCCAAGTGGCAGCGTACCCCTCTCACTTTATTTGTTTTAGGATATGGTACAACAGTAGCAATTAAGCCAGCTGATAAGTTGAGAGGTAGGGTTATGCTACAGTTAATGGGAATAATAAAAGCTATGAATAGCATGTTCATAATCATCATTTGAGCCAATTCCTAGCAGTTCAGCAATAGTGAAGTTGACTCTAATGCTCAAACTCACGCTCGTTCAAATTTAGAGGTCTTATAAAGTGCCCTAATTTTGTACATTTTACCATCATAGCTGTCACTTGGGCGTCCGGTCTACCCTGCTACTCATTTCATTAGCAAGATAAATGTATCTTACTGCTTGCTAGGCAACAACAGAGTGGCCCTCACGTCAGACAACATCTTGCATTTAGCTTTATGATGTCAGCTTGCTAGGCAACAGATTGGCCCTCATGTCAGACAACATCTTGCATTCGCTTTATGATGTCAGATCATCACTGGTACAATTGTCCTTGTGGAAGCGGACCGCACAGGAGGATGAGATATCAGAAGTTATGCAGTAGGTTGCTATCTCTATTCATGACTGCAAGGCAAGTCGGAGGTGGAATGGCAAATACTCTGAACCACTCAAAGCACTGTGGCCTTTTTGAAAGTGGGATGCAGATACAAAAACAGAGATTATCCTTACCAACAATCCTTCTTGAGTATCAGAGTCCAACATACAGAGTGCAGCGGAAGACGTTAAATGTGCTTCATTCCGTGTGAACGCAACTCTATAGTTCTACAGTGAGATAGTGCATTTCAGCCTCAAAGGAAGCAATGTCCTCAAACGGAACATTGGTGGCACCAGGATCTAAAGCAGGCTTAAGAAGCCTTGGATGCAGTCAGTCTTTTATTAACTATCATGACCGACACAATGTGATCCATAATACTTCCATCTTGGCAGAAATTACATTCAAGCACAGGCCCCCACTAGAAGGTAGTTATGACATTCAGGTGCTGAAACGCCTTTTTAATGCCTAAAGGAATGATTGTGAGCTTTACTTACCATACATATTGGTCAAATGATGCCCCATGCCGGAAGACTGTCTTTTTTTTTTTTCTTCAGTATCGGCAATGCAGAGACAATTTGTTGCGAAACACTGCCACTGCTGGTCATTCAGTATAATCTGCAGATGGAAAAGTCCACTGTTAGCACATTTACTAAAAGCAATACAAAAAAATCATGCTTTTTATAAAGGGTAAACAGATCAATACTATGGAGTTGGTATTATTGTGAAAATCAGCAGCTCATTAGAAAATCAAATCTCGATTTGTGTTTTTAACCTACCATACTACTCTGAGTCTCATGCCTCTTTTGCCAACACGCTCTAAACAACTGTAGAAGGTACATTAGGATATAGAGATCTTTTTGCAAGCCAAGTGGCAGCGTACCACTCTCACTTTATTTGTTTTAGGATATGGTACACCGGTAGCAATTAAGCCAGCTGATAAGTTGAGAGGTAGGGTTATGCTACAGTTAATGGGAATAATAAAAGCTATGAATAGCATGTTCATAATCATCATTTGAGCCAATTCCTAGCAGTTCAGCAATAGTGAAGTTGACTCTAATGCTCAAACTCACGCTCGTTCAAATTTAGAGGTCTTATAAAGTGCCCTAATTTTGTACATTTTACCATCATAGCTGTCACTTGGGCGTCCGGTCTACCCTGCTACTCATTTCATTAGCAAGATAAATGTATCTTACTGCTTGCTAGGCAACAACAGAGTGGCCCTCACGTCAGACAACATCTTGCATTTAGCTTTATGATGTCAGCTTGCTAGGCAACAGATTGGCCCTCATGTCAGACAACATCTTGCATTCGCTTTATGATGTCAGATCATCACTGGTACAATTGTCCTTGTGGAAGCGGACCGCACAGGAGGATGAGATATCAGAAGTTATGCAGTAGGTTGCTATCTCTATTCATGACTGCAAGGCAAGTCGGAGGTGGAATGGCAAATACTCTGAACCACTCAAAGCACTGTGGCCTTTTTGAAAGTGGGATGCAGATACAAAAACAGAGATTATCCTTACCAACAATCCTTCTTGAGTATCAGAGTCCAACATACAGAGTGCAGCGGAAGACGTTAAATGTGCTTCATTCCGTGAGAACGCAACTCTATAGTTCTACAGTGAGATAGTGCATTTCAGCCTCAAAGGAAGCAATGTCCTCAAACGGAACATTGGTGGCACCAGGATCTAAAGCAGGCTTAAGAAGCCTTGGATGCAGTCAGTCTTTTATTAACTATCATGACCGACACAATGTGATCCATAATACTTCCATCTTGGCAGAAATTACATTCAAGCACAGGCCCCCACTAGAAGGTAGTTATGACATTCAGGTGCTGAAACGCCTTTTTAATGCCTAAAGGAATGATTGTGAGCTTTACTTACCATACATATTGGTCAAATGATGCCCCATGCCGGAAGACTGTCTTTTTTTTTTTTCTTCAGTATCGGCAATGCAGAGACAATTTGTTGCGAAACACTGCCACTGCTGGTCATTCAGTATAATCTGCAGATGGAAAAGTCCACTGTTAGCACATTTACTAAAAGCAATACAAAAAAATCATGCTTTTTATAAAGGGTAAACAGATCAATACTATGGAGTTGGTATTATTGTGAAAATCAGCAGCTCATTAGAAAATCAAATCTCGATTTGTGTTTTTAACCTACCATACTACTCTGAGTCTCATGCCTCTTTTGCCAACACGCTCTAAACAACTGTAGAAGGTACATTAGGATATAGAGATCTTTTTGCAAGCCAAGTGGCAGCGTACCACTCTCACTTTATTTGTTTTAGGATATGGTACACCGGTAGCAATTAAGCCAGCTGATAAGTTGAGAGGTAGGGTTATGCTACAGTTAATGGGAATAATAAAAGCTATGAATAGCATGTTCATAATCATGATTTGAGCCAATTCCTAGCAGTTCAGCAATAGTGAAGTTGACTCTAATGCTCAAACTCACGCTCGTTCAAATTTAGAGGTCTTATAAAGTGCCCTAATTTTGTACATTTTACCATCATAGCTGTCACTTGGGCGTCCGGTCTACCCTGCTACTCATTTCATTAGCAAGATAAATGTATCTTACTGCTTGCTAGGCAACAACAGAGTGGCCCTCACGTCAGACAACATCTTGCATTTAGCTTTATGATGTCAGCTTGCTAGGCAACAGATTGGCCCTCATGTCAGACAACATCTTGCTTTTGCTTTATGATGTCAGATCATCACTGGTCCAATTGTCCTTGTGGAAGCGGACCACACAGGAGGATGAGATATCAGAAGTTATGCAGTAGGTTGCTATCTCTATTCATGACTGCAAGGCAAGTCGGAGGCGGAATGGCAAATACTCTGAACCACTCAAAGCACTGTGGCCTTTATGAAAGTGGGATGCAGATACAAAAACAGAGATTATCCTTACCAACAATCCTTCTTGAGTATCAGAGTCCAACATACAGAGTGCAGCGGAAGACGTTAAATGTGCTTCATTCCGTGTGAACGCAACTCTATAGTTCTACAGTGAGATAGTGCATTTCAGCCTCAAAGGAAGCAATGTCCTCAAACGGAACATTGGTGGGACTAGGATCTAAAGCAGGCTTAAGAAGCCTTGGATGCAGTCAGTCTTTTATTAACTATCATGACCGACACAATGTGATCCATAATACTTCCATCTTGGCAGAAATTACATTCAAGCACAGGCCCCCACTAGAAGGTAGTTATGACATTCAGGTGCTGAAAACGCCTTTTTAATGCCTAAAGGAATGATTGTGAGCTTTACTTACCATACATATTGGCCAAATGATGCCCTATGCCGGAAGACTGTCTTTTTTTTTTTTTCTACAGTATCGGCAATGCAGAGACAATTTGTTGCGAAACACTGCCACTGCTGGTCATTCAGTATAATCTGCAGATGGAAAAGTCCACTGTTAGCACATTTACTACAAGCAATACAAAAAATCATGCTTTTTATAAAGGGTAAACAGATCAATACCATGGAGTTTGTATTATTGTGAAAATCAGCAGCTCATTAGAAAATCAAATCTCGATTTGTTTTTTTAACCTACCATACTACTCTGAGTCTCATGCCTCTTTTGCCAACACGCTCTAAACAACTGTAGAAGGTACATTAGGACATAGATAGAGATCTTTTTGCCAGCCAAGTGGCAGCGTACCCCTCTCACTTTATTTGTTTTAGGATATGGTACAACAGTAGCAATTAAGCCAGCTGATATGTTGAGAGGTAGGGTTATGCTACAGTTAATGGGAATAATAAAAGCTATGAATAGCATGTTCATAATCATCATTTGAGCCAATTCCTAGCAGTTCAGCAATAGTGAAGTTGACTCTAATGCTCAAACTCTCGCTCGTTCAAATTTAGAGGTCTTATAAAGTGCCCTAATTTTGTACATTTTACCATCATAGCTGTCACTTGGGCGTCCGGTCTACCCTGCTACTCATTTCATTAGCAAGATAAATGTATCTTACTGCTTGCTAGGCAACAACAGAGTGGCCCTCACGTCAGACAACATCTTGCATTTAGTTTTATGATGTCAGCTTGCTAGGCAACAGATTGGCCCTCATGTCAGACAACATCTTGCATTCGCTTTATGATGTCAGATCATCACTGGTACAATTGTCCTTGTGGAAGCGGACCGCACAGGAGGATGAGATATCAGAAGTTATGCAGTAGGTTGCTATCTCTATTCATGACTGCAAGGCAAGTCGGAGGTGGAATGGCAAATACTCTGAACCACTCAAAGCACTGTGGCCTTTTTGAAAGTGGGATGCAGATACAAAAACAGAGATTATCCTTACCAACAATCCTTCTTGAGTATCAGAGTCCAACATACAGAGTGCAGCGGAAGACGTTAAATGTGCTTCATTCCGTGAGAACGCAACTCTATAGTTCTACAGTGAGATAGTGCATTTCAGCCTCAAAGGAAGCAATGTCCTCAAACGGAACATTGGTGGCACCAGGATCTAAAGCAGGCTTAAGAAGCCTTGGATGCAGTCAGTCTTTTATTAACTATCATGACCGACACAATGTGATCCATAATACTTCCATCTTGGCAGAAATTACATTCAAGCACAGGCCCCCACTAGAAGGTAGTTATGACATTCAGGTGCTGAAAATGCCTTTTTAATGCCTAAAGGAATGATTGTGAGCTTTACTTACCATACATATTGGCCAAATGATGCCCTATGCCGGAAGACTGTCTTTTTTTTTTTTCTTCAGTATCGGCAATGCAGAGACAATTTGTTGCGAAACACTGCCACTGCTGGTCATTCAGTATAATCTGCAGATGGAAAAGTCCACTGTTAGCACATTTACTACAAGCAATACAAAAAATCATGCTTTTTATAAAGGGTAAACAGATCAATACCATGGAGTTTGTATTTTTGTGAAAATCAGCAGCTCATTAGAAAATCAAATCTCGATTTGTTTTTTTAACCTACCATACTACTCTGAGTCTCATGCCTCTTTTGCCAACACGCTCTAAACAACTGTAGAAGGTACATTAGGACATAGATAGAGATCTTTTTGCCAGCCAAGTGGCAGCGTACCCCTCTCACTTTATTCGTTTTAGGATATGGTACAACAGTAGCAATTAAGCCAGCTGATAAGTTGAGAGGTAGGGTTATGCTACAGTTAATGGGAATAATAAAAGCTATGAATAGCATGTTCATAATCATCATTTGAGCCAATTTCTAGCAGTTAAGCAATAGTGAAGATGACTCTAATGCTCAAACTCACGCTCGTTCAAATTTAGAGGTCTTATAAAGTGCCCGAATTTTGTACATTTTACCATCATAGCTGTCACTTGGGCGTCCGGTCTACCCTGCTACTCATTTCATTAGCAAGATAAATGTATCTTACTGCTTGCTAGGCGACAACAGAGTGGCCCTCACGTCAGACAACATCTTGTATTTAGCTTTATGATGTCAGCTTGCTAGGCAACAGATTGGCCCTCATGTCAGACAACATCTTGCTTTTGCTTTATGATGTCAGATTATCACTGGTACAATTGTCCTTGTGGAAGCGGACCACACAGGAGGATGAGATATCAGAAGTTATGCAGTAGGTTGCTATCTCTATTCATGACTGCAAGGCAAGTCGGAGGCGGAATGGCAAATACTCTGAACCACTCAAAGCACTGTGGCCTTTTTGAAAGTGGGATGCAGATACAAAAACAGAGATTATCCTTACCAACAGTCCTTCTTGAGTATCAGAGTCCAACATACAGAGTGCAGCTGAAGACGTTAAATGTGCTTCATTCCGTGTGAACGCAACTCTATAGTTCTACAGTGAGATAGTGCATTTCAGCCTCAAAGGAAGCAATATCCCCAAACGGAACATTGGTGGCACCAGGATCTAAAGCAGGCTTAAGAAGCCTTGGATGCAGTCAGTCTTTTATTAACTATCATGACCGACACAATGTGATCCATAATACTTCCATTTTGGCAGAAATTACATTCAAGCACAGGCCCCCACTAGAAGGTAGTGATGACATTCAGGTGCTGAAAATGCCTTTTTAATGCCGAAAGGAATGATTGTGAGCTTTACTTACCATACATATTGGTCAAATGATGCCCTATGCCGGAAGACTGTCTTTTTATTTTTCTTCAGTATCGGCAATGCAGAGACAATTTGTTGCGAAACACTGCCACTGCTGGTCATTCAGTATAATCTGCAGATGGAAAAGTCCACTGTTAGCACATTTACTAAAAGCAATACAAAAAAATCATGCTTTTTATAAAGGGTAAACAGATCAATACTATGGAGTTTGTATTATTGTGAAAATCAGCAGCTCATTAGAAAATCAAATCTCGATTTGTGTTTTTAACCTACCATACTACTCTGAATCTCATGCCTCTTTTGCCAACACGCTCTAAACAACTGTAGAAGGTACATTAGGACATAGATAGAGATCTTTTTGCCAGCCAAGTGGCAGCGTACCCCCCTCACTTTATTTGTTTTAGGATATGGTACAACAGTAGCAATTAAGCCAGCTGATAAGTTGAGAGGTAGGGTTATGCTACAGTTAATGGGAATAATAAAAGCTATGAATAGCATGTTCATAATCATCATTTGAGCCAATTTCTAGCAGTTAAGCAATAGTGAAGATGACTCTAATGCTCAAACTCACGCTCGTTCAAATTTAGAGGTCTTATAAAGTGCCCGAATTTTGTACATTTTACCATCATAGCTGTCACTTGGGCGTCCGGTCTACCCTGCTACTCATTTCATTAGCAAGATAAATGTATCTTACTGCTTGCTAGGCGACAACAGAGTGGCCCTCACGTCAGACAACATCTTGTATTTAGCTTTATGATGTCAGCTTGCTAGGCAACAGATTGGCCCTCATGTCAGACAACATCTTGCTTTTGCTTTATGATGTCAGATTATCACTGGTACAATTGTCCTTGTGGAAGCGGACCACACAGGAGGATGAGATATCAGAAGTTATGCAGTAGGTTGCTATCTCTATTCATGACTGCAAGGCAAGTCGGAGGCGGAATGGCAAATACTCTGAACCACTCAAAGCACTGTGGCCTTTTTGAAAGTGGGATGCAGATACAAAAACAGAGATTATCCTTACCAACAGTCCTTCTTGAGTATCAGAGTCCAACATACAGAGTGCAGCTGAAGACGTCAAATGTGCTTCATTCCGTGTGAACGCAACTCTATAGTTCTACAGTGAGATAGTGCATTTCAGCCTCAAAGGAAGCAATATCCCCAAACGGAACATTGGTGGCACCAGGATCTAAAGCAGGCTTAAGAAGCCTTGGATGCAGTCAGTCTTTTATTAACTATCATGACCGACACAATGTGATCCATAATACTTCCATTTTGGCAGAAATTACATTCAAGCACAGGCCCCCACTAGAAGGTAGTGATGACATTCAGGTGCTGAAAATGCCTTTTTAATGCCGAAAGGAATGATTGTGAGCTTTACTTACCATACATATTGGTCAAATGATGCCCTATGCTGGAAGACTGTCTTTTTTTTTTTCTTCAGTATCGGCAATGCAGAGACAATTTGTTGCGAAACACTGCCACTGCTGGTCATTCAGTATAATCTGCAGATGGAAAAGTCCACTGTTAGCACATTTACTAAAAGCAATACAAAAAAATCATGCTTTTTATAAAGGGTAAACAGATCAATACTATGGAGTTGGTATTATTGTGAAAATCAGCAGCTCATTAGAAAATCAAATCTCGATTTGTGTTTTTAACCTACCATACTACTCTGAATCTCATGCCTCTTTTGCCAACACGCTCTAAACAACTGTAGAAGGTACATTAGGACATAGATAGAGATCTTTTTGCCAGCCAAGTGGCAGCGTACCCCCCTCACTTTATTTGTTTTAGGATATGGTACAACAGTAGCAATTAAGCCAGCTGATAAGTTGAGAGGTAGGGTTATGCTACAGTTAATGGGAATAATAAAAGCTATGAATAGCATGTTCATAATCATCATTTGAGCCAATTCCTAGCAGTTCAGCAATAGTGAAGTTGACTAATGCTCAAACTCACGCTCGTTCAAATT
Source organism: Lissotriton vulgaris (assembly GCF_964263255.1). Classification (NCBI taxonomy): domain Eukaryota; kingdom Metazoa; phylum Chordata; class Amphibia; order Caudata; family Salamandridae; genus Lissotriton; species Lissotriton vulgaris. The sequence goes on along the minus strand of NC_141700.1, from coordinate 238,060,363 downwards.
TAGAGGTCTTATAAAGTGCCCTAATTTTGTACATTTTACCATCATAGCTGTCACTTGGGCGTCCGGTCTACCCTGCTACTCATTTCATTAGCAAGATAAATGTATCTTACTGCTTGCTAGGCAACAACAGAGTGGCCCTCACGTCAGACAACATCTTGCATTTAGCTTTATGATGTCAGCTTGCTAGGCAACAGATTGGCCCTCATGTCAGACAACATCTTGCATTCGCTTTATGATGTCAGATCATCACTGGTCCAATTGTCCTTGTGGAAGCGGACCACACAGGAGGATGAGATATCAGAAGTTATGCAGTAGGGTTGCTATCTCTATTCATGACTGCAAGGCAAGTCGGAGGCGGAATGGCAAATACTCTGAACCACTCAAAGCACTGTGGCCTTTTTGAAAGTGGGATGCAGATACAAAAACAGAGATTATCCTTACCAACAATCCTTCTTGAGTATCAGAGTCCAACATACAGAGTGCAGCGGAAGACGTTAAATGTGCTTCATTCCGTGTGAATGCAACTCTATAGTTCTACAGTGAGATAGTGCATTTCAGCCTCAAAGGAAGCAATGTCCTCAAACGGAACATTGGTGGCACTAGGATCTAAAGCAGGCTTAAGAAGCCTTGGATGCAGTCAGTCTTTTATTAACTATCATGACCGACACAATGTGATCCATAATACTTCCATCTTGGCAGAAATTACATTCAAGCACAGGCCCCCACTAGAAGGTAGTTATGACATTCAGGTGCTGAAAATGCCTTTTTAATGCCTAAAGGAATGATTGTGAGCTTTACTTACCATACATATTGGCCAAATGATGCCCTATGCCGGAAGACTGTCTTTTTTTTTTTTCTTCAGTATCGGCAATGCAGAGACAATTTGTTGCGAAACACTGCCACTGCTGGTCATTCAGTATAATCTGCAGATGGAAAAGTCCACTGTTAGCACATTTACTACAAGCAATACAAAAAATCATGCTTTTTATAAAGGGTAAACAGATCAATACCATGGAGTTTGTATTATTGTGAAAATCAGCAGCTCATTAGAAAATCAAATCTCGATTTGTTTTTTTAACCTACCATACTACTCTGAGTCTCATGCCTCTTTTGCCAACACGCTCTAAACAACTGTAGAAGGTACATTAGGACATAGATAGAGATCTTTTTGCCAGCCAAGTGGCAGCGTACCCCTCTCACTTTATTTGTTTTAGGATATGGTACAACAGTAGCAATTAAGCCAGCTGATAAGTTGAGAGGTAGGGTTATGCTACAGTTAATGGGAATAATAAAAGCTATGAATAGCATGTTCATAATCATCATTTGAGCCAATTCCTAGCAGTTCAGCAATAGTGAAGTTGACTCTAATGCTCAAACTCACGCTCGTTCAAATTTAGAGGTCTTATAAAGTGCCCTAATTTTGTACATTTTACCATCATAGCTGTCACTTGGGCGTCCGGTCTACCCTGCTACTCATTTCATTAGCAAGATAAATGTATCTTACTGCTTGCTAGGCAACAACAGAGTGGCCCTCACGTCAGACAACATCTTGCATTTAGCTTTATGATGTCAGCTTGCTAGGCAACAGATTGGCCCTCATGTCAGACAACATCTTGCATTCGCTTTATGATGTCAGATCATCACTGGTACAATTGTCCTTGTGGAAGCGGACCGCACAGGAGGATGAGATATCAGAAGTTATGCAGTAGGTTGCTATCTCTATTCATGACTGCAAGGCAAGTCGGAGGTGGAATGGCAAATACTCTGAACCACTCAAAGCACTGTGGCCTTTTTGAAAGTGGGATGCAGATACAAAAACAGAGATTATCCTTACCAACAATCCTTCTTGAGTATCAGAGTCCAACATACAGAGTGCAGCGGAAGACGTTAAATGTGCTTCATTCCGTGTGAACGCAACTCTATAGTTCTACAGTGAGATAGTGCATTTCAGCCTCAAAGGAAGCAATGTCCTCAAACGGAACATTGGTGGCACCAGGATCTAAAGCAGGCTTAAGAAGCCTTGGATGCAGTCAGTCTTTTATTAACTATCATGACCGACACAATGTGATCCATAATACTTCCATCTTGGCAGAAATTACATTCAAGCACAGGCCCCCACTAGAAGGTAGTTATGACATTCAGGTGCTGAAACGCCTTTTTAATGCCTAAAGGAATGATTGTGAGCTTTACTTACCATACATATTGGTCAAATGATGCCCCATGCCGGAAGACTGTCTTTTTTTTTTTTCTTCAGTATCGGCAATGCAGAGACAATTTGTTGCGAAACACTGCCACTGCTGGTCATTCAGTATAATCTGCAGATGGAAAAGTCCACTGTTAGCACATTTACTAAAAGCAATACAAAAAAATCATGCTTTTTATAAAGGGTAAACAGATCAATACTATGGAGTTGGTATTATTGTGAAAATCAGCAGCTCATTAGAAAATCAAATCTCGATTTGTGTTTTTAACCTACCATACTACTCTGAGTCTCATGCCTCTTTTGCCAACACGCTCTAAACAACTGTAGAAGGTACATTAGGATATAGAGATCTTTTTGCAAGCCAAGTGGCAGCGTACCACTCTCACTTTATTTGTTTTAGGATATGGTACACCGGTAGCAATTAAGCCAGCTGATAAGTTGAGAGGTAGGGTTATGCTACAGTTAATGGGAATAATAAAAGCTATGAATAGCATGTTCATAATCATCATTTGAGCCAATTCCTAGCAGTTCAGCAATAGTGAAGTTGACTCTAATGCTCAAACTCACGCTCGTTCAAATTTAGAGGTCTTATAAAGTGCCCTAATTTTGTACATTTTACCATCATAGCTGTCACTTGGGCGTCCGGTCTACCCTGCTACTCATTTCATTAGCAAGATAAATGTATCTTACTGCTTGCTAGGCAACAACAGAGTGGCCCTCACGTCAGACAACATCTTGCATTTAGCTTTATGATGTCAGCTTGCTAGGCAACAGATTGGCCCTCATGTCAGACAACATCTTGCATTCGCTTTATGATGTCAGATCATCACTGGTACAATTGTCCTTGTGGAAGCGGACCGCACAGGAGGATGAGATATCAGAAGTTATGCAGTAGGTTGCTATCTCTATTCATGACTGCAAGGCAAGTCGGAGGTGGAATGGCAAATACTCTGAACCACTCAAAGCACTGTGGCCTTTTTGAAAGTGGGATGCAGATACAAAAACAGAGATTATCCTTACCAACAATCCTTCTTGAGTATCAGAGTCCAACATACAGAGTGCAGCGGAAGACGTTAAATGTGCTTCATTCCGTGAGAACGCAACTCTATAGTTCTACAGTGAGATAGTGCATTTCAGCCTCAAAGGAAGCAATGTCCTCAAACGGAACATTGGTGGCACCAGGATCTAAAGCAGGCTTAAGAAGCCTTGGATGCAGTCAGTCTTTTATTAACTATCATGACCGACACAATGTGATCCATAATACTTCCATCTTGGCAGAAATTACATTCAAGCACAGGCCCCCACTAGAAGGTAGTTATGACATTCAGGTGCTGAAACGCCTTTTTAATGCCTAAAGGAATGATTGTGAGCTTTACTTACCATACATATTGGTCAAATGATGCCCCATGCCGGAAGACTGTCTTTTTTTTTTTTCTTCAGTATCGGCAATGCAGAGACAATTTGTTGCGAAACACTGCCACTGCTGGTCATTCAGTATAATCTGCAGATGGAAAAGTCCACTGTTAGCACATTTACTAAAAGCAATACAAAAAAATCATGCTTTTTATAAAGGGTAAACAGATCAATACTATGGAGTTGGTATTATTGTGAAAATCAGCAGCTCATTAGAAAATCAAATCTCGATTTGTGTTTTTAACCTACCATACTACTCTGAGTCTCATGCCTCTTTTGCCAACACGCTCTAAACAACTGTAGAAGGTACATTAGGATATAGAGATCTTTTTGCAAGCCAAGTGGCAGCGTACCACTCTCACTTTATTTGTTTTAGGATATGGTACACCGGTAGCAATTAAGCCAGCTGATAAGTTGAGAGGTAGGGTTATGCTACAGTTAATGGGAATAATAAAAGCTATGAATAGCATGTTCATAATCATGATTTGAGCCAATTCCTAGCAGTTCAGCAATAGTGAAGTTGACTCTAATGCTCAAACTCACGCTCGTTCAAATTTAGAGGTCTTATAAAGTGCCCTAATTTTGTACATTTTACCATCATAGCTGTCACTTGGGCGTCCGGTCTACCCTGCTACTCATTTCATTAGCAAGATAAATGTATCTTACTGCTTGCTAGGCAACAACAGAGTGGCCCTCACGTCAGACAACATCTTGCATTTAGCTTTATGATGTCAGCTTGCTAGGCAACAGATTGGCCCTCATGTCAGACAACATCTTGCTTTTGCTTTATGATGTCAGATCATCACTGGTCCAATTGTCCTTGTGGAAGCGGACCACACAGGAGGATGAGATATCAGAAGTTATGCAGTAGGTTGCTATCTCTATTCATGACTGCAAGGCAAGTCGGAGGCGGAATGGCAAATACTCTGAACCACTCAAAGCACTGTGGCCTTTATGAAAGTGGGATGCAGATACAAAAACAGAGATTATCCTTACCAACAATCCTTCTTGAGTATCAGAGTCCAACATACAGAGTGCAGCGGAAGACGTTAAATGTGCTTCATTCCGTGTGAACGCAACTCTATAGTTCTACAGTGAGATAGTGCATTTCAGCCTCAAAGGAAGCAATGTCCTCAAACGGAACATTGGTGGGACTAGGATCTAAAGCAGGCTTAAGAAGCCTTGGATGCAGTCAGTCTTTTATTAACTATCATGACCGACACAATGTGATCCATAATACTTCCATCTTGGCAGAAATTACATTCAAGCACAGGCCCCCACTAGAAGGTAGTTATGACATTCAGGTGCTGAAAACGCCTTTTTAATGCCTAAAGGAATGATTGTGAGCTTTACTTACCATACATATTGGCCAAATGATGCCCTATGCCGGAAGACTGTCTTTTTTTTTTTTTCTACAGTATCGGCAATGCAGAGACAATTTGTTGCGAAACACTGCCACTGCTGGTCATTCAGTATAATCTGCAGATGGAAAAGTCCACTGTTAGCACATTTACTACAAGCAATACAAAAAATCATGCTTTTTATAAAGGGTAAACAGATCAATACCATGGAGTTTGTATTATTGTGAAAATCAGCAGCTCATTAGAAAATCAAATCTCGATTTGTTTTTTTAACCTACCATACTACTCTGAGTCTCATGCCTCTTTTGCCAACACGCTCTAAACAACTGTAGAAGGTACATTAGGACATAGATAGAGATCTTTTTGCCAGCCAAGTGGCAGCGTACCCCTCTCACTTTATTTGTTTTAGGATATGGTACAACAGTAGCAATTAAGCCAGCTGATATGTTGAGAGGTAGGGTTATGCTACAGTTAATGGGAATAATAAAAGCTATGAATAGCATGTTCATAATCATCATTTGAGCCAATTCCTAGCAGTTCAGCAATAGTGAAGTTGACTCTAATGCTCAAACTCTCGCTCGTTCAAATTTAGAGGTCTTATAAAGTGCCCTAATTTTGTACATTTTACCATCATAGCTGTCACTTGGGCGTCCGGTCTACCCTGCTACTCATTTCATTAGCAAGATAAATGTATCTTACTGCTTGCTAGGCAACAACAGAGTGGCCCTCACGTCAGACAACATCTTGCATTTAGTTTTATGATGTCAGCTTGCTAGGCAACAGATTGGCCCTCATGTCAGACAACATCTTGCATTCGCTTTATGATGTCAGATCATCACTGGTACAATTGTCCTTGTGGAAGCGGACCGCACAGGAGGATGAGATATCAGAAGTTATGCAGTAGGTTGCTATCTCTATTCATGACTGCAAGGCAAGTCGGAGGTGGAATGGCAAATACTCTGAACCACTCAAAGCACTGTGGCCTTTTTGAAAGTGGGATGCAGATACAAAAACAGAGATTATCCTTACCAACAATCCTTCTTGAGTATCAGAGTCCAACATACAGAGTGCAGCGGAAGACGTTAAATGTGCTTCATTCCGTGAGAACGCAACTCTATAGTTCTACAGTGAGATAGTGCATTTCAGCCTCAAAGGAAGCAATGTCCTCAAACGGAACATTGGTGGCACCAGGATCTAAAGCAGGCTTAAGAAGCCTTGGATGCAGTCAGTCTTTTATTAACTATCATGACCGACACAATGTGATCCATAATACTTCCATCTTGGCAGAAATTACATTCAAGCACAGGCCCCCACTAGAAGGTAGTTATGACATTCAGGTGCTGAAACGCCTTTTTAATGCCTAAAGGAATGATTGTGAGCTTTACTTACCATACATATTGGTCAAATGATGCCCCATGCCGGAAGACTGTCTTTTTTTTTTTTTCTTCAGTATCGGCAATGCAGAGACAATTTGTTGCGAAACACTGCCACTGCTGGTCATTCAGTATAATCTGCAGATGGAAAAGTCCACTGTTAGCACATTTACTACAAGCAATACAAAAAATCATGCTTTTTATAAAGGGTAAACAGATCAATACCATGGAGTTTGTATTATTGTGAAAATCAGCAGCTCATTAGAAAATCAAATCTCGATTTGTTTTTTTAACCTACCATACTACTCTGAGTCTCATGCCTCTTTTGCCAACACGCTCTAAACAACTGTAGAAGGTACATTAGGACATAGATAGAGATCTTTTTGCCAGCCAAGTGGCAGCGTACCCCTCTCACTTTATTTGTTTTAGGATATGGTACAACAGTAGCAATTAAGCCAGCTGATAAGTTGAGAGGTAGGGTTATGCTACAGTTAATGGGAATAATAAAAGCTATGAATAGCATGTTCATAATCATCATTTGAGCCAATTCCTAGCAGTTCAGCAATAGTGAAGTTGACTCTAATGCTCAAACTCACGCTCGTTCAAATTTAGAGGTCTTATAAAGTGCCCTAATTTTGTACATTTTACCATCATAGCTGTCACTTGGGCGTCCGGTCTACCCTGCTACTCATTTCATTAGCAAGATAAATGTATCTTACTGCTTGCTAGGCAACAACAGAGTGGCCCTCACGTCAGACAACATCTTGCATTTAGTTTTATGATGTCAGCTTGCTAGGCAACAGATTGGCCCTCATGTCAGACAACATCTTGCATTCGCTTTATGATGTCAGATCATCACTGGTACAATTGTCCTTGTGGAAGCGGACCGCACAGGAGGATGAGATATCAGAAGTTATGCAGTAGGTTGCTATCTCTATTCATGACTGCAAGGCAAGTCGGAGGTGGAATGGCAAATACTCTGAACCACTCAAAGCACTGTGGCCTTTTTGAAAGTGGGATGCAGATACAAAAACAGAGATTATCCTTACCAACAATCCTTCTTGAGTATCAGAGTCCAACATACAGAGTGCAGCGGAAGACGTTAAATGTGCTTCATTCCGTGAGAACGCAACTCTATAGTTCTACAGTGAGATAGTGCATTTCAGCCTCAAAGGAAGCAATGTCCTCAAACGGAACATTGGTGGCACCAGGATCTAAAGCAGGCTTAAGAAGCCTTGGATGCAGTCAGTCTTTTATTAACTATCATGACCGACACAATGTGATCCATAATACTTCCATCTTGGCAGAAATTACATTCAAGCACAGGCCCCCACTAGAAGGTAGTTATGACATTCAGGTGCTGAAACGCCTTTTTAATGCCTAAAGGAATGATTGTGAGCTTTACTTACCATACATATTGGTCAAATGATGCCCCATGCCGGAAGACTGTCTTTTTTTTTTTCTTCAGTATCGGCAATGCAGAGACAATTTGTTGCGAAACACTGCCACTGCTGGTCATTCAGTATAATCTGCAGATGGAAAAGTCCACTGTTAGCACATTTACTAAAAGCAATACAAAAAAATCATGCTTTTTATAAAGGGTAAACAGATCAATACTATGGAGTTGGTATTATTGTGAAAATCAGCAGCTCATTAGAAAATCAAATCTCGATTTGTGTTTTTAACCTACCATACTACTCTGAGTCTCATGCCTCTTTTGCCAACACGCTCTAAACAACTGTAGAAGGTACATTAGGACATAGAGATCTTTTTGCAAGCCAAGTGGCAGCGTACCCCTCTCACTTTATTTGTTTTAGGATATGGTACAACAGTAGCAATTAAGCCAGCTGATAAGTTGAGAGGTAGGGTTATGCTACAGTTAATGGGAATAATAAAAGCTATGAATAGCATGTTCATAATCATCATTTGAGCCAATTCCTAGCAGTTCAGCAATAGTGAAGTTGACTCTAATGCTCAAACTCACGCTCGTTCAAATTTAGAGGTCTTATAAAGTGCCCTAATTTTGTACATTTTACCATCATAGCTGTCACTTGGGCGTCCGGTCTACCCTGCTACTCATTTCATTAGCAAGATAAATGTATCTTACTGCTTGCTAGGCAACAACAGAGTGGCCCTCACGTCAGACAACATCTTGCATTTAGCTTTATGATGTCAGCTTGCTAGGCAACAGATTGGCCCTCATGTCAGACAACATCTTGCTTTTGCTTTATGATGTCAGATCATCACTGGTCCAATTGTCCTTGTGGAAGCGGACCACACAGGAGGATGAGATATCAGAAGTTATGCAGTAGGTTGCTATCTCTATTCATGACTGCAAGGCAAGTCGGAGGCGGAATGGCAAATACTCTGAACCACTCAAAGCACTGTGGCCTTTTTGAAAGTGGGATGCAGATACAAAAACAGAGATTATCCTTACCAACAATCCTTCTTGAGTATCAGAGTCCAACATACAGAGTGCAGCGAAAGACGTTAAATGTGCTTCATTCCGTGTGAACGCAACTCTATAGTTCTACAGTGAGATAGTGCATTTCAGCCTCAAAGGAAGCAATATCCCCAAACGGAACATTGGTGGCACCAGGATCTAAAGCAGGCTTAAGAAGCCTTGGATGCAGTCAGTCTTTTATTAACTATCATGACCGACACAATGTGATCCATAATACTTCCATTTTGGCAGAAATTACATTCAAGCACAGGCCCCCACTAGAAGGTAGTGATGACATTCAGGTGCTGAAAATGCCTTTTTAATGCCGAAAGGAATGATTGTGAGCTTTACTTACCATACATATTGGTCAAATGATGCCCTATGCCGGAAGACTGTCTTTTTATTTTTCTTCAGTATCGGCAATGCAGAGACAATTTGTTGCGAAACACTGCCACTGCTGGTCATTCAGTATAATCTGCAGATGGAAAAGTCCACTGTTAGCACATTTACTAAAAGCAATACAAAAAAATCATGCTTTTTATAAAGGGTAAACAGATCAATACTATGGAGTTTGTATTATTGTGAAAATCAGCAGCTCATTAGAAAATCAAATCTCGATTTGTGTTTTTAACCTACCATACTACTCTGAATCTCATGCCTCTTTTGCCAACACGCTCTAAACAACTGTAGAAGGTACATTAGGACATAGATAGAGATCTTTTTGCCAGCCAAGTGGCAGCGTACCCCCCTCACTTTATTTGTTTTAGGATATGGTACAACAGTAGCAATTAAGCCAGCTGATAAGTTGAGAGGTAGGGTTATGCTACAGTTAATGGGAATAATAAAAGCTATGAATAGCATGTTCATAATCATCATTTGAGCCAATTTCTAGCAGTTAAGCAATAGTGAAGATGACTCTAATGCTCAAACTCACGCTCGTTCAAATTTAGAGGTCTTATAAAGTGCCCGAATTTTGTACATTTTACCATCATAGCTGTCACTTGGGCGTCCGGTCTACCCTGCTACTCATTTCATTAGCAAGATAAATGTATCTTACTGCTTGCTAGGCGACAACAGAGTGGCCCTCACGTCAGACAACATCTTGTATTTAGCTTTATGATGTCAGCTTGCTAGGCAACAGATTGGCCCTCATGTCAGACAACATCTTGCTTTTGCTTTATGATGTCAGATTATCACTGGTACAATTGTCCTTGTGGAAGCGGACCACACAGGAGGATGAGATATCAGAAGTTATGCAGTAGGTTGCTATCTCTATTCATGACTGCAAGGCAAGTCGGAGGCGGAATGGCAAATACTCTGAACCACTCAAAGCACTGTGGCCTTTTTGAAAGTGGGATGCAGATACAAAAACAGAGATTATCCTTACCAACAGTCCTTCTTGAGTATCAGAGTCCAACATACAGAGTGCAGCTGAAGACGTTAAATGTGCTTCATTCCGTGTGAACGCAACTCTATAGTTCTACAGTGAGATAGTGCATTTCAGCCTCAAAGGAAGCAATATCCCCAAACGGAACATTGGTGGCACCAGGATCTAAAGCAGGCTTAAGAAGCCTTGGATGCAGTCAGTCTTTTATTAACTATCATGACCGACACAATGTGATCCATAATACTTCCATTTTGGCAGAAATTACATTCAAGCACAGGCCCCCACTAGAAGGTAGTGATGACATTCAGGTGCTGAAAATGCCTTTTTAATGCTGAAAGGAATGATTGTGAGCTTTACTTACCATACATATTGGTCAAATGATGCCCTATGCTGGAAGACTGTCTTTTTTTTTTTCTTCAGTATCGGCAATGCAGAGACAATTTGTTGCGAAACACTGCCACTGCTGGTCATTCAGTATAATCTGCAGATGGAAAAGTCCACTGTTAGCACATTTACTAAAAGCAATACAAAAAAATCATGCTTTTTATAAAGGGTAAACAGATCAATACTATGGAGTTTGTATTATTGTGAAAATCAGCAGCTCATTAGAAAATCAAATCTCGATTTGTGTTTTTAACCTACCATACTACTCTGAATCTCATGCCTCTTTTGCCAACACGCTCTAAACAACTGTAGAAGGTACATTAGGACATAGATAGAGATCTTTTTGCCAGCCAAGTGGCAGCGTACCCCCCTCACTTTATTTGTTTTAGGATATGGTACAACAGTAGCAATTAAGCCAGCTGATAAGTTGAGAGGTAGGGTTATGCTACAGTTAATGGGAATAATAAAAGCTATGAATAGCATGTTCATAATCATCATTTGAGCCAATTCCTAGCAGTTCAGCAATAGTGAAGTTGACTCTAATGCTCAAACTCACGCTCGTTCAAATTTAGAGGTCTTATAAAGTGCCCTAATTTTGTACATTTTACCATCATAGCGGTCACTTGGGCGTCCGGTCTACCCTGCTACTCATTTCATTAGCAAGATAAATGTATCTTACTGCTTGCTAGGCAACAACAGAGTGGCCCTCACGTCAGACAACATCTTGCATTTAGCTTTATGATGTCAGCTTGCTAGGCAACAGATTGGCCCTCATGTCAGACAACATCTTGCATTCGCTTTATGATGTCAGATCATCACTGGTACAATTGTCCTTGTGGAAGCGGACCGCACAGGAGGATGAGATATCAGAAGTTATGCAGTAGGTTGCTATCTCTATTCATGACTGCAAGGCAAGTCGGAGGTGGAATGGCAAATACTCTGAACCACTCAAAGCACTGTGGCCTTTTTGAAAGTGGGATGCAGATACAAAAACAGAGATTATCCTTACCAACAATCCTTCTTGAGTATCAGAGTCCAACATACAGAGTGCAGCGGAAGACGTTAAATGTGCTTCATTCCGTGAGAACGCAACTCTATAGTTCTACAGTGAGATAGTGCATTTCAGCCTCAAAGGAAGCAATGTCCTCAAACGGAACATTGGTGGCACCAGGATCTAAAGCAGGCTTAAGAAGCCTTGGATGCAGTCAGTCTTTTATTAACTATCATGACCGACACAATGTGATCCATAATACTTCCATCTTGGCAGAAATTACATTCAAGCACAGGCCCCCACTAGAAGGTAGTTATGACATTCAGGTGCTGAAACGCCTTTTTAATGCCTAAAGGAATGATTGTGAGCTTTACTTACCATACATATTGGTCAAATGATGCCCCATGCCGGAAGACTGTCTTTTTTTTTTTTCTTCAGTATCGGCAATGCAGAGACAATTTGTTGCGAAACACTGCCACTGCTGGTCATTCAGTATAATCTGCAGATGGAAAAGTCCACTGTTAGCACATTTACTAAAAGCAATACAAAAAAATCATGCTTTTTATAAAGGGTAAACAGATCAATACTATGGAGTTGGTATTATTGTGAAAATCAGCAGCTCATTAGAAAATCAAATCTCGATTTGTGTTTTTAACCTACCATACTACTCTGAGTCTCATGCCTCTTTTGCCAACACGCTCTAAACAACTGTAGAAGGTACATTAGGATATAGAGATCTTTTTGCAAGCCAAGTGGCAGCGTACCACTCTCACTTTATTTGTTTTAGGATATGGTACACCGGTAGCAATTAAGCCAGCTGATAAGTTGAGAGGTAGGGTTATGCTACAGTTAATGGGAATAATAAAAGCTATGAATAGCATGTTCATAATCATGATTTGAGCCAATTCCTAGCAGTTCAGCAATAGTGAAGTTGACTCTAATGCTCAAACTCACGCTCGTTCAAATTTAGAGGTCTTATAAAGTGCCCTAATTTTGTACATTTTACCATCATAGCTGTCACTTGGGCGTCCGGTCTACCCTGCTACTCATTTCATTAGCAAGATAAATGTATCTTACTGCTTGCTAGGCAACAACAGAGTGGCCCTCACGTCAGACAACATCTTGCATTTAGCTTTATGATGTCAGCTTGCTAGGCAACAGATTGGCCCTCATGTCAGACAACATCTTGCTTTTGCTTTATGATGTCAGATCATCACTGGTCCAATTGTCCTTGTGGAAGCGGACCACACAGGAGGATGAGATATCAGAAGTTATGCAGTAGGTTGCTATCTCTATTCATGACTGCAAGGCAAGTCGGAGGCGGAATGGCAAATACTCTGAACCACTCAAAGCACTGTGGCCTTTTTGAAAGTGGGATGCAGATACAAAAACAGAGATTATCCTTACCAACAATCCTTCTTGAGTATCAGAGTCCAACATACAGAGTGCAGCGAAAGACGTTAAATGTGCTTCATTCCGTGTGAACGCAACTCTATAGTTCTACAGTGAGATAGTGCATTTCAGCCTCAAAGGAAGCAATATCCCCAAACGGAACATTGGTGGCACCAGGATCTAAAGCAGGCTTAAGAAGCCTTGGATGCAGTCAGTCTTTTATTAACTATCATGACCGACACAATGTGATCCATAATACTTCCATCTTGGCAGAAATTACATTCAAGCACAGGCCCCCACTAGAAGGTAGTTATGACATTCAGGTGCTGAAAACGCCTTTTTAATGCCTAAAGGAATGATTGTGAGCTTTACTTACCATACATATTGGCCAAATGATGCCCTATGCCGGAAGACTGTCTTTTTTTTTTTTTCTTCAGTATCGGCAATGCAGAGACAATTTGTTGCGAAACACTGCCACTGCTGGCCATTCAGTATAATCTGCAGATGGAAAAGTCCACTTTTAGCACATTTACTACAAGCAATACAAAAAATCATGCTTTTTATAAAGGGTAAACAGATCAATACCATGGAGTTTGTATTTTTGTGAAAATCAGCAGCTCATTAGAAAATCAAATCTCGATTTGTTTTTTTAACCTACCATACTACTCTGAGTCTCATGCCTCTTTTGCCAACACGCTCTAAACAACTGTAGAAGGTACATTAGGACATAGATAGAGATCTTTTTGCCAGCCAAGTGGCAGCGTACCCCTCTCACTTTATTCGTTTTAGGATATGGTACAACAGTAGCAATTAAGCCAGCTGATAAGTTGAGAGGTAGGGTTATGCTACAGTTAATGGGAATAATAAAAGCTATGAATAGCATGTTCATAATCATCATTTGAGCCAATTTCTAGCAGTTAAGCAATAGTGAAGATGACTCTAATGCTCAAACTCACGCTCGTTCAAATTTAGAGGTCTTATAAAGTGCCCGAATTTTGTACATTTTACCATCATAGCTGTCACTTGGGCGTCCGGTCTACCCTGCTACTCATTTCATTAGCAAGATAAATGTATCTTACTGCTTGCTAGGCAACAACAGAGTGGCCCTCACGTCAGACAACATCTTGCATTTAGTTTTATGATGTCAGCTTGCTAGGCAACAGATTGGCCCTCATGTCAGACAACATCTTGCATTCGCTTTATGATGTCAGATCATCACTGGTACAATTGTCCTTGTGGAAGCGGACCGCACAGGAGGATGAGATATCAGAAGTTATGCAGTAGGTTGCTATCTCTATTCATGACTGCAAGGCAAGTCGGAGGTGGAATGGCAAATACTCTGAACCACTCAAAGCACTGTGGCCTTTTTGAAAGTGGGATGCAGATACAAAAACAGAGATTATCCTTACCAACAATCCTTCTTGAGTATCAGAGTCCAACATACAGAGTGCAGCGGAAGACGTTAAATGTGCTTCATTCCGTGAGAACGCAACTCTATAGTTCTACAGTGAGATAGTGCATTTCAGCCTCAAAGGAAGCAATGTCCTCAAACGGAACATTGGTGGCACCAGGATCTAAAGCAGGCTTAAGAAGCCTTGGATGCAGTCAGTCTTTTATTAACTATCATGACCGACACAATGTGATCCATAATACTTCCATCTTGGCAGAAATTACATTCAAGCACAGGCCCCCACTAGAAGGTAGTTATGACATTCAGGTGCTGAAACGCCTTTTTAATGCCTAAAGGAATGATTGTGAGCTTTACTTACCATACATATTGGTCAAATGATGCCCCATGCCGGAAGACTGTCTTTTTTTTTTTCTTCAGTATCGGCAATGCAGAGACAATTTGTTGCGAAACACTGCCACTGCTGGTCATTCAGTATAATCTGCAGATGGAAAAGTCCACTGTTAGCACATTTACTAAAAGCAATACAAAAAAATCATGCTTTTTATAAAGGGTAAACAGATCAATACTATGGAGTTTGTATTATTGTGAAAATCAGCAGCTCATTAGAAAATCAAATCTCGATTTGTGTTTTTAACCTACCATACTACTCTGAATCTCATGCCTCTTTTGCCAACACGCTCTAAACAACTGTAGAAGGTACATTAGGACATAGATAGAGATCTTTTTGCCAGCCAAGTGGCAGCGTACCCCCCTCACTTTATTTGTTTTAGGATATGGTACAACAGTAGCAATTAAGCCAGCTGATAAGTTGAGAGGTAGGGTTATGCTACAGTTAATGGGAATAATAAAAGCTATGAATAGCATGTTCATAATCATCATTTGAGCCAATTTCTAGCAGTTAAGCAATAGTGAAGATGACTCTAATGCTCAAACTCACGCTCGTTCAAATTTAGAGGTCTTATAAAGTGCCCGAATTTTGTACATTTTACCATCATAGCTGTCACTTGGGCGTCCGGTCTACCCTGCTACTCATTTCATTAGCAAGATAAATGTATCTTACTGCTTGCTAGGCGACAACAGAGTGGCCCTCACGTCAGACAACATCTTGTATTTAGCTTTATGATGTCAGCTTGCTAGGCAACAGATTGGCCCTCATGTCAGACAACATCTTGCTTTTGCTTTATGATGTCAGATTATCACTGGTACAATTGTCCTTGTGGAAGCGGACCACACAGGAGGATGAGATATCAGAAGTTATGCAGTAGGTTGCTATCTCTATTCATGACTGCAAGGCAAGTCGGAGGCGGAATGGCAAATACTCTGAACCACTCAAAGCACTGTGGCCTTTTTGAAAGTGGGATGCAGATACAAAAACAGAGATTATCCTTACCAACAGTCCTTCTTGAGTATCAGAGTCCAACATACAGAGTGCAGCTGAAGACGTTAAATGTGCTTCATTCCGTGTGAACGCAACTCTATAGTTCTACAGTGAGATAGTGCATTTCAGCCTCAAAGGAAGCAATATCCCCAAACGGAACATTGGTGGCACCAGGATCTAAAGCAGGCTTAAGAAGCCTTGGATGCAGTCAGTCTTTTATTAACTATCATGACCGACACAATGTGATCCATAATACTTCCATTTTGGCAGAAATTACATTCAAGCACAGGCCCCCACTAGAAGGTAGTGATGACATTCAGGTGCTGAAAATGCCTTTTTAATGCTGAAAGGAATGATTGTGAGCTTTACTTACCATACATATTGGTCAAATGATGCCCTATGCTGGAAGACTGTCTTTTTTTTTTTCTTCAGTATCGGCAATGCAGAGACAATTTGTTGCGAAACACTGCCACTGCTGGTCATTCAGTATAATCTGCAGATGGAAAAGTCCACTGTTAGCACATTTACTAAAAGCAATACAAAAAAATCATGCTTTTTATAAAGGGTAAACAGATCAATACTATGGAGTTTGTATTATTGTGAAAATCAGCAGCTCATTAGAAAATCAAATCTCGATTTGTGTTTTTAACCTACCATACTACTCTGAATCTCATGCCTCTTTTGCCAACACGCTCTAAACAACTGTAGAAGGTACATTAGGACATAGATAGAGATCTTTTTGCCAGCCAAGTGGCAGCGTACCCCCCTCACTTTATTTGTTTTAGGATATGGTACAACAGTAGCAATTAAGCCAGCTGATAAGTTGAGAGGTAGGGTTATGCTACAGTTAATGGGAATAATAAAAGCTATGAATAGCATGTTCATAATCATCATTTGAGCCAATTCCTAGCAGTTCAGCAATAGTGAAGTTGACTCTAATGCTCAAACTCACGCTCGTTCAAATTTAGAGGTCTTATAAAGTGCCCTAATTTTGTACATTTTACCATCATAGCGGTCACTTGGGCGTCCGGTCTACCCTGCTACTCATTTCATTAGCAAGATAAATGTATCTTACTGCTTGCTAGGCAACAACAGAGTGGCCCTCACGTCAGACAACATCTTGCATTTAGCTTTATGATGTCAGCTTGCTAGGCAACAGATTGGCCCTCATGTCAGACAACATCTTGCATTCGCTTTATGATGTCAGATCATCACTGGTACAATTGTCCTTGTGGAAGCGGACCGCACAGGAGGATGAGATATCAGAAGTTATGCAGTAGGTTGCTATCTCTATTCATGACTGCAAGGCAAGTCGGAGGTGGAATGGCAAATACTCTGAACCACTCAAAGCACTGTGGCCTTTTTGAAAGTGGGATGCAGATACAAAAACAGAGATTATCCTTACCAACAATCCTTCTTGAGTATCAGAGTCCAACATACAGAGTGCAGCGGAAGACGTTAAATGTGCTTCATTCCGTGAGAACGCAACTCTATAGTTCTACAGTGAGATAGTGCATTTCAGCCTCAAAGGAAGCAATGTCCTCAAACGGAACATTGGTGGCACCAGGATCTAAAGCAGGCTTAAGAAGCCTTGGATGCAGTCAGTCTTTTATTAACTATCATGACCGACACAATGTGATCCATAATACTTCCATCTTGGCAGAAATTACATTCAAGCACAGGCCCCCACTAGAAGGTAGTTATGACATTCAGGTGCTGAAACGCCTTTTTAATGCCTAAAGGAATGATTGTGAGCTTTACTTACCATACATATTGGTCAAATGATGCCCCATGCCGGAAGACTGTCTTTTTTTTTTTTCTTCAGTATCGGCAATGCAGAGACAATTTGTTGCGAAACACTGCCACTGCTGGTCATTCAGTATAATCTGCAGATGGAAAAGTCCACTGTTAGCACATTTACTAAAAGCAATACAAAAAAATCATGCTTTTTATAAAGGGTAAACAGATCAATACTATGGAGTTGGTATTATTGTGAAAATCAGCAGCTCATTAGAAAATCAAATCTCGATTTGTGTTTTTAACCTACCATACTACTCTGAGTCTCATGCCTCTTTTGCCAACACGCTCTAAACAACTGTAGAAGGTACATTAGGATATAGAGATCTTTTTGCAAGCCAAGTGGCAGCGTACCACTCTCACTTTATTTGTTTTAGGATATGGTACACCGGTAGCAATTAAGCCAGCTGATAAGTTGAGAGGTAGGGTTATGCTACAGTTAATGGGAATAATAAAAGCTATGAATAGCATGTTCATAATCATGATTTGAGCCAATTCCTAGCAGTTCAGCAATAGTGAAGTTGACTCTAATGCTCAAACTCACGCTCGTTCAAATTTAGAGGTCTTATAAAGTGCCCTAATTTTGTACATTTTACCATCATAGCTGTCACTTGGGCGTCCGGTCTACCCTGCTACTCATTTCATTAGCAAGATAAATGTATCTTACTGCTTGCTAGGCAACAACAGAGTGGCCCTCACGTCAGACAACATCTTGCATTTAGCTTTATGATGTCAGCTTGCTAGGCAACAGATTGGCCCTCATGTCAGACAACATCTTGCTTTTGCTTTATGATGTCAGATCATCACTGGTCCAATTGTCCTTGTGGAAGCGGACCACACAGGAGGATGAGATATCAGAAGTTATGCAGTAGGTTGCTATCTCTATTCATGACTGCAAGGCAAGTCGGAGGCGGAATGGCAAATACTCTGAACCACTCAAAGCACTGTGGCCTTTTTGAAAGTGGGATGCAGATACAAAAACAGAGATTATCCTTACCAACAATCCTTCTTGAGTATCAGAGTCCAACATACAGAGTGCAGCGAAAGACGTTAAATGTGCTTCATTCCGTGTGAACGCAACTCTATAGTTCTACAGTGAGATAGTGCATTTCAGCCTCAAAGGAAGCAATATCCCCAAACGGAACATTGGTGGCACCAGGATCTAAAGCAGGCTTAAGAAGCCTTGGATGCAGTCAGTCTTTTATTAACTATCATGACCGACACAATGTGATCCATAATACTTCCATCTTGGCAGAAATTACATTCAAGCACAGGCCCCCACTAGAAGGTAGTTATGACATTCAGGTGCTGAAAACGCCTTTTTAATGCCTAAAGGAATGATTGTGAGCTTTACTTACCATACATATTGGCCAAATGATGCCCTATGCCGGAAGACTGTCTTTTTTTTTTTTTCTTCAGTATCGGCAATGCAGAGACAATTTGTTGCGAAACACTGCCACTGCTGGCCATTCAGTATAATCTGCAGATGGAAAAGTCCACTTTTAGCACATTTACTACAAGCAATACAAAAAATCATGCTTTTTATAAAGGGTAAACAGATCAATACCATGGAGTTTGTATTTTTGTGAAAATCAGCAGCTCATTAGAAAATCAAATCTCGATTTGTTTTTTTAACCTACCATACTACTCTGAGTCTCATGCCTCTTTTGCCAACACGCTCTAAACAACTGTAGAAGGTACATTAGGACATAGATAGAGATCTTTTTGCCAGCCAAGTGGCAGCGTACCCCTCTCACTTTATTCGTTTTAGGATATGGTACAACAGTAGCAATTAAGCCAGCTGATAAGTTGAGAGGTAGGGTTATGCTACAGTTAATGGGAATAATAAAAGCTATGAATAGCATGTTCATAATCATCATTTGAGCCAATTTCTAGCAGTTAAGCAATAGTGAAGATGACTCTAATGCTCAAACTCACGCTCGTTCAAATTTAGAGGTCTTATAAAGTGCCCGAATTTTGTACATTTTACCATCATAGCTGTCACTTGGGCGTCCGGTCTACCCTGCTACTCATTTCATTAGCAAGATAAATGTATCTTACTGCTTGCTAGGCGACAACAGAGTGGCCCTCACGTCAGACAACATCTTGTATTTAGCTTTATGATGTCAGCTTGATAGGCAACAGATTGGCCCTCATGTCAGACAACATCTTGCTTTTGCTTTATGATGTCAGATTATCACTGGTACAATTGTCCTTGTGGAAGCGGACCACACAGGAGGATGAGATATCAGAAGTTATGCAGTAGGTTGCTATCTCTATTCATGACTGCAAGGCAAGTCGGAGGCGGAATGGCAAATACTCTGAACCACTCAAAGCACTGTGGCCTTTTTGAAAGTGGGATGCAGATACAAAAACAGAGATTATCCTTACCAACAGTCCTTCTTGAGTATCAGAGTCCAACATACAGAGTGCAGCTGAAGACGTTAAATGTGCTTCATTCCGTGTGAACGCAACTCTATAGTTCTACAGTGAGATAGTGCATTTCAGCCTCAAAGGAAGCAATATCCCCAAACGGAACATTGGTGGCACCAGGATCTAAAGCAGGCTTAAGAAGCCTTGGATGCAGTCAGTCTTTTATTAACTATCATGACCGACACAATGTGATCCATAATACTTCCATTTTGGCAGAAATTACATTCAAGCACAGGCCCCCACTAGAAGGTAGTGATGACATTCAGGTGCTGAAAATGCCTTTTTAATGCCGAAAGGAATGATTGTGAGCTTTACTTACCATACATATTGGTCAAATGATGCCCTATGCCGGAAGACTGTCTTTTTATTTTTCTTCAGTATCGGCAATGCAGAGACAATTTGTTGCGAAACACTGCCACTGCTGGTCATTCAGTATAATCTGCAGATGGAAAAGTCCACTGTTAGCACATTTACTAAAAGCAATACAAAAAAATCATGCTTTTTATAAAGGGTAAACAGATCAATACTATGGAGTTTGTATTATTGTGAAAATCAGCAGCTCATTAGAAAATCAAATCTCGATTTGTGTTTTTAACCTACCATACTACTCTGAATCTCATGCCTCTTTTGCCAACACGCTCTAAACAACTGTAGAAGGTACATTAGGACATAGATAGAGATCTTTTTGCCAGCCAAGTGGCAGCGTACCCCCCTCACTTTATTTGTTTTAGGATATGGTACAACAGTAGCAATTAAGCCAGCTGATAAGTTGAGAGGTAGGGTTATGCTACAGTTAATGGGAATAATAAAAGCTATGAATAGCATGTTCATAATCATCATTTGAGCCAATTTCTAGCAGTTAAGCAATAGTGAAGATGACTCTAATGCTCAAACTCACGCTCGTTCAAATTTAGAGGTCTTATAAAGTGCCCGAATTTTGTACATTTTACCATCATAGCTGTCACTTGGGCGTCCGGTCTACCCTGCTACTCATTTCATTAGCAAGATAAATGTATCTTACTGCTTGCTAGGCGACAACAGAGTGGCCCTCACGTCAGACAACATCTTGTATTTAGCTTTATGATGTCAGCTTGCTAGGCAACAGATTGGCCCTCATGTCAGACAACATCTTGCTTTTGCTTTATGATGTCAGATTATCACTGGTACAATTGTCCTTGTGGAAGCGGACCACACAGGAGGATGAGATATCAGAAGTTATGCAGTAGGTTGCTATCTCTATTCATGACTGCAAGGCAAGTCGGAGGCGGAATGGCAAATACTCTGAACCACTCAAAGCACTGTGGCCTTTTTGAAAGTGGGATGCAGATACAAAAACAGAGATTATCCTTACCAACAGTCCTTCTTGAGTATCAGAGTCCAACATACAGAGTGCAGCTGAAGACGTCAAATGTGCTTCATTCCGTGTGAACGCAACTCTATAGTTCTACAGTGAGATAGTGCATTTCAGCCTCAAAGGAAGCAATATCCCCAAACGGAACATTGGTGGCACCAGGATCTAAAGCAGGCTTAAGAAGCCTTGGATGCAGTCAGTCTTTTATTAACTATCATGACCGACACAATGTGATCCATAATACTTCCATTTTGGCAGAAATTACATTCAAGCACAGGCCCCCACTAGAAGGTAGTGATGACATTCAGGTGCTGAAAATGCCTTTTTAATGCCGAAAGGAATGATTGTGAGCTTTACTTACCATACATATTGGTCAAATGATGCCCTATGCTGGAAGACTGTCTTTTTTTTTTTCTTCAGTATCGGCAATGCAGAGACAATTTGTTGCGAAACACTGCCACTGCTGGTCATTCAGTATAATCTGCAGATGGAAAAGTCCACTGTTAGCACATTTACTAAAAGCAATACAAAAAAATCATGCTTTTTATAAAGGGTAAACAGATCAATACTATGGAGTTTGTATTATTGTGAAAATCAGCAGCTCATTAGAAAATCAAATCTCGATTTGTGTTTTTAACCTACCATACTACTCTGAATCTCATGCCTCTTTTGCCAACACGCTCTAAACAACTGTAGAAGGTACATTAGGACATAGATAGAGATCTTTTTGCCAGCCAAGTGGCAGCGTACCCCCCTCACTTTATTTGTTTTAGGATATGGTACAACAGTAGCAATTAAGCCAGCTGATAAGTTGAGAGGTAGGGTTATGCTACAGTTAATGGGAATAATAAAAGCTATGAATAGCATGTTCATAATCATCATTTGAGCCAATTCCTAGCAGTTCAGCAATAGTGAAGTTGACTCTAATGCTCAAACTCACGCTCGTTCAAATTTAGAGGTCTTATAAAGTGCCCTAATTTTGTACATTTTACCATCATAGCGGTCACTTGGGCGTCCGGTCTACCCTGCTACTCATTTCATTAGCAAGATAAATGTATCTTACTGCTTGCTAGGCAACAACAGAGTGGCCCTCACGTCAGACAACATCTTGCATTTAGCTTTATGATGTCAGCTTGCTAGGCAACAGATTGGCCCTCATGTCAGACAACATCTTGCATTCGCTTTATGATGTCAGATCATCACTGGTACAATTGTCCTTGTGGAAGCGGACCGCACAGGAGGATGAGATATCAGAAGTTATGCAGTAGGTTGCTATCTCTATTCATGACTGCAAGGCAAGTCGGAGGTGGAATGGCAAATACTCTGAACCACTCAAAGCACTGTGGCCTTTTTGAAAGTGGGATGCAGATACAAAAACAGAGATTATCCTTACCAACAATCCTTCTTGAGTATCAGAGTCCAACATACAGAGTGCAGCGGAAGACGTTAAATGTGCTTCATTCCGTGAGAACGCAACTCTATAGTTCTACAGTGAGATAGTGCATTTCAGCCTCAAAGGAAGCAATGTCCTCAAACGGAACATTGGTGGCACCAGGATCTAAAGCAGGCTTAAGAAGCCTTGGATGCAGTCAGTCTTTTATTAACTATCATGACCGACACAATGTGATCCATAATACTTCCATCTTGGCAGAAATTACATTCAAGCACAGGCCCCCACTAGAAGGTAGTTATGACATTCAGGTGCTGAAACGCCTTTTTAATGCCTAAAGGAATGATTGTGAGCTTTACTTACCATACATATTGGTCAAATGATGCCCCATGCCGGAAGACTGTCTTTTTTTTTTTTCTTCAGTATCGGCAATGCAGAGACAATTTGTTGCGAAACACTGCCACTGCTGGTCATTCAGTATAATCTGCAGATGGAAAAGTCCACTGTTAGCACATTTACTAAAAGCAATACAAAAAAATCATGCTTTTTATAAAGGGTAAACAGATCAATACTATGGAGTTGGTATTATTGTGAAAATCAGCAGCTCATTAGAAAATCAAGTCTCGATTTGTGTTTTTAACCTACCATACTACTCTGAGTCTCATGCCTCTTTTGCCAACACGCTCTAAACAACTGTAGAAGGTACATTAGGATATAGAGATCTTTTTGCAAGCCAAGTGGCAGCGTACCACTCTCACTTTATTTGTTTTAGGATATGGTACACCGGTAGCAATTAAGCCAGCTGATAAGTTGAGAGGTAGGGTTATGCTACAGTTAATGGGAATAATAAAAGCTATGAATAGCATGTTCATAATCATGATTTGAGCCAATTCCTAGCAGTTCAGCAATAGTGAAGTTGACTCTAATGCTCAAACTCACGCTCGTTCAAATTTAGAGGTCTTATAAAGTGCCCTAATTTTGTACATTTTACCATCATAGCTGTCACTTGGGCGTCCGGTCTACCCTGCTACTCATTTCATTAGCAAGATAAATGTATCTTACTGCTTGCTAGGCAACAACAGAGTGGCCCTCACGTCAGACAACATCTTGCATTTAGCTTTATGATGTCAGCTTGCTAGGCAACAGATTGGCCCTCATGTCAGACAACATCTTGCTTTTGCTTTATGATGTCAGATCATCACTGGTCCAATTGTCCTTGTGGAAGCGGACCACACAGGAGGATGAGATATCAGAAGTTATGCAGTAGGTTGCTATCTCTATTCATGACTGCAAGGCAAGTCGGAGGCGGAATGGCAAATACTCTGAACCACTCAAAGCACTGTGGCCTTTTTGAAAGTGGGATGCAGATACAAAAACAGAGATTATCCTTACCAACAATCCTTCTTGAGTATCAGAGTCCAACATACAGAGTGCAGCGAAAGACGTTAAATGTGCTTCATTCCGTGTGAACGCAACTCTATAGTTCTACAGTGAGATAGTGCATTTCAGCCTCAAAGGAAGCAATATCCCCAAACGGAACATTGGTGGCACCAGGATCTAAAGCAGGCTTAAGAAGCCTTGGATGCAGTCAGTCTTTTATTAACTATCATGACCGACACAATGTGATCCATAATACTTCCATCTTGGCAGAAATTACATTCAAGCACAGGCCCCCACTAGAAGGTAGTTATGACATTCAGGTGCTGAAAACGCCTTTTTAATGCCTAAAGGAATGATTGTGAGCTTTACTTACCATACATATTGGCCAAATGATGCCCTATGCCGGAAGACTGTCTTTTTTTTTTTTTCTTCAGTATCGGCAATGCAGAGACAATTTGTTGCGAAACACTGCCACTGCTGGCCATTCAGTATAATCTGCAGATGGAAAAGTCCACTGTTAGCACATTTACTACAAGCAATACAAAAAATCATGCTTTTTATAAAGGGTAAACAGATCAATACCATGGAGTTTGTATTTTTGTGAAAATCAGCAGCTCATTAGAAAATCAAATCTCGATTTGTTTTTTTAACCTACCATACTACTCTGAGTCTCATGCCTCTTTTGCCAACACGCTCTAAACAACTGTAGAAGGTACATTAGGACATAGATAGAGATCTTTTTGCCAGCCAAGTGGCAGCGTACCCCTCTCACTTTATTCGTTTTAGGATATGGTACAACAGTAGCAATTAAGCCAGCTGATAAGTTGAGAGGTAGGGTTATGCTACAGTTAATGGGAATAATAAAAGCTATGAATAGCATGTTCATAATCATCATTTGAGCCAATTTCTAGCAGTTAAGCAATAGTGAAGATGACTCTAATGCTCAAACTCACGCTCGTTCAAATTTAGAGGTCTTATAAAGTGCCCGAATTTTGTACATTTTACCATCATAGCTGTCACTTGGGCGTCCGGTCTACCCTGCTACTCATTTCATTAGCAAGATAAATGTATCTTACTGCTTGCTAGGCGACAACAGAGTGGCCCTCACGTCAGACAACATCTTGTATTTAGCTTTATGATGTCAGCTTGCTAGGCAACAGATTGGCCCTCATGTCAGACAACATCTTGCTTTTGCTTTATGATGTCAGATTATCACTGGTACAATTGTCCTTGTGGAAGCGGACCACACAGGAGGATGAGATATCAGAAGTTATGCAGTAGGTTGCTATCTCTATTCATGACTGCAAGGCAAGTCGGAGGCGGAATGGCAAATACTCTGAACCACTCAAAGCACTGTGGCCTTTTTGAAAGTGGGATGCAGATACAAAAACAGAGATTATCCTTACCAACAGTCCTTCTTGAGTATCAGAGTCCAACATACAGAGTGCAGCTGAAGACGTTAAATGTGCTTCATTCCGTGTGAACGCAACTCTATAGTTCTACAGTGAGATAGTGCATTTCAGCCTCAAAGGAAGCAATATCCCCAAACGGAACATTGGTGGCACCAGGATCTAAAGCAGGCTTAAGAAGCCTTGGATGCAGTCAGTCTTTTATTAACTATCATGACCGACACAATGTGATCCATAATACTTCCATTTTGGCAGAAATTACATTCAAGCACAGGCCCCCACTAGAAGGTAGTGATGACATTCAGGTGCTGAAAATGCCTTTTTAATGCCGAAAGGAATGATTGTGAGCTTTACTTACCATACATATTGGTCAAATGATGCCCTATGCCGGAAGACTGTCTTTTTATTTTTCTTCAGTATCGGCAATGCAGAGACAATTTGTTGCGAAACACTGCCACTGCTGGTCATTCAGTATAATCTGCAGATGGAAAAGTCCACTGTTAGCACATTTACTAAAAGCAATACAAAAAAATCATGCTTTTTATAAAGGGTAAACAGATCAATACTATGGAGTTTGTATTATTGTGAAAATCAGCAGCTCATTAGAAAATCAAATCTCGATTTGTGTTTTTAACCTACCATACTACTCTGAATCTCATGCCTCTTTTGCCAACACGCTCTAAACAACTGTAGAAGGTACATTAGGACATAGATAGAGATCTTTTTGCCAGCCAAGTGGCAGCGTACCCCCCTCACTTTATTTGTTTTAGGATATGGTACAACAGTAGCAATTAAGCCAGCTGATAAGTTGAGAGGTAGGGTTATGCTACAGTTAATGGGAATAATAAAAGCTATGAATAGCATGTTCATAATCATCATTTGAGCCAATTTCTAGCAGTTAAGCAATAGTGAAGATGACTCTAATGCTCAAACTCA
The DNA here is from genome assembly GCF_964263255.1 of Lissotriton vulgaris. NCBI lineage: Eukaryota > Metazoa > Chordata > Amphibia > Caudata > Salamandridae > Lissotriton > Lissotriton vulgaris. Next base: position 238,033,931 of record NC_141700.1, on the reverse strand, counting down.
CGCTCGTTCAAATTTAGAGGTCTTATAAAGTGCCCGAATTTTGTACATTTTACCATCATAGCTGTCACTTGGGCGTCCGGTCTACCCTGCTACTCATTTCATTAGCAAGATAAATGTATCTTACTGCTTGCTAGGCGACAACAGAGTGGCCCTCACGTCAGACAACATCTTGTATTTAGCTTTATGATGTCAGCTTGCTAGGCAACAGATTGGCCCTCATGTCAGACAACATCTTGCTTTTGCTTTATGATGTCAGATTATCACTGGTACAATTGTCCTTGTGGAAGCGGACCACACAGGAGGATGAGATATCAGAAGTTATGCAGTAGGTTGCTATCTCTATTCATGACTGCAAGGCAAGTCGGAGGCGGAATGGCAAATACTCTGAACCACTCAAAGCACTGTGGCCTTTTTGAAAGTGGGATGCAGATACAAAAACAGAGATTATCCTTACCAACAGTCCTTCTTGAGTATCAGAGTCCAACATACAGAGTGCAGCTGAAGACGTCAAATGTGCTTCATTCCGTGTGAACGCAACTCTATAGTTCTACAGTGAGATAGTGCATTTCAGCCTCAAAGGAAGCAATATCCCCAAACGGAACATTGGTGGCACCAGGATCTAAAGCAGGCTTAAGAAGCCTTGGATGCAGTCAGTCTTTTATTAACTATCATGACCGACACAATGTGATCCATAATACTTCCATTTTGGCAGAAATTACATTCAAGCACAGGCCCCCACTAGAAGGTAGTGATGACATTCAGGTGCTGAAAATGCCTTTTTAATGCCGAAAGGAATGATTGTGAGCTTTACTTACCATACATATTGGTCAAATGATGCCCTATGCTGGAAGACTGTCTTTTTTTTTTTCTTCAGTATCGGCAATGCAGAGACAATTTGTTGCGAAACACTGCCACTGCTGGTCATTCAGTATAATCTGCAGATGGAAAAGTCCACTGTTAGCACATTTACTAAAAGCAATACAAAAAAATCATGCTTTTTATAAAGGGTAAACAGATCAATACTATGGAGTTGGTATTATTGTGAAAATCAGCAGCTCATTAGAAAATCAAATCTCGATTTGTGTTTTTAACCTACCATACTACTCTGAGTCTCATGCCTCTTTTGCCAACACGCTCTAAACAACTGTAGAAGGTACATTAGGATATAGAGATCTTTTTGCAAGCCAAGTGGCAGCGTACCACTCTCACTTTATTTGTTTTAGGATATGGTACACCGGTAGCAATTAAGCCAGCTGATAAGTTGAGAGGTAGGGTTATGCTACAGTTAATGGGAATAATAAAAGCTATGAATAGCATGTTCATAATCATGATTTGAGCCAATTCCTAGCAGTTCAGCAATAGTGAAGTTGACTCTAATGCTCAAACTCACGCTCGTTCAAATTTAGAGGTCTTATAAAGTGCCCTAATTTTGTACATTTTACCATCATAGCTGTCACTTGGGCGTCCGGTCTACCCTGCTACTCATTTCATTAGCAAGATAAATGTATCTTACTGCTTGCTAGGCAACAACAGAGTGGCCCTCACGTCAGACAACATCTTGCATTTAGCTTTATGATGTCAGCTTGCTAGGCAACAGATTGGCCCTCATGTCAGACAACATCTTGCTTTTGCTTTATGATGTCAGATCATCACTGGTCCAATTGTCCTTGTGGAAGCGGACCACACAGGAGGATGAGATATCAGAAGTTATGCAGTAGGTTGCTATCTCTATTCATGACTGCAAGGCAAGTCGGAGGCGGAATGGCAAATACTCTGAACCACTCAAAGCACTGTGGCCTTTTTGAAAGTGGGATGCAGATACAAAAACAGAGATTATCCTTACCAACAATCCTTCTTGAGTATCAGAGTCCAACATACAGAGTGCAGCGAAAGACGTTAAATGTGCTTCATTCCGTGTGAACGCAACTCTATAGTTCTACAGTGAGATAGTGCATTTCAGCCTCAAAGGAAGCAATATCCCCAAACGGAACATTGGTGGCACCAGGATCTAAAGCAGGCTTAAGAAGCCTTGGATGCAGTCAGTCTTTTATTAACTATCATGACCGACACAATGTGATCCATAATACTTCCATCTTGGCAGAAATTACATTCAAGCACAGGCCCCCACTAGAAGGTAGTTATGACATTCAGGTGCTGAAAACGCCTTTTTAATGCCTAAAGGAATGATTGTGAGCTTTACTTACCATACATATTGGCCAAATGATGCCCTATGCCGGAAGACTGTCTTTTTTTTTTTTTCTTCAGTATCGGCAATGCAGAGACAATTTGTTGCGAAACACTGCCACTGCTGGCCATTCAGTATAATCTGCAGATGGAAAAGTCCACTGTTAGCACATTTACTACAAGCAATACAAAAAATCATGCTTTTTATAAAGGGTAAACAGATCAATACCATGGAGTTTGTATTTTTGTGAAAATCAGCAGCTCATTAGAAAATCAAATCTCGATTTGTTTTTTTAACCTACCATACTACTCTGAGTCTCATGCCTCTTTTGCCAACACGCTCTAAACAACTGTAGAAGGTACATTAGGACATAGATAGAGATCTTTTTGCCAGCCAAGTGGCAGCGTACCCCTCTCACTTTATTCGTTTTAGGATATGGTACAACAGTAGCAATTAAGCCAGCTGATAAGTTGAGAGGTAGGGTTATGCTACAGTTAATGGGAATAATAAAAGCTATGAATAGCATGTTCATAATCATCATTTGAGCCAATTTCTAGCAGTTAAGCAATAGTGAAGATGACTCTAATGCTCAAACTCACGCTCGTTCAAATTTAGAGGTCTTATAAAGTGCCCGAATTTTGTACATTTTACCATCATAGCTGTCACTTGGGCGTCCGGTCTACCCTGCTACTCATTTCATTAGCAAGATAAATGTATCTTACTGCTTGCTAGGCGACAACAGAGTGGCCCTCACGTCAGACAACATCTTGTATTTAGCTTTATGATGTCAGCTTGCTAGGCAACAGATTGGCCCTCATGTCAGACAACATCTTGCTTTTGCTTTATGATGTCAGATTATCACTGGTACAATTGTCCTTGTGGAAGCGGACCACACAGGAGGATGAGATATCAGAAGTTATGCAGTAGGTTGCTATCTCTATTCATGACTGCAAGGCAAGTCGGAGGCGGAATGGCAAATACTCTGAACCACTCAAAGCACTGTGGCCTTTTTGAAAGTGGGATGCAGATACAAAAACAGAGATTATCCTTACCAACAGTCCTTCTTGAGTATCAGAGTCCAACATACAGAGTGCAGCTGAAGACGTTAAATGTGCTTCATTCCGTGTGAACGCAACTCTATAGTTCTACAGTGAGATAGTGCATTTCAGCCTCAAAGGAAGCAATATCCCCAAACGGAACATTGGTGGCACCAGGATCTAAAGCAGGCTTAAGAAGCCTTGGATGCAGTCAGTCTTTTATTAACTATCATGACCGACACAATGTGATCCATAATACTTCCATTTTGGCAGAAATTACATTCAAGCACAGGCCCCCACTAGAAGGTAGTGATGACATTCAGGTGCTGAAAATGCCTTTTTAATGCCGAAAGGAATGATTGTGAGCTTTACTTACCATACATATTGGTCAAATGATGCCCTATGCCGGAAGACTGTCTTTTTATTTTTCTTCAGTATCGGCAATGCAGAGACAATTTGTTGCGAAACACTGCCACTGCTGGTCATTCAGTATAATCTGCAGATGGAAAAGTCCACTGTTAGCACATTTACTAAAAGCAATACAAAAAAATCATGCTTTTTATAAAGGGTAAACAGATCAATACTATGGAGTTTGTATTATTGTGAAAATCAGCAGCTCATTAGAAAATCAAATCTCGATTTGTGTTTTTAACCTACCATACTACTCTGAATCTCATGCCTCTTTTGCCAACACGCTCTAAACAACTGTAGAAGGTACATTAGGACATAGATAGAGATCTTTTTGCCAGCCAAGTGGCAGCGTACCCCCCTCACTTTATTTGTTTTAGGATATGGTACAACAGTAGCAATTAAGCCAGCTGATAAGTTGAGAGGTAGGGTTATGCTACAGTTAATGGGAATAATAAAAGCTATGAATAGCATGTTCATAATCATCATTTGAGCCAATTTCTAGCAGTTAAGCAATAGTGAAGATGACTCTAATGCTCAAACTCACGCTCGTTCAAATTTAGAGGTCTTATAAAGTGCCCGAATTTTGTACATTTTACCATCATAGCTGTCACTTGGGCGTCCGGTCTACCCTGCTACTCATTTCATTAGCAAGATAAATGTATCTTACTGCTTGCTAGGCGACAACAGAGTGGCCCTCACGTCAGACAACATCTTGTATTTAGCTTTATGATGTCAGCTTGCTAGGCAACAGATTGGCCCTCATGTCAGACAACATCTTGCTTTTGCTTTATGATGTCAGATTATCACTGGTACAATTGTCCTTGTGGAAGCGGACCACACAGGAGGATGAGATATCAGAAGTTATGCAGTAGGTTGCTATCTCTATTCATGACTGCAAGGCAAGTCGGAGGCGGAATGGCAAATACTCTGAACCACTCAAAGCACTGTGGCCTTTTTGAAAGTGGGATGCAGATACAAAAACAGAGATTATCCTTACCAACAGTCCTTCTTGAGTATCAGAGTCCAACATACAGAGTGCAGCTGAAGACGTCAAATGTGCTTCATTCCGTGTGAACGCAACTCTATAGTTCTACAGTGAGATAGTGCATTTCAGCCTCAAAGGAAGCAATATCCCCAAACGGAACATTGGTGGCACCAGGATCTAAAGCAGGCTTAAGAAGCCTTGGATGCAGTCAGTCTTTTATTAACTATCATGACCGACACAATGTGATCCATAATACTTCCATTTTGGCAGAAATTACATTCAAGCACAGGCCCCCACTAGAAGGTAGTGATGAAATTCAGGTGCTGAAAATGCCTTTTTAATGCCGAAAGGAATGATTGTGAGCTTTACTTACCATACATATTGGTCAAATGATGCCCTATGCTGGAAGACTGTCTTTTTTTTTTTCTTCAGTATCGGCAATGCAGAGACAATTTGTTGCGAAACACTGCCACTGCTGGTCATTCAGTATAATCTGCAGATGGAAAAGTCCACTGTTAGCACATTTACTAAAAGCAATACAAAAAAATCATGCTTTTTATAAAGGGTAAACAGATCAATACTATGGAGTTTGTATTATTGTGAAAATCAGCAGCTCATTAGAAAATCAAATCTCGATTTGTGTTTTTAACCTACCATACTACTCTGAATCTCATGCCTCTTTTGCCAACACGCTCTAAACAACTGTAGAAGGTACATTAGGACATAGATAGAGATCTTTTTGCCAGCCAAGTGGCAGCGTACCCCCCTCACTTTATTTGTTTTAGGATATGGTACAACAGTAGCAATTAAGCCAGCTGATAAGTTGAGAGGTAGGGTTATGCTACAGTTAATGGGAATAATAAAAGCTATGAATAGCATGTTCATAATCATCATTTGAGCCAATTCCTAGCAGTTCAGCAATAGTGAAGTTGACTCTAATGCTCAAACTCACGCTCGTTCAAATTTAGAGGTCTTATAAAGTGCCCTAATTTTGTACATTTTACCATCATAGCGGTCACTTGGGCGTCCGGTCTACCCTGCTACTCATTTCATTAGCAAGATAAATGTATCTTACTGCTTGCTAGGCAACAACAGAGTGGCCCTCACGTCAGACAACATCTTGCATTTAGCTTTATGATGTCAGCTTGCTAGGCAACAGATTGGCCCTCATGTCAGACAACATCTTGCATTCGCTTTATGATGTCAGATCATCACTGGTACAATTGTCCTTGTGGAAGCGGACCGCACAGGAGGATGAGATATCAGAAGTTATGCAGTAGGTTGCTATCTCTATTCATGACTGCAAGGCAAGTCGGAGGTGGAATGGCAAATACTCTGAACCACTCAAAGCACTGTGGCCTTTTTGAAAGTGGGATGCAGATACAAAAACAGAGATTATCCTTACCAACAATCCTTCTTGAGTATCAGAGTCCAACATACAGAGTGCAGCGGAAGACGTTAAATGTGCTTCATTCCGTGAGAACGCAACTCTATAGTTCTACAGTGAGATAGTGCATTTCAGCCTCAAAGGAAGCAATGTCCTCAAACGGAACATTGGTGGCACCAGGATCTAAAGCAGGCTTAAGAAGCCTTGGATGCAGTCAGTCTTTTATTAACTATCATGACCGACACAATGTGATCCATAATACTTCCATCTTGGCAGAAATTACATTCAAGCACAGGCCCCCACTAGAAGGTAGTTATGACATTCAGGTGCTGAAACGCCTTTTTAATGCCTAAAGGAATGATTGTGAGCTTTACTTACCATACATATTGGTCAAATGATGCCCCATGCCGGAAGACTGTCTTTTTTTTTTTTCTTCAGTATCGGCAATGCAGAGACAATTTGTTGCGAAACACTGCCACTGCTGGTCATTCAGTATAATCTGCAGATGGAAAAGTCCACTGTTAGCACATTTACTAAAAGCAATACAAAAAAATCATGCTTTTTATAAAGGGTAAACAGATCAATACTATGGAGTTGGTATTATTGTGAAAATCAGCAGCTCATTAGAAAATCAAATCTCGATTTGTGTTTTTAACCTACCATACTACTCTGAGTCTCATGCCTCTTTTGCCAACACGCTCTAAACAACTGTAGAAGGTACATTAGGATATAGAGATCTTTTTGCAAGCCAAGTGGCAGCGTACCACTCTCACTTTATTTGTTTTAGGATATGGTACACCGGTAGCAATTAAGCCAGCTGATAAGTTGAGAGGTAGGGTTATGCTACAGTTAATGGGAATAATAAAAGCTATGAATAGCATGTTCATAATCATGATTTGAGCCAATTCCTAGCAGTTCAGCAATAGTGAAGTTGACTCTAATGCTCAAACTCACGCTCGTTCAAATTTAGAGGTCTTATAAAGTGCCCTAATTTTGTACATTTTACCATCATAGCTGTCACTTGGGCGTCCGGTCTACCCTGCTACTCATTTCATTAGCAAGATAAATGTATCTTACTGCTAGCTAGGCAACAACAGAGTGGCCCTCACGTCAGACAACATCTTGCATTTAGCTTTATGATGTCAGCTTGCTAGGCAACAGATTGGCCCTCATGTCAGACAACATCTTGCTTTTGCTTTATGATGTCAGATCATCACTGGTCCAATTGTCCTTGTGGAAGCGGACCACACAGGAGGATGAGATATCAGAAGTTATGCAGTAGGTTGCTATCTCTATTCATGACTGCAAGGCAAGTCGGAGGCGGAATGGCAAATACTCTGAACCACTCAAAGCACTGTGGCCTTTTTGAAAGTGGGATGCAGATACAAAAACAGAGATTATCCTTACCAACAATCCTTCTTGAGTATCAGAGTCCAACATACAGAGTGCAGCGAAAGACGTTAAATGTGCTTCATTCCGTGTGAACGCAACTCTATAGTTCTACAGTGAGATAGTGCATTTCAGCCTCAAAGGAAGCAATATCCCCAAACGGAACATTGGTGGCACCAGGATCTAAAGCAGGCTTAAGAAGCCTTGGATGCAGTCAGTCTTTTATTAACTATCATGACCGACACAATGTGATCCATAATACTTCCATCTTGGCAGAAATTACATTCAAGCACAGGCCCCCACTAGAAGGTAGTTATGACATTCAGGTGCTGAAAACGCCTTTTTAATGCCTAAAGGAATGATTGTGAGCTTTACTTACCATACATATTGGCCAAATGATGCCCTATGCCGGAAGACTGTCTTTTTTTTTTTTTCTTCAGTATCGGCAATGCAGAGACAATTTGTTGCGAAACACTGCCACTGCTGGCCATTCAGTATAATCTGCAGATGGAAAAGTCCACTGTTAGCACATTTACTACAAGCAATACAAAAAATCATGCTTTTTATAAAGGGTAAACAGATCAATACCATGGAGTTTGTATTTTTGTGAAAATCAGCAGCTCATTAGAAAATCAAATCTCGATTTGTTTTTTTAACCTACCATACTACTCTGAGTCTCATGCCTCTTTTGCCAACACGCTCTAAACAACTGTAGAAGGTACATTAGGACATAGATAGAGATCTTTTTGCCAGCCAAGTGGCAGCGTACCCCTCTCACTTTATTCGTTTTAGGATATGGTACAACAGTAGCAATTAAGCCAGCTGATAAGTTGAGAGGTAGGGTTATGCTACAGTTAATGGGAATAATAAAAGCTATGAATAGCATGTTCATAATCATCATTTGAGCCAATTTCTAGCAGTTAAGCAATAGTGAAGATGACTCTAATGCTCAAACTCACGCTCGTTCAAATTTAGAGGTCTTATAAAGTGCCCGAATTTTGTACATTTTACCATCATAGCTGTCACTTGGGCGTCCGGTCTACCCTGCTACTCATTTCATTAGCAAGATAAATGTATCTTACTGCTTGCTAGGCGACAACAGAGTGGCCCTCACGTCAGACAACATCTTGTATTTAGCTTTATGATGTCAGCTTGATAGGCAACAGATTGGCCCTCATGTCAGACAACATCTTGCTTTTGCTTTATGATGTCAGATTATCACTGGTACAATTGTCCTTGTGGAAGCGGACCACACAGGAGGATGAGATATCAGAAGTTATGCAGTAGGTTGCTATCTCTATTCATGACTGCAAGGCAAGTCGGAGGCGGAATGGCAAATACTCTGAACCACTCAAAGCACTGTGGCCTTTTTGAAAGTGGGATGCAGATACAAAAACAGAGATTATCCTTACCAACAGTCCTTCTTGAGTATCAGAGTCCAACATACAGAGTGCAGCTGAAGACGTTAAATGTGCTTCATTCCGTGTGAACGCAACTCTATAGTTCTACAGTGAGATAGTGCATTTCAGCCTCAAAGGAAGCAATATCCCCAAACGGAACATTGGTGGCACCAGGATCTAAAGCAGGCTTAAGAAGCCTTGGATGCAGTCAGTCTTTTATTAACTATCATGACCGACACAATGTGATCCATAATACTTCCATTTTGGCAGAAATTACATTCAAGCACAGGCCCCCACTAGAAGGTAGTGATGACATTCAGGTGCTGAAAATGCCTTTTTAATGCCGAAAGGAATGATTGTGAGCTTTACTTACCATACATATTGGTCAAATGATGCCCTATGCCGGAAGACTGTCTTTTTATTTTTCTTCAGTATCGGCAATGCAGAGACAATTTGTTGCGAAACACTGCCACTGCTGGTCATTCAGTATAATCTGCAGATGGAAAAGTCCACTGTTAGCACATTTACTAAAAGCAATACAAAAAAATCATGCTTTTTATAAAGGGTAAACAGATCAATACTATGGAGTTTGTATTATTGTGAAAATCAGCAGCTCATTAGAAAATCAAATCTCGATTTGTGTTTTTAACCTACCATACTACTCTGAATCTCATGCCTCTTTTGCCAACACGCTCTAAACAACTGTAGAAGGTACATTAGGACATAGATAGAGATCTTTTTGCCAGCCAAGTGGCAGCGTACCCCCCTCACTTTATTTGTTTTAGGATATGGTACAACAGTAGCAATTAAGCCAGCTGATAAGTTGAGAGGTAGGGTTATGCTACAGTTAATGGGAATAATAAAAGCTATGAATAGCATGTTCATAATCATCATTTGAGCCAATTTCTAGCAGTTAAGCAATAGTGAAGATGACTCTAATGCTCAAACTCACGCTCGTTCAAATTTAGAGGTCTTATAAAGTGCCCGAATTTTGTACATTTTACCATCATAGCTGTCACTTGGGCGTCCGGTCTACCCTGCTACTCATTTCATTAGCAAGATAAATGTATCTTACTGCTTGCTAGGCGACAACAGAGTGGCCCTCACGTCAGACAACATCTTGTATTTAGCTTTATGATGTCAGCTTGCTAGGCAACAGATTGGCCCTCATGTCAGACAACATCTTGCTTTTGCTTTATGATGTCAGATTATCACTGGTACAATTGTCCTTGTGGAAGCGGACCACACAGGAGGATGAGATATCAGAAGTTATGCAGTAGGTTGCTATCTCTATTCATGACTGCAAGGCAAGTCGGAGGCGGAATGGCAAATACTCTGAACCACTCAAAGCACTGTGGCCTTTTTGAAAGTGGGATGCAGATACAAAAACAGAGATTATCCTTACCAACAGTCCTTCTTGAGTATCAGAGTCCAACATACAGAGTGCAGCTGAAGACGTCAAATGTGCTTCATTCCGTGTGAACGCAACTCTATAGTTCTACAGTGAGATAGTGCATTTCAGCCTCAAAGGAAGCAATATCCCCAAACGGAACATTGGTGGCACCAGGATCTAAAGCAGGCTTAAGAAGCCTTGGATGCAGTCAGTCTTTTATTAACTATCATGACCGACACAATGTGATCCATAATACTTCCATTTTGGCAGAAATTACATTCAAGCACAGGCCCCCACTAGAAGGTAGTGATGACATTCAGGTGCTGAAAATGCCTTTTTAATGCCGAAAGGAATGATTGTGAGCTTTACTTACCATACATATTGGTCAAATGATGCCCTATGCTGGAAGACTGTCTTTTTTTTTTTCTTCAGTATCGGCAATGCAGAGACAATTTGTTGCGAAACACTGCCACTGCTGGTCATTCAGTATAATCTGCAGATGGAAAAGTCCACTGTTAGCACATTTACTAAAAGCAATACAAAAAAATCATGCTTTTTATAAAGGGTAAACAGATCAATACTATGGAGTTTGTATTATTGTGAAAATCAGCAGCTCATTAGAAAATCAAATCTCGATTTGTGTTTTTAACCTACCATACTACTCTGAATCTCATGCCTCTTTTGCCAACACGCTCTAAACAACTGTAGAAGGTACATTAGGACATAGATAGAGATCTTTTTGCCAGCCAAGTGGCAGCGTACCCCCCTCACTTTATTTGTTTTAGGATATGGTACAACAGTAGCAATTAAGCCAGCTGATAAGTTGAGAGGTAGGGTTATGCTACAGTTAATGGGAATAATAAAAGCTATGAATAGCATGTTCATAATCATCATTTGAGCCAATTCCTAGCAGTTCAGCAATAGTGAAGTTGACTCTAATGCTCAAACTCACGCTCGTTCAAATTTAGAGGTCTTATAAAGTGCCCTAATTTTGTACATTTTACCATCATAGCGGTCACTTGGGCGTCCGGTCTACCCTGCTACTCATTTCATTAGCAAGATAAATGTATCTTACTGCTTGCTAGGCAACAACAGAGTGGCCCTCACGTCAGACAACATCTTGCATTTAGCTTTATGATGTCAGCTTGCTAGGCAACAGATTGGCCCTCATGTCAGACAACATCTTGCATTCGCTTTATGATGTCAGATCATCACTGGTACAATTGTCCTTGTGGAAGCGGACCGCACAGGAGGATGAGATATCAGAAGTTATGCAGTAGGTTGCTATCTCTATTCATGACTGCAAGGCAAGTCGGAGGTGGAATGGCAAATACTCTGAACCACTCAAAGCACTGTGGCCTTTTTGAAAGTGGGATGCAGATACAAAAACAGAGATTATCCTTACCAACAATCCTTCTTGAGTATCAGAGTCCAACATACAGAGTGCAGCGGAAGACGTTAAATGTGCTTCATTCCGTGAGAACGCAACTCTATAGTTCTACAGTGAGATAGTGCATTTCAGCCTCAAAGGAAGCAATGTCCTCAAACGGAACATTGGTGGCACCAGGATCTAAAGCAGGCTTAAGAAGCCTTGGATGCAGTCAGTCTTTTATTAACTATCATGACCGACACAATGTGATCCATAATACTTCCATCTTGGCAGAAATTACATTCAAGCACAGGCCCCCACTAGAAGGTAGTTATGACATTCAGGTGCTGAAACGCCTTTTTAATGCCTAAAGGAATGATTGTGAGCTTTACTTACCATACATATTGGTCAAATGATGCCCCATGCCGGAAGACTGTCTTTTTTTTTTTTCTTCAGTATCGGCAATGCAGAGACAATTTGTTGCGAAACACTGCCACTGCTGGTCATTCAGTATAATCTGCAGATGGAAAAGTCCACTGTTAGCACATTTACTAAAAGCAATACAAAAAAATCATGCTTTTTATAAAGGGTAAACAGATCAATACTATGGAGTTGGTATTATTGTGAAAATCAGCAGCTCATTAGAAAATCAAATCTCGATTTGTGTTTTTAACCTACCATACTACTCTGAGTCTCATGCCTCTTTTGCCAACACGCTCTAAACAACTGTAGAAGGTACATTAGGATATAGAGATCTTTTTGCAAGCCAAGTGGCAGCGTACCACTCTCACTTTATTTGTTTTAGGATATGGTACACCGGTAGCAATTAAGCCAGCTGATAAGTTGAGAGGTAGGGTTATGCTACAGTTAATGGGAATAATAAAAGCTATGAATAGCATGTTCATAATCATGATTTGAGCCAATTCCTAGCAGTTCAGCAATAGTGAAGTTGACTCTAATGCTCAAACTCACGCTCGTTCAAATTTAGAGGTCTTATAAAGTGCCCTAATTTTGTACATTTTACCATCATAGCTGTCACTTGGGCGTCCGGTCTACCCTGCTACTCATTTCATTAGCAAGATAAATGTATCTTACTGCTTGCTAGGCAACAACAGAGTGGCCCTCACGTCAGACAACATCTTGCATTTAGCTTTATGATGTCAGCTTGCTAGGCAACAGATTGGCCCTCATGTCAGACAACATCTTGCTTTTGCTTTATGATGTCAGATCATCACTGGTCCAATTGTCCTTGTGGAAGCGGACCACACAGGAGGATGAGATATCAGAAGTTATGCAGTAGGTTGCTATCTCTATTCATGACTGCAAGGCAAGTCGGAGGCGGAATGGCAAATACTCTGAACCACTCAAAGCACTGTGGCCTTTTTGAAAGTGGGATGCAGATACAAAAACAGAGATTATCCTTACCAACAATCCTTCTTGAGTATCAGAGTCCAACATACAGAGTGCAGCGAAAGACGTTAAATGTGCTTCATTCCGTGTGAACGCAACTCTATAGTTCTACAGTGAGATAGTGCATTTCAGCCTCAAAGGAAGCAATATCCCCAAACGGAACATTGGTGGCACCAGGATCTAAAGCAGGCTTAAGAAGCCTTGGATGCAGTCAGTCTTTTATTAACTATCATGACCGACACAATGTGATCCATAATACTTCCATCTTGGCAGAAATTACATTCAAGCACAGGCCCCCACTAGAAGGTAGTTATGACATTCAGGTGCTGAAAACGCCTTTTTAATGCCTAAAGGAATGATTGTGAGCTTTACTTACCATACATATTGGCCAAATGATGCCCTATGCCGGAAGACTGTCTTTTTTTTTTTTTCTTCAGTATCGGCAATGCAGAGACAATTTGTTGCGAAACACTGCCACTGCTGGCCATTCAGTATAATCTGCAGATGGAAAAGTCCACTGTTAGCACATTTACTACAAGCAATACAAAAAATCATGCTTTTTATAAAGGGTAAACAGATCAATACCATGGAGTTTGTATTTTTGTGAAAATCAGCAGCTCATTAGAAAATCAAATCTCGATTTGTTTTTTTAACCTACCATACTACTCTGAGTCTCATGCCTCTTTTGCCAACACGCTCTAAACAACTGTAGAAGGTACATTAGGACATAGATAGAGATCTTTTTGCCAGCCAAGTGGCAGCGTACCCCTCTCACTTTATTCGTTTTAGGATATGGTACAACAGTAGCAATTAAGCCAGCTGATAAGTTGAGAGGTAGGGTTATGCTACAGTTAATGGGAATAATAAAAGCTATGAATAGCATGTTCATAATCATCATTTGAGCCAATTTCTAGCAGTTAAGCAATAGTGAAGATGACTCTAATGCTCAAACTCACGCTCGTTCAAATTTAGAGGTCTTATAAAGTGCCCGAATTTTGTACATTTTACCATCATAGCTGTCACTTGGGCGTCCGGTCTACCCTGCTACTCATTTCATTAGCAAGATAAATGTATCTTACTGCTTGCTAGGCGACAACAGAGTGGCCCTCACGTCAGACAACATCTTGTATTTAGCTTTATGATGTCAGCTTGATAGGCAACAGATTGGCCCTCATGTCAGACAACATCTTGCTTTTGCTTTATGATGTCAGATTATCACTGGTACAATTGTCCTTGTGGAAGCGGACCACACAGGAGGATGAGATATCAGAAGTTATGCAGTAGGTTGCTATCTCTATTCATGACTGCAAGGCAAGTCGGAGGCGGAATGGCAAATACTCTGAACCACTCAAAGCACTGTGGCCTTTTTGAAAGTGGGATGCAGATACAAAAACAGAGATTATCCTTACCAACAGTCCTTCTTGAGTATCAGAGTCCAACATACAGAGTGCAGCTGAAGACGTTAAATGTGCTTCATTCCGTGTGAACGCAACTCTATAGTTCTACAGTGAGATAGTGCATTTCAGCCTCAAAGGAAGCAATATCCCCAAACGGAACATTGGTGGCACCAGGATCTAAAGCAGGCTTAAGAAGCCTTGGATGCAGTCAGTCTTTTATTAACTATCATGACCGACACAATGTGATCCATAATACTTCCATTTTGGCAGAAATTACATTCAAGCACAGGCCCCCACTAGAAGGTAGTGATGACATTCAGGTGCTGAAAATGCCTTTTTAATGCCGAAAGGAATGATTGTGAGCTTTACTTACCATACATATTGGTCAAATGATGCCCTATGCCGGAAGACTGTCTTTTTATTTTTCTTCAGTATCGGCAATGCAGAGACAATTTGTTGCGAAACACTGCCACTGCTGGTCATTCAGTATAATCTGCAGATGGAAAAGTCCACTGTTAGCACATTTACTAAAAGCAATACAAAAAAATCATGCTTTTTATAAAGGGTAAACAGATCAATACTATGGAGTTTGTATTATTGTGAAAATCAGCAGCTCATTAGAAAATCAAATCTCGATTTGTGTTTTTAACCTACCATACTATTCTGAATCTCATGCCTCTTTTGCCAACACGCTCTAAACAACTGTAGAAGGTACATTAGGACATAGATAGAGATCTTTTTGCCAGCCAAGTGGCAGCGTACCCCCCTCACTTTATTTGTTTTAGGATATGGTACAACAGTAGCAATTAAGCCAGCTGATAAGTTGAGAGGTAGGGTTATGCTACAGTTAATGGGAATAATAAAAGCTATGAATAGCATGTTCATAATCATCATTTGAGCCAATTTCTAGCAGTTAAGCAATAGTGAAGATGACTCTAATGCTCAAACTCACGCTCGTTCAAATTTAGAGGTCTTATAAAGTGCCCGAATTTTGTACATTTTACCATCATAGCTGTCACTTGGGCGTCCGGTCTACCCTGCTACTCATTTCATTAGCAAGATAAATGTATCTTACTGCTTGCTAGGCGACAACAGAGTGGCCCTCACGTCAGACAACATCTTGTATTTAGCTTTATGATGTCAGCTTGCTAGGCAACAGATTGGCCCTCATGTCAGACAACATCTTGCTTTTGCTTTATGATGTCAGATTATCACTGGTACAATTGTCCTTGTGGAAGCGGACCACACAGGAGGATGAGATATCAGAAGTTATGCAGTAGGTTGCTATCTCTATTCATGACTGCAAGGCAAGTCGGAGGCGGAATGGCAAATACTCTGAACCACTCAAAGCACTGTGGCCTTTTTGAAAGTGGGATGCAGATACAAAAACAGAGATTATCCTTACCAACAGTCCTTCTTGAGTATCAGAGTCCAACATACAGAGTGCAGCTGAAGACGTCAAATGTGCTTCATTCCGTGTGAACGCAACTCTATAGTTCTACAGTGAGATAGTGCATTTCAGCCTCAAAGGAAGCAATATCCCCAAACGGAACATTGGTGGCACCAGGATCTAAAGCAGGCTTAAGAAGCCTTGGATGCAGTCAGTCTTTTATTAACTATCATGACCGACACAATGTGATCCATAATACTTCCATTTTGGCAGAAATTACATTCAAGCACAGGCCCCCACTAGAAGGTAGTGATGACATTCAGGTGCTGAAAATGCCTTTTTAATGCCGAAAGGAATGATTGTGAGCTTTACTTACCATACATATTGGTCAAATGATGCCCTATGCTGGAAGACTGTCTTTTTTTTTTTCTTCAGTATCGGCAATGCAGAGACAATTTGTTGCGAAACACTGCCACTGCTGGTCATTCAGTATAATCTGCAGATGGAAAAGTCCACTGTTAGCACATTTACTAAAAGCAATACAAAAAAATCATGCTTTTTATAAAGGGTAAACAGATCAATACTATGGAGTTTGTATTATTGTGAAAATCAGCAGCTCATTAGAAAATCAAATCTCGATTTGTGTTTTTAACCTACCATACTACTCTGAATCTCATGCCTCTTTTGCCAACACGCTCTAAACAACTGTAGAAGGTACATTAGGACATAGATAGAGATCTTTTTGCCAGCCAAGTGGCAGCGTACCCCCCTCACTTTATTTGTTTTAGGATATGGTACAACAGTAGCAATTAAGCCAGCTGATAAGTTGAGAGGTAGGGTTATGCTACAGTTAATGGGAATAATAAAAGCTATGAATAGCATGTTCATAATCATCATTTGAGCCAATTCCTAGCAGTTCAGCAATAGTGAAGTTGACTCTAATGCTCAAACTCACGCTCGTTCAAATTTAGAGGTCTTATAAAGTGCCCTAATTTTGTACATTTTACCATCATAGCGGTCACTTGGGCGTCCGGTCTACCCTGCTACTCATTTCATTAGCAAGATAAATGTATCTTACTGCTTGCTAGGCAACAACAGAGTGGCCCTCACGTCAGACAACATCTTGCATTTAGCTTTATGATGTCAGCTTGCTAGGCAACAGATTGGCCCTCATGTCAGACAACATCTTGCATTCGCTTTATGATGTCAGATCATCACTGGTACAATTGTCCTTGTGGAAGCGGACCGCACAGGAGGATGAGATATCAGAAGTTATGCAGTAGGTTGCTATCTCTATTCATGACTGCAAGGCAAGTCGGAGGTGGAATGGCAAATACTCTGAACCACTCAAAGCACTGTGGCCTTTTTGAAAGTGGGATGCAGATACAAAAACAGAGATTATCCTTACCAACAATCCTTCTTGAGTATCAGAGTCCAACATACAGAGTGCAGCGGAAGACGTTAAATGTGCTTCATTCCGTGAGAACGCAACTCTATAGTTCTACAGTGAGATAGTGCATTTCAGCCTCAAAGGAAGCAATGTCCTCAAACGGAACATTGGTGGCACCAGGATCTAAAGCAGGCTTAAGAAGCCTTGGATGCAGTCAGTCTTTTATTAACTATCATGACCGACACAATGTGATCCATAATACTTCCATCTTGGCAGAAATTACATTCAAGCACAGGCCCCCACTAGAAGGTAGTTATGACATTCAGGTGCTGAAACGCCTTTTTAATGCCTAAAGGAATGATTGTGAGCTTTACTTACCATACATATTGGTCAAATGATGCCCCATGCCGGAAGACTGTCTTTTTTTTTTTTCTTCAGTATCGGCAATGCAGAGACAATTTGTTGCGAAACACTGCCACTGCTGGTCATTCAGTATAATCTGCAGATGGAAAAGTCCACTGTTAGCACATTTACTAAAAGCAATACAAAAAAATCATGCTTTTTATAAAGGGTAAACAGATCAATACTATGGAGTTGGTATTATTGTGAAAATCAGCAGCTCATTAGAAAATCAAATCTCGATTTGTGTTTTTAACCTACCATACTACTCTGAGTCTCATGCCTCTTTTGCCAACACGCTCTAAACAACTGTAGAAGGTACATTAGGATATAGAGATCTTTTTGCAAGCCAAGTGGCAGCGTACCACTCTCACTTTATTTGTTTTAGGATATGGTACACCGGTAGCAATTAAGCCAGCTGATAAGTTGAGAGGTAGGGTTATGCTACAGTTAATGGGAATAATAAAAGCTATGAATAGCATGTTCATAATCATGATTTGAGCCAATTCCTAGCAGTTCAGCAATAGTGAAGTTGACTCTAATGCTCAAACTCACGCTCGTTCAAATTTAGAGGTCTTATAAAGTGCCCTAATTTTGTACATTTTACCATCATAGCTGTCACTTGGGCGTCCGGTCTACCCTGCTACTCATTTCATTAGCAAGATAAATGTATCTTACTGCTTGCTAGGCAACAACAG
Organism: Lissotriton vulgaris; assembly: GCF_964263255.1. Lineage (NCBI taxonomy): Eukaryota > Metazoa > Chordata > Amphibia > Caudata > Salamandridae > Lissotriton > Lissotriton vulgaris. The sequence continues at coordinate 238,015,691 of NC_141700.1, read as the reverse complement.
AGTGGCCCTCACGTCAGACAACATCTTGCATTTAGCTTTATGATGTCAGCTTGCTAGGCAACAGATTGGCCCTCATGTCAGACAACATCTTGCTTTTGCTTTATGATGTCAGATCATCACTGGTCCAATTGTCCTTGTGGAAGCGGACCACACAGGAGGATGAGATATCAGAAGTTATGCAGTAGGTTGCTATCTCTATTCATGACTGCAAGGCAAGTCGGAGGCGGAATGGCAAATACTCTGAACCACTCAAAGCACTGTGGCCTTTTTGAAAGTGGGATGCAGATACAAAAACAGAGATTATCCTTACCAACAATCCTTCTTGAGTATCAGAGTCCAACATACAGAGTGCAGCGAAAGACGTTAAATGTGCTTCATTCCGTGTGAACGCAACTCTATAGTTCTACAGTGAGATAGTGCATTTCAGCCTCAAAGGAAGCAATATCCCCAAACGGAACATTGGTGGCACCAGGATCTAAAGCAGGCTTAAGAAGCCTTGGATGCAGTCAGTCTTTTATTAACTATCATGACCGACACAATGTGATCCATAATACTTCCATCTTGGCAGAAATTACATTCAAGCACAGGCCCCCACTAGAAGGTAGTTATGACATTCAGGTGCTGAAAACGCCTTTTTAATGCCTAAAGGAATGATTGTGAGCTTTACTTACCATACATATTGGCCAAATGATGCCCTATGCCGGAAGACTGTCTTTTTTTTTTTTTCTTCAGTATCGGCAATGCAGAGACAATTTGTTGCGAAACACTGCCACTGCTGGCCATTCAGTATAATCTGCAGATGGAAAAGTCCACTGTTAGCACATTTACTACAAGCAATACAAAAAATCATGCTTTTTATAAAGGGTAAACAGATCAATACCATGGAGTTTGTATTTTTGTGAAAATCAGCAGCTCATTAGAAAATCAAATCTCGATTTGTTTTTTTAACCTACCATACTACTCTGAGTCTCATGCCTCTTTTGCCAACACGCTCTAAACAACTGTAGAAGGTACATTAGGACATAGATAGAGATCTTTTTGCCAGCCAAGTGGCAGCGTACCCCTCTCACTTTATTCGTTTTAGGATATGGTACAACAGTAGCAATTAAGCCAGCTGATAAGTTGAGAGGTAGGGTTATGCTACAGTTAATGGGAATAATAAAAGCTATGAATAGCATGTTCATAATCATCATTTGAGCCAATTTCTAGCAGTTAAGCAATAGTGAAGATGACTCTAATGCTCAAACTCACGCTCGTTCAAATTTAGAGGTCTTATAAAGTGCCCGAATTTTGTACATTTTACCATCATAGCTGTCACTTGGGCGTCCGGTCTACCCTGCTACTCATTTCATTAGCAAGATAAATGTATCTTACTGCTTGCTAGGCGACAACAGAGTGGCCCTCACGTCAGACAACATCTTGTATTTAGCTTTATGATGTCAGCTTGCTAGGCAACAGATTGGCCCTCATGTCAGACAACATCTTGCTTTTGCTTTATGATGTCAGATTATCACTGGTACAATTGTCCTTGTGGAAGCGGACCACACAGGAGGATGAGATATCAGAAGTTATGCAGTAGGTTGCTATCTCTATTCATGACTGCAAGGCAAGTCGGAGGCGGAATGGCAAATACTCTGAACCACTCAAAGCACTGTGGCCTTTTTGAAAGTGGGATGCAGATACAAAAACAGAGATTATCCTTACCAACAGTCCTTCTTGAGTATCAGAGTCCAACATACAGAGTGCAGCTGAAGACGTTAAATGTGCTTCATTCCGTGTGAACGCAACTCTATAGTTCTACAGTGAGATAGTGCATTTCAGCCTCAAAGGAAGCAATATCCCCAAACGGAACATTGGTGGCACCAGGATCTAAAGCAGGCTTAAGAAGCCTTGGATGCAGTCAGTCTTTTATTAACTATCATGACCGACACAATGTGATCCATAATACTTCCATTTTGGCAGAAATTACATTCAAGCACAGGCCCCCACTAGAAGGTAGTGATGACATTCAGGTGCTGAAAATGCCTTTTTAATGCCGAAAGGAATGATTGTGAGCTTTACTTACCATACATATTGGTCAAATGATGCCCTATGCTGGAAGACTGTCTTTTTTTTTTTCTTCAGTATCGGCAATGCAGAGACAATTTGTTGCGAAACACTGCCACTGCTGGTCATTCAGTATAATCTGCAGATGGAAAAGTCCACTGTTAGCACATTTACTAAAAGCAATACAAAAAAATCATGCTTTTTATAAAGGGTAAACAGATCAATACTATGGAGTTTGTATTATTGTGAAAATCAGCAGCTCATTAGAAAATCAAATCTCGATTTGTGTTTTTAACCTACCATACTACTCTGAATCTCATGCCTCTTTTGCCAACACGCTCTAAACAACTGTAGAAGGTACATTAGGACATAGATAGAGATCTTTTTGCCAGCCAAGTGGCAGCGTACCCCCCTCACTTTATTTGTTTTAGGATATGGTACAACAGTAGCAATTAAGCCAGCTGATAAGTTGAGAGGTAGGGTTATGCTACAGTTAATGGGAATAATAAAAGCTATGAATAGCATGTTCATAATCATCATTTGAGCCAATTCCTAGCAGTTCAGCAATAGTGAAGTTGACTCTAATGCTCAAACTCACGCTCGTTCAAATTTAGAGGTCTTATAAAGTGCCCTAATTTTGTACATTTTACCATCATAGCGGTCACTTGGGCGTCCGGTCTACCCTGCTACTCATTTCATTAGCAAGATAAATGTATCTTACTGCTTGCTAGGCAACAACAGAGTGGCCCTCACGTCAGACAACATCTTGCATTTAGCTTTATGATGTCAGCTTGCTAGGCAACAGATTGGCCCTCATGTCAGACAACATCTTGCATTCGCTTTATGATGTCAGATCATCACTGGTACAATTGTCCTTGTGGAAGCGGACCGCACAGGAGGATGAGATATCAGAAGTTATGCAGTAGGTTGCTATCTCTATTCATGACTGCAAGGCAAGTCGGAGGTGGAATGGCAAATACTCTGAACCACTCAAAGCACTGTGGCCTTTTTGAAAGTGGGATGCAGATACAAAAACAGAGATTATCCTTACCAACAATCCTTCTTGAGTATCAGAGTCCAACATACAGAGTGCAGCGGAAGACGTTAAATGTGCTTCATTCCGTGAGAACGCAACTCTATAGTTCTACAGTGAGATAGTGCATTTCAGCCTCAAAGGAAGCAATGTCCTCAAACGGAACATTGGTGGCACCAGGATCTAAAGCAGGCTTAAGAAGCCTTGGATGCAGTCAGTCTTTTATTAACTATCATGACCGACACAATGTGATCCATAATACTTCCATCTTGGCAGAAATTACATTCAAGCACAGGCCCCCACTAGAAGGTAGTTATGACATTCAGGTGCTGAAACGCCTTTTTAATGCCTAAAGGAATGATTGTGAGCTTTACTTACCATACATATTGGTCAAATGATGCCCCATGCCGGAAGACTGTCTTTTTTTTTTTTCTTCAGTATCGGCAATGCAGAGACAATTTGTTGCGAAACACTGCCACTGCTGGTCATTCAGTATAATCTGCAGATGGAAAAGTCCACTGTTAGCACATTTACTAAAAGCAATACAAAAAAATCATGCTTTTTATAAAGGGTAAACAGATCAATACTATGGAGTTGGTATTATTGTGAAAATCAGCAGCTCATTAGAAAATCAAATCTCGATTTGTGTTTTTAACCTACCATACTACTCTGAGTCTCATGCCTCTTTTGCCAACACGCTCTAAACAACTGTAGAAGGTACATTAGGATATAGAGATCTTTTTGCAAGCCAAGTGGCAGCGTACCACTCTCACTTTATTTGTTTTAGGATATGGTACACCGGTAGCAATTAAGCCAGCTGATAAGTTGAGAGGTAGGGTTATGCTACAGTTAATGGGAATAATAAAAGCTATGAATAGCATGTTCATAATCATGATTTGAGCCAATTCCTAGCAGTTCAGCAATAGTGAAGTTGACTCTAATGCTCAAACTCACGCTCGTTCAAATTTAGAGGTCTTATAAAGTGCCCTAATTTTGTACATTTTACCATCATAGCTGTCACTTGGGCGTCCGGTCTACCCTGCTACTCATTTCATTAGCAAGATAAATGTATCTTACTGCTTGCTAGGCAACAACAGAGTGGCCCTCACGTCAGACAACATCTTGCATTTAGCTTTATGATGTCAGCTTGCTAGGCAACAGATTGGCCCTCATGTCAGACAACATCTTGCTTTTGCTTTATGATGTCAGATCATCACTGGTCCAATTGTCCTTGTGGAAGCGGACCACACAGGAGGATGAGATATCAGAAGTTATGCAGTAGGTTGCTATCTCTATTCATGACTGCAAGGCAAGTCGGAGGCGGAATGGCAAATACTCTGAACCACTCAAAGCACTGTGGCCTTTTTGAAAGTGGGATGCAGATACAAAAACAGAGATTATCCTTACCAACAATCCTTCTTGAGTATCAGAGTCCAACATACAGAGTGCAGCGAAAGACGTTAAATGTGCTTCATTCCGTGTGAACGCAACTCTATAGTTCTACAGTGAGATAGTGCATTTCAGCCTCAAAGGAAGCAATATCCCCAAACGGAACATTGGTGGCACCAGGATCTAAAGCAGGCTTAAGAAGCCTTGGATGCAGTCAGTCTTTTATTAACTATCATGACCGACACAATGTGATCCATAATACTTCCATCTTGGCAGAAATTACATTCAAGCACAGGCCCCCACTAGAAGGTAGTTATGACATTCAGGTGCTGAAAACGCCTTTTTAATGCCTAAAGGAATGATTGTGAGCTTTACTTACCATACATATTGGCCAAATGATGCCCTATGCCGGAAGACTGTCTTTTTTTTTTTTTCTTCAGTATCGGCAATGCAGAGACAATTTGTTGCGAAACACTGCCACTGCTGGCCATTCAGTATAATCTGCAGATGGAAAAGTCCACTGTTAGCACATTTACTACAAGCAATACAAAAAATCATGCTTTTTATAAAGGGTAAACAGATCAATACCATGGAGTTTGTATTTTTGTGAAAATCAGCAGCTCATTAGAAAATCAAATCTCGATTTGTTTTTTTAACCTACCATACTACTCTGAGTCTCATGCCTCTTTTGCCAACACGCTCTAAACAACTGTAGAAGGTACATTAGGACATAGATAGAGATCTTTTTGCCAGCCAAGTGGCAGCGTACCCCTCTCACTTTATTCGTTTTAGGATATGGTACAACAGTAGCAATTAAGCCAGCTGATAAGTTGAGAGGTAGGGTTATGCTACAGTTAATGGGAATAATAAAAGCTATGAATAGCATGTTCATAATCATCATTTGAGCCAATTTCTAGCAGTTAAGCAATAGTGAAGATGACTCTAATGCTCAAACTCACGCTCGTTCAAATTTAGAGGTCTTATAAAGTGCCCGAATTTTGTACATTTTACCATCATAGCTGTCACTTGGGCGTCCGGTCTACCCTGCTACTCATTTCATTAGCAAGATAAATGTATCTTACTGCTTGCTAGGCGACAACAGAGTGGCCCTCACGTCAGACAACATCTTGTATTTAGCTTTATGATGTCAGCTTGCTAGGCAACAGATTGGCCCTCATGTCAGACAACATCTTGCTTTTGCTTTATGATGTCAGATTATCACTGGTACAATTGTCCTTGTGGAAGCGGACCACACAGGAGGATGAGATATCAGAAGTTATGCAGTAGGTTGCTATCTCTATTCATGACTGCAAGGCAAGTCGGAGGCGGAATGGCAAATACTCTGAACCACTCAAAGCACTGTGGCCTTTTTGAAAGTGGGATGCAGATACAAAAACAGAGATTATCCTTACCAACAGTCCTTCTTGAGTATCAGAGTCCAACATACAGAGTGCAGCTGAAGACGTTAAATGTGCTTCATTCCGTGTGAACGCAACTCTATAGTTCTACAGTGAGATAGTGCATTTCAGCCTCAAAGGAAGCAATATCCCCAAACGGAACATTGGTGGCACCAGGATCTAAAGCAGGCTTAAGAAGCCTTGGATGCAGTCAGTCTTTTATTAACTATCATGACCGACACAATGTGATCCATAATACTTCCATTTTGGCAGAAATTACATTCAAGCACAGGCCCCCACTAGAAGGTAGTGATGACATTCAGGTGCTGAAAATGCCTTTTTAATGCCGAAAGGAATGATTGTGAGCTTTACTTACCATACATATTGGTCAAATGATGCCCTATGCCGGAAGACTGTCTTTTTATTTTTCTTCAGTATCGGCAATGCAGAGACAATTTGTTGCGAAACACTGCCACTGCTGGTCATTCAGTATAATCTGCAGATGGAAAAGTCCACTGTTAGCACATTTACTAAAAGCAATACAAAAAAATCATGCTTTTTATAAAGGGTAAACAGATCAATACTATGGAGTTTGTATTATTGTGAAAATCAGCAGCTCATTAGAAAATCAAATCTCGATTTGTGTTTTTAACCTACCATACTACTCTGAATCTCATGCCTCTTTTGCCAACACGCTCTAAACAACTGTAGAAGGTACATTAGGACATAGATAGAGATCTTTTTGCCAGCCAAGTGGCAGCGTACCCCCCTCACTTTATTTGTTTTAGGATATGGTACAACAGTAGCAATTAAGCCAGCTGATAAGTTGAGAGGTAGGGTTATGCTACAGTTAATGGGAATAATAAAAGCTATGAATAGCATGTTCATAATCATCATTTGAGCCAATTTCTAGCAGTTAAGCAATAGTGAAGATGACTCTAATGCTCAAACTCACGCTCGTTCAAATTTAGAGGTCTTATAAAGTGCCCGAATTTTGTACATTTTACCATCATAGCTGTCACTTGGGCGTCCGGTCTACCCTGCTACTCATTTCATTAGCAAGATAAATGTATCTTACTGCTTGCTAGGCGACAACAGAGTGGCCCTCACGTCAGACAACATCTTGTATTTAGCTTTATGATGTCAGCTTGCTAGGCAACAGATTGGCCCTCATGTCAGACAACATCTTGCTTTTGCTTTATGATGTCAGATTATCACTGGTACAATTGTCCTTGTGGAAGCGGACCACACAGGAGGATGAGATATCAGAAGTTATGCAGTAGGTTGCTATCTCTATTCATGACTGCAAGGCAAGTCGGAGGCGGAATGGCAAATACTCTGAACCACTCAAAGCACTGTGGCCTTTTTGAAAGTGGGATGCAGATACAAAAACAGAGATTATCCTTACCAACAGTCCTTCTTGAGTATCAGAGTCCAACATACAGAGTGCAGCTGAAGACGTCAAATGTGCTTCATTCCGTGTGAACGCAACTCTATAGTTCTACAGTGAGATAGTGCATTTCAGCCTCAAAGGAAGCAATATCCCCAAACGGAACATTGGTGGCACCAGGATCTAAAGCAGGCTTAAGAAGCCTTGGATGCAGTCAGTCTTTTATTAACTATCATGACCGACACAATGTGATCCATAATACTTCCATTTTGGCAGAAATTACATTCAAGCACAGGCCCCCACTAGAAGGTAGTGATGACATTCAGGTGCTGAAAATGCCTTTTTAATGCCGAAAGGAATGATTGTGAGCTTTACTTACCATACATATTGGTCAAATGATGCCCTATGCTGGAAGACTGTCTTTTTTTTTTTCTTCAGTATCGGCAATGCAGAGACAATTTGTTGCGAAACACTGCCACTGCTGGTCATTCAGTATAATCTGCAGATGGAAAAGTCCACTGTTAGCACATTTACTAAAAGCAATACAAAAAAATCATGCTTTTTATAAAGGGTAAACAGATCAATACTATGGAGTTGGTATTATTGTGAAAATCAGCAGCTCATTAGAAAATCAAATCTCGATTTGTGTTTTTAACCTACCATACTACTCTGAGTCTCATGCCTCTTTTGCCAACACGCTCTAAACAACTGTAGAAGGTACATTAGGATATAGAGATCTTTTTGCAAGCCAAGTGGCAGCGTACCACTCTCACTTTATTTGTTTTAGGATATGGTACACCGGTAGCAATTAAGCCAGCTGATAAGTTGAGAGGTAGGGTTATGCTACAGTTAATGGGAATAATAAAAGCTATGAATAGCATGTTCATAATCATGATTTGAGCCAATTCCTAGCAGTTCAGCAATAGTGAAGTTGACTCTAATGCTCAAACTCACGCTCGTTCAAATTTAGAGGTCTTATAAAGTGCCCTAATTTTGTACATTTTACCATCATAGCTGTCACTTGGGCGTCCGGTCTACCCTGCTACTCATTTCATTAGCAAGATAAATGTATCTTACTGCTTGCTAGGCAACAACAGAGTGGCCCTCACGTCAGACAACATCTTGCATTTAGCTTTATGATGTCAGCTTGCTAGGCAACAGATTGGCCCTCATGTCAGACAACATCTTGCTTTTGCTTTATGATGTCAGATCATCACTGGTCCAATTGTCCTTGTGGAAGCGGACCACACAGGAGGATGAGATATCAGAAGTTATGCAGTAGGTTGCTATCTCTATTCATGACTGCAAGGCAAGTCGGAGGCGGAATGGCAAATACTCTGAACCACTCAAAGCACTGTGGCCTTTTTGAAAGTGGGATGCAGATACAAAAACAGAGATTATCCTTACCAACAATCCTTCTTGAGTATCAGAGTCCAACATACAGAGTGCAGCGAAAGACGTTAAATGTGCTTCATTCCGTGTGAACGCAACTCTATAGTTCTACAGTGAGATAGTGCATTTCAGCCTCAAAGGAAGCAATATCCCCAAACGGAACATTGGTGGCACCAGGATCTAAAGCAGGCTTAAGAAGCCTTGGATGCAGTCAGTCTTTTATTAACTATCATGACCGACACAATGTGATCCATAATACTTCCATCTTGGCAGAAATTACATTCAAGCACAGGCCCCCACTAGAAGGTAGTTATGACATTCAGGTGCTGAAAACGCCTTTTTAATGCCTAAAGGAATGATTGTGAGCTTTACTTACCATACATATTGGCCAAATGATGCCCTATGCCGGAAGACTGTCTTTTTTTTTTTTTCTTCAGTATCGGCAATGCAGAGACAATTTGTTGCGAAACACTGCCACTGCTGGCCATTCAGTATAATCTGCAGATGGAAAAGTCCACTGTTAGCACATTTACTACAAGCAATACAAAAAATCATGCTTTTTATAAAGGGTAAACAGATCAATACCATGGAGTTTGTATTTTTGTGAAAATCAGCAGCTCATTAGAAAATCAAATCTCGATTTGTTTTTTTAACCTACCATACTACTCTGAGTCTCATGCCTCTTTTGCCAACACGCTCTAAACAACTGTAGAAGGTACATTAGGACATAGATAGAGATCTTTTTGCCAGCCAAGTGGCAGCGTACCCCTCTCACTTTATTCGTTTTAGGATATGGTACAACAGTAGCAATTAAGCCAGCTGATAAGTTGAGAGGTAGGGTTATGCTACAGTTAATGGGAATAATAAAAGCTATGAATAGCATGTTCATAATCATCATTTGAGCCAATTTCTAGCAGTTAAGCAATAGTGAAGATGACTCTAATGCTCAAACTCACGCTCGTTCAAATTTAGAGGTCTTATAAAGTGCCCGAATTTTGTACATTTTACCATCATAGCTGTCACTTGGGCGTCCGGTCTACCCTGCTACTCATTTCATTAGCAAGATAAATGTATCTTACTGCTTGCTAGGCGACAACAGAGTGGCCCTCACGTCAGACAACATCTTGTATTTAGCTTTATGATGTCAGCTTGCTAGGCAACAGATTGGCCCTCATGTCAGACAACATCTTGCTTTTGCTTTATGATGTCAGATTATCACTGGTACAATTGTCCTTGTGGAAGCGGACCACACAGGAGGATGAGATATCAGAAGTTATGCAGTAGGTTGCTATCTCTATTCATGACTGCAAGGCAAGTCGGAGGCGGAATGGCAAATACTCTGAACCACTCAAAGCACTGTGGCCTTTTTGAAAGTGGGATGCAGATACAAAAACAGAGATTATCCTTACCAACAGTCCTTCTTGAGTATCAGAGTCCAACATACAGAGTGCAGCTGAAGACGTTAAATGTGCTTCATTCCGTGTGAACGCAACTCTATAGTTCTACAGTGAGATAGTGCATTTCAGCCTCAAAGGAAGCAATATCCCCAAACGGAACATTGGTGGCACCAGGATCTAAAGCAGGCTTAAGAAGCCTTGGATGCAGTCAGTCTTTTATTAACTATCATGACCGACACAATGTGATCCATAATACTTCCATTTTGGCAGAAATTACATTCAAGCACAGGCCCCCACTAGAAGGTAGTGATGACATTCAGGTGCTGAAAATGCCTTTTTAATGCCGAAAGGAATGATTGTGAGCTTTACTTACCATACATATTGGTCAAATGATGCCCTATGCCGGAAGACTGTCTTTTTATTTTTCTTCAGTATCGGCAATGCAGAGACAATTTGTTGCGAAACACTGCCACTGCTGGTCATTCAGTATAATCTGCAGATGGAAAAGTCCACTGTTAGCACATTTACTAAAAGCAATACAAAAAAATCATGCTTTTTATAAAGGGTAAACAGATCAATACTATGGAGTTTGTATTATTGTGAAAATCAGCAGCTCATTAGAAAATCAAATCTCGATTTGTGTTTTTAACCTACCATACTACTCTGAATCTCATGCCTCTTTTGCCAACACGCTCTAAACAACTGTAGAAGGTACATTAGGACATAGATAGAGATCTTTTTGCCAGCCAAGTGGCAGCGTACCCCCCTCACTTTATTTGTTTTAGGATATGGTACAACAGTAGCAATTAAGCCAGCTGATAAGTTGAGAGGTAGGGTTATGCTACAGTTAATGGGAATAATAAAAGCTATGAATAGCATGTTCATAATCATCATTTGAGCCAATTTCTAGCAGTTAAGCAATAGTGAAGATGACTCTAATGCTCAAACTCACGCTCGTTCAAATTTAGAGGTCTTATAAAGTGCCCGAATTTTGTACATTTTACCATCATAGCTGTCACTTGGGCGTCCGGTCTACCCTGCTACTCATTTCATTAGCAAGATAAATGTATCTTACTGCTTGCTAGGCGACAACAGAGTGGCCCTCACGTCAGACAACATCTTGTATTTAGCTTTATGATGTCAGCTTGCTAGGCAACAGATTGGCCCTCATGTCAGACAACATCTTGCTTTTGCTTTATGATGTCAGATTATCACTGGTACAATTGTCCTTGTGGAAGCGGACCACACAGGAGGATGAGATATCAGAAGTTATGCAGTAGGTTGCTATCTCTATTCATGACTGCAAGGCAAGTCGGAGGCGGAATGGCAAATACTCTGAACCACTCAAAGCACTGTGGCCTTTTTGAAAGTGGGATGCAGATACAAAAACAGAGATTATCCTTACCAACAGTCCTTCTTGAGTATCAGAGTCCAACATACAGAGTGCAGCTGAAGACGTCAAATGTGCTTCATTCCGTGTGAACGCAACTCTATAGTTCTACAGTGAGATAGTGCATTTCAGCCTCAAAGGAAGCAATATCCCCAAACGGAACATTGGTGGCACCAGGATCTAAAGCAGGCTTAAGAAGCCTTGGATGCAGTCAGTCTTTTATTAACTATCATGACCGACACAATGTGATCCATAATACTTCCATTTTGGCAGAAATTACATTCAAGCACAGGCCCCCACTAGAAGGTAGTGATGAAATTCAGGTGCTGAAAATGCCTTTTTAATGCCGAAAGGAATGATTGTGAGCTTTACTTACCATACATATTGGTCAAATGATGCCCTATGCTGGAAGACTGTCTTTTTTTTTTTCTTCAGTATCGGCAATGCAGAGACAATTTGTTGCGAAACACTGCCACTGCTGGTCATTCAGTATAATCTGCAGATGGAAAAGTCCACTGTTAGCACATTTACTAAAAGCAATACAAAAAAATCATGCTTTTTATAAAGGGTAAACAGATCAATACTATGGAGTTTGTATTATTGTGAAAATCAGCAGCTCATTAGAAAATCAAATCTCGATTTGTGTTTTTAACCTACCATACTACTCTGAATCTCATGCCTCTTTTGCCAACACGCTCTAAACAACTGTAGAAGGTACATTAGGACATAGATAGAGATCTTTTTGCCAGCCAAGTGGCAGCGTACCCCCCTCACTTTATTTGTTTTAGGATATGGTACAACAGTAGCAATTAAGCCAGCTGATAAGTTGAGAGGTAGGGTTATGCTACAGTTAATGGGAATAATAAAAGCTATGAATAGCATGTTCATAATCATCATTTGAGCCAATTCCTAGCAGTTCAGCAATAGTGAAGTTGACTCTAATGCTCAAACTCACGCTCGTTCAAATTTAGAGGTCTTATAAAGTGCCCTAATTTTGTACATTTTACCATCATAGCGGTCACTTGGGCGTCCGGTCTACCCTGCTACTCATTTCATTAGCAAGATAAATGTATCTTACTGCTTGCTAGGCAACAACAGAGTGGCCCTCACGTCAGACAACATCTTGCATTTAGCTTTATGATGTCAGCTTGCTAGGCAACAGATTGGCCCTCATGTCAGACAACATCTTGCATTCGCTTTATGATGTCAGATCATCACTGGTACAATTGTCCTTGTGGAAGCGGACCGCACAGGAGGATGAGATATCAGAAGTTATGCAGTAGGTTGCTATCTCTATTCATGACTGCAAGGCAAGTCGGAGGTGGAATGGCAAATACTCTGAACCACTCAAAGCACTGTGGCCTTTTTGAAAGTGGGATGCAGATACAAAAACAGAGATTATCCTTACCAACAATCCTTCTTGAGTATCAGAGTCCAACATACAGAGTGCAGCGGAAGACGTTAAATGTGCTTCATTCCGTGAGAACGCAACTCTATAGTTCTACAGTGAGATAGTGCATTTCAGCCTCAAAGGAAGCAATGTCCTCAAACGGAACATTGGTGGCACCAGGATCTAAAGCAGGCTTAAGAAGCCTTGGATGCAGTCAGTCTTTTATTAACTATCATGACCGACACAATGTGATCCATAATACTTCCATCTTGGCAGAAATTACATTCAAGCACAGGCCCCCACTAGAAGGTAGTTATGACATTCAGGTGCTGAAACGCCTTTTTAATGCCTAAAGGAATGATTGTGAGCTTTACTTACCATACATATTGGTCAAATGATGCCCCATGCCGGAAGACTGTCTTTTTTTTTTTTCTTCAGTATCGGCAATGCAGAGACAATTTGTTGCGAAACACTGCCACTGCTGGTCATTCAGTATAATCTGCAGATGGAAAAGTCCACTGTTAGCACATTTACTAAAAGCAATACAAAAAAATCATGCTTTTTATAAAGGGTAAACAGATCAATACTATGGAGTTGGTATTATTGTGAAAATCAGCAGCTCATTAGAAAATCAAATCTCGATTTGTGTTTTTAACCTACCATACTACTCTGAGTCTCATGCCTCTTTTGCCAACACGCTCTAAACAACTGTAGAAGGTACATTAGGATATAGAGATCTTTTTGCAAGCCAAGTGGCAGCGTACCACTCTCACTTTATTTGTTTTAGGATATGGTACACCGGTAGCAATTAAGCCAGCTGATAAGTTGAGAGGTAGGGTTATGCTACAGTTAATGGGAATAATAAAAGCTATGAATAGCATGTTCATAATCATGATTTGAGCCAATTCCTAGCAGTTCAGCAATAGTGAAGTTGACTCTAATGCTCAAACTCACGCTCGTTCAAATTTAGAGGTCTTATAAAGTGCCCTAATTTTGTACATTTTACCATCATAGCTGTCACTTGGGCGTCCGGTCTACCCTGCTACTCATTTCATTAGCAAGATAAATGTATCTTACTGCTTGCTAGGCAACAACAGAGTGGCCCTCACGTCAGACAACATCTTGCATTTAGCTTTATGATGTCAGCTTGCTAGGCAACAGATTGGCCCTCATGTCAGACAACATCTTGCTTTTGCTTTATGATGTCAGATCATCACTGGTCCAATTGTCCTTGTGGAAGCGGACCACACAGGAGGATGAGATATCAGAAGTTATGCAGTAGGTTGCTATCTCTATTCATGACTGCAAGGCAAGTCGGAGGCGGAATGGCAAATACTCTGAACCACTCAAAGCACTGTGGCCTTTTTGAAAGTGGGATGCAGATACAAAAACAGAGATTATCCTTACCAACAATCCTTCTTGAGTATCAGAGTCCAACATACAGAGTGCAGCGAAAGACGTTAAATGTGCTTCATTCCGTGTGAACGCAACTCTATAGTTCTACAGTGAGATAGTGCATTTCAGCCTCAAAGGAAGCAATATCCCCAAACGGAACATTGGTGGCACCAGGATCTAAAGCAGGCTTAAGAAGCCTTGGATGCAGTCAGTCTTTTATTAACTATCATGACCGACACAATGTGATCCATAATACTTCCATCTTGGCAGAAATTACATTCAAGCACAGGCCCCCACTAGAAGGTAGTTATGACATTCAGGTGCTGAAAACGCCTTTTTAATGCCTAAAGGAATGATTGTGAGCTTTACTTACCATACATATTGGCCAAATGATGCCCTATGCCGGAAGACTGTCTTTTTTTTTTTTTCTTCAGTATCGGCAATGCAGAGACAATTTGTTGCGAAACACTGCCACTGCTGGCCATTCAGTATAATCTGCAGATGGAAAAGTCCACTGTTAGCACATTTACTACAAGCAATACAAAAAATCATGCTTTTTATAAAGGGTAAACAGATCAATACCATGGAGTTTGTATTTTTGTGAAAATCAGCAGCTCATTAGAAAATCAAATCTCGATTTGTTTTTTTAACCTACCATACTACTCTGAGTCTCATGCCTCTTTTGCCAACACGCTCTAAACAACTGTAGAAGGTACATTAGGACATAGATAGAGATCTTTTTGCCAGACAAGTGGCAGCGTACCCCTCTCACTTTATTCGTTTTAGGATATGGTACAACAGTAGCAATTAAGCCAGCTGATAAGTTGAGAGGAAGGGTTATGCTACAGTTAATGGGAATAATAAAAGCTATGAATAGCATGTTCATAATCATCATTTGAGCCAATTTCTAGCAGTTAAGCAATAGTGAAGATGACTCTAATGCTCAAACTCACGCTCGTTCAAATTTAGAGGTCTTATAAAGTGCCCGAATTTTGTACATTTTACCATCATAGCTGTCACTTGGGCGTCCGGTCTACCCTGCTACTCATTTCATTAGCAAGATAAATGTATCTTACTGCTTGCTAGGCGACAACAGAGTGGCCCTCACGTCAGACAACATCTTGTATTTAGCTTTATGATGTCAGCTTGCTAGGCAACAGATTGGCCCTCATGTCAGACAACATCTTGCTTTTGCTTTATGATGTCAGATTATCACTGGTACAATTGTCCTTGTGGAAGCGGACCACACAGGAGGATGAGATATCAGAAGTTATGCAGTAGGTTGCTATCTCTATTCATGACTGCAAGGCAAGTCGGAGGCGGAATGGCAAATACTCTGAACCACTCAAAGCACTGTGGCCTTTTTGAAAGTGGGATGCAGATACAAAAACAGAGATTATCCTTACCAACAGTCCTTCTTGAGTATCAGAGTCCAACATACAGAGTGCAGCTGAAGACGTTAAATGTGCTTCATTCCGTGTGAACGCAACTCTATAGTTCTACAGTGAGATAGTGCATTTCAGCCTCAAAGGAAGCAATATCCCCAAACGGAACATTGGTGGCACCAGGATCTAAAGCAGGCTTAAGAAGCCTTGGATGCAGTCAGTCTTTTATTAACTATCATGACCGACACAATGTGATCCATAATACTTCCATTTTGGCAGAAATTACATTCAAGCACAGGCCCCCACTAGAAGGTAGTGATGACATTCAGGTGCTGAAAATGCCTTTTTAATGCCGAAAGGAATGATTGTGAGCTTTACTTACCATACATATTGGTCAAATGATGCCCTATGCCGGAAGACTGTCTTTTTATTTTTCTTCAGTATCGGCAATGCAGAGACAATTTGTTGCGAAACACTGCCACTGCTGGTCATTCAGTATAATCTGCAGATGGAAAAGTCCACTGTTAGCACATTTACTAAAAGCAATACAAAAAAATCATGCTTTTTATAAAGGGTAAACAGATCAATACTATGGAGTGTGTATTATTGTGAAAATCAGCAGCTCATTAGAAAATCAAATCTCGATTTGTGTTTTTAACCTACCATACTACTCTGAATCTCATGCCTCTTTTGCCAACACGCTCTAAACAACTGTAGAAGGTACATTAGGACATAGATAGAGATCTTTTTGCCAGCCAAGTGGCAGCGTACCCCCCTCACTTTATTTGTTTTAGGATATGGTACAACAGTAGCAATTAAGCCAGCTGATAAGTTGAGAGGTAGGGTTATGCTACAGTTAATGGGAATAATAAAAGCTATGAATAGCATGTTCATAATCATCATTTGAGCCAATTTCTAGCAGTTAAGCAATAGTGAAGATGACTCTAATGCTCAAACTCACGCTCGTTCAAATTTAGAGGTCTTATAAAGTGCCCGAATTTTGTACATTTTACCATCATAGCTGTCACTTGGGCGTCCGGTCTACCCTGCTACTCATTTCATTAGCAAGATAAATGTATCTTACTGCTTGCTAGGCGACAACAGAGTGGCCCTCACGTCAGACAACATCTTGTATTTAGCTTTATGATGTCAGCTTGCTAGGCAACAGATTGGCCCTCATGTCAGACAACATCTTGCTTTTGCTTTATGATGTCAGATTATCACTGGTACAATTGTCCTTGTGGAAGCGGACCACACAGGAGGATGAGATATCAGAAGTTATGCAGTAGGTTGCTATCTCTATTCATGACTGCAAGGCAAGTCGGAGGCGGAATGGCAAATACTCTGAACCACTCAAAGCACTGTGGCCTTTTTGAAAGTGGGATGCAGATACAAAAACAGAGATTATCCTTACCAACAGTCCTTCTTGAGTATCAGAGTCCAACATACAGAGTGCAGCTGAAGACGTCAAATGTGCTTCATTCCGTGTGAACGCAACTCTATAGTTCTACAGTGAGATAGTGCATTTCAGCCTCAAAGGAAGCAATATCCCCAAACGGAACATTGGTGGCACCAGGATCTAAAGCAGGCTTAAGAAGCCTTGGATGCAGTCAGTCTTTTATTAACTATCATGACCGACACAATGTGATCCATAATACTTCCATTTTGGCAGAAATTACATTCAAGCACAGGCCCCCACTAGAAGGTAGTGATGACATTCAGGTGCTGAAAATGCCTTTTTAATGCCGAAAGGAATGATTGTGAGCTTTACTTACCATACATATTGGTCAAATGATGCCCTATGCCGGAAGACTGTCTTTTTATTTTTCTTCAGTATCGGCAATGCAGAGACAATTTGTTGCGAAACACTGCCACTGCTGGTCATTCAGTATAATCTGCAGATGGAAAAGTCCACTGTTAGCACATTTACTAAAAGCAATACAAAAAAATCATGCTTTTTATAAAGGGTAAACAGATCAATACTATGGAGTTTGTATTATTGTGAAAATCAGCAGCTCATTAGAAAATCAAATCTCGATTTGTGTTTTTAACCTACCATACTACTCTGAATCTCATGCCTCTTTTGCCAACACGCTCTAAACAACTGTAGAAGGTACATTAGGACATAGATAGAGATCTTTTTGCCAGCCAAGTGGCAGCGTACCCCCCTCACTTTATTTGTTTTAGGATATGGTACAACAGTAGCAATTAAGCCAGCTGATAAGTTGAGAGGTAGGGTTATGCTACAGTTAATGGGAATAATAAAAGCTATGAATAGCATGTTCATAATCATCATTTGAGCCAATTTCTAGCAGTTAAGCAATAGTGAAGATGACTCTAATGCTCAAACTCACGCTCGTTCAAATTTAGAGGTCTTATAAAGTGCCCGAATTTTGTACATTTTACCATCATATCTGTCACTTGGGCGTCCGGTCTACCCTGCTACTCATTTCATTAGCAAGATAAATGTATCTTACTGCTTGCTAGGCGACAACAGAGTGGCCCTCACGTCAGACAACATCTTGTATTTAGCTTTATGATGTCAGCTTGCTAGGCAACAGATTGGCCCTCATGTCAGACAACATCTTGCTTTTGCTTTATGATGTCAGATTATCACTGGTACAATTGTCCTTGTGGAAGCGGACCACACAGGAGGATGAGATATCAGAAGTTATGCAGTAGGTTGCTATCTCTATTCATGACTGCAAGGCAAGTCGGAGGCGGAATGGCAAATACTCTGAACCACTCAAAGCACTGTGGCCTTTTTGAAAGTGGGATGCAGATACAAAAACAGAGATTATCCTTACCAACAGTCCTTCTTGAGTATCAGAGTCCAACATACAGAGTGCAGCTGAAGACGTCAAATGTGCTTCATTCCGTGTGAACGCAACTCTATAGTTCTACAGTGAGATAGTGCATTTCAGCCTCAAAGGAAGCAATATCCCCAAACGGAACATTGGTGGCACCAGGATCTAAAGCAGGCTTAAGAAGCCTTGGATGCAGTCAGTCTTTTATTAACTATCATGACCGACACAATGTGATCCATAATACTTCCATTTTGGCAGAAATTACATTCAAGCACAGGCCCCCACTAGAAGGTAGTGATGACATTCAGGTGCTGAAAATGCCTTTTTAATGCCGAAAGGAATGATTGTGAGCTTTACTTACCATACATATTGGTCAAATGATGCCCTATGCTGGAAGACTGTCTTTTTTTTTTTCTTCAGTATCGGCAATGCAGAGACAATTTGTTGCGAAACACTGCCACTGCTGGTCATTCAGTATAATCTGCAGATGGAAAAGTCCACTGTTAGCACATTTACTAAAAGCAATACAAAAAAATCATGCTTTTTATAAAGGGTAAACAGATCAATACTATGGAGTTTGTATTATTGTGAAAATCAGCAGCTCATTAGAAAATCAAATCTCGATTTGTGTTTTTAACCTACCATACTACTCTGAATCTCATGCCTCTTTTGCCAACACGCTCTAAACAACTGTAGAAGGTACATTAGGACATAGATAGAGATCTTTTTGCCAGCCAAGTGGCAGCGTACCCCCCTCACTTTATTTGTTTTAGGATATGGTACAACAGTAGCAATTAAGCCAGCTGATAAGTTGAGAGGTAGGGTTATGCTACAGTTAATGGGAATAATAAAAGCTATGAATAGCATGTTCATAATCATCATTTGAGCCAATTCCTAGCAGTTCAGCAATAGTGAAGTTGACTCTAATGCTCAAACTCACGCTCGTTCAAATTTAGAGGTCTTATAAAGTGCCCTAATTTTGTACATTTTACCATCATAGCGGTCACTTGGGCGTCCGGTCTACCCTGCTACTCATTTCATTAGCAAGATAAATGTATCTTACTGCTTGCTAGGCAACAACAGAGTGGCCCTCACGTCAGACAACATCTTGCATTTAGCTTTATGATGTCAGCTTGCTAGGCAACAGATTGGCCCTCATGTCAGACAACATCTTGCATTCGCTTTATGATGTCAGATCATCACTGGTACAATTGTCCTTGTGGAAGCGGACCGCACAGGAGGATGAGATATCAGAAGTTATGCAGTAGGTTGCTATCTCTATTCATGACTGCAAGGCAAGTCGGAGGTGGAATGGCAAATACTCTGAACCACTCAAAGCACTGTGGCCTTTTTGAAAGTGGGATGCAGATACAAAAACAGAGATTATCCTTACCAACAATCCTTCTTGAGTATCAGAGTCCAACATACAGAGTGCAGCGGAAGACGTTAAATGTGCTTCATTCCGTGAGAACGCAACTCTATAGTTCTACAGTGAGATAGTGCATTTCAGCCTCAAAGGAAGCAATGTCCTCAAACGGAACATTGGTGGCACCAGGATCTAAAGCAGGCTTAAGAAGCCTTGGATGCAGTCAGTCTTTTATTAACTATCATGACCGACACAATGTGATCCATAATACTTCCATCTTGGCAGAAATTACATTCAAGCACAGGCCCCCACTAGAAGGTAGTTATGACATTCAGGTGCTGAAACGCCTTTTTAATGCCTAAAGGAATGATTGTGAGCTTTACTTACCATACATATTGGTCAAATGATGCCCCATGCCGGAAGACTGTCTTTTTTTTTTTTCTTCAGTATCGGCAATGCAGAGACAATTTGTTGCGAAACACTGCCACTGCTGGTCATTCAGTATAATCTGCAGATGGAAAAGTCCACTGTTAGCACATTTACTAAAAGCAATACAAAAAAATCATGCTTTTTATAAAGGGTAAACAGATCAATACTATGGAGTTGGTATTATTGTGAAAATCAGCAGCTCATTAGAAAATCAAATCTCGATTTGTGTTTTTAACCTACCATACTACTCTGAGTCTCATGCCTCTTTTGCCAACACGCTCTAAACAACTGTAGAAGGTACATTAGGATATAGAGATCTTTTTGCAAGCCAAGTGGCAGCGTACCACTCTCACTTTATTTGTTTTAGGATATGGTACACCGGTAGCAATTAAGCCAGCTGATAAGTTGAGAGGTAGGGTTATGCTACAGTTAATGGGAATAATAAAAGCTATGAATAGCATGTTCATAATCATGATTTGAGCCAATTCCTAGCAGTTCAGCAATAGTGAAGTTGACTCTAATGCTCAAACTCACGCTCGTTCAAATTTAGAGGTCTTATAAAGTGCCCTAATTTTGTACATTTTACCATCATAGCTGTCACTTGGGCGTCCGGTCTACCCTGCTACTCATTTCATTAGCAAGATAAATGTATCTTACTGCTTGCTAGGCAACAACAGAGTGGCCCTCACGTCAGACAACATCTTGCATTTAGCTTTATGATGTCAGCTTGCTAGGCAACAGATTGGCCCTCATGTCAGACAACATCTTGCTTTTGCTTTATGATGTCAGATCATCACTGGTCCAATTGTCCTTGTGGAAGCGGACCACACAGGAGGATGAGATATCAGAAGTTATGCAGTAGGTTGCTATCTCTATTCATGACTGCAAGGCAAGTCGGAGGCGGAATGGCAAATACTCTGAACCACTCAAAGCACTGTGGCCTTTTTGAAAGTGGGATGCAGATACAAAAACAGAGATTATCCTTACCAACAATCCTTCTTGAGTATCAGAGTCCAACATACAGAGTGCAGCGAAAGACGTTAAATGTGCTTCATTCCGTGTGAACGCAACTCTATAGTTCTACAGTGAGATAGTGCATTTCAGCCTCAAAGGAAGCAATATCCCCAAACGGAACATTGGTGGCACCAGGATCTAAAGCAGGCTTAAGAAGCCTTGGATGCAGTCAGTCTTTTATTAACTATCATGACCGACACAATGTGATCCATAATACTTCCATCTTGGCAGAAATTACATTCAAGCACAGGCCCCCACTAGAAGGTAGTTATGACATTCAGGTGCTGAAAACGCCTTTTTAATGCCTAAAGGAATGATTGTGAGCTTTACTTACCATACATATTGGCCAAATGATGCCCTATGCCGGAAGACTGTCTTTTTTTTTTTTTCTTCAGTATCGGCAATGCAGAGACAATTTGTTGCGAAACACTGCCACTGCTGGCCATTCAGTATAATCTGCAGATGGAAAAGTCCACTGTTAGCACATTTACTACAAGCAATACAAAAAATCATGCTTTTTATAAAGGGTAAACAGATCAATACCATGGAGTTTGTATTTTTGTGAAAATCAGCAGCTCATTAGAAAATCAAATCTCGATTTGTTTTTTTAACCTACCATACTACTCTGAGTCTCATGCCTCTTTTGCCAACACGCTCTAAACAACTGTAGAAGGTACATTAGGACATAGATAGAGATCTTTTTGCCAGCCAAGTGGCAGCGTACCCCTCTCACTTTATTCGTTTTAGGATATGGTACAACAGTAGCAATTAAGCCAGCTGATAAGTTGAGAGGTAGGGTTATGCTACAGTTAATGGGAATAATAAAAGCTATGAATAGCATGTTCATAATCATCATTTGAGCCAATTTCTAGCAGTTAAGCAATAGTGAAGATGACTCTAATGCTCAAACTCACGCTCGTTCAAATTTAGAGGTCTTATAAAGTGCCCGAAATTTGTACATTTTACCATCATAGCTGTCACTTGGGCGTCCGGTCTACCCTGCTACTCATTTCATTAGCAAGATAAATGTATCTTACTGCTTGCTAGGCAACAACAGAGTGGCCCTCACGTCAGACAACATCTTGTATTTAGCTTTATGATGTCAGCTTGCTAGGCAACAGATTGGCCCTCATGTCAGACAACATCTTGCTTTTGCTTTATGATGTCAGATTATCACTGGTACAATTGTCCTTGTGGAAGCGGACCACACAGGAGGATGAGATATCAGAAGTTATGCAGTAGGTTGCTATCTCTATTCATGACTGCAAGGCAAGTCGGAGGCGGAATGGCAAATACTCTGAACCACTCAAAGCACTGTGGCCTTTTTGAAAGTGGGATGCAGATACAAAAACAGAGATTATCCTTACCAACAGTCCTTCTTGAGTATCAGAGTCCAACATACAGAGTGCAGCTGAAGACGTTAAATGTGCTTCATTCCGTGTGAACGCAACTCTATAGTTCTACAGTGAGATAGTGCATTTCAGCCTCAAAGGAAGCAATATCCCCAAACGGAACATTGGTGGCACCAGGATCTAAAGCAGGCTTAAGAAGCCTTGGATGCAGTCAGTCTTTTATTAACTATCATGACCGACACAATGTGATCCATAATACTTCCATTTTGGCAGAAATTACATTCAAGCACAGGCCCCCACTAGAAGGTAGTGATGACATTCAGGTGCTGAAAATGCCTTTTTAATGCCGAAAGGAATGATTGTGAGCTTTACTTACCATACATATTGGTCAAATGATGCCCTATGCCGGAAGACTGTCTTTTTATTTTTCTTCAGTATCGGCAATGCAGAGACAATTTGTTGCGAAACACTGCCACTGCTGGTCATTCAGTATAATCTGCAGATGGAAAAGTCCACTGTTAGCACATTTACTAAAAGCAATACAAAAAAATCATGCTTTTTATAAAGGGTAAACAGATCAATACTATGGAGTTTGTATTATTGTGAAAATCAGCAGCTCATTAGAAAATCAAATCTCGATTTGTGTTTTTAACCTACCATACTACTCTGAATCTCATGCCTCTTTTGCCAACACGCTCTAAACAACTGTAGAAGGTACATTAGGACATAGATAGAGATCTTTTTGCCAGCCAAGTGGCAGCGTACCCCCCTCACTTTATTTGTTTTAGGATATGGTACAACAGTAGCAATTAAGCCAGCTGATAAGTTGAGAGGTAGGGTTATGCTACAGTTAATGGGAATAATAAAAGCTATGAATAGCATGTTCATAATCATCATTTGAGCCAATTTCTAGCAGTTAAGCAATAGTGAAGATGACTCTAATGCTCAAACTCACGCTCGTTCAAATTTAGAGGTCTTATAAAGTGCCCGAATTTTGTACATTTTACCATCATAGCTGTCACTTGGGCGTCCGGTCTACCCTGCTACTCATTTCATTAGCAAGATAAATGTATCTTACTGCTTGCTAGGCGACAACAGAGTGGCCCTCACGTCAGACAACATCTTGTATTTAGCTTTATGATGTCAGCTTGCTAGGCAACAGATTGGCCCTCATGTCAGACAACATCTTGCTTTTGCTTTATGATGTCAGATTATCACTGGTACAATTGTCCTTGTGGAAGCGGACCACACAGGAGGATGAGATATCAGAAGTTATGCAGTAGGTTGCTATCTCTATTCATGACTGCAAGGCAAGTCGGAGGCGGAATGGCAAATACTCTGAACCACTCAAAGCACTGTGGCCTTTTTGAAAGTGGGATGCAGATACAAAAACAGAGATTATCCTTACCAACAGTCCTTCTTGAGTATCAGAGTCCAACATACAGAGTGCAGCTGAAGACGTCAAATGTGCTTCATTCCGTGTGAACGCAACTCTATAGTTCTACAGTGAGATAGTGCATTTCAGCCTCAAAGGAAGCAATATCCCCAAACGGAACATTGGTGGCACCAGGATCTAAAGCAGGCTTAAGAAGCCTTGGATGCAGTCAGTCTTTTATTAACTATCATGACCGACACAATGTGATCCATAATACTTCCATTTTGGCAGAAATTACATTCAAGCACAGGCCCCCACTAGAAGGTAGTGATGACATTCAGGTGCTGAAAATGCCTTTTTAATGCCGAAAGGAATGATTGTGAGCTTTACTTACCATACATATTGGTCAAATGATGCCCTATGCTGGAAGACTGTCTTTTTTTTTTTCTTCAGTATCGGCAATGCAGAGACAATTTGTTGCGAAACACTGCCACTGCTGGTCATTCAGTATAATCTGCAGATGGAAAAGTCCACTGTTAGAACATTTACTACAAGCAATACAAAAAATCATGCTTTTTATAAAGGGTAAACAGATCAATACTATGGAGTTTGTATTATTGTGAAAATCAGCAACTCATTAGAAAATCAAATCTCGATTTGTGTTTTTAACCTACCATACTACTCTGAATCTCATGCCTCTTTTGCCAACACGCTCTAAACAACTGTAGAAGGTACATTAGGACATAGATAGAGATCTTTTTGCCAGCCAAGTGGCAGCGTACCCCCCTCACTTTATTTGTTTTAGGATATGGTACAACAGTAGCAATTAAGCCAGCTGATAAGTTGAGAGGTAGGGTTATGCTACAGTTAATGGGAATAATAAAAGCTATGAATAGCATGTTCATAATCATCATTTGAGCCAATTCCTAGCAGTTCAGCAATAGTGAAGTTGACTCTAATGCTCAAACTCACGCTCGTTCAAATTTAGAGGTCTTATAAAGTGCCCTAATTTTGTACATTTTACCATCATAGCGGTCACTTGGGCGTCCGGTCTACCCTGCTACTCATTTCATTAGCAAGATAAATGTATCTTACTGCTTGCTAGGCAACAACAGAGTGGCCCTCACGTCAGACAACATCTTGCATTTAGCTTTATGATGTCAGCTTGCTAGGCAACAGATTGGCCCTCATGTCAGACAACATCTTGCATTCGCTTTATGATGTCAGATCATCACTGGTACAATTGTCCTTGTGGAAGCGGACCGCACAGGAGGATGAGATATCAGAAGTTATGCAGTAGGTTGCTATCTCTATTCATGACTGCAAGGCAAGTCGGAGGTGGAATGGCAAATACTCTGAACCACTCAAAGCACTGTGGCCTTTTTGAAAGTGGGATGCAGATACAAAAACAGAGATTATCCTTACCAACAATCCTTCTTGAGTATCAGAGTCCAACATACAGAGTGCAGCGGAAGACGTTAAATGTGCTTCATTCCGTGAGAACGCAACTCTATAGTTCTACAGTGAGATAGTGCATTTCAGCCTCAAAGGAAGCAATGTCCTCAAACGGAACATTGGTGGCACCAGGATCTAAAGCAGGCTTAAGAAGCCTTGGATGCAGTCAGTCTTTTATTAACTATCATGACCGACACAATGTGATCCATAATACTTCCATCTTGGCAGAAATTACATTCAAGCACAGGCCCCCCACTAGAAGGTAGTTATGACATTCAGGTGCTGAAACGCCTTTTTAATGCCTAAAGGAATGATTGTGAGCTTTACTTACCATACATATTGGTCAAATGATGCCCCATGCCGGAAGACTGTCTTTTTTTTTTTTCTTCAGTATCGGCAATGCAGAGACAATTTGTTGCGAAACACTGCCACTGCTGGTCATTCAGTATAATCTGCAGATGGAAAAGTCCACTGTTAGCACATTTACTAAAAGCAATACAAAAAAATCATGCTTTTTATAAAGGGTAAACAGATCAATACTATGGAGTTGGTATTATTGTGAAAATCAGCAGCTCATTAGAAAATCAAATCTCGATTTGTGTTTTTAACCTACCATACTACTCTGAGTCTCATGCCTCTTTTGCCAACACGCTCTAAACAACTGTAGAAGGTACATTAGGATATAGAGATCTTTTTGCAAGCCAAGTGGCAGCGTACCACTCTCACTTTATTTGTTTTAGGATATGGTACACCAGTAGCAATTAAGCCAGCTGATAAGTTGAGAGGTAGGGTTATGCTACAGTTAATGGGAATAATAAAAGCTATGAATAGCATGTTCATAATCATGATTTGAGCCAATTCCTAGCAGTTCAGCAATAGTGAAGTTGACTCTAATGCTCAAACTCACGCTCGTTCAAATTTAGAGGTCTTATAAAGTGCCCTAATTTTGTACATTTTACCATCATAGCTGTCACTTGGGCGTCCGGTCTACCCTGCTACTCATTTCATTAGCAAGATAAATGTATCTTACTGCTTGCTAGGCAACAACAGAGTGGCCCTCACGTCAGACAACATCTTGCATTTAGCTTTATGATGTCAGCTTGCTAGGCAACAGATTGGCCCTCATGTCAGACAACATCTTGCTTTTGCTTTATGATGTCAGATCATCACTGGTCCAATTGTCCTTGTGGAAGCGGACCACACAGGAGGATGAGATATCAGAAGTTATGCAGTAGGTTGCTATCTCTATTCATGACTGCAAGGCAAGTCGGAGGCGGAATGGCAAATACTCTGAACCACTCAAAGCACTGTGGCCTTTTTGAAAGTGGGATGCAGATACAAAAACAGAGATTATCCTTACCAACAATCCTTCTTGAGTATCAGAGTCCAACATACAGAGTGCAGCGGAAGACGTTAAATGTGCTTCATTCCGTGTGAACGCAACTCTATAGTTCTACAGTGAGATAGTGCATTTCAGCCTCAAAGGAAGCAATGTCCTCAAACGGAACATTGGTGGCACTAGGATCTAAAGCAGGCTTAAGAAGCCTTGGATGCAGTCAGTCTTTTATTAACTATCATGACCGACACAATGTGATCCATAATACTTCCATCTTGGCAGAAATTACATTCAAGCACAGGCCCCCACTAGAAGGTAGTTATGACATTCAGGTGCTGAAAACGCCTTTTTAATGCCTAAAGGAATGATTGTGAGCTTTACTTACCATACATATTGGCCAAATGATGCCCTATGCCGGAAGACTGTCTTTTTTTTTTTTTCTTCAGTATCGGCAATGCAGAGACAATTTGTTGCGAAACACTGCCACTGCTGGTCATTCAGTATAATCTGCAGATGGAAAAGTCCACTGTTAGCACATTTACTACAAGCAATACAAAAAATCATGCTTTTTATAAAGGGTAAACAGATCAATACCATGGAGTTTGTATTATTGTGAAAATCAGCAGCTCATTAGAAAATCAAATCTCGATTTGTTTTTTTAACCTACCATACTACTCTGAGTCTCATGCCTCTTTTGCCAACACGCTCTAAACAACTGTAGAAGGTACATTAGGACATAGATAGAGATCTTTTTGCCAGCCAAGTGGCAGCGTACCCCTCTCACTTTATTTGTTTTAGGATATGGTACAACA
Organism: Lissotriton vulgaris; assembly: GCF_964263255.1. Taxonomy (NCBI): domain Eukaryota; kingdom Metazoa; phylum Chordata; class Amphibia; order Caudata; family Salamandridae; genus Lissotriton; species Lissotriton vulgaris. The sequence continues at coordinate 237,988,141 of NC_141700.1, read as the reverse complement.
GTAGCAATTAAGCCAGCTGATAAGTTGAGAGGTAGGGTTATGCTACAGTTAATGGGAATAATAAAAGCTATGAATAGCATGTTCATAATCATCATTTGAGCCAATTCCTAGCAGTTCAGCAATAGTGAAGTTGACTCTAATGCTCAAACTCTCGCTCGTTCAAATTTAGAGGTCTTATAAAGTGCCCTAATTTTGTACATTTTACCATCATAGCTGTCACTTGGGCGTCCGGTCTACCCTGCTACTCATTTCATTAGCAAGATAAATGTATCTTACTGCTTGCTAGGCAACAACAGAGTGGCCCTCACGTCAGACAACATCTTGCATTTAGCTTTATGATGTCAGCTTGCTAGGCAACAGATTGGCCCTCATGTCAGACAACATCTTGCTTTTGCTTTATGATGTCAGATCATCACTGGTCCAATTGTCCTTGTGGAAGCGGACCACACAGGAGGATGAGATATCAGAAGTTATGCAGTAGGTTGCTATCTCTATTCATGACTGCAAGGCAAGTCGGAGGCGGAATGGCAAATACTCTGAACTACTCAAAGCACTGTGGCCTTTTTGAAAGTGGGATGCAGATACAAAAACAGAGATTATCCTTACCAACAATCCTTCTTGAGTATCAGAGTCCAACATACAGAGTGCAGCGGAAGACGTTAAATGTGCTTCATTCCGTGTGAACGCAACTCTATAGTTCTACAGTGAGATAGTGCATTTCAGCCTCAAAGGAAGCAATATCCCCAAACGGAACATTGGTGGCACCAGGATCTAAAGCAGGCTTAAGAAGCCTTGGATGCAGTCAGTCTTTTATTAACTATCATGACCGACACAATGTGATCCATAATACTTCCATCTTGGCAGAAATTACATTCAAGCACAGGCCCCCACTAGAAGGTAGTTATGACATTCAGGTGCTGAAAACGCCTTTTTAATGCCTAAAGGAATGATTGTGAGCTTTACTTACCATACATATTGGCCAAATGATGCCCTATGCCGGAAGACTGTCTTTTTTTTTTTTTCTTCAGTATCGGCAATGCAGAGACAATTTGTTGCGAAACACTGCCACTGCTGGTCATTCAGTATAATCTGCAGATGGAAAAGTCCACTGTTAGCACATTTACTACAAGCAATACAAAAAATCATGCTTTTTATAAAGGGTAAACAGATCAATACCATGGAGTTTGTATTATTGTGAAAATCAGCAGCTCATTAGAAAATCAAATCTCGATTTGTTTTTTTAACCTACCATACTACTCTGAGTCTCATGCCTCTTTTGCCAACACGCTCTAAACAACTGTAGAAGGTACATTAGGACATAGATAGAGATCTTTTTGCCAGCCAAGTGGCAGCGTACCCCTCTCACTTTATTTGTTTTAGGATATGGTACAACAGTAGCAATTAAGCCAGCTGATAAGTTGAGAGGTAGGGTTATGCTACAGTTAATGGGAATAATAAAAGCTATGAATAGCATGTTCATAATCATCATTTGAGCCAATTCCTAGCAGTTCAGCAATAGTGAAGTTGACTCTAATGCTCAAACTCACGCTCGTTCAAATTTAGAGGTCTTATAAAGTGCCCTAATTTTGTACATTTTACCATCATAGCTGTCACTTGGGCGTCCGGTCTACCCTGCTACTCATTTCATTAGCAAGATAAATGTATCTTACTGCTTGCTAGGCAACAACAGAGTGGCCCTCACGTCAGACAACATCTTGCATTTAGTTTTATGATGTCAGCTTGCTAGGCAACAGATTGGCCCTCATGTCAGACAACATCTTGCATTCGCTTTATGATGTCAGATCATCACTGGTACAATTGTCCTTGTGGAAGCGGACCGCACAGGAGGATGAGATATCAGAAGTTATGCAGTAGGTTGCTATCTCTATTCATGACTGCAAGGCAAGTCGGAGGTGGAATGGCAAATACTCTGAACCACTCAAAGCACTGTGGCCTTTTTGAAAGTGGGATGCAGATACAAAAACAGAGATTATCCTTACCAACAATCCTTCTTGAGTATCAGAGTCCAACATACAGAGTGCAGCGGAAGACGTTAAATGTGCTTCATTCCGTGAGAACGCAACTCTATAGTTCTACAGTGAGATAGTGCATTTCAGCCTCAAAGGAAGCAATGTCCTCAAACGGAACATTGGTGGCACCAGGATCTAAAGCAGGCTTAAGAAGCCTTGGATGCAGTCAGTCTTTTATTAACTATCATGACCGACACAATGTGATCCATAATACTTCCATCTTGGCAGAAATTTCATTCAAGCACAGGCCCCCACTAGAAGGTAGTTATGACATTCAGGTGCTGAAACGCCTTTTTAATGCCTAAAGGAATGATTGTGAGCTTTACTTACCATACATATTGGTCAAATGATGCCCCATGCCGGAAGACTGTCTTTTTTTTTTTTCTTCAGTATCGGCAATGCAGAGACAATTTGTTGCGAAACACTGCCACTGCTGGTCATTCAGTATAATCTGCAGATGGAAAAGTCCACTGTTAGCACATTTACTAAAAGCAATACAAAAAAATCATGCTTTTTATAAAGGGTAAACAGATCAATACTATGGAGTTGGTATTATTGTGAAAATCAGCAGCTCATTAGAAAATCAAATCTCGATTTGTGTTTTTAACCTACCATACTACTCTGAGTCTCATGCCTCTTTTGCCAACACGCTCTAAACAACTGTAGAAGGTACATTAGGACATAGAGATCTTTTTGCAAGCCAAGTGGCAGCGTACCCCTCTCACTTTATTTGTTTTAGGATATGGTACAACAGTAGCAATTAAGCCAGCTGATAAGTTGAGAGGTAGGGTTATGCTACAGTTAATGGGAATAATAAAAGCTATGAATAGCATGTTCATAATCATCATTTGAGCCAATTCCTAGCAGTTCAGCAATAGTGAAGTTGACTCTAATGCTCAAACTCACGCTCGTTCAAATTTAGAGGTCTTATAAAGTGCCCTAATTTTGTACATTTTACCATCATAGCTGTCACTTGGGCGTCCGGTCTACCCTGCTACTCATTTCATTAGCAAGATAAATGTATCTTACTGCTTGCTAGGCAACAACAGAGTGGCCCTCACGTCAGACAACATCTTGCATTTAGCTTTATGATGTCAGCTTGCTAGGCAACAGATTGGCCCTCATGTCAGACAACATCTTGCTTTTGCTTTATGATGTCAGATCATCACTGGTCCAATTGTCCTTGTGGAAGCGGACCACACAGGAGGATGAGATATCAGAAGTTATGCAGTAGGTTGCTATCTCTATTCATGACTGCAAGGCAAGTCGGAGGCGGAATGGCAAATACTCTGAACCACTCAAAGCACTGTGGCCTTTTTGAAAGTGGGATGCAGATACAAAAACAGAGATTATCCTTACCAACAATCCTTCTTGAGTATCAGAGTCCAACATACAGAGTGCAGCGGAAGACGTTAAATGTGCTTCATTCCGTGTGAACGCAACTCTATAGTTCTACAGTGAGATAGTGCATTTCAGCCTCAAAGGAAGCAATATCCCCAAACGGAACATTGGTGGCACCAGGATCTAAAGCAGGCTTAAGAAGCCTTGGATGCAGTCAGTCTTTTATTAACTATCATGACCGACACAATGTGATCCATAATACTTCCATCTTGGCAGAAATTACATTCAAGCACAGGCCCCCACTAGAAGGTAGTTATGACATTCAGGTGCTGAAAACGCCTTTTTAATGCCTAAAGGAATGATTGTGAGCTTTACTTACCATACATATTGGCCAAATGATGCCCTATGCCGGAAGACTGTCTTTTTTTTTTTTTCTTCAGTATCGGCAATGCAGAGACAATTTGTTGCGAAACACTGCCACTGCTGGCCATTCAGTATAATCTGCAGATGGAAAAGTCCACTGTTAGCACATTTACTACAAGCAATACAAAAAATCATGCTTTTTATAAAGGGTAAACAGATCAATACCATGGAGTTTGTATTTTTGTGAAAATCAGCAGCTCATTAGAAAATCAAATCTCGATTTGTTTTTTTAACCTACCATACTACTCTGAGTCTCATGCCTCTTTTGCCAACACGCTCTAAACAACTGTAGAAGGTACATTAGGACATAGATAGAGATCTTTTTGCCAGCCAAGTGGCAGCGTACCCCTCTCACTTTATTCGTTTTAGGATATGGTACAACAGTAGCAATTAAGCCAGCTGATAAGTTGAGAGGTAGGGTTATGCTACAGTTAATGGGAATAATAAAAGCTATGAATAGCATGTTCATAATCATCATTTGAGCCAATTTCTAGCAGTTAAGCAATAGTGAAGATGACTCTAATGCTCAAACTCACGCTCGTTCAAATTTAGAGGTCTTATAAAGTGCCCGAATTTTGTACATTTTACCATCATAGCTGTCACTTGGGCGTCCGGTCTACCCTGCTACTCATTTCATTAGCAAGATAAATGTATCTTACTGCTTGCTAGGCGACAACAGAGTGGCCCTCACGTCAGACAACATCTTGTATTTAGCTTTATGATGTCAGCTTGCTAGGCAACAGATTGGCCCTCATGTCAGACAACATCTTGCTTTTGCTTTATGATGTCAGATTATCACTGGTACAATTGTCCTTGTGGAAGCGGACCACACAGGAGGATGAGATATCAGAAGTTATGCAGTAGGTTGCTATCTCTATTCATGACTGCAAGGCAAGTCGGAGGCGGAATGGCAAATACTCTGAACCACTCAAAGCACTGTGGCCTTTTTGAAAGTGGGATGCAGATACAAAAACAGAGATTATCCTTACCAACAGTCCTTCTTGAGTATCAGAGTCCAACATACAGAGTGCAGCTGAAGACGTTAAATGTGCTTCATTCCGTGTGAACGCAACTCTATAGTTCTACAGTGAGATAGTGCATTTCAGCCTCAAAGGAAGCAATATCCCCAAACGGAACATTGGTGGCACCAGGATCTAAAGCAGGCTTAAGAAGCCTTGGATGCAGTCAGTCTTTTATTAACTATCATGACCGACACAATGTGATCCATAATACTTCCATTTTGGCAGAAATTACATTCAAGCACAGGCCCCCACTAGAAGGTAGTGATGACATTCAGGTGCTGAAAATGCCTTTTTAATGCCGAAAGGAATGATTGTGAGCTTTACTTACCATACATATTGGTCAAATGATGCCCTATGCCGGAAGACTGTCTTTTTATTTTTCTTCAGTATCGGCAATGCAGAGACAATTTGTTGCGAAACACTGCCACTGCTGGTCATTCAGTATAATCTGCAGATGGAAAAGTCCACTGTTAGCACATTTACTAAAAGCAATACAAAAAAATCATGCTTTTTATAAAGGGTAAACAGATCAATACTATGGAGTTTGTATTATTGTGAAAATCAGCAGCTCATTAGAAAATCAAATCTCGATTTGTGTTTTTAACCTACCATACTACTCTGAATCTCATGCCTCTTTTGCCAACACGCTCTAAACAACTGTAGAAGGTACATTAGGACATAGATAGAGATCTTTTTGCCAGCCAAGTGGCAGCGTACCCCCCTCACTTTATTTGTTTTAGGATATGGTACAACAGTAGCAATTAAGCCAGCTGATAAGTTGAGAGGTAGGGTTATGCTACAGTTAATGGGAATAATAAAAGCTATGAATAGCATGTTCATAATCATCATTTGAGCCAATTTCTAGCAGTTAAGCAATAGTGAAGATGACTCTAATGCTCAAACTCACGCTCGTTCAAATTTAGAGGTCTTATAAAGTGCCCGAATTTTGTACATTTTACCATCATAGCTGTCACTTGGGCGTCCGGTCTACCCTGCTACTCATTTCATTAGCAAGATAAATGTATCTTACTGCTTGCTAGGCGACAACAGAGTGGCCCTCACGTCAGACAACATCTTGTATTTAGCTTTATGATGTCAGCTTGCTAGGCAACAGATTGGCCCTCATGTCAGACAACATCTTGCTTTTGCTTTATGATGTCAGATTATCACTGGTACAATTGTCCTTGTGGAAGCGGACCACACAGGAGGATGAGATATCAGAAGTTATGCAGTAGGTTGCTATCTCTATTCATGACTGCAAGGCAAGTCGGAGGCGGAATGGCAAATACTCTGAACCACTCAAAGCACTGTGGCCTTTTTGAAAGTGGGATGCAGATACAAAAACAGAGATTATCCTTACCAACAGTCCTTCTTGAGTATCAGAGTCCAACATACAGAGTGCAGCTGAAGACATCAAATGTGCTTCATTCCGTGTGAACGCAACTCTATAGTTCTACAGTGAGATAGTGCATTTCAGCCTCAAAGGAAGCAATATCCCCAAACGGAACATTGGTGGCACCAGGATCTAAAGCAGGCTTAAGAAGCCTTGGATGCAGTCAGTCTTTTATTAACTATCATGACCGACACAATGTGATCCATAATACTTCCATTTTGGCAGAAATTACATTCAAGCACAGGCCCCCACTAGAAGGTAGTGATGACATTCAGGTGCTGAAAATGCCTTTTTAATGCCGAAAGGAATGATTGTGAGCTTTACTTACCATACATATTGGTCAAATGATGCCCTATGCTGGAAGACTGTCTTTTTTTTTTTCTTCAGTATCGGCAATGCAGAGACAATTTGTTGCGAAACACTGCCACTGCTGGTCATTCAGTATAATCTGCAGATGGAAAAGTCCACTGTTAGCACATTTACTAAAAGCAATACAAAAAAATCATGCTTTTTATAAAGGGTAAACAGATCAATACTATGGAGTTTGTATTATTGTGAAAATCAGCAGCTCATTAGAAAATCAAATCTCGATTTGTGTTTTTAACCTACCATACTACTCTGAATCTCATGCCTCTTTTGCCAACACGCTCTAAACAACTGTAGAAGGTACATTAGGACATAGATAGAGATCTTTTTGCCAGCCAAGTGGCAGCGTACCCCCCTCACTTTATTTGTTTTAGGATATGGTACAACAGTAGCAATTAAGCCAGCTGATAAGTTGAGAGGTAGGGTTATGCTACAGTTAATGGGAATAATAAAAGCTATGAATAGCATGTTCATAATCATCATTTGAGCCAATTCCTAGCAGTTCAGCAATAGTGAAGTTGACTCTAATGCTCAAACTCACGCTCGTTCAAATTTAGAGGTCTTATAAAGTGCCCTAATTTTGTACATTTTACCATCATAGCGGTCACTTGGGCGTCCGGTCTACCCTGCTACTCATTTCATTAGCAAGATAAATGTATCTTACTGCTTGCTAGGCAACAACAGAGTGGCCCTCACGTCAGACAACATCTTGCATTTAGCTTTATGATGTCAGCTTGCTAGGCAACAGATTGGCCCTCATGTCAGACAACATCTTGCATTCGCTTTATGATGTCAGATCATCACTGGTACAATTGTCCTTGTGGAAGCGGACCGCACAGGAGGATGAGATATCAGAAGTTATGCAGTAGGTTGCTATCTCTATTCATGACTGCAAGGCAAGTCGGAGGTGGAATGGCAAATACTCTGAACCACTCAAAGCACTGTGGCCTTTTTGAAAGTGGGATGCAGATACAAAAACAGAGATTATCCTTACCAACAATCCTTCTTGAGTATCAGAGTCCAACATACAGAGTGCAGCGGAAGACGTTAAATGTGCTTCATTCCGTGAGAACGCAACTCTATAGTTCTACAGTGAGATAGTGCATTTCAGCCTCAAAGGAAGCAATGTCCTCAAACGGAACATTGGTGGCACCAGGATCTAAAGCAGGCTTAAGAAGCCTTGGATGCAGTCAGTCTTTTATTAACTATCATGACCGACACAATGTGATCCATAATACTTCCATCTTGGCAGAAATTACATTCAAGCACAGGCCCCCCACTAGAAGGTAGTTATGACATTCAGGTGCTGAAACGCCTTTTTAATGCCTAAAGGAATGATTGTGAGCTTTACTTACCATACATATTGGTCAAATGATGCCCCATGCCGGAAGACTGTCTTTTTTTTTTTTCTTCAGTATCGGCAATGCAGAGACAATTTGTTGCGAAACACTGCCACTGCTGGTCATTCAGTATAATCTGCAGATGGAAAAGTCCACTGTTAGCACATTTACTAAAAGCAATACAAAAAAATCATGCTTTTTATAAAGGGTAAACAGATCAATACTATGGAGTTGGTATTATTGTGAAAATCAGCAGCTCATTAGAAAATCAAATCTCGATTTGTGTTTTTAACCTACCATACTACTCTGAGTCTCATGCCTCTTTTGCCAACACGCTCTAAACAACTGTAGAAGGTACATTAGGATATAGAGATCTTTTTGCAAGCCAAGTGGCAGCGTACCACTCTCACTTTATTTGTTTTAGGATATGGTACACCAGTAGCAATTAAGCCAGCTGATAAGTTGAGAGGTAGGGTTATGCTACAGTTAATGGGAATAATAAAAGCTATGAATAGCATGTTCATAATCATGATTTGAGCCAATTCCTAGCAGTTCAGCAATAGTGAAGTTGACTCTAATGCTCAAACTCACGCTCGTTCAAATTTAGAGGTCTTATAAAGTGCCCTAATTTTGTACATTTTACCATCATAGCTGTCACTTGGGCGTCCGGTCTACCCTGCTACTCATTTCATTAGCAAGATAAATGTATCTTACTGCTTGCTAGGCAACAACAGAGTGGCCCTCACGTCAGACAACATCTTGCATTTAGCTTTATGATGTCAGCTTGCTAGGCAACAGATTGGCCCTCATGTCAGACAACATCTTGCTTTTGCTTTATGATGTCAGATCATCACTGGTCCAATTGTCCTTGTGGAAGCGGACCACACAGGAGGATGAGATATCAGAAGTTATGCAGTAGGTTGCTATCTCTATTCATGACTGCAAGGCAAGTCGGAGGCGGAATGGCAAATACTCTGAACCACTCAAAGCACTGTGGCCTTTTTGAAAGTGGGATGCAGATACAAAAACAGAGATTATCCTTACCAACAATCCTTCTTGAGTATCAGAGTCCAACATACAGAGTGCAGCGGAAGACGTTAAATGTGCTTCATTCCGTGTGAACGCAACTCTATAGTTCTACAGTGAGATAGTGCATTTCAGCCTCAAAGGAAGCAATGTCCTCAAACGGAACATTGGTGGCACTAGGATCTAAAGCAGGCTTAAGAAGCCTTGGATGCAGTCAGTCTTTTATTAACTATCATGACCGACACAATGTGATCCATAATACTTCCATCTTGGCAGAAATTACATTCAAGCACAGGCCCCCACTAGAAGGTAGTTATGACATTCAGGTGCTGAAAACGCCTTTTTAATGCCTAAAGGAATGATTGTGAGCTTTACTTACCATACATATTGGCCAAATGATGCCCTATGCCGGAAGACTGTCTTTTTTTTTTTTTCTTCAGTATCGGCAATGCAGAGACAATTTGTTGCGAAACACTGCCACTGCTGGTCATTCAGTATAATCTGCAGATGGAAAAGTCCACTGTTAGCACATTTACTACAAGCAATACAAAAAATCATGCTTTTTATAAAGGGTAAACAGATCAATACCATGGAGTTTGTATTATTGTGAAAATCAGCAGCTCATTAGAAAATCAAATCTCGATTTGTTTTTTTAACCTACCATACTACTCTGAGTCTCATGCCTCTTTTGCCAACACGCTCTAAACAACTGTAGAAGGTACATTAGGACATAGATAGAGATCTTTTTGCCAGCCAAGTGGCAGCGTACCCCTCTCACTTTATTTGTTTTAGGATATGGTACAACAGTAGCAATTAAGCCAGCTGATAAGTTGAGAGGTAGGGTTATGCTACAGTTAATGGGAATAATAAAAGCTATGAATAGCATGTTCATAATCATCATTTGAGCCAATTCCTAGCAGTTCAGCAATAGTGAAGTTGACTCTAATGCTCAAACTCTCGCTCGTTCAAATTTAGAGGTCTTATAAAGTGCCCTAATTTTGTACATTTTACCATCATAGCTGTCACTTGGGCGTCCGGTCTACCCTGCTACTCATTTCATTAGCAAGATAAATGTATCTTACTGCTTGCTAGGCAACAACAGAGTGGCCCTCACGTCAGACAACATCTTGCATTTAGCTTTATGATGTCAGCTTGCTAGGCAACAGATTGGCCCTCATGTCAGACAACATCTTGCTTTTGCTTTATGATGTCAGATCATCACTGGTCCAATTGTCCTTGTGGAAGCGGACCACACAGGAGGATGAGATATCAGAAGTTATGCAGTAGGTTGCTATCTCTATTCATGACTGCAAGGCAAGTCGGAGGCGGAATGGCAAATACTCTGAACTACTCAAAGCACTGTGGCCTTTTTGAAAGTGGGATGCAGATACAAAAACAGAGATTATCCTTACCAACAATCCTTCTTGAGTATCAGAGTCCAACATACAGAGTGCAGCGGAAGACGTTAAATGTGCTTCATTCCGTGTGAACGCAACTCTATAGTTCTACAGTGAGATAGTGCATTTCAGCCTCAAAGGAAGCAATATCCCCAAACGGAACATTGGTGGCACCAGGATCTAAAGCAGGCTTAAGAAGCCTTGGATGCAGTCAGTCTTTTATTAACTATCATGACCGACACAATGTGATCCATAATACTTCCATCTTGGCAGAAATTACATTCAAGCACAGGCCCCCACTAGAAGGTAGTTATGACATTCAGGTGCTGAAAACGCCTTTTTAATGCCTAAAGGAATGATTGTGAGCTTTACTTACCATACATATTGGCCAAATGATGCCCTATGCCGGAAGACTGTCTTTTTTTTTTTTTCTTCAGTATCGGCAATGCAGAGACAATTTGTTGCGAAACACTGCCACTGCTGGTCATTCAGTATAATCTGCAGATGGAAAAGTCCACTGTTAGCACATTTACTACAAGCAATACAAAAAATCATGCTTTTTATAAAGGGTAAACAGATCAATACCATGGAGTTTGTATTATTGTGAAAATCAGCAGCTCATTAGAAAATCAAATCTCGATTTGTTTTTTTAACCTACCATACTACTCTGAGTCTCATGCCTCTTTTGCCAACACGCTCTAAACAACTGTAGAAGGTACATTAGGACATAGATAGAGATCTTTTTGCCAGCCAAGTGGCAGCGTACCCCTCTCACTTTATTTGTTTTAGGATATGGTACAACAGTAGCAATTAAGCCAGCTGATAAGTTGAGAGGTAGGGTTATGCTACAGTTAATGGGAATAATAAAAGCTATGAATAGCATGTTCATAATCATCATTTGAGCCAATTCCTAGCAGTTCAGCAATAGTGAAGTTGACTCTAATGCTCAAACTCACGCTCGTTCAAATTTAGAGGTCTTATAAAGTGCCCTAATTTTGTACATTTTACCATCATAGCTGTCACTTGGGCGTCCGGTCTACCCTGCTACTCATTTCATTAGCAAGATAAATGTATCTTACTGCTTGCTAGGCAACAACAGAGTGGCCCTCACGTCAGACAACATCTTGCATTTAGTTTTATGATGTCAGCTTGCTAGGCAACAGATTGGCCCTCATGTCAGACAACATCTTGCATTCGCTTTATGATGTCAGATCATCACTGGTACAATTGTCCTTGTGGAAGCGGACCGCACAGGAGGATGAGATATCAGAAGTTATGCAGTAGGTTGCTATCTCTATTCATGACTGCAAGGCAAGTCGGAGGTGGAATGGCAAATACTCTGAACCACTCAAAGCACTGTGGCCTTTTTGAAAGTGGGATGCAGATACAAAAACAGAGATTATCCTTACCAACAATCCTTCTTGAGTATCAGAGTCCAACATACAGAGTGCAGCGGAAGACGTTAAATGTGCTTCATTCCGTGAGAACGCAACTCTATAGTTCTACAGTGAGATAGTGCATTTCAGCCTCAAAGGAAGCAATGTCCTCAAACGGAACATTGGTGGCACCAGGATCTAAAGCAGGCTTAAGAAGCCTTGGATGCAGTCAGTCTTTTATTAACTATCATGACCGACACAATGTGATCCATAATACTTCCATCTTGGCAGAAATTTCATTCAAGCACAGGCCCCCACTAGAAGGTAGTTATGACATTCAGGTGCTGAAACGCCTTTTTAATGCCTAAAGGAATGATTGTGAGCTTTACTTACCATACATATTGGTCAAATGATGCCCCATGCCGGAAGACTGTCTTTTTTTTTTTTCTTCAGTATCGGCAATGCAGAGACAATTTGTTGCGAAACACTGCCACTGCTGGTCATTCAGTATAATCTGCAGATGGAAAAGTCCACTGTTAGCACATTTACTAAAAGCAATACAAAAAAATCATGCTTTTTATAAAGGGTAAACAGATCAATACTATGGAGTTGGTATTATTGTGAAAATCAGCAGCTCATTAGAAAATCAAATCTCGATTTGTGTTTTTAACCTACCATACTACTCTGAGTCTCATGCCTCTTTTGCCAACACGCTCTAAACAACTGTAGAAGGTACATTAGGACATAGAGATCTTTTTGCAAGCCAAGTGGCAGCGTACCCCTCTCACTTTATTTGTTTTAGGATATGGTACAACAGTAGCAATTAAGCCAGCTGATAAGTTGAGAGGTAGGGTTATGCTACAGTTAATGGGAATAATAAAAGCTATGAATAGCATGTTCATAATCATCATTTGAGCCAATTCCTAGCAGTTCAGCAATAGTGAAGTTGACTCTAATGCTCAAACTCACGCTCGTTCAAATTTAGAGGTCTTATAAAGTGCCCTAATTTTGTACATTTTACCATCATAGCTGTCACTTGGGCGTCCGGTCTACCCTGCTACTCATTTCATTAGCAAGATAAATGTATCTTACTGCTTGCTAGGCAACAACAGAGTGGCCCTCACGTCAGACAACATCTTGCATTTAGCTTTATGATGTCAGCTTGCTAGGCAACAGATTGGCCCTCATGTCAGACAACATCTTGCTTTTGCTTTATGATGTCAGATCATCACTGGTCCAATTGTCCTTGTGGAAGCGGACCACACAGGAGGATGAGATATCAGAAGTTATGCAGTAGGTTGCTATCTCTATTCATGACTGCAAGGCAAGTCGGAGGCGGAATGGCAAATACTCTGAACCACTCAAAGCACTGTGGCCTTTTTGAAAGTGGGATGCAGATACAAAAACAGAGATTATCCTTACCAACAATCCTTCTTGAGTATCAGAGTCCAACATACAGAGTGCAGCGGAAGACGTTAAATGTGCTTCATTCCGTGTGAACGCAACTCTATAGTTCTACAGTGAGATAGTGCATTTCAGCCTCAAAGGAAGCAATATCCCCAAACGGAACATTGGTGGCACCAGGATCTAAAGCAGGCTTAAGAAGCCTTGGATGCAGTCAGTCTTTTATTAACTATCATGACCGACACAATGTGATCCATAATACTTCCATCTTGGCAGAAATTACATTCAAGCACAGGCCCCCACTAGAAGGTAGTTATGACATTCAGGTGCTGAAAACGCCTTTTTAATGCCTAAAGGAATGATTGTGAGCTTTACTTACCATACATATTGGCCAAATGATGCCCTATGCCGGAAGACTGTCTTTTTTTTTTTTTCTTCAGTATCGGCAATGCAGAGACAATTTGTTGCGAAACACTGCCACTGCTGGCCATTCAGTATAATCTGCAGATGGAAAAGTCCACTGTTAGCACATTTACTACAAGCAATACAAAAAATCATGCTTTTTATAAAGGGTAAACAGATCAATACCATGGAGTTTGTATTTTGTGAAAATCAGCAGCTCATTAGAAAATCAAATCTCGATTTGTTTTTTTAACCTACCATACTACTCTGAGTCTCATGCCTCTTTTGCCAACACGCTCTAAACAACTGTAGAAGGTACATTAGGACATAGATAGAGATCTTTTTGCCAGCCAAGTGGCAGCGTACCCCTCTCACTTTATTCGTTTTAGGATATGGTACAACAGTAGCAATTAAGCCAGCTGATAAGTTGAGAGGTAGGGTTATGCTACAGTTAATGGGAATAATAAAAGCTATGAATAGCATGTTCATAATCATCATTTGAGCCAATTTCTAGCAGTTAAGCAATAGTGAAGATGACTCTAATGCTCAAACTCACGCTCGTTCAAATTTAGAGGTCTTATAAAGTGCCCGAATTTTGTACATTTTACCATCATAGCTGTCACTTGGGCGTCCGGTCTACCCTGCTACTCATTTCATTAGCAAGATAAATGTATCTTACTGCTTGCTAGGCGACAACAGAGTGGCCCTCACGTCAGACAACATCTTGTATTTAGCTTTATGATGTCAGCTTGCTAGGCAACAGATTGGCCCTCATGTCAGACAACATCTTGCTTTTGCTTTATGATGTCAGATTATCACTGGTACAATTGTCCTTGTGGAAGCGGACCACACAGGAGGATGAGATATCAGAAGTTATGCAGTAGGTTGCTATCTCTATTCATGACTGCAAGGCAAGTCGGAGGCGGAATGGCAAATACTCTGAACCACTCAAAGCACTGTGGCCTTTTTGAAAGTGGGATGCAGATACAAAAACAGAGATTATCCTTACCAACAGTCCTTCTTGAGTATCAGAGTCCAACATACAGAGTGCAGCTGAAGACGTTAAATGTGCTTCATTCCGTGTGAACGCAACTCTATAGTTCTACAGTGAGATAGTGCATTTCAGCCTCAAAGGAAGCAATATCCCCAAACGGAACATTGGTGGCACCAGGATCTAAAGCAGGCTTAAGAAGCCTTGGATGCAGTCAGTCTTTTATTAACTATCATGACCGACACAATGTGATCCATAATACTTCCATTTTGGCAGAAATTACATTCAAGCACAGGCCCCCACTAGAAGGTAGTGATGACATTCAGGTGCTGAAAATGCCTTTTTAATGCCGAAAGGAATGATTGTGAGCTTTACTTACCATACATATTGGTCAAATGATGCCCTATGCCGGAAGACTGTCTTTTTTTTTTTCTTCAGTATCGGCAATGCAGAGACAATTTGTTGCGAAACACTGCCACTGCTGGTCATTCAGTATAATCTGCAGATGGAAAAGTCCACTGTTAGCACATTTACTAAAAGCAATACAAAAAAATCATGCTTTTTATAAAGGGTAAACAGATCAATACTATGGAGTTTGTATTATTGTGAAAATCAGCAGCTCATTAGAAAATCAAATCTCGATTTGTGTTTTTAACCTACCATACTACTCTGAATCTCATGCCTCTTTTGCCAACACGCTCTAAACAACTGTAGAAGGTACATTAGGACATAGATAGAGATCTTTTTGCCAGCCAAGTGGCAGCGTACCCCCCTCACTTTATTTGTTTTAGGATATGGTACAACAGTAGCAATTAAGCCAGCTGATAAGTTGAGAGGTAGGGTTATGCTACAGTTAATGGGAATAATAAAAGCTATGAATAGCATGTTCATAATCATCATTTGAGCCAATTTCTAGCAGTTAAGCAATAGTGAAGATGACTCTAATGCTCAAACTCACGCTCGTTCAAATTTAGAGGTCTTATAAAGTGCCCGAATTTTGTACATTTTACCATCATAGCTGTCACTTGGGCGTCCGGTCTACCCTGCTACTCATTTCATTAGCAAGATAAATGTATCTTACTGCTTGCTAGGCGACAACAGAGTGGCCCTCACGTCAGACAACATCTTGTATTTAGCTTTATGATGTCAGCTTGCTAGGCAACAGATTGGCCCTCATGTCAGACAACATCTTGCTTTTGCTTTATGATGTCAGATTATCACTGGTACAATTGTCCTTGTGGAAGCGGACCACACAGGAGGATGAGATATCAGAAGTTATGCAGTAGGTTGCTATCTCTATTCATGACTGCAAGGCAAGTCGGAGGCGGAATGGCAAATACTCTGAACCACTCAAAGCACTGTGGCCTTTTTGAAAGTGGGATGCAGATACAAAAACAGAGATTATCCTTACCAACAGTCCTTCTTGAGTATCAGAGTCCAACATACAGAGTGCAGCTGAAGACGTTAAATGTGCTTCATTCCGTGTGAACGCAACTCTATAGTTCTACAGTGAGATAGTGCATTTCAGCCTCAAAGGAAGCAATATCCCCAAACGGAACATTGGTGGCACCAGGATCTAAAGCAGGCTTAAGAAGCCTTGGATGCAGTCAGTCTTTTATTAACTATCATGACCGACACAATGTGATCCATAATACTTCCATTTTGGCAGAAATTACATTCAAGCACAGGCCCCCACTAGAAGGTAGTGATGACATTCAGGTGCTGAAAATGCCTTTTTAATGCCGAAAGGAATGATTGTGAGCTTTACTTACCATACATATTGGTCAAATGATGCCCTATATGCTGGAAGACTGTCTTTTTTTTTTTCTTCAGTATCTGCAATGCAGAGACAATTTGTTGCGAAACACTGCCACTGCTGGTCATTCAGTATAATCTGCAGATGGAAAAGTCCACTGTTAGCACATTTACTAAAAGCAATACAAAAAAATCATGCTTTTTATAAAGGGTAAACAGATCAATACTATGGAGTTTGTATTATTGTGAAAATCAGCAGCTCATTAGAAAATCAAATCTCGATTTGTGTTTTTAACCTACCATACTACTCTGAATCTCATGCCTCTTTTGCCAACACGCTCTAAACAACTGTAGAAGGTACATTAGGACATAGATAGAGATCTTTTTGCCAGCCAAGTGGCAGCGTACCCCCCTCACTTTATTTGTTTTAGGATATGGTACACCGGTAGCAATTAAGCCAGCTGATAAGTTGAGAGGTAGGGTTATGCTACAGTTAATGGGAATAATAAAAGCTATGAATAGCATGTTCATAATCATGATTTGAGCCAATTCCTAGCAGTTCAGCAATAGTGAAGTTGACTCTAATGCTCAAACTCACGCTCGTTCAAATTTAGAGGTCTTATAAAGTGCCCTAATTTTGTACATTTTACCATCATAGCTGTCACTTGGGCGTCCGGTCTACCCTGCTACTCATTTCATTAGCAAGATAAATGTATCTTACTGCTTGCTAGGCAACAACAGAGTGGCCCTCACGTCAGACAACATCTTGCATTTAGCTTTATGATGTCAGCTTGCTAGGCAACAGATTGGCCCTCATGTCAGACAACATCTTGCTTTTGCTTTATGATGTCAGATCATCACTGGTCCAATTGTCCTTGTGGAAGCGGACCACACAGGAGGATGAGATATCAGAAGTTATGCAGTAGGTTGCTATCTCTATTCATGACTGCAAGGCAAGTCGGAGGCGGAATGGCAAATACTCTGAACTACTCAAAGCACTGTGGCCTTTTTGAAAGTGGGATGCAGATACAAAAACAGAGATTATCCTTACCAACAATCCTTCTTGAGTATCAGAGTCCAACATACAGAGTGCAGCGGAAGACGTTAAATGTGCTTCATTCCGTGTGAACGCAACTCTATAGTTCTACAGTGAGATAGTGCATTTCAGCCTCAAAGGAAGCAATATCCCCAAACGGAACATTGGTGGCACCAGGATCTAAAGCAGGCTTAAGAAGCCTTGGATGCAGTCAGTCTTTTATTAACTATCATGACCGACACAATGTGATCCATAATACTTCCATCTTGGCAGAAATTACATTCAAGCACAGGCCCCCACTAGAAGGTAGTTATGACATTCAGGTGCTGAAAACGCCTTTTTAATGCCTAAAGGAATGATTGTGAGCTTTACTTACCATACATATTGGCCAAATGATGCCCTATGCCGGAAGACTGTCTTTTTTTTTTTTTCTTCAGTATCGGCAATGCAGAGACAATTTGTTGCGAAACACTGCCACTGCTGGTCATTCAGTATAATCTGCAGATGGAAAAGTCCACTGTTAGCACATTTACTACAAGCAATACAAAAAATCATGCTTTTTATAAAGGGTAAACAGATCAATACCATGGAGTTTGTATTTTTGTGAAAATCAGCAGCTCATTAGAAAATCAAATCTCGATTTGTTTTTTTAACCTACCATACTACTCTGAGTCTCATGCCTCTTTTGCCAACACGCTCTAAACAACTGTAGAAGGTACATTAGGACATAGATAGAGATCTTTTTGCCAGCCAAGTGGCAGCGTACCCCTCTCACTTTATTCGTTTTAGGATATGGTACAACAGTAGCAATTAAGCCAGCTGATAAGTTGAGAGGTAGGGTTATGCTACAGTTAATGGGAATAATAAAAGCTATGAATAGCATGTTCATAATCATCATTTGAGCCAATTTCTAGCAGTTAAGCAATAGTGAAGATGACTCTAATGCTCAAACTCACGCTCGTTCAAATTTAGAGGTCTTATAAAGTGCCCGAATTTTGTACATTTTACCATCATAGCTGTCACTTGGGCGTCCGGTCTACCCTGCTACTCATTTCATTAGCAAGATAAATGTATCTTACTGCTTGCTAGGCGACAACAGAGTGGCCCTCACGTCAGACAACATCTTGTATTTAGCTTTATGATGTCAGCTTGCTAGGCAACAGATTGGCCCTCATGTCAGACAACATCTTGCTTTTGCTTTATGATGTCAGATTATCACTGGTACAATTGTCCTTGTGGAAGCGGACCACACAGGAGGATGAGATATCAGAAGTTATGCAGTAGGTTGCTATCTCTATTCATGACTGCAAGGCAAGTCGGAGGCGGAATGGCAAATACTCTGAACCACTCAAAGCACTGTGGCCTTTTTGAAAGTGGGATGCAGATACAAAAACAGAGATTATCCTTACCAACAGTCCTTCTTGAGTATCAGAGTCCAACATACAGAGTGCAGCTGAAGACGTTAAATGTGCTTCATTCCGTGTGAACGCAACTCTATAGTTCTACAGTGAGATAGTGCATTTCAGCCTCAAAGGAAGCAATATCCCCAAACGGAACATTGGTGGCACCAGGATCTAAAGCAGGCTTAAGAAGCCTTGGATGCAGTCAGTCTTTTATTAACTATCATGACCGACACAATGTGATCCATAATACTTCCATTTTGGCAGAAATTACATTCAAGCACAGGCCCCCACTAGAAGGTAGTGATGACATTCAGGTGCTGAAAATGCCTTTTTAATGCCGAAAGGAATGATTGTGAGCTTTACTTACCATACATATTGGTCAAATGATGCCCTATGCCGGAAGACTGTCTTTTTTTTTTTCTTCAGTATCGGCAATGCAGAGACAATTTGTTGCGAAACACTGCCACTGCTGGTCATTCAGTATAATCTGCAGATGGAAAAGTCCACTGTTAGCACATTTACTAAAAGCAATACAAAAAAATCATGCTTTTTATAAAGGGTAAACAGATCAATACTATGGAGTTTGTATTATTGTGAAAATCAGCAGCTCATTAGAAAATCAAATCTCGATTTGTGTTTTTAACCTACCATACTACTCTGAATCTCATGCCTCTTTTGCCAACACGCTCTAAACAACTGTAGAAGGTACATTAGGACATAGATAGAGATCTTTTTGCCAGCCAAGTGGCAGCGTACCCCCCTCACTTTATTTGTTTTAGGATATGGTACAACAGTAGCAATTAAGCCAGCTGATAAGTTGAGAGGTAGGGTTATGCTACAGTTAATGGGAATAATAAAAGCTATGAATAGCATGTTCATAATCATCATTTGAGCCAATTTCTAGCAGTTAAGCAATAGTGAAGATGACTCTAATGCTCAAACTCACGCTCGTTCAAATTTAGAGGTCTTATAAAGTGCCCGAATTTTGTACATTTTACCATCATAGCTGTCACTTGGGCGTCCGGTCTACCCTGCTACTCATTTCATTAGCAAGATAAATGTATCTTACTGCTTGCTAGGCGACAACAGAGTGGCCCTCACGTCAGACAACATCTTGTATTTAGCTTTATGATGTCAGCTTGCTAGGCAACAGATTGGCCCTCATGTCAGACAACATCTTGCTTTTGCTTTATGATGTCAGATTATCACTGGTACAATTGTCCTTGTGGAAGCGGACCACACAGGAGGATGAGATATCAGAAGTTATGCAGTAGGTTGCTATCTCTATTCATGACTGCAAGGCAAGTCGGAGGCGGAATGGCAAATACTCTGAACCACTCAAAGCACTGTGGCCTTTTTGAAAGTGGGATGCAGATACAAAAACAGAGATTATCCTTACCAACAGTCCTTCTTGAGTATCAGAGTCCAACATACAGAGTGCAGCTGAAGACGTTAAATGTGCTTCATTCCGTGTGAACGCAACTCTATAGTTCTACAGTGAGATAGTGCATTTCAGCCTCAAAGGAAGCAATATCCCCAAACGGAACATTGGTGGCACCAGGATCTAAAGCAGGCTTAAGAAGCCTTGGATGCAGTCAGTCTTTTATTAACTATCATGACCGACACAATGTGATCCATAATACTTCCATTTTGGCAGAAATTACATTCAAGCACAGGCCCCCACTAGAAGGTAGTGATGACATTCAGGTGCTGAAAATGCCTTTTTAATGCCGAAAGGAATGATTGTGAGCTTTACTTACCATACATATTGGTCAAATGATGCCCTATATGCTGGAAGACTGTCTTTTTTTTTTTCTTCAGTATCTGCAATGCAGAGACAATTTGTTGCGAAACACTGCCACTGCTGGTCATTCAGTATAATCTGCAGATGGAAAAGTCCACTGTTAGCACATTTACTAAAAGCAATACAAAAAAATCATGCTTTTTATAAAGGGTAAACAGATCAATACTATGGAGTTTGTATTATTGTGAAAATCAGCAGCTCATTAGAAAATCAAATCTCGATTTGTGTTTTTAACCTACCATACTACTCTGAATCTCATGCCTCTTTTGCCAACACGCTCTAAACAACTGTAGAAGGTACATTAGGACATAGATAGAGATCTTTTTGCCAGCCAAGTGGCAGCGTACCCCCCTCACTTTATTTGTTTTAGGATATGGTACACCGGTAGCAATTAAGCCAGCTGATAAGTTGAGAGGTAGGGTTATGCTACAGTTAATGGGAATAATAAAAGCTATGAATAGCATGTTCATAATCATGATTTGAGCCAATTCCTAGCAGTTCAGCAATAGTGAAGTTGACTCTAATGCTCAAACTCACGCTCGTTCAAATTTAGAGGTCTTATAAAGTGCCCTAATTTTGTACATTTTACCATCATAGCTGTCACTTGGGCGTCCGGTCTACCCTGCTACTCATTTCATTAGCAAGATAAATGTATCTTACTGCTTGCTAGGCAACAACAGAGTGGCCCTCACGTCAGACAACATCTTGCATTTAGCTTTATGATGTCAGCTTGCTAGGCAACAGATTGGCCCTCATGTCAGACAACATCTTGCTTTTGCTTTATGATGTCAGATCATCACTGGTCCAATTGTCCTTGTGGAAGCGGACCACACAGGAGGATGAGATATCAGAAGTTATGCAGTAGGTTGCTATCTCTATTCATGACTGCAAGGCAAGTCGGAGGCGGAATGGCAAATACTCTGAACTACTCAAAGCACTGTGGCCTTTTTGAAAGTGGGATGCAGATACAAAAACAGAGATTATCCTTACCAACAATCCTTCTTGAGTATCAGAGTCCAACATACAGAGTGCAGCGGAAGACGTTAAATGTGCTTCATTCCGTGTGAACGCAACTCTATAGTTCTACAGTGAGATAGTGCATTTCAGCCTCAAAGGAAGCAATATCCCCAAACGGAACATTGGTGGCACCAGGATCTAAAGCAGGCTTAAGAAGCCTTGGATGCAGTCAGTCTTTTATTAACTATCATGACCGACACAATGTGATCCATAATACTTCCATCTTGGCAGAAATTACATTCAAGCACAGGCCCCCACTAGAAGGTAGTTATGACATTCAGGTGCTGAAAACGCCTTTTTAATGCCTAAAGGAATGATTGTGAGCTTTACTTACCATACATATTGGCCAAATGATGCCCTATGCCGGAAGACTGTCTTTTTTTTTTTTTCTTCAGTATCGGCAATGCAGAGACAATTTGTTGCGAAACACTGCCACTGCTGGTCATTCAGTATAATCTGCAGATGGAAAAGTCCACTGTTAGCACATTTACTACAAGCAATACAAAAAATCATGCTTTTTATAAAGGGTAAACAGATCAATACCATGGAGTTTGTATTTTTGTGAAAATCAGCAGCTCATTAGAAAATCAAATCTCGATTTGTTTTTTTAACCTACCATACTACTCTGAGTCTCATGCCTCTTTTGCCAACACGCTCTAAACAACTGTAGAAGGTACATTAGGACATAGATAGAGATCTTTTTGCCAGCCAAGTGGCAGCGTACCCCTCTCACTTTATTCGTTTTAGGATATGGTACAACAGTAGCAATTAAGCCAGCTGATAAGTTGAGAGGTAGGGTTATGCTACAGTTAATGGGAATAATAAAAGCTATGAATAGCATGTTCATAATCATCATTTGAGCCAATTTCTAGCAGTTAAGCAATAGTGAAGATGACTCTAATGCTCAAACTCACGCTCGTTCAAATTTAGAGGTCTTATAAAGTGCCCGAATTTTGTACATTTTACCATCATAGCTGTCACTTGGGCGTCCGGTCTACCCTGCTACTCATTTCATTAGCAAGATAAATGTATCTTACTGCTTGCTAGGCGACAACAGAGTGGCCCTCACGTCAGACAACATCTTGTATTTAGCTTTATGATGTCAGCTTGCTAGGCAACAGATTGGCCCTCATGTCAGACAACATCTTGCTTTTGCTTTATGATGTCAGATTATCACTGGTACAATTGTCCTTGTGGAAGCGGACCACACAGGAGGATGAGATATCAGAAGTTATGCAGTAGGTTGCTATCTCTATTCATGACTGCAAGGCAAGTCGGAGGCGGAATGGCAAATACTCTGAACCACTCAAAGCACTGTGGCCTTTTTGAAAGTGGGATGCAGATACAAAAACAGAGATTATCCTTACCAACAGTCCTTCTTGAGTATCAGAGTCCAACATACAGAGTGCAGCTGAAGACGTTAAATGTGCTTCATTCCGTGTGAACGCAACTCTATAGTTCTACAGTGAGATAGTGCATTTCAGCCTCAAAGGAAGCAATATCCCCAAACGGAACATTGGTGGCACCAGGATCTAAAGCAGGCTTAAGAAGCCTTGGATGCAGTCAGTCTTTTATTAACTATCATGACCGACACAATGTGATCCATAATACTTCCATTTTGGCAGAAATTACATTCAAGCACAGGCCCCCACTAGAAGGTAGTGATGACATTCAGGTGCTGAAAATGCCTTTTTAATGCCGAAAGGAATGATTGTGAGCTTTACTTACCATACATATTGGTCAAATGATGCCCTATGCCGGAAGACTGTCTTTTTTTTTTTCTTCAGTATCGGCAATGCAGAGACAATTTGTTGCGAAACACTGCCACTGCTGGTCATTCAGTATAATCTGCAGATGGAAAAGTCCACTGTTAGCACATTTACTAAAAGCAATACAAAAAAATCATGCTTTTTATAAAGGGTAAACAGATCAATACTATGGAGTTTGTATTATTGTGAAAATCAGCAGCTCATTAGAAAATCAAATCTCGATTTGTGTTTTTAACCTACCATACTACTCTGAATCTCATGCCTCTTTTGCCAACACGCTCTAAACAACTGTAGAAGGTACATTAGGACATAGATAGAGATCTTTTTGCCAGCCAAGTGGCAGCGTACCCCCCTCACTTTATTTGTTTTAGGATATGGTACAACAGTAGCAATTAAGCCAGCTGATAAGTTGAGAGGTAGGGTTATGCTACAGTTAATGGGAATAATAAAAGCTATGAATAGCATGTTCATAATCATCATTTGAGCCAATTTCTAGCAGTTAAGCAATAGTGAAGATGACTCTAATGCTCAAACTCACGCTCGTTCAAATTTAGAGGTCTTATAAAGTGCCCGAATTTTGTACATTTTACCATCATAGCTGTCACTTGGGCGTCCGGTCTACCCTGCTACTCATTTCATTAGCAAGATAAATGTATCTTACTGCTTGCTAGGCGACAACAGAGTGGCCCTCACGTCAGACAACATCTTGTATTTAGCTTTATGATGTCAGCTTGCTAGGCAACAGATTGGCCCTCATGTCAGACAACATCTTGCTTTTGCTTTATGATGTCAGATTATCACTGGTACAATTGTCCTTGTGGAAGCGGACCACACAGGAGGATGAGATATCAGAAGTTATGCAGTAGGTTGCTATCTCTATTCATGACTGCAAGGCAAGTCGGAGGCGGAATGGCAAATACTCTGAACCACTCAAAGCACTGTGGCCTTTTTGAAAGTGGGATGCAGATACAAAAACAGAGATTATCCTTACCAACAGTCCTTCTTGAGTATCAGAGTCCAACATACAGAGTGCAGCTGAAGACGTTAAATGTGCTTCATTCCGTGTGAACGCAACTCTATAGTTCTACAGTGAGATAGTGCATTTCAGCCTCAAAGGAAGCAATATCCCCAAACGGAACATTGGTGGCACCAGGATCTAAAGCAGGCTTAAGAAGCCTTGGATGCAGTCAGTCTTTTATTAACTATCATGACCGACACAATGTGATCCATAATACTTCCATTTTGGCAGAAATTACATTCAAGCACAGGCCCCCACTAGAAGGTAGTGATGACATTCAGGTGCTGAAAATGCCTTTTTAATGCCGAAAGGAATGATTGTGAGCTTTACTTACCATACATATTGGTCAAATGATGCCCTATGCTGGAAGACTGTCTTTTTTTTTTTCTTCAGTATCTGCAATGCAGAGACAATTTGTTGCGAAACACTGCCACTGCTGGTCATTCAGTATAATCTGCAGATGGAAAAGTCCACTGTTAGCACATTTACTAAAAGCAATACAAAAAAATCATGCTTTTTATAAAGGGTAAACAGATCAATACTATGGAGTTTGTATTATTGTGAAAATCAGCAGCTCATTAGAAAATCAAATCTCGATTTGTGTTTTTAACCTACCATACTACTCTGAATCTCATGCCTCTTTTGCCAACACGCTCTAAACAACTGTAGAAGGTACATTAGGACATAGATAGAGATCTTTTTGCCAGCCAAGTGGCAGCGTACCCCCCTCACTTTATTTGTTTTAGGATATGGTACACCGGTAGCAATTAAGCCAGCTGATAAGTTGAGAGGTAGGGTTATGCTACAGTTAATGGGAATAATAAAAGCTATGAATAGCATGTTCATAATCATGATTTGAGCCAATTCCTAGCAGTTCAGCAATAGTGAAGTTGACTCTAATGCTCAAACTCACGCTCGTTCAAATTTAGAGGTCTTATAAAGTGCCCTAATTTTGTACATTTTACCATCATAGCTGTCACTTGGGCGTCCGGTCTACCCTGCTACTCATTTCATTAGCAAGATAAATGTATCTTACTGCTTGCTAGGCAACAACAGAGTGGCCCTCACGTCAGACAACATCTTGCATTTAGCTTTATGATGTCAGCTTGCTAGGCAACAGATTGGCCCTCATGTCAGACAACATCTTGCTTTTGCTTTATGATGTCAGATCATCACTGGTCCAATTGTCCTTGTGGAAGCGGACCACACAGGAGGATGAGATATCAGAAGTTATGCAGTAGGTTGCTATCTCTATTCATGACTGCAAGGCAAGTCGGAGGCGGAATGGCAAATACTCTGAACTACTCAAAGCACTGTGGCCTTTTTGAAAGTGGGATGCAGATACAAAAACAGAGATTATCCTTACCAACAATCCTTCTTGAGTATCAGAGTCCAACATACAGAGTGCAGCGGAAGACGTTAAATGTGCTTCATTCCGTGTGAACGCAACTCTATAGTTCTACAGTGAGATAGTGCATTTCAGCCTCAAAGGAAGCAATATCCCCAAACGGAACATTGGTGGCACCAGGATCTAAAGCAGGCTTAAGAAGCCTTGGATGCAGTCAGTCTTTTATTAACTATCATGACCGACACAATGTGATCCATAATACTTCCATCTTGGCAGAAATTACATTCAAGCACAGGCCCCCACTAGAAGGTAGTTATGACATTCAGGTGCTGAAAACGCCTTTTTAATGCCTAAAGGAATGATTGTGAGCTTTACTTACCATACATATTGGCCAAATGATGCCCTATGCCGGAAGACTGTCTTTTTTTTTTTTTCTTCAGTATCGGCAATGCAGAGACAATTTGTTGCGAAACACTGCCACTGCTGGTCATTCAGTATAATCTGCAGATGGAAAAGTCCACTGTTAGCACATTTACTAAAAGCAATACAAAAAAATCATGCTTTTTATAAAGGGTAAACAGATCAATACTATGGAGTTTGTATTATTGTGAAAATCAGCAGCTCATTAGAAAATCAAATCTCGATTTGTGTTTTTAACCTACCATACTACTCTGAATCTCATGCCTCTTTTGCCAACACGCTCTAAACAACTGTAGAAGGTACATTAGGACATAGATAGAGATCTTTTTGCCAGCCAAGTGGCAGCGTACCCCCCTCACTTTATTTGTTTTAGGATATGGTACAACAGTAGCAATTAAGCCAGCTGATAAGTTGAGAGGTAGGGTTATGCTACAGTTAATGGGAATAATAAAAGCTATGAATAGCATGTTCATAATCATCATTTGAGCCAATTTCTAGCAGTTAAGCAATAGTGAAGATGACTCTAATGCTCAAACTCACGCTCGTTCAAATTTAGAGGTCTTATAAAGTGCCCGAATTTTGTACATTTTACCATCATAGCTGTCACTTGGGCGTCCGGTCTACCCTGCTACTCATTTCATTAGCAAGATAAATGTATCTTACTGCTTGCTAGGCGACAACAGAGTGGCCCTCACGTCAGACAACATCTTGTATTTAGCTTTATGATGTCAGCTTGCTAGGCAACAGATTGGCCCTCATGTCAGACAACATCTTGCTTTTGCTTTATGATGTCAGATTATCACTGGTACAATTGTCCTTGTGGAAGCGGACCACACAGGAGGATGAGATATCAGAAGTTATGCAGTAGGTTGCTATCTCTATTCATGACTGCAAGGCAAGTCGGAGGCGGAATGGCAAATACTCTGAACCACTCAAAGCACTGTGGCCTTTTTGAAAGTGGGATGCAGATACAAAAACAGAGATTATCCTTACCAACAGTCCTTCTTGAGTATCAGAGTCCAACATACAGAGTGCAGCTGAAGACGTTAAATGTGCTTCATTCCGTGTGAACGCAACTCTATAGTTCTACAGTGAGATAGTGCATTTCAGCCTCAAAGGAAGCAATATCCCCAAACGGAACATTGGTGGCACCAGGATCTAAAGCAGGCTTAAGAAGCCTTGGATGCAGTCAGTCTTTTATTAACTATCATGACCGACACAATGTGATCCATAATACTTCCATTTTGGCAGAAATTACATTCAAGCACAGGCCCCCACTAGAAGGTAGTGATGACATTCAGGTGCTGAAAATGCCTTTTTAATGCCGAAAGGAATGATTGTGAGCTTTACTTACCATACATATTGGTCAAATGATGCCCTATGCTGGAAGACTGTCTTTTTTTTTTTCTTCAGTATCTGCAATGCAGAGACAATTTGTTGCGAAACACTGCCACTGCTGGTCATTCAGTATAATCTGCAGATGGAAAAGTCCACTGTTAGCACATTTACTAAAAGCAATACAAAAAAATCATGCTTTTTATAAAGGGTAAACAGATCAATACTATGGAGTTTGTATTATTGTGAAAATCAGCAGCTCATTAGAAAATCAAATCTCGATTTGTGTTTTTAACCTACCATACTACTCTGAATCTCATGCCTCTTTTGCCAACACGCTCTAAACAACTGTAGAAGGTACATTAGGACATAGATAGAGATCTTTTTGCCAGCCAAGTGGCAGCGTACCCCCCTCACTTTATTTGTTTTAGGATATGGTACACCGGTAGCAATTAAGCCAGCTGATAAGTTGAGAGGTAGGGTTATGCTACAGTTAATGGGAATAATAAAAGCTATGAATAGCATGTTCATAATCATGATTTGAGCCAATTCCTAGCAGTTCAGCAATAGTGAAGTTGACTCTAATGCTCAAACTCACGCTCGTTCAAATTTAGAGGTCTTATAAAGTGCCCTAATTTTGTACATTTTACCATCATAGCTGTCACTTGGGCGTCCGGTCTACCCTGCTACTCATTTCATTAGCAAGATAAATGTATCTTACTGCTTGCTAGGCAACAACAGAGTGGCCCTCACGTCAGACAACATCTTGCATTTAGCTTTATGATGTCAGCTTGCTAGGCAACAGATTGGCCCTCATGTCAGACAACATCTTGCTTTTGCTTTATGATGTCAGATCATCACTGGTCCAATTGTCCTTGTGGAAGCGGACCACACAGGAGGATGAGATATCAGAAGTTATGCAGTAGGTTGCTATCTCTATTCATGACTGCAAGGCAAGTCGGAGGCGGAATGGCAAATACTCTGAACTACTCAAAGCACTGTGGCCTTTTTGAAAGTGGGATGCAGATACAAAAACAGAGATTATCCTTACCAACAATCCTTCTTGAGTATCAGAGTCCAACATACAGAGTGCAGCGGAAGACGTTAAATGTGCTTCATTCCGTGTGAACGCAACTCTATAGTTCTACAGTGAGATAGTGCATTTCAGCCTCAAAGGAAGCAATATCCCCAAACGGAACATTGGTGGCACCAGGATCTAAAGCAGGCTTAAGAAGCCTTGGATGCAGTCAGTCTTTTATTAACTATCATGACCGACACAATGTGATCCATAATACTTCCATCTTGGCAGAAATTACATTCAAGCACAGGCCCCCACTAGAAGGTAGTTATGACATTCAGGTGCTGAAAACGCCTTTTTAATGCCTAAAGGAATGATTGTGAGCTTTACTTACCATACATATTGGCCAAATGATGCCCTATGCCGGAAGACTGTCTTTTTTTTTTTTTCTTCAGTATCGGCAATGCAGAGACAATTTGTTGCGAAACACTGCCACTGCTGGTCATTCAGTATAATCTGCAGATGGAAAAGTCCACTGTTAGCACATTTACTACAAGCAATACAAAAAATCATGCTTTTTATAAAGGGTAAACAGATCAATACCATGGAGTTTGTATTATTGTGAAAATCAGCAGCTCATTAGAAAATCAAATCTCGATTTGTTTTTTTAACCTACCATACTACTCTGAGTCTCATGCCTCTTTTGCCAACACGCTCTAAACAACTGTAGAAGGTACATTAGGACATAGATAGAGATCTTTTTGCCAGCCAAGTGGCAGCGTACCCCTCTCACTTTATTTGTTTTAGGATATGGTACAACAGTAGCAATTAAGCCAGCTGATAAGTTGAGAGGTAGGGTTATGCTACAGTTAATGGGAATAATAAAAGCTATGAATAGCATGTTCATAATCATGATTTGAGCCAATTCCTAGCAGTTCAGCAATAGTGAAGTTGACTCTAATGCTCAAACTCACGCTCGTTCAAATTTAGAGGTCTTATAAAGTGCCCTAATTTTGTACATTTTACCATCATAGCTGTCACTTGGGCGTCCGGTCTACCCTGCTACTCATTTCATTAGCAAGATAAATGTATCTTACTGCTTGCTAGGCAACAACAGAGTGGCCCTCACGTCAGACAACATCTTGCATTTAGCTTTATGATGTCAGCTTGCTAGGCAACAGATTGGCCCTCATGTCAGACAACATCTTGCTTTTGCTTTATGATGTCAGATCATCACTGGTCCAATTGTCCTTGTGGAAGCGGACCACACAGGAGGATGAGATATCAGAAGTTATGCAGTAGGTTGCTATCTCTATTCATGACTGCAAGGCAAGTCGGAGGCGGAATGGCAAATACTCTGAACCACTCAAAGCACTGTGGCCTTTTTGAAAGTGGGATGCAGATACAAAAACAGAGATTATCCTTACCAACAATCCTTCTTGAGTATCAGAGTCCAACATACAGAGTGCAGCGGAAGACGTTAAATGTGCTTCATTCCGTGTGAACGCAACTCTATAGTTCTACAGTGAGATAGTGCATTTCAGCCTCAAAGGAAGCAATGTCCTCAAACGGAACATTGGTGGGACTAGGATCTAAAGCAGGCTTAAGAAGCCTTGGATGCAGTCAGTCTTTTATTAACTATCATGACCGACACAATGTGATCCATAATACTTCCATCTTGGCAGAAATTACATTCAAGCACAGGCCCCCACTAGAAGGTAGTTATGACATTCAGGTGCTGAAAACGCCTTTTTAATGCCTAAAGGAATGATTGTGAGCTTTACTTACCATACATATTGGCCAAATGATGCCCTATGCCGGAAGACTGTCTTTTTTTTTTTTCTTCAGTATCGGCAATGCAGAGACAATTTGTTGCGAAACACTGCCACTGCTGGTCATTCAGTATAATCTGCAGATGGAAAAGTCCACTGTTAGCACATTTACTACAAGCAATACAAAAAATCATGCTTTTTATAAAGGGTAAACAGATCAATACCATGGAGTTTGTATTATTGTGAAAATCAGCAGCTCATTAGAAAATCAAATCTCGATTTGTTTTTTTAACCTACCATACTACTCTGAGTCTCATGCCTCTTTTGCCAACACGCTCTAAACAACTGTAGAAGGTACATTAGGACATAGATAGAGATCTTTTTGCCAGCCAAGTGGCAGCGTACCCCTCTCACTTTATTTGTTTTAGGATATGGTACAACAGTAGCAATTAAGCCAGCTGATAAGTTGAGAGGTAGGGTTATGCTACAGTTAATGGGAATAATAAAAGCTATGAATAGCATGTTCATAATCATCATTTGAGCCAATTCCTAGCAGTTCAGCAATAGTGAAGTTGACTCTAATGCTCAAACTCTCGCTCGTTCAAATTTAGAGGTCTTATAAAGTGCCCTAATTTTGTACATTTTACCATCATAGCTGTCACTTGGGCGTCCGGTCTACCCTGCTACTCATTTCATTAGCAAGATAAATGTATCTTACTGCTTGCTAGGCAACAACAGAGTGGCCCTCACGTCAGACAACATCTTGCATTTAGCTTTATGATGTCAGCTTGCTAGGCAACAGATTGGCCCTCATGTCAGACAACATCTTGCTTTTGCTTTATGATGTCAGATCATCACTGGTCCAATTGTCCTTGTGGAAGCGGACCACACAGGAGGATGAGATATCAGAAGTTATGCAGTAGGTTGCTATCTCTATTCATGACTGCAAGGCAAGTCGGAGGCGGAATGGCAAATACTCTGAACCACTCAAAGCACTGTGGCCTTTTTGAAAGTGGGATGCAGATACAAAAACAGAGATTATCCTTACCAACAATCCTTCTTGAGTATCAGAGTCCAACATACAGAGTGCAGCGGAAGACGTTAAATGTGCTTCATTCCGTGTGAACGCAACTCTATAGTTCTACAGTGAGATAGTGCATTTCAGCCTCAAAGGAAGCAATGTCCTCAAACGGAACATTGGTGGGACTAGGATCTAAAGCAGGCTTAAGAAGCCTTGGATGCAGTCAGTCTTTTATTAACTATCATGACCGACACAATGTGATCCATAATACTTCCATCTTGGCAGAAATTACATTCAAGCACAGGCCCCCACTAGAAGGTAGTTATGACATTCAGGTGCTGAAAACGCCTTTTTAATGCCTAAAGGAATGATTGTGAGCTTTACTTACCATACATATTGGCCAAATGATGCCCTATGCCGGAAGACTGTCTTTTTTTTTTTTTCTTCAGTATCGGCAATGCAGAGACAATTTGTTGCGAAACACTGCCACTGCTGGTCATTCAGTATAATCTGCAGATGGAAAAGTCCACTGTTAGCACATTTACTACAAGCAATACAAAAAATCATGCTTTTTATAAAGGGTAAACAGATCAATACCATGGAGTTTGTATTATTGTGAAAATCAGCAGCTCATTAGAAAATCAAATCTCGATTTGTTTTTTTAACCTACCATACTACTCTGAGTCTCATGCCTCTTTTGCCAACACGCTCTAAACAACTGTAGAAGGTACATTAGGACATAGATAGAGATCTTTTTGCCAGCCAAGTGGCAGCGTACCCCTCTCACTTTATTTGTTTTAGGATATGGTACAACAGTAGCAATTAAGCCAGCTGATAAGTTGAGAGGTAGGGTTATGCTACAGTTAATGGGAATAATAAAAGCTATGAATAGCATGTTCATAATCATCATTTGAGCCAATTCCTAGCAGTTCAGCAATAGTGAAGTTGACTCTAATGCTCAAACTCTCGCTCGTTCAAATTTAGAGGTCTTATAAAGTGCCCTAATTTTGTACATTTTACCATCATAGCTGTCACTTGGGCGTCCGGTCTACCCTGCTACTCATTTCATTAGCAAGATAAATGTATCTTACTGCTTGCTAGGCAACAACAGAGTGGCCCTCACGTCAGACAACATCTTGCATTTAGCTTTATGATGTCAGCTTGCTAGGCAACAGATTGGCCCTCATGTCAGACAACATCTTGCTTTTGCTTTATGATGTCAGATCATCACTGGTCCAATTGTCCTTGTGGAAGCGGACCACACAGGAGGATGAGATATCAGAAGTTATGCAGTAGGTTGCTATCTCTATTCATGACTGCAAGGCAAGTCGGAGGCGGAATGGCAAATACTCTGAACTACTCAAAGCACTGTGGCCTTTTTGAAAGTGGGATGCAGATACAAAAACAGAGATTATCCTTACCAACAATCCTTCTTGAGTATCAGAGTCCAACATACAGAGTGCAGCGGAAGACGTTAAATGTGCTTCATTCCGTGTGAACGCAACTCTATAGTTCTACAGTGAGATAGTGCATTTCAGCCTCAAAGGAAGCAATATCCCCAAACGGAACATTGGTGGCACCAGGATCTAAAGCAGGCTTAAGAAGCCTTGGATGCAGTCAGTCTTTTATTAACTATCATGACCGACACAATGTGATCCATAATACTTCCATCTTGGCAGAAATTACATTCAAGCACAGGCCCCCACTAGAAGGTAGTTATGACATTCAGGTGCTGAAAACGCCTTTTTAATGCCTAAAGGAATGATTGTGAGCTTTACTTACCATACATATTGGCCAAATGATGCCCTATGCCGGAAGACTGTCTTTTTTTTTTTTTCTTCAGTATCGGCAATGCAGAGACAATTTGTTGCGAAACACTGCCACTGCTGGTCATTCAGTATAATCTGCAGATGGAAAAGTCCACTGTTAGCACATTTACTACAAGCAATACAAAAAATCATGCTTTTTATAAAGGGTAAACAGATCAATACCATGGAGTTTGTATTATTGTGAAAATCAGCAGCTCATTAGAAAATCAAATCTCGATTTGTTTTTTTAACCTACCATACTACTCTGAGTCTCATGCCTCTTTTGCCAACACGCTCTAAACAACTGTAGAAGGTACATTAGGACATAGATAGAGATCTTTTTGCCAGCCAAGTGGCAGCGTACCCCTCTCACTTTATTTGTTTTAGGATATGGTACAACAGTAGCAATTAAGCCAGCTGATAAGTTGAGAGGTAGGGTTATGCTACAGTTAATGGGAATAATAAAAGCTATGAATAGCATGTTCATAATCATCATTTGAGCCAATTCCTAGCAGTTCAGCAATAGTGAAGTTGACTCTAATGCTCAAACTCACGCTCGTTCAAATTTAGAGGTCTTATAAAGTGCCCTAATTTTGTACATTTTACCATCATAGCTGTCACTTGGGCGTCCGGTCTACCCTGCTACTCATTTCATTAGCAAGATAAATGTATCTTACTGCTTGCTAGGCAACAACAGAGTGGCCCTCACGTCAGACAACATCTTGCATTTAGTTTTATGATGTCAGCTTGCTAGGCAACAGATTGGCCCTCATGTCAGACAACATCTTGCATTCGCTTTATGATGTCAGATCATCACTGGTACAATTGTCCTTGTGGAAGCGGACCGCACAGGAGGATGAGATATCAGAAGTTATGCAGTAGGTTGCTATCTCTATTCATGACTGCAAGGCAAGTCGGAGGTGGAATGGCAAATACTCTGAACCACTCAAAGCACTGTGGCCTTTTTGAAAGTGGGATGCAGATACAAAAACAGAGATTATCCTTACCAACAATCCTTCTTGAGTATCAGAGTCCAACATACAGAGTGCAGCGGAAGACGTTAAATGTGCTTCATTCCGTGAGAACGCAACTCTATAGTTCTACAGTGAGATAGTGCATTTCAGCCTCAAAGGAAGCAATGTCCTCAAACGGAACATTGGTGGCACCAGGATCTAAAGCAGGCTTAAGAAGCCTTGGATGCAGTCAGTCTTTTATTAACTATCATGACCGACACAATGTGATCCATAATACTTCCATCTTGGCAGAAATTACATTCAAGCACAGGCCCCCACTAGAAGGTAGTTATGACATTCAGGTGCTGAAACGCCTTTTTAATGCCTAAAGGAATGATTGTGAGCTTTACTTACCATACATATTGGTCAAATGATGCCCCATGCCGGAAGACTGTCTTTTTTTTTTTTCTTCAGTATCGGCAATGCAGAGACAATTTGTTGCGAAACACTGCCACTGCTGGTCATTCAGTATAATCTGCAGATGGAAAAGTCCACTGTTAGCACATTTACTAAAAGCAATACAAAAAAATCATGCTTTTTATAAAGGGTAAACAGATCAATACTATGGAGTTGGTATTATTGTGAAAATCAGCAGCTCATTAGAAAATCAAATCTCGATTTGTGTTTTTAACCTACCATACTACTCTGAGTCTCATGCCTCTTTTGCCAACACGCTCTAAACAACTGTAGAAGGTACATTAGGACATAGAGATCTTTTTGCAAGCCAAGTGGCAGCGTACCCCTCTCACTTTATTTGTTTTAGGATATGGTACAACAGTAGCAATTAAGCCAGCTGATAAGTTGAGAGGTAGGGTTATGCTACAGTTAATGGGAATAATAAAAGCTATGAATAGCATGTTCATAATCATCATTTGAGCCAATTTCTAGCAGTTAAGCAATAGTGAAGATGACTCTAATGCTCAAACTCACGCTCGTTCAAATTTAGAGGTCTTATAAAGTGCCCGAATTTTGTACATTTTACCATCATAGCTGTCACTTGGGCGTCCGGTCTACCCTGCTACTCATTTCATTAGCAAGATAAATGTATCTTACTGCTTGCTAGGCGACAACAGAGTGGCCCTCACGTCAGACAACATCTTGTATTTAGCTTTATGATGTCAGCTTGCTAGGCAACAGATTGGCCCTCATGTCAGACAACATCTTGCTTTTGCTTTATGATGTCAGATTATCACTGGTACAATTGTCCTTGTGGAAGCGGACAACACAGGAGGATGAGATATCAGAAGTTATGCAGTAGGTTGCTATCTCTATTCATGACTGCAAGGCAAGTCGGAGGCGGAATGGCAAATACTCTGAACCACTCAAAGCACTGTGGCCTTTTTGAAAGTGGGATGCAGATACAAAAACAGAGATTATCCTTACCAACAGTCCTTCTTGAGTATCAGAGTCCAACATACAGAGTGCAGCTGAAGACGTTAAATGTGCTTCATTCCGTGTGAACGCAACTCTATAGTTCTACAGTGAGATAGTGCATTTCAGCCTCAAAGGAAGCAATATCCCCAAACGGAACATTGGTGGCACCAGGATCTAAAGCAGGCTTAAGAAGCCTTGGATGCAGTCAGTCTTTTATTAACTATCATGACCGACACAATGTGATCCATAATACTTCCATTTTGGCAGAAATTACATTCAAGCACAGGCCCCCACTAGAAGGTAGTGATGACATTCAGGTGCTGAAAATGCCTTTTTAATGCCGAAAGGAATGATTGTGAGCTTTACTTACCATACATATTGGTCAAATGATGCCCTATGCTGGAAGACTGTCTTTTTTTTTTTCTTCAGTATCGGCAATGCAGAGACAATTTGTTGCGAAACACTGCCACTGCTGGTCATTCAGTATAATCTGCAGATGGAAAAGTCCACTGTTAGCACATTTACTAAAAGCAATACAAAAAAATCATGCTTTTTATAAAGGGTAAACAGATCAATACTATGGAGTTTGTATTATTGTGAAAATCAGCAGCTCATTAGAAAATCAAATCTCGATTTGTGTTTTTAACCTACCATACTACTCTGAATCTCATGCCTCTTTTGCCAACACGCTCTAAACAACTGTAGAAGGTACATTAGGACATAGATAGAGATCTTTTTGCCAGCCAAGTGGCAGCGTACCCCCCTCACTTTATTTGTTTTAGGATATGGTACAACAGTAGCAATTAAGCCAGCTGATAAGTTGAGAGGTAGGGTTATGCTACAGTTAATGGGAATAATAAAAGCTATGAATAGCATGTTCATAATCATCATTTGAGCCAATTCCTAGCAGTTCAGCAATAGTGAAGTTGACTCTAATGCTCAAACTCACGCTCGTTCAAATTTAGAGGTCTTATAAAGTGCCCTAATTTTGTACATTTTACCATCATAGCTGTCACTTGGGCGTCCGGTCTACCCTGCTACTCATTTCATTAGCAAGATAAATGTATCTTACTGCTTGCTAGGCAACAACAGAGTGGCCCTCACGTCAGACAACATCTTGCATTTAGCTTTATGATGTCAGCTTGCTAGGCAACAGATTGGCCCTCATGTCAGACAACATCTTGCATTCGCTTTATGATGTCAGATCATCACTGGTACAATTGTCCTTGTGGAAGCGGACCGCACAGGAGGATGAGATATCAGAAGTTATGCAGTAGGTTGCTATCTCTATTCATGACTGCAAGGCAAGTCGGAGGTGGAATGGCAAATACTCTGAACCACTCAAAGCACTGTGGCCTTTTTGAAAGTGGGATGCAGATACAAAAACAGAGATTATCCTTACCAACAATCCTTCTTGAGTATCAGAGTCCAACATACAGAGTGCAGCGGAAGACGTTAAATGTGCTTCATTCCGTGAGAACGCAACTCTATAGTTCTACAGTGAGATAGTGCATTTCAGCCTCAAAGGAAGCAATGTCCTCAAACGGAACATTGGTGGCACCAGGATCTAAAGCAGGCTTAAGAAGCCTTGGATGCAGTCAGTCTTTTATTAACTATCATGACCGACACAATGTGATCCATAATACTTCCATCTTGGCAGAAATTACATTCAAGCACAGGCCCCCACTAGAAGGTAGTTATGACATTCAGGTGCTGAAACGCCTTTTTAATGCCTAAAGGAATGATTGTGAGCTTTACTTACCATACATATTGGTCAAATGATGCCCCATGCCGGAAGACTGTCTTTTTTTTTTTTCTTCAGTATCGGCAATGCAGAGACAATTTGTTGCGAAACACTGCCACTGCTGGTCATTCAGTATAATCTGCAGATGGAAAAGTCCACTGTTAGCACATTTACTAAAAGCAATACAAAAAAATCATGCTTTTTATAAAGGGTAAACAGATCAATACTATGGAGTTGGTATTATTGTGAAAATCAGCAGCTCATTAGAAAATCAAATCTCGATTTGTGTTTTTAACCTACCATACTACTCTGAGTCTCATGCCTCTTTTGCCAACACGCTCTAAACAACTGTAGAAGGTACATTAGGACATAGAGATCTTTTTGCAAGCCAAGTGGCAGCGTACCCCTCTCACTTTATTTGTTTTAGGATATGGTACAACAGTAGCAATTAAGCCAGCTGATAAGTTGAGAGGTAGGGTTATGCTACAGTTAATGGGAATAATAAAAGCTATGAATAGCATGTTCATAATCATCATTTGAGCCAATTCCTAGCAGTTCAGCAATAGTGAAGTTGACTCTAATGCTCAAACTCACGCTCGTTCAAATTTAGAGGTCTTATAAAGTGCCCTAATTTTGTACATTTTACCATCATAGCTGTCACTTGGGCGTCCGGTCTACCCTGCTACTCATTTCATTAGCAAGATAAATGTATCTTACTGCTTGCTAGGCAACAACAGAGTGGCCCTCACGTCAGACAACATCTTGCATTTAGCTTTATGATGTCAGCTTGCTAGGCAACAGATTGGCCCTCATGTCAGACAACATCTTGCTTTTGCTTTATGATGTCAGATCATCACTGGTCCAATTGTCCTTGTGGAAGCGGACCACACAGGAGGATGAGATATCAGAAGTTATGCAGTAGGTTGCTATCTCTATTCATGACTGCAAGGCAAGTCGGAGGCGGAATGGCAAATACTCTGAACCACTCAAAGCACTGTGGCCTTTTTGAAAGTGGGATGCAGATACAAAAACAGAGATTATCCTTACCAACAATCCTTCTTGAGTATCAGAGTCCAACATACAGAGTGCAGCGGAAGACGTTAAATGTGCTTCATTCCGTGTGAACGCAACTCTATAGTTCTACAGTGAGATAGTGCATTTCAGCCTCAAAGGAAGCAATATCCCCAAACGGAACATTGGTGGCACCAGGATCTAAAGCAGGCTTAAGAAGCCTTGGATGCAGTCAGTCTTTTATTAACTATCATGACCGACACAATGTGATCCATAATACTTCCATCTTGGCAGAAATTACATTCAAGCACAGGCCCCCACTAGAAGGTAGTTATGAC
The DNA here is from genome assembly GCF_964263255.1 of Lissotriton vulgaris. Taxonomy (NCBI): domain Eukaryota; kingdom Metazoa; phylum Chordata; class Amphibia; order Caudata; family Salamandridae; genus Lissotriton; species Lissotriton vulgaris. The sequence goes on along the minus strand of NC_141700.1, from coordinate 237,949,626 downwards.
ATTCAGGTGCTGAAAACGCCTTTTTAATGCCTAAAGGAATGATTGTGAGCTTTACTTACCATACATATTGGCCAAATGATGCCCTATGCCGGAAGACTGTCTTTTTTTTTTTTTCTTCAGTATCGGCAATGCAGAGACAATTTGTTGCGAAACACTGCCACTGCTGGCCATTCAGTATAATCTGCAGATGGAAAAGTCCACTGTTAGCACATTTACTACAAGCAATACAAAAAATCATGCTTTTTATAAAGGGTAAACAGATCAATACCATGGAGTTTGTATTATTGTGAAAATCAGCAGCTCATTAGAAAATCAAATCTCGATTTGTTTTTTTAACCTACCATACTACTCTTAGTCTCATGCCTCTTTTGCCAACACGCTCTAAACAACTGTAGAAGGTACATTAGGACATAGATAGAGATCTTTTTGCCAGCCAAGTGGCAGCGTACCCCTCTCACTTTATTCGTTTTAGGATATGGTACAACAGTAGCAATTAAGCCAGCTGATAAGTTGAGAGGTAGGGTTATGCTACAGTTAATGGGAATAATAAAAGCTATGAATAGCATGTTCATAATCATCATTTGAGCCAATTTCTAGCAGTTAAGCAATAGTGAAGATGACTCTAATGCTCAAACTCACGCTCGTTCAAATTTAGAGGTCTTATAAAGTGCCCGAATTTTGTACATTTTACCATCATAGCTGTCACTTGGGCGTCCGGTCTACCCTGCTACTCATTTCATTAGCAAGATAAATGTATCTTACTGCTTGCTAGGCAACAACAGAGTGGCCCTCACGTCAGACAACATCTTGCATTTAGCTTTATGATGTCAGCTTGCTAGGCAACAGATTGGCCCTCATGTCAGACAACATCTTGCTTTTGCTTTATGATGTCAGATCATCACTGGTACAATTGTCCTTGTGGAAGCGGACCGCACAGGAGGATGAGATATCAGAAGTTATGCAGTAGGTTGCTATCTCTATTCATGACTGCAAGGCAAGTCGGAGGTGGAATGGCAAATACTCTGAACCACTCAAAGCACTGTGGCCTTTTTGAAAGTGGGATGCAGATACAAAAACAGAGATTATCCTTACCAACAATCCTTCTTGAGTATCAGAGTCCAACATACAGAGTGCAGCGGAAGACGTTAAATGTGCTTCATTCCGTGAGAACGCAACTCTATAGTTCTACAGTGAGATAGTGCATTTCAGCCTCAAAGGAAGCAATGTCCTCAAACGGAACATTGGTGGCACCAGGATCTAAAGCAGGCTTAAGAAGCCTTGGATGCAGTCAGTCTTTTATTAACTATCATGACCGACACAATGTGATCCATAATACTTCCATCTTGGCAGAAATTACATTCAAGCACAGGCCCCCACTAGAAGGTAGTTATGACATTCAGGTGCTGAAACGCCTTTTTAATGCCTAAAGGAATGATTGTGAGCTTTACTTACCATACATATTGGTCAAATGATGCCCCATGCCGGAAGACTGTCTTTTTTTTTTTTCTTCAGTATCGGCAATGCAGAGACAATTTGTTGCGAAACACTGCCACTGCTGGTCATTCAGTATAATCTGCAGATGGAAAAGTCCACTGTTAGCACATTTACTAAAAGCAATACAAAAAAATCATGCTTTTTATAAAGGGTAAACAGATCAATACTATGGAGTTGGTATTATTGTGAAAATCAGCAGCTCATTAGAAAATCAAATCTCGATTTGTGTTTTTAACCTACCATACTACTCTGAGTCTCATGCCTCTTTTGCCAACACGCTCTAAACAACTGTAGAAGGTACATTAGGACATAGAGATCTTTTTGCAAGCCAAGTGGCAGCGTACCCCTCTCACTTTATTTGTTTTAGGATATGGTACAACAGTAGCAATTAAGCCAGCTAATAAGTTGAGAGGTAGGGTTATGCTACAGTTAATGGGAATAATAAAAGCTATGAATAGCATGTTCATAATCATCATTTGAGCCAATTCCTAGCAGTTCAGCAATAGTGAAGTTGACTCTAATGCTCAAACTCACGCTCGTTCAAATTTAGAGGTCTTATAAAGTGCCCTAATTTTGTACATTTTACCATCATAGCTGTCACTTGGGCGTCCGGTCTACCCTGCTACTCATTTCATTAGCAAGATAAATGTATCTTACTGCTTGCTAGGCAACAACAGAGTGGCCCTCACGTCAGACAACATCTTGCATTTAGCTTTATGATGTCAGCTTGCTAGGCAACAGATTGGCCCTCATGTCAGACAACATCTTGCATTCGCTTTATGATGTCAGATCATCACTGGTACAATTGTCCTTGTGGAAGCGGACCGCACAGGAGGATGAGATATCAGAAGTTATGCAGTAGGTTGCTATCTCTATTCATGACTGCAAGGCAAGTCGGAGGTGGAATGGCAAATACTCTGAACCACTCAAAGCACTGTGGCCTTTTTGAAAGTGGGATGCAGATACAAAAACAGAGATTATCCTTACCAACAATCCTTCTTGAGTATCAGAGTCCAACATACAGAGTGCAGCGGAAGACGTTAAATGTGCTTCATTCCGTGAGAACGCAACTCTATAGTTCTACAGTGAGATAGTGCATTTCAGCCTCAAAGGAAGCAATGTCCTCAAACGGAACATTGGTGGCACCAGGATCTAAAGCAGGCTTAAGAAGCCTTGGATGCAGTCAGTCTTTTATTAACTATCATGACGACACAATGTGATCCATAATACTTCCATCTTGGCAGAAATTACATTCAAGCACAGGCCCCCACTAGAAGGTAGTTATGACATTCAGGTGCTGAAACGCCTTTTTAATGCCTAAAGGAATGATTGTGAGCTTTGCTTACTATACATATTGGTCAAATGATGCCCCATGCCGGAAGACTGTCTTTTTTTTTTTTCTTCAGTATCGGCAATGCAGAGACAATTTGTTGCGAAACACTGCCACTGCTGGTCATTCAGTATAATCTGCAGATGGAAAAGTCCACTGTTAGCACATTTACTAAAAGCAATACAAAAAAATCATGCTTTTTATAAAGGGTAAACAGATCAATACTATGGAGTTGGTATTATTGTGAAAATCAGCAGCTCATTAGAAAATCAAATCTCGATTTGTGTTTTTAACCTACCATACTACTCTGAGTCTCATGCCTCTTTTGCCAACACGCTCTAAACAACTGTAGAAGGTACATTAGGACATAGAGATCTTTTTGCAAGCCAAGTGGCAGCGTACCACTCTCACTTTATTTGTTTTAGGATATGGTACACCGGTAGCAATTAAGCCAGCTGATAAGTTGAGAGGTAGGGTTATGCTACAGTTAATGGGAATAATAAAAGCTATGAATAGCATGTTCATAATCATGATTTGAGCCAATTCCTAGCAGTTCAGCAATAGTGAAGTTGACTCTAATGCTCAAACTCACGCTCGTTCAAATTTAGAGGTCTTATAAAGTGCCCTAATTTTGTACATTTTACCATCATAGCTGTCACTTGGGCGTCCAGTCTACCCTGCTACTCATTTCATTAGCAAGATAAATGTATCTTACTGCTTGCTAGGCAACAACAGAGTGGCCCTCACGTCAGACAACATCTTGCATTTAGCTTTATGATGTCAGCTTGCTAGGCAACAGATTGGCCCTCATGTCAGACAACATCTTGCTTTTGCTTTATGATGTCAGATCATCACTGGTCCAATTGTCCTTGTGGAAGCGGACCACACAGGAGGATGAGATATCAGAAGTTATGCAGTAGGTTGCTATCTCTATTCATGACTGCAAGGCAAGTCGGAGGCGGAATGGCAAATACTCTGAACCACTCAAAGCACTGTGGCCTTTTTGAAAGTGGGATGCAGATACAAAAACAGAGATTATCCTTACCAACAATCCTTCTTGAGTATCAGAGTCCAACATACAGAGTGCAGCGGAAGACGTTAAATGTGCTTCATTCCGTGTGAACGCAACTCTATAGTTCTACAGTGAGATAGTGCATTTCAGCCTCAAAGGAAGCAAATTCCCCAAACGGAACATTAGTGGCACCAGGATCTAAAGCAGGCTTAAGAAGCCTTGGATGCAGTCAGTCTTTTATTAACTATCATGACCGACACAATGTGATCCATAATACTTCCATTTTTGCAGAAATTACATTCAAGCACAGGCCCCCACTAGAAGGTAGTGATGACATTCAGGTGCTGAAAATGCCTTTTTAATGCCGAAAGGAATGATTGTGAGCTTTACTTACCATACATATTGGTCAAATGATGCCCTATGCCGGAAGACTGTCTTTTTTTTTTTCTTCAGTATCGGCAATGCAGAGACAATTTGTTGCGAAACACTGCCACTGCTGGTCATTCAGTATAATCTGCAGATGGAAAAGTCCACTGTTAGCACATTTACTAAAAGCAATACAAAAAAATCATGCTTTTTATAAAGGGTAAACAGATCAATACTATGGAGTTTGTATTATTGTGAAAATCAGCAGCTCATTAGAAAATCAAATCTCGATTTGTGTTTTTAACCTACCATACTACTCTGAATCTCATGCCTCTTTTGCCAACACGCTCTAAACAACTGTAGAAGGTACATTAGGACATAGATAGAGATCTTTTTGCCAGCCAAGTGGCAGCGTACCCCCCTCACTTTATTTGTTTTAGGATATGGTACAACAGTAGCAATTAAGCCAGCTGATAAGTTGAGAGGTAGGGTTATGCTACAGTTAATGGGAATAATAAAAGCTATGAATAGCATGTTCATAATCATCATTTGAGCCAATTCCTAGCAGTTCAGCAATAGTGAAGTTGACTCTAATGCTCAAACTCACGCTCGTTCAAATTTAGAGGTCTTATAAAGTGCCCTAATTTTGTACATTTTACCATCATAGCTGTCACTTGGGCGTCCGGTCTACCCTGCTACTCATTTCATTAGCAAGATAAATGTATCTTACTGCTTGCTAGGCAACAACAGAGTGGCCCTCACGTCAGACAACATCTTGCATTTAGCTTTATGATGTCAGCTTGCTAGGCAACAGATTGGCCCTCATGTCAGACAACATCTTGCATTCGCTTTATGATGTCAGATCATCACTGGTACAATTGTCCTTGTGGAAGCGGACCGCACAGGAGGATGAGATATCAGAAGTTATGCAGTAGGTTGCTATCTCTATTCATGACTGCAAGGCAAGTCGGAGGTGGAATGGCAAATACTCTGAACCACTCAAAGCACTGTGGCCTTTTTGAAAGTGGGATGCAGATACAAAAACAGAGATTATCCTTACCAACAATCCTTCTTGAGTATCAGAGTCCAACATACAGAGTGCAGCGGAAGACGTTAAATGTGCTTCATTCCGTGAGAACGCAACTCTATAGTTCTACAGTGAGATAGTGCATTTCAGCCTCAAAGGAAGCAATGTCCTCAAACGGAACATTGGTGGCACCAGGATCTAAAGCAGGCTTAAAAAGCCTTGGATGCAGTCAGTCTTTTATTAACTATCATGACCGACACAATGTGATCCATAATACTTCCATCTTGGCAGAAATTACATTCAAGCACAGGCCCCCACTAGAAGGTAGTTATGACATTCAGGTGCTGAAACGCCTTTTTAATGCCTAAAGGAATGATTGTGAGCTTTACTTACTATACATATTGGTCAAATGATGCCCCATGCCGGAAGACTGTCTTTTTTTTTTTTCTTCAGTATCGGCAATGCAGAGACAATTTGTTGCAAAACACTGCCACTGCTGGTCATTCAGTATAATCTGCAGATGGAAAAGTCCACTGTTAGCACATTTACTAAAAGCAATACAAAAAATCATGCTTTTTATAAAGGGTAAACAGATCAATACTATGGAGTTGGTATTATTGTGAAAATCAGCAGCTCATTAGAAAATCAAATCTCGATTTGTGTTTTTAACCTACCATACTACTCTGAGTCTCATGCCTCTTTTGCCAACACGCTCTAAACAACTGTAGAAGGTACATTAGGACATAGAGATCTTTTTGCAAGCCAAGTGGCAGCGTACCACTCTCACTTTATTTGTTTTAGGATATGGTACACCGGTAGCAATTACGCCAGCTGATAAGTTGAGAGGTAGGGTTATGCTACAGTTAATGGGAATAATAAAAGCTATGAATAGCATGTTCATAATCATGATTTGAGCCAATTCCTAGCAGTTCAGCAATAGTGAAGTTGACTCTAATGCTCAAACTCACGCTCGTTCAAATTTAGAGGTCTTATAAAGTGCCCTAATTTTGTACATTTTACCATCATAGCTGTCACTTGGGCGTCCAGTCTACCCTGCTACTCATTTCATTAGCAAGATAAATGTATCTTACTGCTTGCTAGGCAACAACAGAGTGGCCCTCACGTCAGACAACATCTTGCATTTAGCTTTATGATGTCAGCTTGCTAGGCAACAGATTGGCCCTCATGTCAGACAACATCTTGCTTTTGCTTTATGATGTCAGATCATCACTGGTCCAATTGTCCTTGTGGAAGCGGACCACACAGGAGGATGAGATATCAGAAGTTATGCAGTAGGTTGCTATCTCTATTCATGACTGCAAGGCAAGTCGGAGGCGGAATGGCAAATACTCTGAACCACTCAAAGCACTGTGGCCTTTTTGAAAGTGGGATGCAGATACAAAAACAGAGATTATCCTTACCAACAATCCTTCTTGAGTATCAGAGTCCAACATACAGAGTGCAGCGGAAGACGTTAAATGTGCTTCATTCCGTGAGAACGCAACTCTATAGTTCTACAGTGAGATAGTGCATTTCAGCCTCAAAGGAAGCAATGTCCTCAAACGGAACATTGGTGGCACCAGGATCTAAAGCAGGCTTAAGAAGCCTTGGATGCAGTCAGTCTTTTATTAACTATCATGACCGACACAATGTGATCCATAATACTTCCATCTTGGCAGAAATTACATTCAAGCACAGGCCCCCACTAGAAGGTAGTTATGACATTCAGGTGCTGAAACGCCTTTTTAATACCTAAAGGAATGATTGTGAGCTTTACTTACTATACATATTGGTCAAATGATGCCCCATGCCGGAAGACTGTCTTTTTTTTTTTTCTTCAGTATCGGCAATGCAGAGACAATTTGTTGCGAAACACTGCCACTGCTGGTCATTCAGTATAATCTGCAGATGGAAAAGTCCACTGTTAGCACATTTACTAAAAGCAATACAAAAAAATCATGCTTTTTATAAAGGGTAAACAGATCAATACTATGGAGTTGGTATTATTGTGAAAATCAGCAGCTCATTAGAAAATCAAATCTCGATTTGTGTTTTTAACCTACCATACTACTCTGAGTCTCATGCCTCTTTTGCCAACACGCTCTAAACAACTGTAGAAGGTACATTAGGACATAGAGATCTTTTTGCAAGCCAAGTGGCAGCGTACCACTCTCACTTTATTTGTTTTAGGATATGGTACACCGGTAGCAATTAAGCCAGCTGATAAGTTGAGAGGTAGGGTTATGCTACAGTTAATGGGAATAATAAAAGCTATGAATAGCATGTTCATAATCATGATTTGAGCCAATTCCTAGCAGTTCAGCAATAGTGAAGTTGACTCTAATGCTCAAACTCACGCTCGTTCAAATTTAGAGGTCTTATAAAGTGCCCTAATTTTGTACATTTTACCATCATAGCTGTCACTTGGGCGTCCAGTCTACCCTGCTACTCATTTCATTAGCAAGATAAATGTATCTTACTGCTTGCTAGGCAACAACAGAGTGGCCCTCACGTCAGACAACATCTTGCATTTAGCTTTATGATGTCAGCTTGCTAGGCAACAGATTGGCCCTCATGTCAGACAACATCTTGCTTTTGCTTTATGATGTCAGATCATCACTGGTCCAATTGTCCTTGTGGAAGCGGACCACACAGGAGGATGAGATATCAGAAGTTATGCAGTAGGTTGCTATCTCTATTCATGACTGCAAGGCAAGTCGGAGGCGGAATGGCAAATACTCTGAACCACTCAAAGCACTGTGGCCTTTTTGAAAGTGGGATGCAGATACAAAAACAGAGATTATCCTTACCAACAATCCTTCTTGAGTATCAGAGTCCAACATACAGAGTGCAGCGGAAGACGTTAAATGTGCTTCATTCCGTGTGAACGCAACTCTATAGTTCTACAGTGAGATAGTGCATTTCAGCCTCAAAGGAAGCAATATCCCCAAACGGAACATTAGTGGCACCAGGATCTAAAGCAGGCTTAAGAAGCCTTGGATGCAGTCAGTCTTTTATTAACTATCATGACCGACACAATGTGATCCATAATACTTCCATTTTTGCAGAAATTACATTCAAGCACAGGCCCCCACTAGAAGGTAGTGATGACATTCAGGTGCTGAAAATGCCTTTTTAATGCCGAAAGGAATGATTGTGAGCTTTACTTACCATACATATTGGTCAAATGATGCCCTATGCCGGAAGACTGTCTTTTTTTTTTTCTTCAGTATCGGCAATGCAGAGACAATTTGTTGCGAAACACTGCCACTGCTGGTCATTCAGTATAATCTGCAGATGGAAAAGTCCACTGTTAGCACATTTACTAAAAGCAATACAAAAAAATCATGCTTTTTATAAAGGGTAAACAGATCAATACTATGGAGTTGGTATTATTGTGAAAATCAGCAGCTCATTAGAAAATCAAATCTCGATTTGTGTTTTTAACCTACCATACTACTCTGAGTCTCATGCCTCTTTTGCCAACACGCTCTAAACAACTGTAGAAGGTACATTAGGACATAGAGATCTTTTTGCAAGCCAAGTGGCAGCGTACCACTCTCACTTTATTTGTTTTAGGATATGGTACACCGGTAGCAATTACGCCAGCTGATAAGTTGAGAGGTAGGGTTATGCTACAGTTAATGGGAATAATAAAAGCTATGAATAGCATGTTCATAATCATGATTTGAGCCAATTCCTAGCAGTTCAGCAATAGTGAAGTTGACTCTAATGCTCAAACTCACGCTCGTTCAAATTTAGAGGTCTTATAAAGTGCCCTAATTTTGTACATTTTACCATCATAGCTGTCACTTGGGCGTCCAGTCTACCCTGCTACTCATTTCATTAGCAAGATAAATGTATCTTACTGCTTGCTAGGCAACAACAGAGTGGCCCTCACGTCAGACAACATCTTGCATTTAGCTTTATGATGTCAGCTTGCTAGGCAACAGATTGGCCCTCATGTCAGACAACATCTTGCTTTTGCTTTATGATGTCAGATCATCACTGGTCCAATTGTCCTTGTGGAAGCGGACCACACAGGAGGATGAGATATCAGAAGTTATGCAGTAGGTTGCTATCTCTATTCATGACTGCAAGGCAAGTCGGAGGCGGAATGGCAAATACTCTGAACCACTCAAAGCACTGTGGCCTTTTTGAAAGTGGGATGCAGATACAAAAACAGAGATTATCCTTACCAACAATCCTTCTTGAGTATCAGAGTCCAACATACAGAGTGCAGCGGAAGACGTTAAATGTGCTTCATTCCGTGAGAACGCAACTCTATAGTTCTACAGTGAGATAGTGCATTTCAGCCTCAAAGGAAGCAATGTCCTCAAACGGAACATTGGTGGCACCAGGATCTAAAGCAGGCTTAAGAAGCCTTGGATGCAGTCAGTCTTTTATTAACTATCATGACCGACACAATGTGATCCATAATACTTCCATCTTGGCAGAAATTACATTCAAGCACAGGCCCCCACTAGAAGGTAGTTATGACATTCAGGTGCTGAAACGCCTTTTTAATACCTAAAGGAATGATTGTGAGCTTTACTTACTATACATATTGGTCAAATGATGCCCCATGCCGGAAGACTGTCTTTTTTTTTTTTCTTCAGTATCGGCAATGCAGAGACAATTTGTTGCGAAACACTGCCACTGCTGGTCATTCAGTATAATCTGCAGATGGAAAAGTCCACTGTTAGCACATTTACTAAAAGCAATACAAAAAAATCATGCTTTTTATAAAGGGTAAACAGATCAATACTATGGAGTTGGTATTATTGTGAAAATCAGCAGCTCATTAGAAAATCAAATCTCGATTTGTGTTTTTAACCTACCATACTACTCTGAGTCTCATGCCTCTTTTGCCAACACGCTCTAAACAACTGTAGAAGGTACATTAGGACATAGAGATCTTTTTGCAAGCCAAGTGGCAGCGTACCACTCTCACTTTATTTGTTTTAGGATATGGTACACCGGTAGCAATTAAGCCAGCTGATAAGTTGAGAGGTAGGGTTATGCTACAGTTAATGGGAATAATAAAAGCTATGAATAGCATGTTCATAATCATGATTTGAGCCAATTCCTAGCAGTTCAGCAATAGTGAAGTTGACTCTAATGCTCAAACTCACGCTCGTTCAAATTTAGAGGTCTTATAAAGTGCCCTAATTTTGTACATTTTACCATCATAGCTGTCACTTGGGCGTCCAGTCTACCCTGCTACTCATTTCATTAGCAAGATAAATGTATCTTACTGCTTGCTAGGCAACAACAGAGTGGCCCTCACGTCAGACAACATCTTGCATTTAGCTTTATGATGTCAGCTTGCTAGGCAACAGATTGGCCCTCATGTCAGACAACATCTTGCTTTTGCTTTATGATGTCAGATCATCACTGGTCCAATTGTCCTTGTGGAAGCGGACCACACAGGAGGATGAGATATCAGAAGTTATGCAGTAGGTTGCTATCTCTATTCATGACTGCAAGGCAAGTCGGAGGCGGAATGGCAAATACTCTGAACCACTCAAAGCACTGTGGCCTTTTTGAAAGTGGGATGCAGATACAAAAACAGAGATTATCCTTACCAACAATCCTTCTTGAGTATCAGAGTCCAACATACAGAGTGCAGCGGAAGACGTTAAATGTGCTTCATTCCGTGTGAACGCAACTCTATAGTTCTACAGTGAGATAGTGCATTTCAGCCTCAAAGGAAGCAATATCCCCAAACGGAACATTAGTGGCACCAGGATCTAAAGCAGGCTTAAGAAGCCTTGGATGCAGTCAGTCTTTTATTAACTATCATGACCGACACAATGTGATCCATAATACTTCCATTTTTGCAGAAATTACATTCAAGCACAGGCCCCCACTAGAAGGTAGTGATGACATTCAGGTGCTGAAAATGCCTTTTTAATGCCGAAAGGAATGATTGTGAGCTTTACTTACCATACATATTGGTCAAATGATGCCCTATGCCGGAAGACTGTCTTTTTTTTTTTCTTCAGTATCGGCAATGCAGAGACAATTTGTTGCGAAACACTGCCACTGCTGGTCATTCAGTATAATCTGCAGATGGAAAAGTCCACTGTTAGCACATTTACTAAAAGCAATACAAAAAAATCATGCTTTTTATAAAGGGTAAACAGATCAATACTATGGAGTTGGTATTATTGTGAAAATCAGCAGCTCATTAGAAAATCAAATCTCGATTTGTGTTTTTAACCTACCATACTACTCTGAGTCTCATGCCTCTTTTGCCAACACGCTCTAAACAACTGTAGAAGGTACATTAGGACATAGAGATCTTTTTGCAAGCCAAGTGGCAGCGTACCACTCTCACTTTATTTGTTTTAGGATATGGTACACCGGTAGCAATTAAGCCAGCTGATAAGTTGAGAGGTAGGGTTATGCTACAGTTAATGGGAATAATAAAAGCTATGAATAGCATGTTCATAATCATGATTTGAGCCAATTCCTAGCAGTTCAGCAATAGTGAAGTTGACTCTAATGCTCAAACTCACGCTCGTTCAAATTTAGAGGTCTTATAAAGTGCCCTAATTTTGTACATTTTACCATCATAGCTGTCACTTGGGCGTCCGGTCTACCCTGCTACTCATTTCATTAGCAAGATAAATGTATCTTACTGCTTGCTAGGCAACAACAGAGTGGCCCTCACGTCAGACAACATCTTGCATTTAGCTTTATGATGTCAGCTTGCTAGGCAACAGATTGGCCCTCATGTCAGACAACATCTTGCTTTTGCTTTATGATGTCAGATCATCACTGGTCCAATTGTCCTTGTGGAAGCGGACCACACAGGAGGATGAGATATCAGAAGTTATGCAGTAGGTTGCTATCTCTATTCATGACTGCAAGGCAAGTCGGAGGCGGAATGGCAAATACTCTGAACCACTCAAAGCACTGTGGCCTTTTTGAAAGTGGGATGCAGATACAAAAACAGAGATTATCCTTACCAACAATCCTTCTTGAGTATCAGAGTCCAACATACAGAGTGCAGCGGAAGACGTTAAATGTGCTTCATTCCGCGTGAACGCAACTCTATAGTTCTACAGTGAGATAGTGCATTTCAGCCTCAAAGGAAGCAATATCCCCAAACGGAACATTAGTGGCACCAGGATCTAAAGCAGGCTTAAGAAGCCTTGGATGCAGTCAGTCTTTTATTAACTATCATGACCGACACAATGTGATCCATAATACTTCCATTTTTGCAGAAATTACATTCAAGCACAGGTCCCCACTAGAAGGTAGTGATGACATTCAGGTGCTGAAAATGCCTTTTTAATGCCGAAAGGAATGATTGTGAGCTTTACTTACCATACATATTGGTCAAATGATGCCCTATGCCGGAAGACTGTCTTTTTTTTTTTCTTCAGTATCGGCAATGCAGAGACAATTTGTTGCGAAACACTGCCACTGCTGGTCATTCAGTATAATCTGCAGATGGAAAAGTCCACTGTTAGCACATTTACTAAAAGCAATACAAAAAAATCATGCTTTTTATAAAGGGTAAACAGATCAATACTATGGAGTTTGTATTATTGTGAAAATCAGCAGCTCATTAGAAAATCAAATCTCGATTTGTGTTTTTAACCTACCATACTACTCTGAATCTCATGCCTCTTTTGCCAACACGCTCTAAACAACTGTAGAAGGTACATTAGGACATAGATAGAGATCTTTTTGCCAGCCAAGTGGCAGCGTACCCCCCTCACTTTATTTGTTTTAGGATATGGTACAACAGTAGCAATTAAGCCAGCTGATAAGTTGAGAGGTAGGGTTATGCTACAGTTAATGGGAATAATAAAAGCTATGAATAGCATGTTCATAATCATCATTTGAGCCAATTCCTAGCAGTTCAGCAATAGTGAAGTTGACTCTAATGCTCAAACTCACGCTCGTTCAAATTTAGAGGTCTTATAAAGTGCCCTAATTTTGTACATTTTACCATCATAGCTGTCACTTGGGCGTCCGGTCTACCCTGCTACTCATTTCATTAGCAAGATAAATGTATCTTACTGCTTGCTAGGCAACAACAGAGTGGCCCTCACGTCAGACAACATCTTGCATTTAGCTTTATGATGTCAGCTTGCTAGGCAACAGATTGGCCCTCATGTCAGACAACATCTTGCATTCGCTTTATGATGTCAGATCATCACTGGTACAATTGTCCTTGTGGAAGCGGACCGCACAGGAGGATGAGATATCAGAAGTTATGCAGTAGGTTGCTATCTCTATTCATGACTGCAAGGCAAGTCGGAGGTGGAATGGCAAATACTCTGAACCACTCAAAGCACTGTGGCCTTTTTGAAAGTGGGATGCAGATACAAAAACAGAGATTATCCTTACCAACAATCCTTCTTGAGTATCAGAGTCCAACATACAGAGTGCAGCGGAAGACGTTAAATGTGCTTCATTCCGTGAGAACGCAACTCTATAGTTCTACAGTGAGATAGTGCATTTCAGCCTCAAAGGAAGCAATGTCCTCAAACGGAACATTGGTGGCACCAGGATCTAAAGCAGGCTTAAGAAGCCTTGGATGCAGTCAGTCTTTTATTAACTATCATGACCGACACAATGTGATCCATAATACTTCCATCTTGGCAGAAATTACATTCAAGCACAGGCCCCCACTAGAAGGTAGTTATGACATTCAGGTGCTGAAACGCCTTTTTAATGCCTAAAGGAATGATTGTGAGCTTTACTTACCATACATATTGGTCAAATGATGCCCCATGCCGGAAGACTGTCTTTTTTTTTTTTCTTCAGTATCGGCAATGCAGAGACAATTTGTTGCGAAACACTGCCACTGCTGGTCATTCAGTATAATCTGCAGATGGAAAAGTCCACTGTTAGCACATTTACTAAAAGCAATACAAAAAAATCATGCTTTTTATAAAGGGTAAACAGATCAATACTATGGACTTGGTATTATTGTGAAAATCAGCAGCTCATTAGAAAATCAAATCTCGATTTGTGTTTTTAACCTACCATACTACTCTGAGTCTCATGCCTCTTTTGCCAACACGCTCTAAACAACTGTAGAAGGTACATTAGGACATAGAGATCTTTTTGCAAGCCAAGTGGCAGCGTACCACTCTCACTTTATTTGTTTTAGGATATGGTACACCGGTAGCAATTAAGCCAGCTGATAAGTTGAGAGGTAGGGTTATGCTACAGTTAATGGGAATAATAAAAGCTATGAATAGCATGTTCATAATCATGATTTGAGCCAATTCCTAGCAGTTCAGCAATAGTGAAGTTGACTCTAATGCTCAAACTCACGCTCGTTCAAATTTAGAGGTCTTATAAAGTGCCCTAATTTTGTACATTTTACCATCATAGCTGTCACTTGGGCGTCCGGTCTACCCTGCTACTCATTTCATTAGCAAGATAAATGTATCTTACTGCTTGCTAGGCAACAACAGAGTGGCCCTCACGTCAGACAACATCTTGCATTTAGCTTTATGATGTCAGCTTGCTAGGCAACAGATTGGCCCTCATGTCAGACAACATCTTGCTTTTGCTTTATGATGTCAGATCATCACTGGTCCAATTGTCCTTGTGGAAGCGGACCACACAGGAGGATGAGATATCAGAAGTTATGCAGTAGGTTGCTATCTCTATTCATGACTGCAAGGCAAGTCGGAGGCGGAATGGCAAATACTCTGAACCACTCAAAGCACTGTGGCCTTTTTGAAAGTGGGATGCAGATACAAAAACAGAGATTATCCTTACCAACAATCCTTCTTGAGTATCAGAGTCCAACATACAGAGTGCAGCGGAAGACGTTAAATGTGCTTCATTCCGCGTGAACGCAACTCTATAGTTCTACAGTGAGATAGTGCATTTCAGCCTCAAAAAAAGCAATATCCCCAAACGGAACATTAGTGGCACCAGGATCTAAAGCAGGCTTAAGAAGCCTTGGATGCAGTCAGTCTTTTATTAACTATCATGACCGACACAATGTGATCCATAATACTTCCATTTTTGCAGAAATTACATTCAAGCACAGGTCCCCACTAGAAGGTAGTGATGACATTCAGGTGCTGAAAATGCCTTTTTAATGCCGAAAGGAATGATTGTGAGCTTTACTTACCATACATATTGGTCAAATGATGCCCTATGCCGGAAGACTGTCTTTTTTTTTTTCTTCAGTATCGGCAATGCAGAGACAATTTGTTGCGAAACACTGCCACTGCTGGTCATTCAGTATAATCTGCAGATGGAAAAGTCCACTGTTAGCACATTTACTAAAAGCAATACAAAAAAAATCATGCTTTTTATAAAGGGTAAACAGATCAATACTATGGAGTTGGTATTATTGTGAAAATCAGCAGCTCATTAGAAAATCAAATCTCGATTTGTGTTTTTAACCTACCATACTACTCTGAGTCTCATGCCTCTTTTGCCAACACGCTCTAAACAACTGTAGAAGGTACATTAGGATATAGAGATCTTTTTGCAAGCCAAGTGGCAGCGTACCACTCTCACTTTATTTGTTTTAGGATATGGTACACCGGTAGCAATTAAGCCAGCTGATAAGTTGAGAGGTAGGGTTATGCTACAGTTAATGGGAATAATAAAAGCTATGAATAGCATGTTCATAATCATCATTTGAGCCAATTCCTAGCAGTTCAGCAATAGTGAAGTTGACTCTAATGCTCAAACTCACGCTCGTTCAAATTTAGAGGTCTTATAAAGTGCCCTAATTTTGTACATTTTACCATCATAGCTGTCACTTGGGCGTCCGGTCTACTCTGCTACTCATTTCATTAGCAAGATAAATGTATCTTACTGCTTGCTAGGCAACAACAGAGTGGCCCTCACGTCAGACAACATCTTGCATTTAGCTTTATGATGTCAGCTTGCTAGGCAACAGATTGGCCCTCATGTCAGACAACATCTTGCTTTTGCTTTATGATGTCAGATCATCACTGGTCCAATTGTCCTTGTGGAAGCGGACCACACAGGAGGATGAGATATCAGAAGTTATGCAGTAGGTTGCTATCTCTATTCATGACTGCAAGGCAAGTCGGAGGCGGAATGGCAAATACTCTGAACCACTCAAAGCACTGTGGCCTTTTTGAAAGTGGGATGCAGATACAAAAACAGAGATTATCCTTACCAACAATCCTTCTTGAGTATCAGAGTCCAACATACAGAGTGCAGCGGAAGACGTTAAATGTGCTTCATTCCGTGTGAACGCAACTCTATAGTTCTACAGTGAGATAGTGCATTTCAGCCTCAAAGGAAGCAATATCCCCAAACGGAACATTGGTGGCACCAGGATCTAAAGCAGGCTTAAGAAGCCTTGGATGCAGTCAGTCTTTTATTAACTATCATGACCGACACAATGTGATCCATAATACTTCCATCTTGGCAGAAATTACATTCAAGCACAGGCCCCCACTAGAAGGTAGTTATGACATTCAGGTGCTGAAAACGCCTTTTTAATGCCTAAAGGAATGATTGTGAGCTTTACTTACCATACATATTGGCCAAATGATGCCCTATGCCGGAAGACTGTCTTTTTTTTTTTTTCTTCAGTATCGGCAATGCAGAGACAATTTGTTGCGAAACACTGCCACTGCTGGTCATTCAGTATAATCTGCAGATGGAAAAGTCCATTGTTAGCACATTTACTACAAGCAATACAAAAAATCATGCTTTTTATAAAGGGTAAACAGATCAATATCATGGAGTTTGTATTATTGTGAAAATCAGCAGCTCATTAGAAAATCAAATCTCGATTTGTTTTTTTAACCTACCATACTACTCTGAGTCTCATGCCTCTTTTGCCAACACGCTCTAAACAACTGTAGAAGGTACATTAGGACATAGATAGAGATCTTTTTGCCAGCCAAGTGGCAGCGTACCCCTCTCACTTTATTTGTTTTAGGATATGGTACAACAGTAGCAATTAAGCCAGCTGATAAGTTGAGAGGTAGGGTTATGCTACAGTTAATGGGAATAATAAAAGCTATGAATAGCATGTACATAATCATCATTTGAGCCAATTCCTAGCAGTTCAGCAATAGTGAAGTTGACTCTAATGCTCAAACTCACGCTCGTTCAAATTTAGAGGTCTTATAAAGTGCCCTAATTTTGTACATTTTACCATCATAGCTGTCACTTGGGCGTCCGGTCTACCCTGCTACTCATTTCATTAGCAAGATAAATGTATCTTACTGCTTGCTAGGCAACAACAGAGTGGCCCTCACGTCAGACAACATCTTGTATTTAGCTTTATGATGTCAGCTTGCTAGGCAACAGATTGGCCCTCATGTCAGACAACATCTTGCTTTTGCTTTATGATGTCAGATCATCACTGGTCCAATTGTCCTTGTGGAAGCGGACCACACAGGAGGATGAGATATCAGAAGTTATGCAGTAGGTTGCTATCTCTATTCATGACTGCAAGGCAAGTCGGAGGCGGAATGGCAAATACTCTGAACCACTCAAAGCACTGTGGCCTTTTTGAAAGTGGGATGCAGATACAAAAACAGAGATTATCCTTACCAACAATCCTTCTTGAGTATCAGAGTCCAACATACAGAGTGCAGCGGAAGACGTTAAATGTGCTTCATTCCGTGTGAACGCAACTCTATAGTTCTACAGTGAGATAGTGCATTTCAGCCTCAAAGGAAGCAATATCCCCAAACGGAACATTGGTGGCACCAGGATCTAAAGCAGGCTTAAGAATCCTTGGATGCAGTCAGTCTTTTATTAACTATCATGACCGACACAATGTGATCCATAATACTTCCATCTTGGCAGAAATTACATTCAAGCACAGGCCCCCACTAGAAGGTAGTTATGACATTCAGGTGCTGAAAACGCCTTTTTAATGCCTAAAGGAATGATTGTGAGCTTTACTTACCATACATATTGGCCAAATGATGCCCTATGCCGGAAGACTGTCTTTTTTTTTTTTTCTTCAGTATCGGCAATGCAGAGACAATTTTTTGCGAAACACTGCCACTGCTGGTCATTCAGTATAATCTGCAGATGGAAAAGTCCACTGTTAGCACATTTACTAAAAGCAATACAAAAAAATCATGCTTTTTATAAAGGGTAAACAGATCAATACTATGGAGTTGGTATTATTGTGAAAATCAGCAGCTCATTAGAAAATCAAATCTCGATTTGTGTTTTTAACCTACCATACTAATCTGAGTCTCATGCCTCTTTTGCCAACACGCTCTAAACAACTGTAGAAGGTACATTAGGACATAGAGATCTTTTTGCAAGCCAAGTGGCAGCGTACCACTCTCACTTTATTTGTTTTAGGATATGGTACACCGGTAGCAATTAAGCCAGCTGATAAGTTGAGAGGTAGGGTTATGCTACAGTTAATGGGAATAATAAAAGCTATGAATAGCATGTTCATAATCATGATTTGAGCCAATTCCTAGCAGTTCAGCAATAGTGAAGTTGACTCTAATGCTCAAACTCACGCTCGTTCAAATTTAGAGGTCTTATAAAGTGCCCTAATTTTGTACATTTTACCATCATAGCTGTCACTTGGGCGTCCAGTCTACCCTGCTACTCATTTCATTAGCAAGATAAATGTATCTTACTGCTTGCTAGGCAACAACAGAGTGGCCCTCACGTCAGACAACATCTTGCATTTAGCTTTATGATGTCAGCTTGCTAGGCAACAGATTGGCCCTCATGTCAGACAACATCTTGCTTTTGCTTTATGATGTCAGATCATCACTGGTCCAATTGTCCTTGTGGAAGCGGACCACACAGGAGGATGAGATATCAGAAGTTATGCAGTAGGTTGCTATCTCTATTCATGACTGCAAGGCAAGTCGGAGGCGGAATGGCAAATACTCTGAACCACTCAAAGCACTGTGGCCTTTTTGAAAGTGGGATGCAGATACAAAAACAGAGATTATCCTTACCAACAATCCTTCTTGAGTATCAGAGTCCAACATACAGAGTGCAGCGGAAGACGTTAAATGTGCTTCATTCCGTGTGAACGCAACTCTATAGTTCTACAGTGAGATAGTGCATTTCAGCCTCAAAGGAAGCAATATCCCCAAACGGAACATTAGTGGCACCAGGATCTAAAGCAGGCTTAAGAAGCCTTGGATGCAGTCAGTCTTTTATTAACTATCATGACCGACACAATGTGATCCATAATACTTCCATTTTTGCAGAAATTACATTCAAGCACAGGCCCCCACTAGAAGGTAGTGATGACATTCAGGTGCTGAAAATGCCTTTTTAATGCCGAAAGGAATGATTGTGAGCTTTACTTACCATACATATTGGTCAAATGATGCCCTATGCCGGAAGACTGTCTTTTTTTTTTTCTTCAGTATCGGCAATGCAGAGACAATTTGTTGCTTAACACTGCCACTGCTGGTCATTCAGTATAATCTGCAGATGGAAAAGTCCACTGTTAGCACATTTACTAAAAGCAATACAAAAAAATCATGCTTTTTATAAAGGGTAAACAGATCAATACTATGGAGTTGGTATTATTGTGAAAATCAGCAGCTCATTAGAAAATCAAATCTCGATTTGTGTTTTTAACCTACCATACTAATCTGAGTCTCATGCCTCTTTTGCCAACACGCTCTAAACAACTGTAGAAGGTACATTAGGACATAGAGATCTTTTTGCAAGCCAAGTGGCAGCGTACCACTCTCACTTTATTTGTTTTAGGATATGGTACACCGGTAGCAATTAAGCCAGCTGATAAGTTGAGAGGTAGGGTTATGCTACAGTTAATGGGAATAATAAAAGCTATGAATAGCATGTTCATAATCATGATTTGAGCCAATTCCTAGCAGTTCAGCAATAGTGAAGTTGACTCTAATGCTCAAACTCACGCTCGTTCAAATTTAGAGGTCTTATAAAGTGCCCTAATTTTGTACATTTTACCATCATAGCTGTCACTTGGGCGTCCAGTCTACCCTGCTACTCATTTCATTAGCAAGATAAATGTATCTTACTGCTTGCTAGGCAACAACAGAGTGGCCCTCACGTCAGACAACATCTTGCATTTAGCTTTATGATGTCAGCTTGCTAGGCAACAGATTGGCCCTCATGTCAGACAACATCTTGCTTTTGCTTTATGATGTCAGATCATCACTGGTCCAATTGTCCTTGTGGAAGCGGACCACACAGGAGGATGAGATATCAGAAGTTATGCAGTAGGTTGCTATCTCTATTCATGACTGCAAGGCAAGTCGGAGGCGGAATGGCAAATACTCTGAACCACTCAAAGCACTGTGGCCTTTTTGAAAGTGGGATGCAGATACAAAAACAGAGATTATCCTTACCAACAATCCTTCTTGAGTATCAGAGTCCAACATACAGAGTGCAGCGGAAGACGTTAAATGTGCTTCATTCCGTGTGAACGCAACTCTATAGTTCTACAGTGAGATAGTGCATTTCAGCCTCAAAGGAAGCAATATCCCCAAACGGAACATTAGTGGCACCAGGATCTAAAGCAGGCTTAAGAAGCCTTGGATGCAGTCAGTCTTTTATTAACTATCATGACCGACACAATGTGATCCATAATACTTCCATTTTTGCAGAAATTACATTCAAGCACAGGCCCCCACTAGAAGGTAGTGATGACATTCAGGTGCTGAAAATGCCTTTTTAATGCCGAAAGGAATGATTGTGAGCTTTACTTACCATACATATTGGTCAAATGATGCCCTATGCCGGAAGACTGTCTTTTTTTTTTTCTTCAGTATCGGCAATGCAGAGACAATTTGTTGCTTAACACTGCCACTGCTGGTCATTCAGTATAATCTGCAGATGGAAAAGTCCACTGTTAGCACATTTACTAAAAGCAATACAAAAAAATCATGCTTTTTATAAAGGGTAAACAGATCAATACTATGGAGTTTGTATTATTGTGAAAATCAGCAGCTCATTAGAAAATCAAATCTCGATTTGTGTTTTTAACCTACCATGCTACTCTGAATCTCATGCCTCTTTTGCCAACACGCTCTAAACAACTGTAGAAGGTACATTAGGACATAGATAGAGATCTTTTTGCCAGCCAAGTGGCAGCGTACCCCCCTCACTTTATTTGTTTTAGGATATGGTACAACAGTAGCAATTAAGCCAGCTGATAAGTTGAGAGGTAGGGTTATGCTACAGTTAATGGGAATAATAAAAGCTATGAATAGCATGTTCATAATCATCATTTGAGCCAATTCCTAGCAGTTCAGCAATAGTGAAGTTGACTCTAATGCTCAAACTCACGCTCGTTCAAATTTAGAGGTCTTATAAAGTGCCCTAATTTTGTACATTTTACCATCATAGCTGTCACTTGGGCGTCCGGTCTACCCTGCTACTCATTTCATTAGCAAGATAAATGTATCTTACTGCTTGCTAGGCAACAACAGAGTGGCCCTCACGTCAGACAACATCTTGCATTTAGCTTTATGATGTCAGCTTGCTAGGCAACAGATTGGCCCTCATGTCAGACAACATCTTGCATTCGCTTTATAATGTCAGATCATCACTGGTCCAATTGTCCTTGTGGAAGCGGACCACACAGGAGGATGAGATATGTATCTTACTGCTTGCTAGGCAACAACAGAGTGGCCCTCACGTCAGACAACATCTTGCATTTAGCTTTATGATGTCAGCTTGCTAGGCAACAGATTGGCCCTCATGTCAGACAACATCTTGCTTTTGCTTTATGATGTCAGATCATCACTGGTCCAATTGTCCTTGTGGAAGCGGACCACACAGGAGGATGAGATATCAGAAGTTATGCAGTAGGTTGCTATCTCTATTCATGACTGCAAGGCAAGTCGGAGGCGGAATGGCAAATACTCTGAACCACTCAAAGCACTGTGGCCTTTTTGAAAGTGGGATGCAGATACAAAAACAGAGATTATCCTTACCAACAATCCTTCTTGAGTATCAGAGTCCAACATACAGAGTGCAGCGGAAGACGTTAAATGTGCTTCATTCCGTGTGAACGCAACTCTATAGTTCTACAGTAAGATAGTGCATTTCAGCCTCAAAGGAAGCAATGTCCTCAAACGGAACATTGGTGGCACTAGGATCTAAAGCAGGCTTAAGAAGCCTTGGATGCAGTCAGTCTTTTATTAACTATCATGACCGACACAATGTGATCCCCACTAGAAGGTAGTTATGACATTCAGGTGCTGAAAACGCCTTTTTAATGCCTAAAGGAATGATTGTGAGCTTTACTTACCATACATATTGGCCAAATGATGCCCTATGCCGGAAGACTGTCTTTTTTTTTTTTCTTCAGTATCGGCAATGCAGAGACAATTTGTTGCGAAACACTGCCACTGCTGGTCATTCAGTATAATCTGCAGATGGAAAAGTCCACTGTTAGCACATTTACTACAAGCAATACAAAAAATCATGCTTTTTATAAAGGGTAAACAGATCAATACCATGGAGTTTGTATTATTGTGAAAATCAGCAGCTCATTAGAAAATCAAATCTCGATTTGTTTTTTTAACCTACCATACTACTCTGAGTCTCATGCCTCTTTTGCCAACACGCTCTAAACAACTGTAGAAGGTACATTAGGACATAGATAGAGATCTTTTTGCCAGCCAAGTGGCAGCGTACCCCTCTCACTTTATTTGTTTTAGGATATGGTACAACAGTAGCAATTAAGCCAGCTGATAAGTTGAGAGGTAGGGTTATGCTACAGTTAATGGGAATAATAAAAGCTATGAATAGCATGTTCATAATCATCATTTGAGCCAATTCCTAGCAGTTCAGCAATAGTGAAGTTGACTCTAATGCTCAAACTCACGCTCGTTCAAATTTAGAGGTCTTATAAAGTGCCCTAATTTTGTACATTTTACCATCATAGCTGTCACTTGGGCGTCCGGTCTACTCTGCTACTCATTTCATTAGCAAGATAAATGTATCTTACTGCTTGCTAGGCAACAACAGAGTGGCCCTCACGTCAGACAACATCTTGCATTTAGCTTTATGATGTCAGCTTGCTAGGCAACAGATTGGCCCTCATGTCAGACAACATCTTGCTTTTGCTTTATGATGTCAGATCATCACTGGTCCAATTGTCCTTGTGGAAGCGGACCACACAGGAGGATGAGATATCAGAAGTTATGCAGTAGGTTGCTATCTCTATTCATGACTGCAAGGCAAGTCGGAGGCGGAATGGCAAATACTCTGAACCACTCAAAGCACTGTGGCCTTTTTGAAAGTGGGATGCAGATACAAAAACAGAGATTATCCTTACCAACAATCCTTCTTGAGTATCAGAGTCCAACATACAGAGTGCAGCGGAAGACGTTAAATGTGCTTCATTCCGTGTGAACGCAACTCTATAGTTCTACAGTGAGATAGTGCATTTCAGCCTCAAAGGAAGCAATATCCCCAAACGGAACATTGGTGGCACCAGGATCTAAAGCAGGCTTAAGAAGCCTTGGATGCAGTCAGTCTTTTATTAACTATCATGACCGACACAATGTGATCCATAATACTTCCATTTTGGCAGAAATTACATTCAAGCACAGGCCCCCACTAGAAGGTAGTGATGACATTCAGGTGCTGAAAATGCCTTTTTAATGCCGAAAGGAATGATTGTGAGCTTTACTTACCATACATATTGGCCAAATGATGCCCTATGCCGGAAGACTGTCTTTTTTTTTTTTTTCTTCAGTATCGGCAATGCAGAGACAATTTGTTGCGAAACACTGCCACTGCTGGTCATTCAGTATAATCTGCAGATGGAAAAGTCCACTGTTAGCACATTTACTACAAGCAATACAAAAAATCATGCTTTTTATAAAGGGTAAACAGATCAATATCATGGAGTTTGTATTATTGTGAAAATCAGCAGCTCATTAGAAAATCAAATCTCGATTTGTTTTTTTAACCTACCATACTACTCTGAGTCTCATGCCTCTTTTGCCAACACGCTCTAAACAACTGTAGAAGGTACATTAGGACATAGATAGAGATCTTTTTGCCAGCCAAGTGGCAGCGTACCCCTCTCACTTTATTTGTTTTAGGATATGGTACAACAGTAGCAATTAAGCCAGCTGATAAGTTGAGAGGTAGGGTTATGCTACAGTTAATGGGAATAATAAAAGCTATGAATAGCATGTTCATAATCATCATTTGAGCCAATTCCTAGCAGTTCAGCAATAGTGAAGTTGACTCTAATGCTCAAACTCACGCTCGTTCAAATTTAGAGGTCTTATAAAGTGCCCTAATTTTGTACATTTTACCATCATAGCTGTCACTTGGGCGTCCGGTCTACCCTGCTACTCATTTCATTAGCAAGATAAATGTATCTTACTGCTTGCTAGGCAACAACAGAGTGGCCCTCACGTCAGACAACATCTTGCATTTAGCTTTATGATGTCAGCTTGCTAGGCAACAGATTGGCCCTCATGTCAGACAACATCTTGCTTTTGCTTTATGATGTCAGATCATCACTGGTCCAATTGTCCTTGTGGAAGCGGACCACACAGGAGGATGAGATATCAGAAGTTATGCAGTAGGTTGCTATCTCTATTCATGACTGCAAGGCAAGTCGGAGGCGGAATGGCAAATACTCTGAACCACTCAAAGCACTGTGGCCTTTTTGAAAGTGGGATGCAGATACAAAAACAGAGATTATCCTTACCAACAATCCTTCTTGAGTATCAGAGTCCAACATACAGAGTGCAGCGGAAGACGTTAAATGTGCTTCATTCCGTGTGAACGCAACTCTATAGTTCTACAGTGAGATAGTGCATTTCAGCCTCAAAGGAAGCAATATCCCCAAACGGAACATTGGTGGCACCAGGATCTAAAGCAGGCTTAAGAAGCCTTGGATGCAGTCAGTCTTTTATTAACTATCATGACCGACACAATGTGATCCATAATACTTCCATCTTGGCAGAAATTTCATTCAAGCACAGGCCCCCACTAGAAGGTAGTTATGACATTCAGGTGCTGAAAACGCCTTTTTAATGCCTAAAGGAATGATTGTGAGCTTTACTTACCATACATATTGGTCAAATGATGCCCCATCCCGGAAGACTGTCTTTTTTTTTTTTCTTCAGTATCGGCAATGCAGAGACAATTTGTTGCGAAACACTGCCACTGCTGGTCATTCAGTATAATCTGCAGATGGAAAAGTCCACTGTTAGCACATTTACTAAAAGCAATACCAAAAAATCATGCTTTTTATAAAGGGTAAACAGATCAATACCATGGAGTTTGTATTATTGTGAAAATCAGCAGCTCATTAGAAAATCAAATCTCGATTTGTGTTTTTAACCTACCATACTACTCCGAGTCTCATGCCTCTTTTGCCAACACGCTCTAAACAACTGTAGAAGGTACATTAGGACATAGATAGAGATCTTTTTGCCAGCCAAGTGGCAGCGTACCCCTCTCACTTTATTTGTTTTAGGATATGGTACAACAGTAGCAATTAAGCCAGCTGATAAGTTGAGAGGTAGGGTTATGCTACAGTTAATGGGAATAATAAAAGCTATGAATAGCATGTTCATAATCATCATTTGAGCCAATTTCTAGCAGTTAAGCAATAGTGAAGATGACTCTAATGCTCAAACTCACGCTCGTTCAAATTTAGAGGTCTTATAAAGTGCCCGAATTTTGTACATTTTACCATCACAGCTGTCACTTGGGCGTCCGGTCTACCCTGCTACTCATTTCATTAGCAAGATAAATGTATCTTACTGCTTGCTAGGCAACAACAGAGTGGCCCTCACGTCAGACAACATCTTGCATTTAGCTTTATGATGTCAGCTTGCTAAGCAACAGATTGGCCCTCATGTCAGACAACATCTTGCTTTTGCTTTATGATGTCAGATCATCACTGGTCCAATTGTCCTTGTGGAAGCGGACCACACAGGAGGATGAGATATCAGAAGTTATGCAGTAGGTTGCTATCTCTATTCATGACTGCAAGGCAAGTCGGAGGCGGAATGGCAAATACTCTGAACCACTCAAAGCACTGTGGCCTTTTTGAAAGTGGGATGCAGATACAAAAACAGAGATTATCCTTACCAACAATCCTTCTTGAGTATCAGAGTCCAACATACAGAGTGCAGCGGAAGACGTTAAATGTGCTTCATTCCGTGTGAACGCAACTCTATAGTTCTACAGTGAGATAGTGCATTTCAGCCTCAAAGGAAGCAATATCCCCAAACGGAACATTGGTGGCACCAGGATCTAAAGCAGGCTTAAGAAGCCTTGGATGCAGTCAGTCTTTTATTAACTATCATGACCGACACAATGTGATCCATAATACTTCCATTTTTGCAGAAATTACATTCAAGCACAGGCCCCCACTAGAAGGTAGTTATGACATTCAGGTGCTGAAACGCCTTTTTAATGCCTAAAGGAATGATTGTGAGCTTTACTTACCATACATATTGGTCAAATGATGCCCCATGCCGGAAGACTGTCTTTTTTTTTTTTCTTCAGTATCGGCAATGCAGAGACAATTTGTTGCGAAACACTGCCACTGCTGGTCATTCAGTATAATCTGCAGATGGAAAAGTCCACTGTTAGCACATTTACTAAAAGCAATACAAAAAAATCATGCTTTTTATAAAGGGTAAACAGATCAATACTATGGAGTTGGTATTATTGTGAAAATCAGCAGCTCATTAGAAAATCAAATCTCGATTTGTGTTTTTAACCTACCATACTACTCTGAGTCTCATGCCTCTTTTGCCAACACGCTCTAAACAACTGTAGAAGGTACATTAGGACATAGAGATCTTTTTGCAAGCCAAGTGGCAGCGTACCACTCTCACTTTATTTGTTTTAGGATATGGTACACCAGTAGCAATTAAGCCAGCTGATAAGTTGAGAGGTAGGGTTATGCTACAGTTAATGGGAATAATAAAAGCTATGAATAGCATGTTCATAATCATGATTTGAGCCAATTCCTAGCAGTTCAGCAATAGTGAAGTTGACTCTAATGCTCAAACTCACGCTCGTTCAAATTTAGAGGTCTTATAAAGTGCCCTAATTTTGTACATTTTACCATCATAGCTGTCACTTGGGCGTCCCGTCTACTCTGCTACTCATTTCATTAGCAAGATAAATGTATCTTACTGCTTGCTAGGCAACAACAGAGTGGCCCGCACGTCAGACAACATCTTGCATTTAGCTTTATGATGTCAGCTTGCTAGGCAACAGATTGGCCCTCATGTCAGACAACATCTTGCTTTTGCTTTATGATGTCAGATCATCACTGGTCCAATTGTCCTTGTGGAAGCGGACCACACAGGAGGATGAGATATCAGAAGTTATGCAGTAGGTTGCTATCTCTATTCATGACTGCAAGGCAAGTCGGAGGCGGAATGGCAAATACTCTGAACCACTCAAAGCACTGTGGCCTTTTTGAAAGTGGGATGCAGATACAAAAACAGAGATTATCCTTACCAACAATCCTTCTTGAGTATCAGAGTCCAACATACAGAGTGCAGCGGAAGACGTTAAATGTGCTTCATTCCGTGTGAACGCAACTCTATAGTTCTACAGTGAGATAGTGCATTTCAGCCTCAAAGGAAGCAATATCCCCAAACGGAACATTGGTGGCACCAGGATCTAAAGCAGGCTTAAGAAGCCTTGGATGCAGTCAGTCTTTTATTAACTATCATGACCGACACAATGTGATCCATAATACTTCCATCTTGGCAGAAATTACATTCAAGCACAGGCCCCCACTAGAAGGTAGTTATGACATTCAGGTGCTGAAAACGCCTTTTTAATGCCTAAAGGAATGATTGTGAGCTTTACTTACCATACATATTGGCCAAATAATTCCCTATGCCGGAAGACTGTCTTTTTTTTTTCTTCTTCAGTATCGGCAATGCAGAGACAATTTGTTGCGAAACACTGCCACTGCTGGTCATTCAGTATAATCTGCAGATGGAAAAGTCCACTGTTAGCACATTTACTACAAGCAATACAAAAAATCATGCTTTTTATAAAGGGTAAACAGATCAATATCATGGAGTTTGTATTATTGTGAAAATCAGCAGCTCATTAGAAAATCAAATCTCGATTTGTTTTTTTAACCTACCATACTACTCTGAGTCTCATGCCTCTTTTGCCAACACGCTCTAAACAACTGTAGAAGGTACATTAGGACATAGATAGAGATCTTTTTGCCAGCCAAGTGGCAGCGTACCCCTCTCACTTTATTTGTTTTAGGATATGGTACAACAGTAGCAATTAAGCCAGCTGATAAGTTGAGAGGTAGGGTTATGCTACAGTTAATGGGAATAATAAAAGCTATGAATAGCATGTTCATAATCATCATTTGAGCCAATTCCTAGCAGTTCAGCAATAGTGAAGTTGACTCTAATGCTCAAACTCACGCTCGTTCAAATTTAGAGGTCTTATAAAGTGCCCTAATTTTGTACATTTTACCATCATAGCTGTCACTTGGGCGTCCGGTCTACCCTGCTACTCATTTCATTAGCAAGATAAATGTATCTTACTGCTTGCTAGGCAACAACAGAGTGGCCCTCACGTCAGACAACATCTTGCATTTAGCTTTATGATGTCAGCTTGCTAGGCAACAGATTGGCCCTCATGTCAGACAACATCTTGCTTTTGCTTTATGATGTCAGATCATCACTGGTCCAATTGTCCTTGTGGAAGCGGACCACACAGGAGGATGAGATATCAGAAGTTATGCAGTAGGTTGCTATCTCTATTCATGACTGCAAGGCAAGTCGGAGGCGGAATGGCAAATACTCTGAACCACTCAAAGCACTGTGGCCTTTTTGAAAGTGGGATGCAGATACAAAAACAGAGATTATCCTTACCAACAATCCTTCTTGAGTATCAGAGTCCAACATACAGAGTGCAGCGGAAGACGTTAAATGTGCTTCATTCCGTGTGAACGCAACTCTATAGTTCTACAGTAAGATAGTGCATTTCAGCCTCAAAGGAAGCAATGTCCTCAAACGGAACATTGGTGGCACTAGGATCTAAAGCAGGCTTAAGAAGCCTTGGATGCAGTCAGTCTTTTATTAACTATCATGACCGACACAATGTGATCCCCACTAGAAGGTAGTTATGACATTCAGGTGCTGAAAACGCCTTTTTAATGCCTAAAGGAATGATTGTGAGCTTTACTTACCATACATATTGGCCAAATGATGCCCTATGCCGGAAGACTGTCTTTTTTTTTTTTCTTCAGTATCGGCAATGCAGAGACAATTTGTTGCGAAACACTGCCACTGCTGGTCATTCAGTATAATCTGCAGATGGAAAAGTCCACTGTTAGCACATTTACTACAAGCAATACAAAAAATCATGCTTTTTATAAAGGGTAAACAGATCAATACCATGGAGTTTGTATTATTGTGAAAATCAGCAGCTCATTAGAAAATCAAATCTCGATTTGTTTTTTTAACCTACCATACTACTCTGAGTCTCATGCCTCTTTTGCCAACACGCTCTAAACAACTGTAGAAGGTACATTAGGACATAGATAGAGATCTTTTTGCCAGCCAAGTGGCAGCGTACCCCTCTCACTTTATTTGTTTTAGGATATGGTACAACAGTAGCAATTAAGCCAGCTGATAAGTTGAGAGGTAGGGTTATGCTACAGTTAATGGGAATAATAAAAGCTATGAATAGCATGTTCATAATCATCATTTGAGCCAATTCCTAGCAGTTCAGCAATAGTGAAGTTGACTCTAATGCTCAAACTCACGCTCGTTCAAATTTAGAGGTCTTATAAAGTGCCCTAATTTTGTACATTTTACCATCATAGCTGTCACTTGGGCGTCCGGTCTACTCTGCTACTCATTTCATTAGCAAGATAAATGTATCTTACTGCTTGCTAGGCAACAACAGAGTGGCCCTCACGTCAGACAACATCTTGCATTTAGCTTTATGATGTCAGCTTGCTAGGCAACAGATTGGCCCTCATGTCAGACAACATCTTGCTTTTGCTTT
Organism: Lissotriton vulgaris; assembly: GCF_964263255.1. Taxonomy (NCBI): domain Eukaryota; kingdom Metazoa; phylum Chordata; class Amphibia; order Caudata; family Salamandridae; genus Lissotriton; species Lissotriton vulgaris. The sequence continues at coordinate 237,919,422 of NC_141700.1, read as the reverse complement.
ATGATGTCAGATCATCACTGGTCCAATTGTCCTTGTGGAAGCGGACCACACAGGAGGATGAGATATCAGAAGTTATGCAGTAGGTTGCTATCTCTATTCATGACTGCAAGGCAAGTCGGAGGCGGAATGGCAAATACTCTGAACCACTCAAAGCACTGTGGCCTTTTTGAAAGTGGGATGCAGATACAAAAACAGAGATTATCCTTACCAACAATCCTTCTTGAGTATCAGAGTCCAACATACAGAGTGCAGCGGAAGACGTTAAATGTGCTTCATTCCGTGTGAACGCAACTCTATAGTTCTACAGTGAGATAGTGCATTTCAGCCTCAAAGGAAGCAATATCCCCAAACGGAACATTGGTGGCACCAGGATCTAAAGCAGGCTTAAGAAGCCTTGGATGCAGTCAGTCTTTTATTAACTATCATGACCGACACAATGTGATCCATAATACTTCCATTTTGGCAGAAATTACATTCAAGCACAGGCCCCCACTAGAAGGTAGTGATGACATTCAGGTGCTGAAAATGCCTTTTTAATGCCGAAAGGAATGATTGTGAGCTTTACTTACCATACATATTGGCCAAATGATGCCCTATGCCGGAAGACTGTCTTTTTTTTTTTTTTCTTCAGTATCGGCAATGCAGAGACAATTTGTTGCGAAACACTGCCACTGCTGGTCATTCAGTATAATCTGCAGATGGAAAAGTCCACTGTTAGCACATTTACTACAAGCAATACAAAAAATCATGCTTTTTATAAAGGGTAAACAGATCAATATCATGGAGTTTGTATTATTGTGAAAATCAGCAGCTCATTAGAAAATCAAATCTCGATTTGTTTTTTTAACCTACCATACTACTCTGAGTCTCATGCCTCTTTTGCCAACACGCTCTAAACAACTGTAGAAGGTACATTAGGACATAGATAGAGATCTTTTTGCCAGCCAAGTGGCAGCGTACCCCTCTCACTTTATTTGTTTTAGGATATGGTACAACAGTAGCAATTAAGCCAGCTGATAAGTTGAGAGGTAGGGTTATGCTACAGTTAATGGGAATAATAAAAGCTATGAATAGCATGTTCATAATCATCATTTGAGCCAATTCCTAGCAGTTCAGCAATAGTGAAGTTGACTCTAATGCTCAAACTCACGCTCGTTCAAATTTAGAGGTCTTATAAAGTGCCCTAATTTTGTACATTTTACCATCATAGCTGTCACTTGGGCGTCCGGTCTACCCTGCTACTCATTTCATTAGCAAGATAAATGTATCTTACTGCTTGCTAGGCAACAACAGAGTGGCCCTCACGTCAGACAACATCTTGCATTTAGCTTTATGATGTCAGCTTGCTAGGCAACAGATTGGCCCTCATGTCAGACAACATCTTGCATTCGCTTTATGATGTCAGATCATCACTGGTACAATTGTCCTTGTGGAAGCGGACCGCACAGGAGGATGAGATATCAGAAGTTATGCAGTAGGTTGCTATCTCTATTCATGACTGCAAGGCAAGTCGGAGGTGGAATGGCAAATACTCTGAACCACTCAAAGCACTGTGGCCTTTTTGAAAGTGGGATGCAGATACAAAAACAGAGATTATCCTTACCAACAATCCTTCTTGAGTATCAGAGTCCAACATACAGAGTGCAGCGGAAGACGTTAAATGTGCTTCATTCCGTGAGAACGCAACTCTATAGTTCTACAGTGAGATAGTGCATTTCAGCCTCAAAGGAAGCAATGTCCTCAAACGGAACATTGGTGGCACCAGGATCTAAAGCAGGCTTAAGAAGCCTTGGATGCAGTCAGTCTTTTATTAACTATCATGACCGACACAATGTGATCCATAATACTTCCATCTTGGCAGAAATTACATTCAAGCACAGGCCCCCACTAGAAGGTAGTTATGACATTCAGGTGCTGAAACGCCTTTTTAATGCCTAAAGGAATGATTGTGAGCTTTACTTACCATACATATTGGTCAAATGATGCCCCATGCCGGAAGACTGTCTTTTTTTTTTTTCTTCAGTATCGGCAATGCAGAGACAATTTGTTGCGAAACACTGCCACTGCTGGTCATTCAGTATAATCTGCAGATGGAAAAGTCCACTGTTAGCACATTTACTAAAAGCAATACAAAAAAATCATGCTTTTTATAAAGGGTAAACAGATCAATACTATGGACTTGGTATTATTGTGAAAATCAGCAGCTCATTAGAAAATCAAATCTCGATTTGTGTTTTTAACCTACCATACTACTCTGAGTCTCATGCCTCTTTTGCCAACACGCTCTAAACAACTGTAGAAGGTACATTAGGACATAGAGATCTTTTTGCAAGCCAAGTGGCAGCGTACCACTCTCACTTTATTTGTTTTAGGATATGGTACACCGGTAGCAATTAAGCCAGCTGATAAGTTGAGAGGTAGGGTTATGCTACAGTTAATGGGAATAATAAAAGCTATGAATAGCATGTTCATAATCATGATTTGAGCCAATTCCTAGCAGTTCAGCAATAGTGAAGTTGACTCTAATGCTCAAACTCACGCTCGTTCAAATTTAGAGGTCTTATAAAGTGCCCTAATTTTGTACATTTTACCATCATAGCTGTCACTTGGGCGTCCGGTCTACCCTGCTACTCATTTCATTAGCAAGATAAATGTATCTTACTGCTTGCTAGGCAACAACAGAGTGGCCCTCACGTCAGACAACATCTTGCATTTAGCTTTATGATGTCAGCTTGCTAGGCAACAGATTGGCCCTCATGTCAGACAACATCTTGCTTTTGCTTTATGATGTCAGATCATCACTGGTCCAATTGTCCTTGTGGAAGCGGACCACACAGGAGGATGAGATATCAGAAGTTATGCAGTAGGTTGCTATCTCTATTCATGACTGCAAGGCAAGTCGGAGGCGGAATGGCAAATACTCTGAACCACTCAAAGCACTGTGGCCTTTTTGAAAGTGGGATGCAGATACAAAAACAGAGATTATCCTTACCAACAATCCTTCTTGAGTATCAGAGTCCAACATACAGAGTGCAGCGGAAGACGTTAAATGTGCTTCATTCCGCGTGAACGCAACTCTATAGTTCTACAGTGAGATAGTGCATTTCAGCCTCAAAGGAAGCAATATCCCCAAACGGAACATTAGTGGCACCAGGATCTAAAGCAGGCTTAAGAAGCCTTGGATGCAGTCAGTCTTTTATTAACTATCATGACCGACACAATGTGATCCATAATACTTCCATTTTTGCAGAAATTACATTCAAGCACAGGTCCCCACTAGAAGGTAGTGATGACATTCAGGTGCTGAAAATGCCTTTTTAATGCCGAAAGGAATGATTGTGAGCTTTACTTACCATACATATTGGTCAAATGATGCCCTATGCCGGAAGACTGTCTTTTTTTTTTTCTTCAGTATCGGCAATGCAGAGACAATTTGTTGCGAAACACTGCCACTGCTGGTCATTCAGTATAATCTGCAGATGGAAAAGTCCACTGTTAGCACATTTACTAAAAGCAATACAAAAAATCATGCTTTTTATAAAGGGTAAACAGATCAATATCATGGAGTTTGTATTATTGTGAAAATCAGCAGCTCATTAGAAAATCAAATCTCGATTTGTTTTTTTAACCTACCATACTACTCTGAGTCTCATGCCTCTTTTGCCAACACGCTCTAAACAACTGTAGAAGGTACATTAGGACATAGATAGAGATCTTTTTGCCAGCCAAGTGGCAGCGTACCCCTCTCACTTTATTTGTTTTAGGATATGGTACAACAGTAGCAATTAAGCCAGCTGATAAGTTGAGAGGTAGGGTTATGCTACAGTTAATGGGAATAATAAAAGCTATGAATAGCATGTTCATAATCATCATTTGAGCCAATTCCTAGCAGTTCAGCAATAGTGAAGTTGACTCTAATGCTCAAACTCACGCTCGTTCAAATTTAGAGGTCTTATAAAGTGCCCTAATTTTGTACATTTTACCATCATAGCTGTCACTTGGGCGTCCGGTCTACCCTGCTACTCATTTCATTAGCAAGATAAATGTATCTTACTGCTTGCTAGGCAACAACAGAGTGGCCCTCACGTCAGACAACATCTTGCATTTAGCTTTATGATGTCAGCTTGCTAGGCAACAGATTGGCCCTCATGTCAGACAACATCTTGCATTCGCTTTATGATGTCAGATCATCACTGGTACAATTGTCCTTGTGGAAGCGGACCGCACAGGAGGATGAGATATCAGAAGTTATGCAGTAGGTTGCTATCTCTATTCATGACTGCAAGGCAAGTCGGAGGTGGAATGGCAAATACTCTGAACCACTCAAAGCACTGTGGCCTTTTTGAAAGTGGGATGCAGATACAAAAACAGAGATTATCCTTACCAACAATCCTTCTTGAGTATCAGAGTCCAACATACAGAGTGCAGCGGAAGACGTTAAATGTGCTTCATTCCGTGAGAACGCAACTCTATAGTTCTACAGTGAGATAGTGCATTTCAGCCTCAAAGGAAGCAATGTCCTCAAACGGAACATTGGTGGCACCAGGATCTAAAGCAGGCTTAAGAAGCCTTGGATGCAGTCAGTCTTTTATTAACTATCATGACCGACACAATGTGATCCATAATACTTCCATCTTGGCAGAAATTACATTCAAGCACAGGCCCCCACTAGAAGGTAGTTATGACATTCAGGTGCTGAAACGCCTTTTTAATGCCTAAAGGAATGATTGTGAGCTTTACTTACCATACATATTGGTCAAATGATGCCCCATGCCGGAAGACTGTCTTTTTTTTTTTTCTTCAGTATCGGCAATGCAGAGACAATTTGTTGCGAAACACTGCCACTGCTGGTCATTCAGTATAATCTGCAGATGGAAAAGTCCACTGTTAGCACATTTACTAAAAGCAATACAAAAAAATCATGCTTTTTATAAAGGGTAAACAGATCAATACTATGGACTTGGTATTATTGTGAAAATCAGCAGCTCATTAGAAAATCAAATCTCGATTTGTGTTTTTAACCTACCATACTACTCTGAGTCTCATGCCTCTTTTGCCAACACGCTCTAAACAACTGTAGAAGGTACATTAGGACATAGAGATCTTTTTGCAAGCCAAGTGGCAGCGTACCACTCTCACTTTATTTGTTTTAGGATATGGTACACCGGTAGCAATTAAGCCAGCTGATAAGTTGAGAGGTAGGGTTATGCTACAGTTAATGGGAATAATAAAAGCTATGAATAGCATGTTCATAATCATGATTTGAGCCAATTCCTAGCAGTTCAGCAATAGTGAAGTTGACTCTAATGCTCAAACTCACGCTCGTTCAAATTTAGAGGTCTTATAAAGTGCCCTAATTTTGTACATTTTACCATCATAGCTGTCACTTGGGCGTCCGGTCTACCCTGCTACTCATTTCATTAGCAAGATAAATGTATCTTACTGCTTGCTAGGCAACAACAGAGTGGCCCTCACGTCAGACAACATCTTGCATTTAGCTTTATGATGTCAGCTTGCTAGGCAACAGATTGGCCCTCATGTCAGACAACATCTTGCTTTTGCTTTATGATGTCAGATCATCACTGGTCCAATTGTCCTTGTGGAAGCGGACCACACAGGAGGATGAGATATCAGAAGTTATGCAGTAGGTTGCTATCTCTATTCATGACTGCAAGGCAAGTCGGAGGCGGAATGGCAAATACTCTGAACCACTCAAAGCACTGTGGCCTTTTTGAAAGTGGGATGCAGATACAAAAACAGAGATTATCCTTACCAACAATCCTTCTTGAGTATCAGAGTCCAACATACAGAGTGCAGCGGAAGACGTTAAATGTGCTTCATTCCGCGTGAACGCAACTCTATAGTTCTACAGTGAGATAGTGCATTTCAGCCTCAAAGGAAGCAATATCCCCAAACGGAACATTAGTGGCACCAGGATCTAAAGCAGGCTTAAGAAGCCTTGGATGCAGTCAGTCTTTTATTAACTATCATGACCGACACAATGTGATCCATAATACTTCCATTTTTGCAGAAATTACATTCAAGCACAGGTCCCCACTAGAAGGTAGTGATGACATTCAGGTGCTGAAAATGCCTTTTTAATGCCGAAAGGAATGATTGTGAGCTTTACTTACCATACATATTGGTCAAATGATGCCCTATGCCGGAAGACTGTCTTTTTTTTTTTCTTCAGTATCGGCAATGCAGAGACAATTTGTTGCGAAACACTGCCACTGCTGGTCATTCAGTATAATCTGCAGATGGAAAAGTCCACTGTTAGCACATTTACTAAAAGCAATACAAAAAAAATCATGCTTTTTATAAAGGGTAAACAGATCAATACTATGGAGTTTGTATTATTGTGAAAATCAGCAGCTCATTAGAAAATCAAATCTCGATTTGTGTTTTTAACCTACCATACTACTCTGAATCTCATGCCTCTTTTGCCAACACGCTCTAAACAACTGTAGAAGGTACATTAGGACATAGATAGAGATCTTTTTGCCAGCCAAGTGGCAGCGTACCCCCCTCACTTTATTTGTTTTAGGATATGGTACAACAGTAGCAATTAAGCCAGCTGATAAGTTGAGAGGTAGGGTTATGCTACAGTTAATGGGAATAATAAAAGCTATGAATAGCATGTTCATAATCATCATTTGAGCCAATTCCTAGCAGTTCAGCAATAGTGAAGTTGACTCTAATGCTCAAACTCACGCTCGTTCAAATTTAGAGGTCTTATAAAGTGCCCTAATTTTGTACATTTTACCATCATAGCTGTCACTTGGGCGTCCGGTCTACCCTGCTACTCATTTCATTAGCAAGATAAATGTATCTTACTGCTTGCTAGGCAACAACAGAGTGGCCCTCACGTCAGACAACATCTTGCATTTAGCTTTATGATGTCAGCTTGCTAGGCAACAGATTGGCCCTCATGTCAGACAACATCTTGCATTCGCTTTATGATGTCAGATCATCACTGGTACAATTGTCCTTGTGGAAGCGGACCGCACAGGAGGATGAGATATCAGAAGTTATGCAGTAGGTTGCTATCTCTATTCATGACTGCAAGGCAAGTCGGAGGTGGAATGGCAAATACTCTGAACCACTCAAAGCACTGTGGCCTTTTTGAAAGTGGGATGCAGATACAAAAACAGAGATTATCCTTACCAACAATCCTTCTTGAGTATCAGAGTCCAACATACAGAGTGCAGCGGAAGACGTTAAATGTGCTTCATTCCGTGAGAACGCAACTCTATAGTTCTACAGTGAGATAGTGCATTTCAGCCTCAAAGGAAGCAATGTCCTCAAACGGAACATTGGTGGCACCAGGATCTAAAGCAGGCTTAAGAAGCCTTGGATGCAGTCAGTCTTTTATTAACTATCATGACCGACACAATGTGATCCATAATACTTCCATCTTGGCAGAAATTACATTCAAGCACAGGCCCCCACTAGAAGGTAGTTATGACATTCAGGTGCTGAAACGCCTTTTTAATGCCTAAAGGAATGATTGTGAGCTTTACTTACCATACATATTGGTCAAATGATGCCCCATGCCGGAAGACTGTCTTTTTTTTTTTTCTTCAGTATCGGCAATGCAGAGACAATTTGTTGCGAAACACTGCCACTGCTGGTCATTCAGTATAATCTGCAGATGGAAAAGTCCACTGTTAGCACATTTACTAAAAGCAATACAAAAAAATCATGCTTTTTATAAAGGGTAAACAGATCAATACTATGGACTTGGTATTATTGTGAAAATCAGCAGCTCATTAGAAAATCAAATCTCGATTTGTTTTTTTAACCTACCATACTACTCTGAGTCTCATGCCTCTTTTGCCAACACGCTCTAAACAACTGTAGAAGGTACATTAGGACATAGATAGAGATCTTTTTGCCAGCCAAGTGGCAGCGTACCCCTCTCACTTTATTTGTTTTAGGATATGGTACAACAGTAGCAATTAAGCCAGCTGATAAGTTGAGAGGTAGGGTTATGCTACAGTTAATGGGAATAATAAAAGCTATGAATAGCATGTTCATAATCATCATTTGAGCCAATTCCTAGCAGTTCAGCAATAGTGAAGTTGACTCTAATGCTCAAACTCACGCTCGTTCAAATTTAGAGGTCTTATAAAGTGCCCTAATTTTGTACATTTTACCATCATAGCTGTCACTTGGGCGTCCGGTCTACTCTGCTACTCATTTCATTAGCAAGATAAATGTATCTTACTGCTTGCTAGGCAACAACAGAGTGGCCCTCACGTCAGACAACATCTTGCATTTAGCTTTATGATGTCAGCTTGCTAGGCAACAGATTGGCCCTCATGTCAGACAACATCTTGCTTTTGCTTTATGATGTCAGATCATCACTGGTCCAATTGTCCTTGTGGAAGCGGACCACACAGGAGGATGAGATATCAGAAGTTATGCAGTAGGTTGCTATCTCTATTCATGACTGCAAGGCAAGTCGGAGGCGGAATGGCAAATACTCTGAACCACTCAAAGCACTGTGGCCTTTTTGAAAGTGGGATGCAGATACAAAAACAGAGATTATCCTTACCAACAATCCTTCTTGAGTATCAGAGTCCAACATACAGAGTGCAGCGGAAGACGTTAAATGTGCTTCATTCCGTGTGAACGCAACTCTATAGTTCTACAGTGAGATAGTGCATTTCAGCCTCAAAGGAAGCAATATCCCCAAACGGAACATTGGTGGCACCAGGATCTAAAGCAGGCTTAAGAAGCCTTGGATGCAGTCAGTCTTTTATTAACTATCATGACCGACACAATGTGATCCATAATACTTCCATCTTGGCAGAAATTACATTCAAGCACAGGCCCCCACTAGAAGGTAGTTATGACATTCAGGTGCTGAAAACGCCTTTTTAATGCCTAAAGGAATGATTGTGAGCTTTACTTACCATACATATTGGCCAAATGATGCCCTATGCCGGAAGACTGTCTTTTTTTTTTTTTCTTCAGTATCGGCAATGCAGAGACAATTTGTTGCGAAACACTGCCACTGCTGGTCATTCAGTATAATCTGCAGATGGAAAAGTCCATTGTTAGCACATTTACTACAAGCAATACAAAAAATCATGCTTTTTATAAAGGGTAAACAGATCAATATCATGGAGTTTGTATTATTGTGAAAATCAGCAGCTCATTAGAAAATCAAATCTCGATTTGTTTTTTTAACCTACCATACTACTCTGAGTCTCATGCCTCTTTTGCCAACACGCTCTAAACAACTGTAGAAGGTACATTAGGACATAGATAGAGATCTTTTTGCCAGCCAAGTGGCAGCGTACCCCTCTCACTTTATTTGTTTTAGGATATGGTACAACAGTAGCAATTAAGCCAGCTGATAAGTTGAGAGGTAGGGTTATGCTACAGTTAATGGGAATAATAAAAGCTATGAATAGCATGTACATAATCATCATTTGAGCCAATTCCTAGCAGTTCAGCAATAGTGAAGTTGACTCTAATGCTCAAACTCACGCTCGTTCAAATTTAGAGGTCTTATAAAGTGCCCTAATTTTGTACATTTTACCATCATAGCTGTCACTTGGGCGTCCGGTCTACCCTGCTACTCATTTCATTAGCAAGATAAATGTATCTTACTGCTTGCTAGGCAACAACAGAGTGGCCCTCACGTCAGACAACATCTTGTATTTAGCTTTATGATGTCAGCTTGCTAGGCAACAGATTGGCCCTCATGTCAGACAACATCTTGCTTTTGCTTTATGATGTCAGATCATCACTGGTCCAATTGTCCTTGTGGAAGCGGACCACACAGGAGGATGAGATATCAGAAGTTATGCAGTAGGTTGCTATCTCTATTCATGACTGCAAGGCAAGTCGGAGGCGGAATGGCAAATACTCTGAACCACTCAAAGCACTGTGGCCTTTTTGAAAGTGGGATGCAGATACAAAAACAGAGATTATCCTTACCAACAATCCTTCTTGAGTATCAGAGTCCAACATACAGAGTGCAGCGGAAGACGTTAAATGTGCTTCATTCCGTGTGAACGCAACTCTATAGTTCTACAGTGAGATAGTGCATTTCAGCCTCAAAGGAAGCAATATCCCCAAACGGAACATTGGTGGCACCAGGATCTAAAGCAGGCTTAAGAATCCTTGGATGCAGTCAGTCTTTTATTAACTATCATGACCGACACAATGTGATCCATAATACTTCCATCTTGGCAGAAATTACATTCAAGCACAGGCCCCCACTAGAAGGTAGTTATGACATTCAGGTGCTGAAAACGCCTTTTTAATGCCTAAAGGAATGATTGTGAGCTTTACTTACCATACATATTGGCCAAATGATGCCCTATGCCGGAAGACTGTCTTTTTTTTTTTTTCTTCAGTATCGGCAATGCAGAGACAATTTTTTGCGAAACACTGCCACTGCTGGTCATTCAGTATAATCTGCAGATGGAAAAGTCCACTGTTAGCACATTTACTAAAAGCAATACAAAAAAATCATGCTTTTTATAAAGGGTAAACAGATCAATACTATGGAGTTGGTATTATTGTGAAAATCAGCAGCTCATTAGAAAATCAAATCTCGATTTGTGTTTTTAACCTACCATACTAATCTGAGTCTCATGCCTCTTTTGCCAACACGCTCTAAACAACTGTAGAAGGTACATTAGGACATAGAGATCTTTTTGCAAGCCAAGTGGCAGCGTACCACTCTCACTTTATTTGTTTTAGGATATGGTACACCGGTAGCAATTAAGCCAGCTGATAAGTTGAGAGGTAGGGTTATGCTACAGTTAATGGGAATAATAAAAGCTATGAATAGCATGTTCATAATCATGATTTGAGCCAATTCCTAGCAGTTCAGCAATAGTGAAGTTGACTCTAATGCTCAAACTCACGCTCGTTCAAATTTAGAGGTCTTATAAAGTGCCCTAATTTTGTACATTTTACCATCATAGCTGTCACTTGGGCGTCCAGTCTACCCTGCTACTCATTTCATTAGCAAGATAAATGTATCTTACTGCTTGCTAGGCAACAACAGAGTGGCCCTCACGTCAGACAACATCTTGCATTTAGCTTTATGATGTCAGCTTGCTAGGCAACAGATTGGCCCTCATGTCAGACAACATCTTGCTTTTGCTTTATGATGTCAGATCATCACTGGTCCAATTGTCCTTGTGGAAGCGGACCACACAGGAGGATGAGATATCAGAAGTTATGCAGTAGGTTGCTATCTCTATTCATGACTGCAAGGCAAGTCGGAGGCGGAATGGCAAATACTCTGAACCACTCAAAGCACTGTGGCCTTTTTGAAAGTGGGATGCAGATACAAAAACAGAGATTATCCTTACCAACAATCCTTCTTGAGTATCAGAGTCCAACATACAGAGTGCAGCGGAAGACGTTAAATGTGCTTCATTCCGTGTGAACGCAACTCTATAGTTCTACAGTGAGATAGTGCATTTCAGCCTCAAAGGAAGCAATATCCCCAAACGGAACATTAGTGGCACCAGGATCTAAAGCAGGCTTAAGAAGCCTTGGATGCAGTCAGTCTTTTATTAACTATCATGACCGACACAATGTGATCCATAATACTTCCATTTTTGCAGAAATTACATTCAAGCACAGGCCCCCACTAGAAGGTAGTGATGACATTCAGGTGCTGAAAATGCCTTTTTAATGCCGAAAGGAATGATTGTGAGCTTTACTTACCATACATATTGGTCAAATGATGCCCTATGCCGGAAGACTGTCTTTTTTTTTTTCTTCAGTATCGGCAATGCAGAGACAATTTGTTGCTTAACACTGCCACTGCTGGTCATTCAGTATAATCTGCAGATGGAAAAGTCCACTGTTAGCACATTTACTAAAAGCAATACAAAAAAATCATGCTTTTTATAAAGGGTAAACAGATCAATACTATGGAGTTGGTATTATTGTGAAAATCAGCAGCTCATTAGAAAATCAAATCTCGATTTGTGTTTTTAACCTACCATACTAATCTGAGTCTCATGCCTCTTTTGCCAACACGCTCTAAACAACTGTAGAAGGTACATTAGGACATAGAGATCTTTTTGCAAGCCAAGTGGCAGCGTACCACTCTCACTTTATTTGTTTTAGGATATGGTACACCGGTAGCAATTAAGCCAGCTGATAAGTTGAGAGGTAGGGTTATGCTACAGTTAATGGGAATAATAAAAGCTATGAATAGCATGTTCATAATCATGATTTGAGCCAATTCCTAGCAGTTCAGCAATAGTGAAGTTGACTCTAATGCTCAAACTCACGCTCGTTCAAATTTAGAGGTCTTATAAAGTGCCCTAATTTTGTACATTTTACCATCATAGCTGTCACTTGGGCGTCCAGTCTACCCTGCTACTCATTTCATTAGCAAGATAAATGTATCTTACTGCTTGCTAGGCAACAACAGAGTGGCCCTCACGTCAGACAACATCTTGCATTTAGCTTTATGATGTCAGCTTGCTAGGCAACAGATTGGCCCTCATGTCAGACAACATCTTGCTTTTGCTTTATGATGTCAGATCATCACTGGTCCAATTGTCCTTGTGGAAGCGGACCACACAGGAGGATGAGATATCAGAAGTTATGCAGTAGGTTGCTATCTCTATTCATGACTGCAAGGCAAGTCGGAGGCGGAATGGCAAATACTCTGAACCACTCAAAGCACTGTGGCCTTTTTGAAAGTGGGATGCAGATACAAAAACAGAGATTATCCTTACCAACAATCCTTCTTGAGTATCAGAGTCCAACATACAGAGTGCAGCGGAAGACGTTAAATGTGCTTCATTCCGTGTGAACGCAACTCTATAGTTCTACAGTGAGATAGTGCATTTCAGCCTCAAAGGAAGCAATATCCCCAAACGGAACATTAGTGGCACCAGGATCTAAAGCAGGCTTAAGAAGCCTTGGATGCAGTCAGTCTTTTATTAACTATCATGACCGACACAATGTGATCCATAATACTTCCATTTTTGCAGAAATTACATTCAAGCACAGGCCCCCACTAGAAGGTAGTGATGACATTCAGGTGCTGAAAATGCCTTTTTAATGCCGAAAGGAATGATTGTGAGCTTTACTTACCATACATATTGGTCAAATGATGCCCTATGCCGGAAGACTGTCTTTTTTTTTTTCTTCAGTATCGGCAATGCAGAGACAATTTGTTGCTTAACACTGCCACTGCTGGTCATTCAGTATAATCTGCAGATGGAAAAGTCCACTGTTAGCACATTTACTAAAAGCAATACAAAAAAATCATGCTTTTTATAAAGGGTAAACAGATCAATACTATGGAGTTTGTATTATTGTGAAAATCAGCAGCTCATTAGAAAATCAAATCTCGATTTGTGTTTTTAACCTACCATGCTACTCTGAATCTCATGCCTCTTTTGCCAACACGCTCTAAACAACTGTAGAAGGTACATTAGGACATAGATAGAGATCTTTTTGCCAGCCAAGTGGCAGCGTACCCCCCTCACTTTATTTGTTTTAGGATATGGTACAACAGTAGCAATTAAGCCAGCTGATAAGTTGAGAGGTAGGGTTATGCTACAGTTAATGGGAATAATAAAAGCTATGAATAGCATGTTCATAATCATCATTTGAGCCAATTCCTAGCAGTTCAGCAATAGTGAAGTTGACTCTAATGCTCAAACTCACGCTCGTTCAAATTTAGAGGTCTTATAAAGTGCCCTAATTTTGTACATTTTACCATCATAGCTGTCACTTGGGCGTCCGGTCTACCCTGCTACTCATTTCATTAGCAAGATAAATGTATCTTACTGCTTGCTAGGCAACAACAGAGTGGCCCTCACGTCAGACAACATCTTGCATTTAGCTTTATGATGTCAGCTTGCTAGGCAACAGATTGGCCCTCATGTCAGACAACATCTTGCATTCGCTTTATGATGTCAGATCATCACTGGTCCAATTGTCCTTGTGGAAGCGGACCACACAGGAGGATGAGATATGTATCTTACTGCTTGCTAGGCAACAACAGAGTGGCCCTCACGTCAGACAACATCTTGCATTTAGCTTTATGATGTCAGCTTGCTAGGCAACAGATTGGCCCTCATGTCAGACAACATCTTGCTTTTGCTTTATGATGTCAGATCATCACTGGTCCAATTGTCCTTGTGGAAGCGGACCACACAGGAGGATGAGATATCAGAAGTTATGCAGTAGGTTGCTATCTCTATTCATGACTGCAAGGCAAGTCGGAGGCGGAATGGCAAATACTCTGAACCACTCAAAGCACTGTGGCCTTTTTGAAAGTGGGATGCAGATACAAAAACAGAGATTATCCTTACCAACAATCCTTCTTGAGTATCAGAGTCCAACATACAGAGTGCAGCGGAAGACGTTAAATGTGCTTCATTCCGTGTGAACGCAACTCTATAGTTCTACAGTAAGATAGTGCATTTCAGCCTCAAAGGAAGCAATGTCCTCAAACGGAACATTGGTGGCACTAGGATCTAAAGCAGGCTTAAGAAGCCTTGGATGCAGTCAGTCTTTTATTAACTATCATGACCGACACAATGTGATCCCCACTAGAAGGTAGTTATGACATTCAGGTGCTGAAAACGCCTTTTTAATGCCTAAAGGAATGATTGTGAGCTTTACTTACCATACATATTGGCCAAATGATGCCCTATGCCGGAAGACTGTCTTTTTTTTTTTTCTTCAGTATCGGCAATGCAGAGACAATTTGTTGCGAAACACTGCCACTGCTGGTCATTCAGTATAATCTGCAGATGGAAAAGTCCACTGTTAGCACATTTACTACAAGCAATACAAAAAATCATGCTTTTTATAAAGGGTAAACAGATCAATACCATGGAGTTTGTATTATTGTGAAAATCAGCAGCTCATTAGAAAATCAAATCTCGATTTGTTTTTTTAACCTACCATACTACTCTGAGTCTCATGCCTCTTTTGCCAACACGCTCTAAACAACTGTAGAAGGTACATTAGGACATAGATAGAGATCTTTTTGCCAGCCAAGTGGCAGCGTACCCCTCTCACTTTATTTGTTTTAGGATATGGTACAACAGTAGCAATTAAGCCAGCTGATAAGTTGAGAGGTAGGGTTATGCTACAGTTAATGGGAATAATAAAAGCTATGAATAGCATGTTCATAATCATCATTTGAGCCAATTCCTAGCAGTTCAGCAATAGTGAAGTTGACTCTAATGCTCAAACTCACGCTCGTTCAAATTTAGAGGTCTTATAAAGTGCCCTAATTTTGTACATTTTACCATCATAGCTGTCACTTGGGCGTCCGGTCTACTCTGCTACTCATTTCATTAGCAAGATAAATGTATCTTACTGCTTGCTAGGCAACAACAGAGTGGCCCTCACGTCAGACAACATCTTGCATTTAGCTTTATGATGTCAGCTTGCTAGGCAACAGATTGGCCCTCATGTCAGACAACATCTTGCTTTTGCTTTATGATGTCAGATCATCACTGGTCCAATTGTCCTTGTGGAAGCGGACCACACAGGAGGATGAGATATCAGAAGTTATGCAGTAGGTTGCTATCTCTATTCATGACTGCAAGGCAAGTCGGAGGCGGAATGGCAAATACTCTGAACCACTCAAAGCACTGTGGCCTTTTTGAAAGTGGGATGCAGATACAAAAACAGAGATTATCCTTACCAACAATCCTTCTTGAGTATCAGAGTCCAACATACAGAGTGCAGCGGAAGACGTTAAATGTGCTTCATTCCGTGTGAACGCAACTCTATAGTTCTACAGTGAGATAGTGCATTTCAGCCTCAAAGGAAGCAATATCCCCAAACGGAACATTGGTGGCACCAGGATCTAAAGCAGGCTTAAGAAGCCTTGGATGCAGTCAGTCTTTTATTAACTATCATGACCGACACAATGTGATCCATAATACTTCCATTTTGGCAGAAATTACATTCAAGCACAGGCCCCCACTAGAAGGTAGTGATGACATTCAGGTGCTGAAAATGCCTTTTTAATGCCGAAAGGAATGATTGTGAGCTTTACTTACCATACATATTGGCCAAATGATGCCCTATGCCGGAAGACTGTCTTTTTTTTTTTTTTCTTCAGTATCGGCAATGCAGAGACAATTTGTTGCGAAACACTGCCACTGCTGGTCATTCAGTATAATCTGCAGATGGAAAAGTCCACTGTTAGCACATTTACTACAAGCAATACAAAAAATCATGCTTTTTATAAAGGGTAAACAGATCAATATCATGGAGTTTGTATTATTGTGAAAATCAGCAGCTCATTAGAAAATCAAATCTCGATTTGTTTTTTTAACCTACCATACTACTCTGAGTCTCATGCCTCTTTTGCCAACACGCTCTAAACAACTGTAGAAGGTACATTAGGACATAGATAGAGATCTTTTTGCCAGCCAAGTGGCAGCGTACCCCTCTCACTTTATTTGTTTTAGGATATGGTACAACAGTAGCAATTAAGCCAGCTGATAAGTTGAGAGGTAGGGTTATGCTACAGTTAATGGGAATAATAAAAGCTATGAATAGCATGTTCATAATCATCATTTGAGCCAATTCCTAGCAGTTCAGCAATAGTGAAGTTGACTCTAATGCTCAAACTCACGCTCGTTCAAATTTAGAGGTCTTATAAAGTGCCCTAATTTTGTACATTTTACCATCATAGCTGTCACTTGGGCGTCCGGTCTACCCTGCTACTCATTTCATTAGCAAGATAAATGTATCTTACTGCTTGCTAGGCAACAACAGAGTGGCCCTCACGTCAGACAACATCTTGCATTTAGCTTTATGATGTCAGCTTGCTAGGCAACAGATTGGCCCTCATGTCAGACAACATCTTGCTTTTGCTTTATGATGTCAGATCATCACTGGTCCAATTGTCCTTGTGGAAGCGGACCACACAGGAGGATGAGATATCAGAAGTTATGCAGTAGGTTGCTATCTCTATTCATGACTGCAAGGCAAGTCGGAGGCGGAATGGCAAATACTCTGAACCACTCAAAGCACTGTGGCCTTTTTGAAAGTGGGATGCAGATACAAAAACAGAGATTATCCTTACCAACAATCCTTCTTGAGTATCAGAGTCCAACATACAGAGTGCAGCGGAAGACGTTAAATGTGCTTCATTCCGTGTGAACGCAACTCTATAGTTCTACAGTGAGATAGTGCATTTCAGCCTCAAAGGAAGCAATATCCCCAAACGGAACATTGGTGGCACCAGGATCTAAAGCAGGCTTAAGAAGCCTTGGATGCAGTCAGTCTTTTATTAACTATCATGACCGACACAATGTGATCCATAATACTTCCATCTTGGCAGAAATTTCATTCAAGCACAGGCCCCCACTAGAAGGTAGTTATGACATTCAGGTGCTGAAAACGCCTTTTTAATGCCTAAAGGAATGATTGTGAGCTTTACTTACCATACATATTGGTCAAATGATGCCCCATCCCGGAAGACTGTCTTTTTTTTTTTTCTTCAGTATCGGCAATGCAGAGACAATTTGTTGCGAAACACTGCCACTGCTGGTCATTCAGTATAATCTGCAGATGGAAAAGTCCACTGTTAGCACATTTACTAAAAGCAATACCAAAAAATCATGCTTTTTATAAAGGGTAAACAGATCAATACCATGGAGTTTGTATTATTGTGAAAATCAGCAGCTCATTAGAAAATCAAATCTCGATTTGTGTTTTTAACCTACCATACTACTCCGAGTCTCATGCCTCTTTTGCCAACACGCTCTAAACAACTGTAGAAGGTACATTAGGACATAGATAGAGATCTTTTTGCCAGCCAAGTGGCAGCGTACCCCTCTCACTTTATTTGTTTTAGGATATGGTACAACAGTAGCAATTAAGCCAGCTGATAAGTTGAGAGGTAGGGTTATGCTACAGTTAATGGGAATAATAAAAGCTATGAATAGCATGTTCATAATCATCATTTGAGCCAATTTCTAGCAGTTAAGCAATAGTGAAGATGACTCTAATGCTCAAACTCACGCTCGTTCAAATTTAGAGGTCTTATAAAGTGCCCGAATTTTGTACATTTTACCATCACAGCTGTCACTTGGGCGTCCGGTCTACCCTGCTACTCATTTCATTAGCAAGATAAATGTATCTTACTGCTTGCTAGGCAACAACAGAGTGGCCCTCACGTCAGACAACATCTTGCATTTAGCTTTATGATGTCAGCTTGCTAAGCAACAGATTGGCCCTCATGTCAGACAACATCTTGCTTTTGCTTTATGATGTCAGATCATCACTGGTCCAATTGTCCTTGTGGAAGCGGACCACACAGGAGGATGAGATATCAGAAGTTATGCAGTAGGTTGCTATCTCTATTCATGACTGCAAGGCAAGTCGGAGGCGGAATGGCAAATACTCTGAACCACTCAAAGCACTGTGGCCTTTTTGAAAGTGGGATGCAGATACAAAAACAGAGATTATCCTTACCAACAATCCTTCTTGAGTATCAGAGTCCAACATACAGAGTGCAGCGGAAGACGTTAAATGTGCTTCATTCCGTGTGAACGCAACTCTATAGTTCTACAGTGAGATAGTGCATTTCAGCCTCAAAGGAAGCAATATCCCCAAACGGAACATTGGTGGCACCAGGATCTAAAGCAGGCTTAAGAAGCCTTGGATGCAGTCAGTCTTTTATTAACTATCATGACCGACACAATGTGATCCATAATACTTCCATTTTTGCAGAAATTACATTCAAGCACAGGCCCCCACTAGAAGGTAGTTATGACATTCAGGTGCTGAAACGCCTTTTTAATGCCTAAAGGAATGATTGTGAGCTTTACTTACCATACATATTGGTCAAATGATGCCCCATGCCGGAAGACTGTCTTTTTTTTTTTTCTTCAGTATCGGCAATGCAGAGACAATTTGTTGCGAAACACTGCCACTGCTGGTCATTCAGTATAATCTGCAGATGGAAAAGTCCACTGTTAGCACATTTACTAAAAGCAATACAAAAAAATCATGCTTTTTATAAAGGGTAAACAGATCAATACTATGGAGTTGGTATTATTGTGAAAATCAGCAGCTCATTAGAAAATCAAATCTCGATTTGTGTTTTTAACCTACCATACTACTCTGAGTCTCATGCCTCTTTTGCCAACACGCTCTAAACAACTGTAGAAGGTACATTAGGACATAGAGATCTTTTTGCAAGCCAAGTGGCAGCGTACCACTCTCACTTTATTTGTTTTAGGATATGGTACACCAGTAGCAATTAAGCCAGCTGATAAGTTGAGAGGTAGGGTTATGCTACAGTTAATGGGAATAATAAAAGCTATGAATAGCATGTTCATAATCATGATTTGAGCCAATTCCTAGCAGTTCAGCAATAGTGAAGTTGACTCTAATGCTCAAACTCACGCTCGTTCAAATTTAGAGGTCTTATAAAGTGCCCTAATTTTGTACATTTTACCATCATAGCTGTCACTTGGGCGTCCCGTCTACTCTGCTACTCATTTCATTAGCAAGATAAATGTATCTTACTGCTTGCTAGGCAACAACAGAGTGGCCCGCACGTCAGACAACATCTTGCATTTAGCTTTATGATGTCAGCTTGCTAGGCAACAGATTGGCCCTCATGTCAGACAACATCTTGCTTTTGCTTTATGATGTCAGATCATCACTGGTCCAATTGTCCTTGTGGAAGCGGACCACACAGGAGGATGAGATATCAGAAGTTATGCAGTAGGTTGCTATCTCTATTCATGACTGCAAGGCAAGTCGGAGGCGGAATGGCAAATACTCTGAACCACTCAAAGCACTGTGGCCTTTTTGAAAGTGGGATGCAGATACAAAAACAGAGATTATCCTTACCAACAATCCTTCTTGAGTATCAGAGTCCAACATACAGAGTGCAGCGGAAGACGTTAAATGTGCTTCATTCCGTGTGAACGCAACTCTATAGTTCTACAGTGAGATAGTGCATTTCAGCCTCAAAGGAAGCAATATCCCCAAACGGAACATTGGTGGCACCAGGATCTAAAGCAGGCTTAAGAAGCCTTGGATGCAGTCAGTCTTTTATTAACTATCATGACCGACACAATGTGATCCATAATACTTCCATCTTGGCAGAAATTACATTCAAGCACAGGCCCCCACTAGAAGGTAGTTATGACATTCAGGTGCTGAAAACGCCTTTTTAATGCCTAAAGGAATGATTGTGAGCTTTACTTACCATACATATTGGCCAAATAATTCCCTATGCCGGAAGACTGTCTTTTTTTTTTCTTCTTCAGTATCGGCAATGCAGAGACAATTTGTTGCGAAACACTGCCACTGCTGGTCATTCAGTATAATCTGCAGATGGAAAAGTCCACTGTTAGCACATTTACTACAAGCAATACAAAAAATCATGCTTTTTATAAAGGGTAAACAGATCAATATCATGGAGTTTGTATTATTGTGAAAATCAGCAGCTCATTAGAAAATCAAATCTCGATTTGTTTTTTTAACCTACCATACTACTCTGAGTCTCATGCCTCTTTTGCCAACACGCTCTAAACAACTGTAGAAGGTACATTAGGACATAGATAGAGATCTTTTTGCCAGCCAAGTGGCAGCGTACCCCTCTCACTTTATTTGTTTTAGGATATGGTACAACAGTAGCAATTAAGCCAGCTGATAAGTTGAGAGGTAGGGTTATGCTACAGTTAATGGGAATAATAAAAGCTATGAATAGCATGTTCATAATCATCATTTGAGCCAATTCCTAGCAGTTCAGCAATAGTGAAGTTGACTCTAATGCTCAAACTCACGCTCGTTCAAATTTAGAGGTCTTATAAAGTGCCCTAATTTTGTACATTTTACCATCATAGCTGTCACTTGGGCGTCCGGTCTACCCTGCTACTCATTTCATTAGCAAGATAAATGTATCTTACTGCTTGCTAGGCAACAACAGAGTGGCCCTCACGTCAGACAACATCTTGCATTTAGCTTTATGATGTCAGCTTGCTAGGCAACAGATTGGCCCTCATGTCAGACAACATCTTGCTTTTGCTTTATGATGTCAGATCATCACTGGTCCAATTGTCCTTGTGGAAGCGGACCACACAGGAGGATGAGATATCAGAAGTTATGCAGTAGGTTGCTATCTCTATTCATGACTGCAAGGCAAGTCGGAGGCGGAATGGCAAATACTCTGAACCACTCAAAGCACTGTGGCCTTTTTGAAAGTGGGATGCAGATACAAAAACAGAGATTATCCTTACCAACAATCCTTCTTGAGTATCAGAGTCCAACATACAGAGTGCAGCGGAAGACGTTAAATGTGCTTCATTCCGTGTGAACGCAACTCTATAGTTCTACAGTAAGATAGTGCATTTCAGCCTCAAAGGAAGCAATGTCCTCAAACGGAACATTGGTGGCACTAGGATCTAAAGCAGGCTTAAGAAGCCTTGGATGCAGTCAGTCTTTTATTAACTATCATGACCGACACAATGTGATCCCCACTAGAAGGTAGTTATGACATTCAGGTGCTGAAAACGCCTTTTTAATGCCTAAAGGAATGATTGTGAGCTTTACTTACCATACATATTGGCCAAATGATGCCCTATGCCGGAAGACTGTCTTTTTTTTTTTTCTTCAGTATCGGCAATGCAGAGACAATTTGTTGCGAAACACTGCCACTGCTGGTCATTCAGTATAATCTGCAGATGGAAAAGTCCACTGTTAGCACATTTACTACAAGCAATACAAAAAATCATGCTTTTTATAAAGGGTAAACAGATCAATACCATGGAGTTTGTATTATTGTGAAAATCAGCAGCTCATTAGAAAATCAAATCTCGATTTGTTTTTTTAACCTACCATACTACTCTGAGTCTCATGCCTCTTTTGCCAACACGCTCTAAACAACTGTAGAAGGTACATTAGGACATAGATAGAGATCTTTTTGCCAGCCAAGTGGCAGCGTACCCCTCTCACTTTATTTGTTTTAGGATATGGTACAACAGTAGCAATTAAGCCAGCTGATAAGTTGAGAGGTAGGGTTATGCTACAGTTAATGGGAATAATAAAAGCTATGAATAGCATGTTCATAATCATCATTTGAGCCAATTCCTAGCAGTTCAGCAATAGTGAAGTTGACTCTAATGCTCAAACTCACGCTCGTTCAAATTTAGAGGTCTTATAAAGTGCCCTAATTTTGTACATTTTACCATCATAGCTGTCACTTGGGCGTCCGGTCTACTCTGCTACTCATTTCATTAGCAAGATAAATGTATCTTACTGCTTGCTAGGCAACAACAGAGTGGCCCTCACGTCAGACAACATCTTGCATTTAGCTTTATGATGTCAGCTTGCTAGGCAACAGATTGGCCCTCATGTCAGACAACATCTTGCTTTTGCTTTATGATGTCAGATCATCACTGGTCCAATTGTCCTTGTGGAAGCGGACCACACAGGAGGATGAGATATCAGAAGTTATGCAGTAGGTTGCTATCTCTATTCATGACTGCAAGGCAAGTCGGAGGCGGAATGGCAAATACTCTGAACCACTCAAAGCACTGTGGCCTTTTTGAAAGTGGGATGCAGATACAAAAACAGAGATTATCCTTACCAACAATCCTTCTTGAGTATCAGAGTCCAACATACAGAGTGCAGCGGAAGACGTTAAATGTGCTTCATTCCGTGTGAACGCAACTCTATAGTTCTACAGTGAGATAGTGCATTTCAGCCTCAAAGGAAGCAATATCCCCAAACGGAACATTGGTGGCACCAGGATCTAAAGCAGGCTTAAGAAGCCTTGGATGCAGTCAGTCTTTTATTAACTATCATGACCGACACAATGTGATCCATAATACTTCCATTTTGGCAGAAATTACATTCAAGCACAGGCCCCCACTAGAAGGTAGTGATGACATTCAGGTGCTGAAAATGCCTTTTTAATGCCGAAAGGAATGATTGTGAGCTTTACTTACCATACATATTGGCCAAATGATGCCCTATGCCGGAAGACTGTCTTTTTTTTTTTTTTCTTCAGTATCGGCAATGCAGAGACAATTTGTTGCGAAACACTGCCACTGCTGGTCATTCAGTATAATCTGCAGATGGAAAAGTCCACTGTTAGCACATTTACTACAAGCAATACAAAAAATCATGCTTTTTATAAAGGGTAAACAGATCAATATCATGGAGTTTGTATTATTGTGAAAATCAGCAGCTCATTAGAAAATCAAATCTCGATTTGTTTTTTTAACCTACCATACTACTCTGAGTCTCATGCCTCTTTTGCCAACACGCTCTAAACAACTGTAGAAGGTACATTAGGACATAGATAGAGATCTTTTTGCCAGCCAAGTGGCAGCGTACCCCTCTCACTTTATTTGTTTTAGGATATGGTACAACAGTAGCAATTAAGCCAGCTGATAAGTTGAGAGGTAGGGTTATGCTACAGTTAATGGGAATAATAAAAGCTATGAATAGCATGTTCATAATCATCATTTGAGCCAATTCCTAGCAGTTCAGCAATAGTGAAGTTGACTCTAATGCTCAAACTCACGCTCGTTCAAATTTAGAGGTCTTATAAAGTGCCCTAATTTTGTACATTTTACCATCATAGCTGTCACTTGGGCGTCCGGTCTACCCTGCTACTCATTTCATTAGCAAGATAAATGTATCTTACTGCTTGCTAGGCAACAACAGAGTGGCCCTCACGTCAGACAACATCTTGCATTTAGCTTTATGATGTCAGCTTGCTAGGCAACAGATTGGCCCTCATGTCAGACAACATCTTGCTTTTGCTTTATGATGTCAGATCATCACTGGTCCAATTGTCCTTGTGGAAGCGGACCACACAGGAGGATGAGATATCAGAAGTTATGCAGTAGGTTGCTATCTCTATTCATGACTGCAAGGCAAGTCGGAGGCGGAATGGCAAATACTCTGAACCACTCAAAGCACTGTGGCCTTTTTGAAAGTGGGATGCAGATACAAAAACAGAGATTATCCTTACCAACAATCCTTCTTGAGTATCAGAGTCCAACATACAGAGTGCAGCGGAAGACGTTAAATGTGCTTCATTCCGTGTGAACGCAACTCTATAGTTCTACAGTGAGATAGTGCATTTCAGCCTCAAAGGAAGCAATATCCCCAAACGGAACATTGGTGGCACCAGGATCTAAAGCAGGCTTAAGAAGCCTTGGATGCAGTCAGTCTTTTATTAACTATCATGACCGACACAATGTGATCCATAATACTTCCATCTTGGCAGAAATTTCATTCAAGCACAGGCCCCCACTAGAAGGTAGTTATGACATTCAGGTGCTGAAAACGCCTTTTTAATGCCTAAAGGAATGATTGTGAGCTTTACTTACCATACATATTGGTCAAATGATGCCCCATCCCGGAAGACTGTCTTTTTTTTTTTTCTTCAGTATCGGCAATGCAGAGACAATTTGTTGCGAAACACTGCCACTGCTGGTCATTCAGTATAATCTGCAGATGGAAAAGTCCACTGTTAGCACATTTACTAAAAGCAATACCAAAAAATCATGCTTTTTATAAAGGGTAAACAGATCAATACCATGGAGTTTGTATTATTGTGAAAATCAGCAGCTCATTAGAAAATCAAATCTCGATTTGTGTTTTTAACCTACCATACTACTCCGAGTCTCATGCCTCTTTTGCCAACACGCTCTAAACAACTGTAGAAGGTACATTAGGACATAGATAGAGATCTTTTTGCCAGCCAAGTGGCAGCGTACCCCTCTCACTTTATTTGTTTTAGGATATGGTACAACAGTAGCAATTAAGCCAGCTGATAAGTTGAGAGGTAGGGTTATGCTACAGTTAATGGGAATAATAAAAGCTATGAATAGCATGTTCATAATCATCATTTGAGCCAATTTCTAGCAGTTAAGCAATAGTGAAGATGACTCTAATGCTCAAACTCACGCTCGTTCAAATTTAGAGGTCTTATAAAGTGCCCGAATTTTGTACATTTTACCATCACAGCTGTCACTTGGGCGTCCGGTCTACCCTGCTACTCATTTCATTAGCAAGATAAATGTATCTTACTGCTTGCTAGGCAACAACAGAGTGGCCCTCACGTCAGACAACATCTTGCATTTAGCTTTATGATGTCAGCTTGCTAAGCAACAGATTGGCCCTCATGTCAGACAACATCTTGCTTTTGCTTTATGATGTCAGATCATCACTGGTCCAATTGTCCTTGTGGAAGCGGACCACACAGGAGGATGAGATATCAGAAGTTATGCAGTAGGTTGCTATCTCTATTCATGACTGCAAGGCAAGTCGGAGGCGGAATGGCAAATACTCTGAACCACTCAAAGCACTGTGGCCTTTTTGAAAGTGGGATGCAGATACAAAAACAGAGATTATCCTTACCAACAATCCTTCTTGAGTATCAGAGTCCAACATACAGAGTGCAGCGGAAGACGTTAAATGTGCTTCATTCCGTGTGAACGCAACTCTATAGTTCTACAGTGAGATAGTGCATTTCAGCCTCAAAGGAAGCAATATCCCCAAACGGAACATTGGTGGCACCAGGATCTAAAGCAGGCTTAAGAAGCCTTGGATGCAGTCAGTCTTTTATTAACTATCATGACCGACACAATGTGATCCATAATACTTCCATTTTTGCAGAAATTACATTCAAGCACAGGCCCCCACTAGAAGGTAGTTATGACATTCAGGTGCTGAAACGCCTTTTTAATGCCTAAAGGAATGATTGTGAGCTTTACTTACCATACATATTGGTCAAATGATGCCCCATGCCGGAAGACTGTCTTTTTTTTTTTTCTTCAGTATCGGCAATGCAGAGACAATTTGTTGCGAAACACTGCCACTGCTGGTCATTCAGTATAATCTGCAGATGGAAAAGTCCACTGTTAGCACATTTACTAAAAGCAATACAAAAAAATCATGCTTTTTATAAAGGGTAAACAGATCAATACTATGGAGTTGGTATTATTGTGAAAATCAGCAGCTCATTAGAAAATCAAATCTCGATTTGTGTTTTTAACCTACCATACTACTCTGAGTCTCATGCCTCTTTTGCCAACACGCTCTAAACAACTGTAGAAGGTACATTAGGACATAGAGATCTTTTTGCAAGCCAAGTGGCAGCGTACCACTCTCACTTTATTTGTTTTAGGATATGGTACACCAGTAGCAATTAAGCCAGCTGATAAGTTGAGAGGTAGGGTTATGCTACAGTTAATGGGAATAATAAAAGCTATGAATAGCATGTTCATAATCATGATTTGAGCCAATTCCTAGCAGTTCAGCAATAGTGAAGTTGACTCTAATGCTCAAACTCACGCTCGTTCAAATTTAGAGGTCTTATAAAGTGCCCTAATTTTGTACATTTTACCATCATAGCTGTCACTTGGGCGTCCCGTCTACTCTGCTACTCATTTCATTAGCAAGATAAATGTATCTTACTGCTTGCTAGGCAACAACAGAGTGGCCCGCACGTCAGACAACATCTTGCATTTAGCTTTATGATGTCAGCTTGCTAGGCAACAGATTGGCCCTCATGTCAGACAACATCTTGCTTTTGCTTTATGATGTCAGATCATCACTGGTCCAATTGTCCTTGTGGAAGCGGACCACACAGGAGGATGAGATATCAGAAGTTATGCAGTAGGTTGCTATCTCTATTCATGACTGCAAGGCAAGTCGGAGGCGGAATGGCAAATACTCTGAACCACTCAAAGCACTGTGGCCTTTTTGAAAGTGGGATGCAGATACAAAAACAGAGATTATCCTTACCAACAATCCTTCTTGAGTATCAGAGTCCAACATACAGAGTGCAGCGGAAGACGTTAAATGTGCTTCATTCCGTGTGAACGCAACTCTATAGTTCTACAGTGAGATAGTGCATTTCAGCCTCAAAGGAAGCAATATCCCCAAACGGAACATTGGTGGCACCAGGATCTAAAGCAGGCTTAAGAAGCCTTGGATGCAGTCAGTCTTTTATTAACTATCATGACCGACACAATGTGATCCATAATACTTCCATCTTGGCAGAAATTACATTCAAGCACAGGCCCCCACTAGAAGGTAGTTATGACATTCAGGTGCTGAAAACGCCTTTTTAATGCCTAAAGGAATGATTGTGAGCTTTACTTACCATACATATTGGCCAAATAATTCCCTATGCCGGAAGACTGTCTTTTTTTTTTCTTCTTCAGTATCGGCAATGCAGAGACAATTTGTTGCGAAACACTGCCACTGCTGGTCATTCAGTATAATCTGCAGATGGAAAAGTCCACTGTTAGCACATTTACTACAAGCAATACAAAAAATCATGCTTTTTATAAAGGGTAAACAGATCAATATCATGGAGTTTGTATTATTGTGAAAATCAGCAGCTCATTAGAAAATCAAATCTCGATTTGTTTTTTTAACCTACCATACTACTCTGAGTCTCATGCCTCTTTTGCCAACACGCTCTAAACAACTGTAGAAGGTACATTAGGACATAGATAGAGATCTTTTTGCCAGCCAAGTGGCAGCGTACCCCTCTCACTTTATTTGTTTTAGGATATGGTACAACAGTAGCAATTAAGCCAGCTGATAAGTTGAGAAGTAGGGTTATGCTACAGTTAATGGGAATAATAAAAGCTATGAATAGCATGTTCATAATCATCATTTGAGCCAATTCCTAGCAGTTCAGCAATAGTGAAGTTGACTCTAATGCTCAAACTCACGCTCGTTCAAATTTAGAGGTCTTATAAAGTGCCCTAATTTTGTACATTTTACCATCATAGCTGTCACTTGGGCGTCCGGTCTACCCTGCTACTCATTTCATTAGCAAGATAAATGTATCTTACTGCTTGCTAGGCAACAACAGAGTGGCCCTCACGTCAGACAACATCTTGCATTTAGCTTTATGATGTCAGCTTGCTAGGCAACAGATTGGCCCTCATGTCAGACAACATCTTGCTTTTGCTTTATGATGTCAGATCATCACTGGTCCAATTGTCCTTGTGGAAGCGGACCACACAGGAGGATGAGATATCAGAAGTTATGCAGTAGGTTGCTATCTCTATTCATGACTGCAAGGCAAGTCGGAGGCGGAATGGCAAATACTCTGAACCACTCAAAGCACTGTGGCCTTTTTGAAAGTGGGATGCAGATACAAAAACAGAGATTATCCTTACCAACAATCCTTCTTGAGTATCAGAGTCCAACATACAGAGTGCAGCGGAAGACGTTAAATGTGCTTCATTCCGTGTGAACGCAACTCTATAGTTCTACAGTGAGATAGTGCATTTCAGCCTCAAAGGAAGCAATATCCCCAAACGGAACATTGGTGGCACCAGGATCTAAAGCAGGCTTAAGAAGCCTTGGATGCAGTCAGTCTTTTATTAACTATCATGACCGACACAATGTGATCCATAATACTTCCATCTTGGCAGAAATTTCATTCAAGCACAGGCCCCCACTAGAAGGTAGTTATGACATTCAGGTGCTGAAAACGCCTTTTTAATGCCTAAAGGAATGATTGTGAGCTTTACTTACCATACATATTGGTCAAATGATGCCCCATCCCGGAAGACTGTCTTTTTTTTTTTTCTTCAGTATCGGCAATGCAGAGACAATTTGTTGCGAAACACTGCCACTGCTGGTCATTCAGTATAATCTGCAGATGGAAAAGTCCACTGTTAGCACATTTACTAAAAGCAATACCAAAAAATCATGCTTTTTATAAAGGGTAAACAGATCAATACCATGGAGTTTGTATTATTGTGAAAATCAGCAGCTCATTAGAAAATCAAATCTCGATTTGTGTTTTTAACCTACCATACTACTCCGAGTCTCATGCCTCTTTTGCCAACACGCTCTAAACAACTGTAGAAGGTACATTAGGACATAGATAGAGATCTTTTTGCCAGCCAAGTGGCAGCGTACCCCTCTCACTTTATTTGTTTTAGGATATGGTACAACAGTAGCAATTAAGCCAGCTGATAAGTTGAGAGGTAGGGTTATGCTACAGTTAATGGGAATAATAAAAGCTATGAATAGCATGTTCATAATCATCATTTGAGCCAATTTCTAGCAGTTAAGCAATAGTGAAGATGACTCTAATGCTCAAACTCACGCTCGTTCAAATTTAGAGGTCTTATAAAGTGCCCGAATTTTGTACATTTTACCATCACAGCTGTCACTTGGGCGTCCGGTCTACCCTGCTACTCATTTCATTAGCAAGATAAATGTATCTTACTGCTTGCTAGGCAACAACAGAGTGGCCCTCACGTCAGACAACATCTTGCATTTAGCTTTATGATGTCAGCTTGCTAAGCAACAGATTGGCCCTCATGTCAGACAACATCTTGCTTTTGCTTTATGATGTCAGATCATCACTGGTCCAATTGTCCTTGTGGAAGCGGACCACACAGGAGGATGAGATATCAGAAGTTATGCAGTAGGTTGCTATCTCTATTCATGACTGCAAGGCAAGTCGGAGGCGGAATGGCAAATACTCTGAACCACTCAAAGCACTGTGGCCTTTTTGAAAGTGGGATGCAGATACAAAAACAGAGATTATCCTTACCAACAATCCTTCTTGAGTATCAGAGTCCAACATACAGAGTGCAGCGGAAGACGTTAAATGTGCTTCATTCCGTGTGAACGCAACTCTATAGTTCTACAGTGAGATAGTGCATTTCAGCCTCAAAGGAAGCAATATCCCCAAACGGAACATTGGTGGCACCAGGATCTAAAGCAGGCTTAAGAAGCCTTGGATGCAGTCAGTCTTTTATTAACTATCATGACCGACACAATGTGATCCATAATACTTCCATTTTTGCAGAAATTACATTCAAGCACAGGCCCCCACTAGAAGGTAGTTATGACATTCAGGTGCTGAAACGCCTTTTTAATGCCTAAAGGAATGATTGTGAGCTTTACTTACCATACATATTGGTCAAATGATGCCCCATGCCGGAAGACTGTCTTTTTTTTTTTTCTTCAGTATCGGCAATGCAGAGACAATTTGTTGCGAAACACTGCCACTGCTGGTCATTCAGTATAATCTGCAGATGGAAAAGTCCACTGTTAGCACATTTACTAAAAGCAATACAAAAAAATCATGCTTTTTATAAAGGGTAAACAGATCAATACTATGGAGTTGGTATTATTGTGAAAATCAGCAGCTCATTAGAAAATCAAATCTCGATTTGTGTTTTTAACCTACCATACTACTCTGAGTCTCATGCCTCTTTTGCCAACACGCTCTAAACAACTGTAGAAGGTACATTAGGACATAGAGATCTTTTTGCAAGCCAAGTGGCAGCGTACCACTCTCACTTTATTTGTTTTAGGATATGGTACACCAGTAGCAATTAAGCCAGCTGATAAGTTGAGAGGTAGGGTTATGCTACAGTTAATGGGAATAATAAAAGCTATGAATAGCATGTTCATAATCATGATTTGAGCCAATTCCTAGCAGTTCAGCAATAGTGAAGTTGACTCTAATGCTCAAACTCACGCTCGTTCAAATTTAGAGGTCTTATAAAGTGCCCTAATTTTGTACATTTTACCATCATAGCTGTCACTTGGGCGTCCCGTCTACTCTGCTACTCATTTCATTAGCAAGATAAATGTATCTTACTGCTTGCTAGGCAACAACAGAGTGGCCCGCACGTCAGACAACATCTTGCATTTAGCTTTATGATGTCAGCTTGCTAGGCAACAGATTGGCCCTCATGTCAGACAACATCTTGCTTTTGCTTTATGATGTCAGATCATCACTGGTCCAATTGTCCTTGTGGAAGCGGACCACACAGGAGGATGAGATATCAGAAGTTATGCAGTAGGTTGCTATCTCTATTCATGACTGCAAGGCAAGTCGGAGGCGGAATGGCAAATACTCTGAACCACTCAAAGCACTGTGGCCTTTTTGAAAGTGGGATGCAGATACAAAAACAGAGATTATCCTTACCAACAATCCTTCTTGAGTATCAGAGTCCAACATACAGAGTGCAGCGGAAGACGTTAAATGTGCTTCATTCCGTGTGAACGCAACTCTATAGTTCTACAGTGAGATAGTGCATTTCAGCCTCAAAGGAAGCAATATCCCCAAACGGAACATTGGTGGCACCAGGATCTAAAGCAGGCTTAAGAAGCCTTGGATGCAGTCAGTCTTTTATTAACTATCATGACCGACACAATGTGATCCATAATACTTCCATCTTGGCAGAAATTACATTCAAGCACAGGCCCCCACTAGAAGGTAGTTATGACATTCAGGTGCTGAAAACGCCTTTTTAATGCCTAAAGGAATGATTGTGAGCTTTACTTACCATACATATTGGCCAAATAATTCCCTATGCCGGAAGACTGTCTTTTTTTTTTCTTCTTCAGTATCGGCAATGCAGAGACAATTTGTTGCGAAACACTGCCACTGCTGGTCATTCAGTATAATCTGCAGATGGAAAAGTCCACTGTTAGCACATTTACTACAAGCAATACAAAAAATCATGCTTTTTATAAAGGGTAAACAGATCAATATCATGGAGTTTGTATTATTGTGAAAATCAGCAGCTCATTAGAAAATCAAATCTCGATTTGTTTTTTTAACCTACCATACTACTCTGAGTCTCATGCCTCTTTTGCCAACACGCTCTAAACAACTGTAGAAGGTACATTAGGACATAGATAGAGATCTTTTTGCCAGCCAAGTGGCAGCGTACCCCTCTCACTTTATTTGTTTTAGGATATGGTACAACAGTAGCAATTAAGCCAGCTGATAAGTTGAGAAGTAGGGTTATGCTACAGTTAATGGGAATAATAAAAGCTATGAATAGCATGTTCATAATCATCATTTGAGCCAATTCCTAGCAGTTCAGCAATAGTGAAGTTGACTCTAATGCTCAAACTCACGCTCGTTCAAATTTAGAGGTCTTATAAAGTGCCCTAATTTTGTACATTTTACCATCATAGCTGTCACTTGGGCGTCCGGTCTACCCTGCTACTCATTTCATTAGCAAGATAAATGTATCTTACTGCTTGCTAGGCAACAACAGAGTGGCCCTCACGTCAGACAACATCTTGCATTTAGCTTTATGATGTCAGCTTGCTAGGCAACAGATTGGCCCTCATGTCAGACAACATCTTGCTTTTGCTTTATGATGTCAGATCATCACTGGTCCAATTGTCCTTGTGGAAGCGGACCACACAGGAGGATGAGATATCAGAAGTTATGCAGTAGGTTGCTATCTCTATTCATGACTGCAAGGCAAGTCGGAGGCGGAATGGCAAATACTCTGAACCACTCAAAGCACTGTGGCCTTTTTGAAAGTGGGATGCAGATACAAAAACAGAGATTATCCTTACCAACAATCCTTCTTGAGTATCAGAGTCCAACATACAGAGTGCAGCGGAAGACGTTAAATGTGCTTCATTCCGTGTGAACGCAACTCTATAGTTCTACAGTAAGATAGTGCATTTCAGCCTCAAAGGAAGCAATGTCCTCAAACGGAACATTGGTGGCACTAGGATCTAAAGCAGGCTTAAGAAGCCTTGGATGCAGTCAGTCTTTTATTAACTATCATGACCGACACAATGTGATCCCCACTAGAAGGTAGTTATGACATTCAGGTGCTGAAAACGCCTTTTTAATGCCTAAAGGAATGATTGTGAGCTTTACTTACCATACATATTGGCCAAATGATGCCCTATGCCGGAAGACTGTCTTTTTTTTTTTTCTTCAGTATCGGCAATGCAGAGACAATTTGTTGCGAAACACTGCCACTGCTGGTCATTCAGTATAATCTGCAGATGGAAAAGTCCACTGTTAGCACATTTACTACAAGCAATACAAAAAATCATGCTTTTTATAAAGGGTAAACAGATCAATACCATGGAGTTTGTATTATTGTGAAAATCAGCAGCTCATTAGAAAATCAAATCTCGATTTGTTTTTTTAACCTACCATACTACTCTGAGTCTCATGCCTCTTTTGCCAACACGCTCTAAACAACTGTAGAAGGTACATTAGGACATAGATAGAGATCTTTTTGCCAGCCAAGTGGCAGCGTACCCCTCTCACTTTATTTGTTTTAGGATATGGTACAACAGTAGCAATTAAGCCAGCTGATAAGTTGAGAGGTAGGGTTATGCTACAGTTAATGGGAATAATAAAAGCTATGAATAGCATGTTCATAATCATCATTTGAGCCAATTCCTAGCAGTTCAGCAATAGTGAAGTTGACTCTAATGCTCAAACTCACGCTCGTTCAAATTTAGAGGTCTTATAAAGTGCCCTAATTTTGTACATTTTACCATCATAGCTGTCACTTGGGCGTCCGGTCTACTCTGCTACTCATTTCATTAGCAAGATAAATGTATCTTACTGCTTGCTAGGCAACAACAGAGTGGCCCTCACGTCAGACAACATCTTGCATTTAGCTTTATGATGTCAGCTTGCTAGGCAACAGATTGGCCCTCATGTCAGACAACATCTTGCTTTTGCTTTATGATGTCAGATCATCACTGGTCCAATTGTCCTTGTGGAAGCGGACCACACAGGAGGATGAGATATCAGAAGTTATGCAGTAGGTTGCTATCTCTATTCATGACTGCAAGGCAAGTCGGAGGCGGAATGGCAAATACTCTGAACCACTCAAAGCACTGTGGCCTTTTTGAAAGTGGGATGCAGATACAAAAACAGAGATTATCCTTACCAACAATCCTTCTTGAGTATCAGAGTCCAACATACAGAGTGCAGCGGAAGACGTTAAATGTGCTTCATTCCGTGTGAACGCAACTCTATAGTTCTACAGTGAGATAGTGCATTTCAGCCTCAAAGGAAGCAATATCCCCAAACGGAACATTGGTGGCACCAGGATCTAAAGCAGGCTTAAGAAGCCTTGGATGCAGTCAGTCTTTTATTAACTATCATGACCGACACAATGTGATCCATAATACTTCCATCTTGGCAGAAATTTCATTCAAGCACAGGCCCCCACTAGAAGGTAGTTATGACATTCAGGTGCTGAAAACGCCTTTTTAATGCCTAAAGGAATGATTGTGAGCTTTACTTACCATACATATTGGTCAAATGATGCCCCATCCCGGAAGACTGTCTTTTTTTTTTTTCTTCAGTATCGGCAATGCAGAGACAATTTGTTGCGAAACACTGCCACTGCTGGTCATTCAGTATAATCTGCAGATGGAAAAGTCCACTGTTAGCACATTTACTACAAGCAATACAAAAAATCATGCTTTTTATAAAGGGTAAACAGATCAATATCATGGAGTTTGTATTATTGTGAAAATCAGCAGCTCATTAGAAAATCAAATCTCGATTTGTTTTTTTAACCTACCATACTACTCTGAGTCTCATGCCTCTTTTGCCAACACGCTCTAAACAACTGTAGAAGGTACATTAGGACATAGATAGAGATCTTTTTGCCAGCCAAGTGGCAGCGTACCCCTCTCACTTTATTTGTTTTAGGATATGGTACAACAGTAGCAATTAAGCCAGCTGATAAGTTGAGAGGTAGGGTTATGCTACAGTTAATGGGAATAATAAAAGCTATGAATAGCATGTTCATAATCATCATTTGAGCCAATTCCTAGCAGTTCAGCAATAGTGAAGTTGACTCTAATGCTCAAACTCACGCTCGTTCAAATTTAGAGGTCTTATAAAGTGCCCTAATTTTGTACATTTTACCATCATAGCTGTCACTTGGGCGTCCGGTCTACCCTGCTACTCATTTCATTAGCAAGATAAATGTATCTTACTGCTTGCTAGGCAACAACAGAGTGGCCCTCACGTCAGACAACATCTTGCATTTAGCTTTATGATGTCAGCTTGCTAGGCAACAGATTGGCCCTCATGTCAGACAACATCTTGCTTTTGCTTTATGATGTCAGATCATCACTGGTCCAATTGTCCTTGTGGAAGCAGACCACACAGGAGGATGAGATATCAGAAGTTATGCAGTAGGTTGCTATCTCTATTCATGACTGCAAGGCAAGTCGGAGGCGGAATGGCAAATACTCTGAACCACTCAAAGCACTGTGGCCTTTTTGAAAGTGGGATGCAGATACAAAAACAGAGATTATCCTTACCAACAATCCTTCTTGAGTATCAGAGTCCAACATACAGAGTGCAGCGGAAGACGTTAAATGTGCTTCATTCCGTGTGAACGCAACTCTATAGTTCTACAGTGAGATAGTGCATTTCAGCCTCAAAGGAAGCAATATCCCCAAACGGAACATTGGTGGCACCAGGATCTAAAGCAGGCTTAAGAAGCCTTGGATGCAGTCAGTCTTTTATTAACTATCATGACCGACACAATGTGATCCATAATACTTCCATCTTGGCAGAAATTTCATTCAAGCACAGGCCCCCACT
Organism: Lissotriton vulgaris; assembly: GCF_964263255.1. Lineage (NCBI taxonomy): Eukaryota > Metazoa > Chordata > Amphibia > Caudata > Salamandridae > Lissotriton > Lissotriton vulgaris. The sequence goes on along the minus strand of NC_141700.1, from coordinate 237,884,051 downwards.
AGAAGGTAGTTATGACATTCAGGTGCTGAAAACGCCTTTTTAATGCCTAAAGGAATGATTGTGAGCTTTACTTACCATACATATTGGTCAAATGATGCCCCATCCCGGAAGACTGTCTTTTTTTTTTTTCTTCAGTATCGGCAATGCAGAGACAATTTGTTGCGAAACACTGCCACTGCTGGTCATTCAGTATAATCTGCAGATGGAAAAGTCCACTGTTAGCACATTTACTAAAAGCAATACCAAAAAATCATGCTTTTTATAAAGGGTAAACAGATCAATACCATGGAGTTTGTATTATTGTGAAAATCAGCAGCTCATTAGAAAATCAAATCTCGATTTGTGTTTTTAACCTACCATACTACTCCGAGTCTCATGCCTCTTTTGCCAACACGCTCTAAACAACTGTAGAAGGTACATTAGGACATAGATAGAGATCTTTTTGCCAGCCAAGTGGCAGCGTACCCCTCTCACTTTATTTGTTTTAGGATATGGTACAACAGTAGCAATTAAGCCAGCTGATAAGTTGAGAGGTAGGGTTATGCTACAGTTAATGGGAATAATAAAAGCTATGAATAGCATGTTCATAATCATCATTTGAGCCAATTTCTAGCAGTTAAGCAATAGTGAAGATGACTCTAATGCTCAAACTCACGCTCGTTCAAATTTAGAGGTCTTATAAAGTGCCCGAATTTTGTACATTTTACCATCACAGCTGTCACTTGGGCGTCCGGTCTACCCTGCTACTCATTTCATTAGCAAGATAAATGTATCTTACTGCTTGCTAGGCAACAACAGAGTGGCCCTCACGTCAGACAACATCTTGCATTTAGCTTTATGATGTCAGCTTGCTAAGCAACAGATTGGCCCTCATGTCAGACAACATCTTGCTTTTGCTTTATGATGTCAGATCATCACTGGTCCAATTGTCCTTGTGGAAGCGGACCACACAGGAGGATGAGATATCAGAAGTTATGCAGTAGGTTGCTATCTCTATTCATGACTGCAAGGCAAGTCGGAGGCGGAATGGCAAATACTCTGAACCACTCAAAGCACTGTGGCCTTTTTGAAAGTGGGATGCAGATACAAAAACAGAGATTATCCTTACCAACAATCCTTCTTGAGTATCAGAGTCCAACATACAGAGTGCAGCGGAAGACGTTAAATGTGCTTCATTCCGTGTGAACGCAACTCTATAGTTCTACAGTGAGATAGTGCATTTCAGCCTCAAAGGAAGCAATATCCCCAAACGGAACATTGGTGGCACCAGGATCTAAAGCAGGCTTAAGAAGCCTTGGATGCAGTCAGTCTTTTATTAACTATCATGACCGACACAATGTGATCCATAATACTTCCATTTTTGCAGAAATTACATTCAAGCACAGGCCCCCACTAGAAGGTAGTTATGACATTCAGGTGCTGAAACGCCTTTTTAATGCCTAAAGGAATGATTGTGAGCTTTACTTACCATACATATTGGTCAAATGATGCCCCATGCCGGAAGACTGTCTTTTTTTTTTTTCTTCAGTATCGGCAATGCAGAGACAATTTGTTGCGAAACACTGCCACTGCTGGTCATTCAGTATAATCTGCAGATGGAAAAGTCCACTGTTAGCACATTTACTAAAAGCAATACAAAAAAATCATGCTTTTTATAAAGGGTAAACAGATCAATACTATGGAGTTGGTATTATTGTGAAAATCAGCAGCTCATTAGAAAATCAAATCTCGATTTGTGTTTTTAACCTACCATACTACTCTGAGTCTCATGCCTCTTTTGCCAACACGCTCTAAACAACTGTAGAAGGTACATTAGGACATAGAGATCTTTTTGCAAGCCAAGTGGCAGCGTACCACTCTCACTTTATTTGTTTTAGGATATGGTACACCAGTAGCAATTAAGCCAGCTGATAAGTTGAGAGGTAGGGTTATGCTACAGTTAATGGGAATAATAAAAGCTATGAATAGCATGTTCATAATCATGATTTGAGCCAATTCCTAGCAGTTCAGCAATAGTGAAGTTGACTCTAATGCTCAAACTCACGCTCGTTCAAATTTAGAGGTCTTATAAAGTGCCCTAATTTTGTACATTTTACCATCATAGCTGTCACTTGGGCGTCCCGTCTACTCTGCTACTCATTTCATTAGCAAGATAAATGTATCTTACTGCTTGCTAGGCAACAACAGAGTGGCCCGCACGTCAGACAACATCTTGCATTTAGCTTTATGATGTCAGCTTGCTAGGCAACAGATTGGCCCTCATGTCAGACAACATCTTGCTTTTGCTTTATGATGTCAGATCATCACTGGTCCAATTGTCCTTGTGGAAGCGGACCACACAGGAGGATGAGATATCAGAAGTTATGCAGTAGGTTGCTATCTCTATTCATGACTGCAAGGCAAGTCGGAGGCGGAATGGCAAATACTCTGAACCACTCAAAGCACTGTGGCCTTTTTGAAAGTGGGATGCAGATACAAAAACAGAGATTATCCTTACCAACAATCCTTCTTGAGTATCAGAGTCCAACATACAGAGTGCAGCGGAAGACGTTAAATGTGCTTCATTCCGTGTGAACGCAACTCTATAGTTCTACAGTGAGATAGTGCATTTCAGCCTCAAAGGAAGCAACATCCCCAAACGGAACATTGGTGGCACCAGGATCTAAAGCAGGCTTAAGAAGCCTTGGATGCAGTCAGTCTTTTATTAACTATCATGACCGACACAATGTGATCCATAATACTTCCATCTTGGCAGAAATTACATTCAAGCACAGGCCCCCACTAGAAGGTAGTTATGACATTCAGGTGCTGAAAACGCCTTTTTAATGCCTAAAGGAATGATTGTGAGCTTTACTTACCATACATATTGGCCAAATAATTCCCTATGCCGGAAGACTGTCTTTTTTTTTTCTTCTTCAGTATCGGCAATGCAGAGACAATTTGTTGCGAAACACTGCCACTGCTGGTCATTCAGTATAATCTGCAGATGGAAAAGTCCACTGTTAGCACATTTACTACAAGCAATACAAAAAATCATGCTTTTTATAAAGGGTAAACAGATCAATATCATGGAGTTTGTATTATTGTGAAAATCAGCAGCTCATTAGAAAATCAAATCTCGATTTGTTTTTTTAACCTACCATACTACTCTGAGTCTCATGCCTCTTTTGCCAACACGCTCTAAACAACTGTAGAAGGTACATTAGGACATAGATAGAGATCTTTTTGCCAGCCAAGTGGCAGCGTACCCCTCTCACTTTATTTGTTTTAGGATATGGTACAACAGTAGCAATTAAGCCAGCTGATAAGTTGAGAGGTAGGGTTATGCTACAGTTAATGGGAATAATAAAAGCTATGAATAGCATGTTCATAATCATCATTTGAGCCAATTTCTAGCAGTTAAGCAATAGTGAAGATGACTCTAATGCTCAAACTCACGCTCGTTCAAATTTAGAGGTCTTATAAAGTGCCCGAATTTTGTACATTTTACCATCATAGCTGTCACTTGGGCGTCCGGTCTACCCTGCTACTCATTTCATTAGCAAGATAAATGTATCTTACTGCTTGCTAGGCAACAACAGAGTGGCCCTCACGTCAGACAACATCTTGCATTTAGCTTTATGATGTCAGCTTGCTAGGCAACAGATTGGCCCTCATGTCAGACAACATCTTGCTTTTGCTTTATGATGTCAGATCATCACTGGTCCAATTGTCCTTGTGGAAGCGGACCACACAGGAGGATGAGATATCAGAAGTTATGCAGTAGGTTGCTATCTCTATTCATGACTGCAAGGCAAGTCGGAGGCGGAATGGCAAATACTCTGAACCACTCAAAGCACTGTGGCCTTTTTGAAAGTGGGATGCAGATACAAAAACAGAGATTATCCTTACCAACAATCCTTCTTGAGTATCAGAGTCCAACATACAGAGTGCAGCGGAAGACGTTAAATGTGCTTCATTCCGTGTGAACGCAACTCTATAGTTCTACAGTGAGATAGTGCATTTCAGCCTCAAAGGAAGCAATATCCCCAAACGGAACATTGGTGGCACCAGGATCTAAAGCAGGCTTAAGAAGCCTTGGATGCAGTCAGTCTTTTATTAACTATCATGACCGACACAATGAGATCCATAATACTTCCATTTTTGCAGAAATTACATTCAAGCACAGGCCCCCACTAGAAGGTAGTTATGACATTCAGGTGCTGAAACGCCTTTTTAATGCCTAAAGGAATGATTGTGAGCTTTACTTACCATACATATTGGTCAAATGATGCCCCATGCCGGAAGACTGTCTTTTTTTTTTTGTTCAGTATCGGCAATGCAGAGACGATTTGTTGCGAAACACTGCCACTGCTGGTCATTCAGTATAATCTGCAGATGGAAAAGTCCACTGTTAGCACATTTACTAAAAGCAATACCAAAAAATCATGCTTTTTATAAAGGGTAAACAGATCAATACCATGGAGTTTGTATTATTGTGAAAATCAGCAGCTCATTAGAAAATCAAATCTCGATTTGTGTTTTTAACCTACCATACTACTCCGAGTCTCATGCCTCTTTTGCCAACACGCTCTAAACAACTGTAGAAGGTACATTAGGACATAGAGATCTTTTTGCAAGCCAAGTGGCAGCGTACCACTCTCACTTTATTTGTTTTAGGATATGGTACACCAGTAGCAATTAAGCCAGCTGATAAGTTGAGAGGTAGGGTTATGCTACAGTTAATGGGAATAATAAAAGCTATGAATAGCATGTTCATAATCATGATTTGAGCCAATTCCTAGCAGTTCAGCAATAGTGAAGTTGACTCTAATGCTCAAACTCACGCTCGTTCAAATTTAGAGGTCTTATAAAGTGCCCTCATTTTGTACATTTTACCATCATAGCTGTCACTTGGGCGTCCGGTCTACCCTGCTACTCATTTCATTAGCAAGATAAATGTATCTTACTGCTTGCTAGGCAACAACAGAGTGGCCCTCACGTCTGACAACATCTTGCATTTAGCTTTATGATGTCAGCTTGCTAGGCAACAGATTGGCCCTCATGTCAGACAACATCTTGCTTTTACTTTATGATGTCAGATCATCACTGGTCCAATTGTCCTTGTGGAAGCGGACCACACAGGAGGATGAGATATCAGAAGTTATGCAGTAGGTTGCTATCTCTATTCATGACTGCAAGGCAAGTCGGAGGCGGAATGGCAAATACTCTGAACGACTCAAAGCACTGTGGCCTTTTTGAAAGTTTGATGCAGATACAAAAACAGAGATTATCCTTACCAACAATCCTTCTTGAGTATCAGAGTCCAACATACAGAGTGCAGCGGAAGACGTTAAATGTGCTTCATTCCGTGTGAACGCAACTCTATAGTTCTACAGTGAGATAGTGCATTTCAGCCTCAAAGGAAGCAATATCCCCAAACAGAACATTGGTGGCACCAGGATCTAAAGCAGGCTTAAGAAGCCTTGGATGCAGTCAGTCTTTTATTAACTATCATGACTGACACAATGTGATCCATAATACTTCCATCTTGGCAGAAATTTCATTCAAGCACAGGCCCCCACTAGAAGGTAGTTATGACATTCAGGTGCTGAAAACGCCTTTTTAATGCCTAAAGGAATGATTGTGAGCTTTACTTACCATACATATTGGTCAAATGATGCCCCATCCCGGAAGACTGTCTTTTTTTTTTTCTTCAGTATCGGCAATGCAGAGACAATTTGTTGCGAAACACTGCCACTGCTGGTCATTCAGTATAATCTGCAGATGGAAAAGTCCACTGTTAGCACATTTACTAAAAGCAATACCAAAAAATCATGCTTTTTATAAAGGGTAAACAGATCAATACCATGGAGTTTGTATTATTGTGAAAATCAGCAGCTCATTAGAAAATCAAATCTCGATTTGTTTTTTTAACCTACCATACTACTCCGAGTCTCATGCCTCTTTTGCCAACACGCTCTAAACAACTGTAGAAGGTACATTAGGACATAGATAGAGATCTTTTTGCCAGCCAAGTGGCAGCGTACCCCTCTCACTTTATTTGTTTTAGGATATGGTACAACAGTAGCAATTAAGCCAGCTGATAAGTTGAGAGGTAGGGTTATGCTACAGTTAATGGGAATAATAAAAGCTATGAATAGCATGTACATAATCATCATTTGAGCCAATTCCTAGCAGTTCAGCAATAGTGAAGTTGACTCTAATGCTCAAACTCACGCTCGTTCAAATTTAGAGGTCTTATAAAGTGCCCTAATTTTGTACATTTTACCATCATAGCTGTCACTTGGGCGTCCGGTCTACCCTGCTACTCATTTCATTAGCAAGATAAATGTATCTTACTGCTTGCTAGGCAACAACAGAGTGGCCCTCACGTCAGACAACATCTTGTATTTAGCTTTATGATGTCAGCTTGCTAGGCAACAGATTGGCCCTCATGTCAGACAACATCTTGCTTTTGCTTTATGATGTCAGATCATCACTGGTACAATTGTCCTTGTGGAAGCGGACCACACAGGAGGATGAGATATCAGAAGTTATGCAGTAGGTTGCTATCTCTATTCATGACTGCAAGGCAAGTCGGAGGCGGAATGGCAAATACTCTGAACCACTCAAAGCACTGTGGCCTTTTTGAAAGTGGGATGCAGATACAAAAACAGAGATTATCCTTACCAACAATCCTTCTTGAGTATCAGAGTCCAACATACAGAGTGCAGCGGAAGACGTTAAATGTGCTTCATTCCGTGTGAACGCAACTCTATAGTTCTACAGTGAGATAGTGCATTTGAGCCTCAAAGGAAGCAATATCCCCAAACGGAACATTGGTGGCACCAGGATCTAAAGCAGGCTTAAGAAGCCTTGGATGCAGTCAGTCTTTTATTAACTATCATGACCGACACAATGTGATCCATAATACTTCCATCTTGGCAGAAATTACATTCAAGCACAGGCCCCCACTAGAAGGTAGTTATGACATTCAGGTGCTGAAACGCCTTTTTAATGCCTAAAGGAATGATTGTGAGCTTTACTTACTATACATATTGGTCAAATGATGCCCCATGCCGGAAGACTGTCTTTTTTTTTTTTCTTCAGTATCGGCAATGCAGAGACAATTTGTTGCGAAACACTGCCACTGCTGGTCATTCAGTATAATCTGCAGATGGAAAAGTCCACTGTTAGCACATTTACTAAAAGCAATACAAAAAAATCATGCTTTTTATAAAGGGTAAACAGATCAATACTATGGAGTTGGTATTATTGTGAAAATCAGCAGCTCATTAGAAAATCAAATCTCGATTTGTGTTTTTAACCTACCATACTAATCTGAGTCTCATGCCTCTTTTGCCAACACGCTCTAAACAACTGTAGAAGGTACATTAGGACATAGAGATCTTTTTGCAAGCCAAGTGGCAGCGTACCACTCTCACTTTATTTGTTTTAGGATATGGTACACCGGTAGCAATTAAGCCAGCTGATAAGTTGAGAGGTAGGGTTATGCTACAGTTAATGGGAATAATAAAAGCTATGAATAGCATGTTCATAATCATGATTTGAGCCAATTCCTAGCAGTTCAGCAATAGTGAAGTTGACTCTAATGCTCAAACTCACGCTCGTTCAAATTTAGAGGTCTTATAAAGTGCCCTAATTTTGTACATTTTACCATCATAGCTGTCACTTGGGCGTCCAGTCTACCCTGCTACTCATTTCATTAGCAAGATAAATGTATCTTACTGCTTGCTAGGCAACAACAGAGTGGCCCTCACGTCAGACAACATCTTGCATTTAGCTTTATGATGTCAGCTTGCTAGGCAACAGATTGGCCCTCATGTCAGACAACATCTTGCTTTTGCTTTATGATGTCAGATCATCACTGGTCCAATTGTCCTTGTGGAAGCGGACCACACAGGAGGATGAGATATCAGAAGTTATGCAGTAGGTTGCTATCTCTATTCATGACTGCAAGGCAAGTCGGAGGCGGAATGGCAAATACTCTGAACCACTCAAAGCACTGTGGCCTTTTTGAAAGTGGGATGCAGATACAAAAACAGAGATTATCCTTACCAACAATCCTTCTTGAGTATCAGAGTCCAACATACAGAGTGCAGCGGAAGACGTTAAATGTGCTTCATTCCGTGTGAACGCAACTCTATAGTTCTACAGTGAGATAGTGCATTTCAGCCTCAAAGGAAGCAATATCCCCAAACGGAACATTAGTGGCACCAGGATCTAAAGCAGGCTTAAGAAGCCTTGGATGCAGTCAGTCTTTTATTAACTATCATGACCGACACAATGTGATCCATAATACTTCCATTTTTGCAGAAATTACATTCAAGCACAGGCCCCCACTAGAAGGTAGTGATGACATTCAGGTGCTGAAAATGCCTTTTTAATGCCGAAAGGAATGATTGTGAGCTTTACTTACCATACATATTGGTCAAATGATGCCCTATGCCGGAAGACTGTCTTTTTTTTTTTCTTCAGTATCGGCAATGCAGAGACAATTTGTTGCTTAACACTGCCACTGCTGGTCATTCAGTATAATCTGCAGATGGAAAAGTCCACTGTTAGCACATTTACTAAAAGCAATACAAAAAAATCATGCTTTTTATAAAGGGTAAACAGATCAATACTATGGAGTTTGTATTATTGTGAAAATCAGCAGCTCATTAGAAAATCAAATCTCGATTTGTTTTTTTAACCTACCATACTACTCTGAGTCTCATGCCTCTTTTGCCAACACGCTCTAAACAACTGTAGAAGGTACATTAGGACATAGATAGAGATCTTTTTGCCAGCCAAGTGGCAGCGTACCCCTCTCACTTTATTTGTTTTAGGATATGGTACAACAGTAGCAATTAAGCCAGCTGATAAGTTGAGAGGTAGGGTTATGCTACAGTTAATGGGAATAATAAAAGCTATGAATAGCATGTTCATAATCATCATTTGAGCCAATTCCTAGCAGTTCAGCAATAGTGAAGTTGACTCTAATGCTCAAACTCACGCTCGTTCAAATTTAGAGGTCTTATAAAGTGCCCTAATTTTGTACATTTTACCATCATAGCTGTCACTTGGGCGTCCGGTCTACCCTGCTACTCATTTCATTAGCAAGATAAATGTATCTTACTGCTTGCTAGGCAACAACAGAGTGGCCCTCACGTCAGACAACATCTTGCATTTAGCTTTATGATGTCAGCTTGCTAGGCAACAGATTGGCCCTCATGTCAGACAACATCTTGCTTTTGCTTTATGATGTCAGATCATCACTGGTCCAATTGTCCTTGTGGAAGCGGACCACACAGGAGGATGAGATATCAGAAGTTATGCAGTAGGTTGCTATCTCTATTCATGACTGCAAGGCAAGTCGGAGGCGGAATGGCAAATACTCTGAACCACTCAAAGCACTGTGGCCTTTTTGAAAGTGGGATGCAGATACAAAAACAGAGATTATCCTTACCAACAATCCTTCTTGAGTATCAGAGTCCAACATACAGAGTGCAGCGGAAGACGTTAAATGTGCTTCATTCCGTGTGAACGCAACTCTATAGTTCTACAGTAAGATAGTGCATTTCAGCCTCAAAGGAAGCAATGTCCTCAAACGGAACATTGGTGGCACTAGGATCTAAAGCAGGCTTAAGAAGCCTTGGATGCAGTCAGTCTTTTATTAACTATCATGACCGACACAATGTGATCCCCACTAGAAGGTAGTTATGACATTCAGGTGCTGAAAACGCCTTTTTAATGCCTAAAGGAATGATTGTGAGCTTTACTTACCATACATATTGGCCAAATGATGCCCTATGCCGGAAGACTGTCTTTTTTTTTTTTCTTCAGTATCGGCAATGCAGAGACAATTTGTTGCGAAACACTGCCACTGCTGGTCATTCAGTATAATCTGCAGATGGAAAAGTCCACTGTTAGCACATTTACTACAAGCAATACAAAAAATCATGCTTTTTATAAAGGGTAAACAGATCAATACCATGGAGTTTGTATTATTGTGAAAATCAGCAGCTCATTAGAAAATCAAATCTCGATTTGTTTTTTTAACCTACCATACTACTCTGAGTCTCATGCCTCTTTTGCCAACACGCTCTAAACAACTGTAGAAGGTACATTAGGACATAGATAGAGATCTTTTTGCCAGCCAAGTGGCAGCGTACCCCTCTCACTTTATTTGTTTTAGGATATGGTACAACAGTAGCAATTAAGCCAGCTGATAAGTTGAGAGGTAGGGTTATGCTACAGTTAATGGGAATAATAAAAGCTATGAATAGCATGTTCATAATCATCATTTGAGCCAATTCCTAGCAGTTCAGCAATAGTGAAGTTGACTCTAATGCTCAAACTCACGCTCGTTCAAATTTAGAGGTCTTATAAAGTGCCCTAATTTTGTACATTTTACCATCATAGCTGTCACTTGGGCGTCCGGTCTACTCTGCTACTCATTTCATTAGCAAGATAAATGTATCTTACTGCTTGCTAGGCAACAACAGAGTGGCCCTCACGTCAGACAACATCTTGCATTTAGCTTTATGATGTCAGCTTGCTAGGCAACAGATTGGCCCTCATGTCAGACAACATCTTGCTTTTGCTTTATGATGTCAGATCATCACTGGTCCAATTGTCCTTGTGGAAGCGGACCACACAGGAGGATGAGATATCAGAAGTTATGCAGTAGGTTGCTATCTCTATTCATGACTGCAAGGCAAGTCGGAGGCGGAATGGCAAATACTCTGAACCACTCAAAGCACTGTGGCCTTTTTGAAAGTGGGATGCAGATACAAAAACAGAGATTATCCTTACCAACAATCCTTCTTGAGTATCAGAGTCCAACATACAGAGTGCAGCGGAAGACGTTAAATGTGCTTCATTCCGTGTGAACGCAACTCTATAGTTCTACAGTGAGATAGTGCATTTCAGCCTCAAAGGAAGCAATATCCCCAAACGGAACATTGGTGGCACCAGGATCTAAAGCAGGCTTAAGAAGCCTTGGATGCAGTCAGTCTTTTATTAACTATCATGACCGACACAATGTGATCCATAATACTTCCATTTTGGCAGAAATTACATTCAAGCACAGGCCCCCACTAGAAGGTAGTGATGACATTCAGGTGCTGAAAATGCCTTTTTAATGCCGAAAGGAATGATTGTGAGCTTTACTTACCATACATATTGGCCAAATGATGCCCTATGCCGGAAGACTGTCTTTTTTTTTTTTTTCTTCAGTATCGGCAATGCAGAGACAATTTGTTGCGAAACACTGCCACTGCTGGTCATTCAGTATAATCTGCAGATGGAAAAGTCCACTGTTAGCACATTTACTACAAGCAATACAAAAAATCATGCTTTTTATAAAGGGTAAACAGATCAATATCATGGAGTTTGTATTATTGTGAAAATCAGCAGCTCATTAGAAAATCAAATCTCGATTTGTTTTTTTAACCTACCATACTACTCTGAGTCTCATGCCTCTTTTGCCAACACGCTCTAAACAACTGTAGAAGGTACATTAGGACATAGATAGAGATCTTTTTGCCAGCCAAGTGGCAGCGTACCCCTCTCACTTTATTTGTTTTAGGATATGATACAACAGTAGCAATTAAGCCAGCTGATAAGTTGAGAGGTAGGGTTATGCTACAGTTAATGGGAATAATAAAAGCTATGAATAGCATGTTCATAATCATCATTTGAGCCAATTCCTAGCAGTTCAGCAATAGTGAAGTTGACTCTAATGCTCAAACTCACGCTCGTTCAAATTTAGAGGTCTTATAAAGTGCCCTAATTTTGTACATTTTACCATCATAGCTGTCACTTGGGCGTCCGGTCTACCCTGCTACTCATTTCATTAGCAAGATAAATGTATCTTACTGCTTGCTAGGCAACAACAGAGTGGCCCTCACGTCAGACAACATCTTGCATTTAGCTTTATGATGTCAGCTTGCTAGGCAACAGATTGGCCCTCATGTCAGACAACATCTTGCTTTTGCTTTATGATGTCAGATCATCACTGGTCCAATTGTCCTTGTGGAAGCGGACCACACAGGAGGATGAGATATCAGAAGTTATGCAGTAGGTTGCTATCTCTATTCATGACTGCAAGGCAAGTCGGAGGCGGAATGGCAAATACTCTGAACCACTCAAAGCACTGTGGCCTTTTTGAAAGTGGGATGCAGATACAAAAACAGAGATTATCCTTACCAACAATCCTTCTTGAGTATCAGAGTCCAACATACAGAGTGCAGCGGAAGACGTTAAATGTGCTTCATTCCGTGTGAACGCAACTCTATAGTTCTACAGTGAGATAGTGCATTTCAGCCTCAAAGGAAGCAATATCCCCAAACGGAACATTGGTGGCACCAGGATCTAAAGCAGGCTTAAGAAGCCTTGGATGCAGTCAGTCTTTTATTAACTATCATGACCGACACAATGTGATCCATAATACTTCCATCTTGGCAGAAATTTCATTCAAGCACAGGCCCCCACTAGAAGGTAGTTATGACATTCAGGTGCTGAAAACGCCTTTTTAATGCCTAAAGGAATGATTGTGAGCTTTACTTACCATACATATTGGTCAAATGATGCCCCATCCCGGAAGACTGTCTTTTTTTTTTTTCTTCAGTATCGGCAATGCAGAGACAATTTGTTGCGAAACACTGCCACTGCTGGTCATTCAGTATAATCTGCAGATGGAAAAGTCCACTGTTAGCACATTTACTAAAAGCAATACCAAAAAATCATGCTTTTTATAAAGGGTAAACAGATCAATACCATGGAGTTTGTATTATTGTGAAAATCAGCAGCTCATTAGAAAATCAAATCTCGATTTGTGTTTTTAACCTACCATACTACTCCGAGTCTCATGCCTCTTTTGCCAACACGCTCTAAACAACTGTAGAAGGTACATTAGGACATAGATAGAGATCTTTTTGCCAGCCAAGTGGCAGCGTACCCCTCTCACTTTATTTGTTTTAGGATATGGTACAACAGTAGCAATTAAGCCAGCTGATAAGTTGAGAGGTAGGGTTATGCTACAGTTAATGGGAATAATAAAAGCTATGAATAGCATGTTCATAATCATCATTTGAGCCAATTTCTAGCAGTTAAGCAATAGTGAAGATGACTCTAATGCTCAAACTCACGCTCGTTCAAATTTAGAGGTCTTATAAAGTGCCCGAATTTTGTACATTTTACCATCACAGCTGTCACTTGGGCGTCCGGTCTACCCTGCTACTCATTTCATTAGCAAGATAAATGTATCTTACTGCTTGCTAGGCAACAACAGAGTGGCCCTCACGTCAGACAACATCTTGCATTTAGCTTTATGATGTCAGCTTGCTAAGCAACAGATTGGCCCTCATGTCAGACAACATCTTGCTTTTGCTTTATGATGTCAGATCATCACTGGTCCAATTGTCCTTGTGGAAGCGGACCACACAGGAGGATGAGATATCAGAAGTTATGCAGTAGGTTGCTATCTCTATTCATGACTGCAAGGCAAGTCGGAGGCGGAATGGCAAATACTCTGAACCACTCAAAGCACTGTGGCCTTTTTGAAAGTGGGATGCAGATACAAAAACAGAGATTATCCTTACCAACAATCCTTCTTGAGTATCAGAGTCCAACATACAGAGTGCAGCGGAAGACGTTAAATGTGCTTCATTCCGTGTGAACGCAACTCTATAGTTCTACAGTGAGATAGTGCATTTCAGCCTCAAAGGAAGCAATATCCCCAAACGGAACATTGGTGGCACCAGGATCTAAAGCAGGCTTAAGAAGCCTTGGATGCAGTCAGTCTTTTATTAACTATCATGACCGACACAATGTGATCCATAATACTTCCATTTTTGCAGAAATTACATTCAAGCACAGGCCCCCACTAGAAGGTAGTTATGACATTCAGGTGCTGAAACGCCTTTTTAATGCCTAAAGGAATGATTGTGAGCTTTACTTACCATACATATTGGTCAAATGATGCCCCATGCCGGAAGACTGTCTTTTTTTTTTTTCTTCAGTATCGGCAATGCAGAGACAATTTGTTGCGAAACACTGCCACTGCTGGTCATTCAGTATAATCTGCAGATGGAAAAGTCCACTGTTAGCACATTTACTAAAAGCAATACAAAAAAATCATGCTTTTTATAAAGGGTAAACAGATCAATACTATGGAGTTGGTATTATTGTGAAAATCAGCAGCTCATTAGAAAATCAAATCTCGATTTGTGTTTTTAACCTACCATACTACTCTGAGTCTCATGCCTCTTTTGCCAACACGCTCTAAACAACTGTAGAAGGTACATTAGGACATAGAGATCTTTTTGCAAGCCAAGTGGCAGCGTACCACTCTCACTTTATTTGTTTTAGGATATGGTACACCAGTAGCAATTAAGCCAGCTGATAAGTTGAGAGGTAGGGTTATGCTACAGTTAATGGGAATAATAAAAGCTATGAATAGCATGTTCATAATCATGATTTGAGCCAATTCCTAGCAGTTCAGCAATAGTGAAGTTGACTCTAATGCTCAAACTCACGCTCGTTCAAATTTAGAGGTCTTATAAAGTGCCCTAATTTTGTACATTTTACCATCATAGCTGTCACTTGGGCGTCCCGTCTACTCTGCTACTCATTTCATTAGCAAGATAAATGTATCTTACTGCTTGCTAGGCAACAACAGAGTGGCCCGCACGTCAGACAACATCTTGCATTTAGCTTTATGATGTCAGCTTGCTAGGCAACAGATTGGCCCTCATGTCAGACAACATCTTGCTTTTGCTTTATGATGTCAGATCATCACTGGTCCAATTGTCCTTGTGGAAGCGGACCACACAGGAGGATGAGATATCAGAAGTTATGCAGTAGGTTGCTATCTCTATTCATGACTGCAAGGCAAGTCGGAGGCGGAATGGCAAATACTCTGAACCACTCAAAGCACTGTGGCCTTTTTGAAAGTGGGATGCAGATACAAAAACAGAGATTATCCTTACCAACAATCCTTCTTGAGTATCAGAGTCCAACATACAGAGTGCAGCGGAAGACGTTAAATGTGCTTCATTCCGTGTGAACGCAACTCTATAGTTCTACAGTGAGATAGTGCATTTCAGCCTCAAAGGAAGCAATATCCCCAAACGGAACATTGGTGGCACCAGGATCTAAAGCAGGCTTAAGAAGCCTTGGATGCAGTCAGTCTTTTATTAACTATCATGACCGACACAATGTGATCCATAATACTTCCATCTTGGCAGAAATTACATTCAAGCACAGGCCCCCACTAGAAGGTAGTTATGACATTCAGGTGCTGAAAACGCCTTTTTAATGCCTAAAGGAATGATTGTGAGCTTTACTTACCATACATATTGGCCAAATAATTCCCTATGCCGGAAGACTGTCTTTTTTTTTTCTTCTTCAGTATCGGCAATGCAGAGACAATTTGTTGCGAAACACTGCCACTGCTGGTCATTCAGTATAATCTGCAGATGGAAAAGTCCACTGTTAGCACATTTACTACAAGCAATACAAAAAATCATGCTTTTTATAAAGGGTAAACAGATCAATATCATGGAGTTTGTATTATTGTGAAAATCAGCAGCTCATTAGAAAATCAAATCTCGATTTGTTTTTTTAACCTACCATACTACTCTGAGTCTCATGCCTCTTTTGCCAACACGCTCTAAACAACTGTAGAAGGTACATTAGGACATAGATAGAGATCTTTTTGCCAGCCAAGTGGCAGCGTACCCCTCTCACTTTATTTGTTTTAGGATATGGTACAACAGTAGCAATTAAGCCAGCTGATAAGTTGAGAGGTAGGGTTATGCTACAGTTAATGGGAATAATAAAAGCTATGAATAGCATGTTCATAATCATCATTTGAGCCAATTTCTAGCAGTTAAGCAATAGTGAAGATGACTCTAATGCTCAAACTCACGCTCGTTCAAATTTAGAGGTCTTATAAAGTGCCCGAATTTTGTACATTTTACCATCATAGCTGTCACTTGGGCGTCCGGTCTACCCTGCTACTCATTTCATTAGCAAGATAAATGTATCTTACTGCTTGCTAGGCAACAACAGAGTGGCCCTCACGTCAGACAACATCTTGCATTTAGCTTTATGATGTCAGCTTGCTAGGCAACAGATTGGCCCTCATGTCAGACAACATCTTGCTTTTGCTTTATGATGTCAGATCATCACTGGTCCAATTGTCCTTGTGGAAGCGGACCACACAGGAGGATGAGATATTAGAAGTTATGCAGTAGGTTGCTATCTCTATTCATGACTGCAAGGCAAGTCGGAGGCGGAATGGCAAATACTCTGAACCACTCAAAGCACTGTGGCCTTTTTGAAAGTGGGATGCAGATACAAAAACAGAGATTATCCTTACCAACAATCCTTCTTGAGTATCAGAGTCCAACATACAGAGTGCAGCGGAAGACGTTAAATGTGCTTCATTCCGTGTGAACGCAACTCTATAGTTCTACAGTGAGATAGTGCATTTCAGCCTCAAAGGAAGCAATATCCCCAAACGGAACATTGGTGGCACCAGGATCTAAAGCAGGCTTAAGAAGCCTTGGATGCAGTCAGTCTTTTATTAACTATCATGACCGACACAATGAGATCCATAATACTTCCATTTTTGCAGAAATTACATTCAAGCACAGGCCCCCACTAGAAGGTAGTTATGACATTCAGGTGCTGAAACGCCTTTTTAATGCCTAAAGGAATGATTGTGAGCTTTACTTACCATACATATTGGTCAAATGATGCCCCATGCCGGAAGACTGTCTTTTTTTTTTTGTTCAGTATCGGCAATGCAGAGACAATTTGTTGCGAAACACTGCCACTGCTGGTCATTCAGTATAATCTGCAGATGGAAAAGTCCACTGTTAGCACATTTACTAAAAGCAATACCAAAAAATCATGCTTTTTATAAAGGGTAAACAGATCAATACCATGGAGTTTGTATTATTGTGAAAATCAGCAGCTCATTAGAAAATCAAATCTCGATTTGTGTTTTTAACCTACCATACTACTCCGAGTCTCATGCCTCTTTTGCCAACACGCTCTAAACAACTGTAGAAGGTACATTAGGACATAGAGATCTTTTTGCAAGCCAAGTGGCAGCGTACCACTCTCACTTTATTTGTTTTAGGATATGGTACACCAGTAGCAATTAAGCCAGCTGATAAGTTGAGAGGTAGGGTTATGCTACAGTTAATGGGAATAATAAAAGCTATGAATAGCATGTTCATAATCATGATTTGAGCCAATTCCTAGCAGTTCAGCAATAGTGAAGTTGACTCTAATGCTCAAACTCACGCTCGTTCAAATTTAGAGGTCTTATAAAGTGCCCTCATTTTGTACATTTTACCATCATAGCTGTCACTTGGGCGTCCGGTCTACCCTGCTACTCATTTCATTAGCAAGATAAATGTATCTTACTGCTTGCTAGGCAACAACAGAGTGGCCCTCACGTCTGACAACATCTTGCATTTAGCTTTATGATGTCAGCTTGCTAGGCAACAGATTGGCCCTCATGTCAGACAACATCTTGCTTTTACTTTATGATGTCAGATCATCACTGGTCCAATTGTCCTTGTGGAAGCGGACCACACAGGAGGATGAGATATCAGAAGTTATGCAGTAGGTTGCTATCTCTATTCATGACTGCAAGGCAAGTCGGAGGCGGAATGGCAAATACTCTGAACGACTCAAAGCACTGTGGCCTTTTTGAAAGTTTGATGCAGATACAAAAACAGAGATTATCCTTACCAACAATCCTTCTTGAGTATCAGAGTCCAACATACAGAGTGCAGCGGAAGACGTTAAATGTGCTTCATTCCGTGTGAACGCAACTCTATAGTTCTACAGTGAGATAGTGCATTTCAGCCTCAAAGGAAGCAATATCCCCAAACAGAACATTGGTGGCACCAGGATCTAAAGCAGGCTTAAGAAGCCTTGGATGCAGTCAGTCTTTTATTAACTATCATGACTGACACAATGTGATCCATAATACTTCCATTTTTGCAGAAATTACATTCAAGCACAGGCCCCCACTAGAAGGTAGTGATGACATTCAGGTGCTGAAAATGCCTTTTTAATGCCGAAAGGAATGATTGTGAGCTTTACTTACCATACATATTGGTCAAATGATGCCCTATGCCGGAAGACTGTCTTTTTTTTTTCTTCAGTATCGGCAATGCAGAGACAATTTGTTGCGAAACACTGCCACTGCTGGTCATTCAGTATAATCTGCAGATGGAAAAGTCCACTGTTAGCACATTTACTAAAAGCAATACCAAAAAATCATGCTTTTTATAAAGGGTAAACAGATCAATACCATGGAGTTTGTATTATTGTGAAAATCAGCAGCTCATTAGAAAATCAAATCTCGATTTGTGTTTTTAACCTACCATACTACTCCGAGTCTCATGCCTCTTTTGCCAACACGCTCTAAACAACTGTAGAAGGTACATTAGGACATAGAGATCTTTTTGCCAGCCAAGTGGCAGCGTACCCCTCTCACTTTATTTGTTTTAGGATATGGTACACCAGTAGCAATTAAGCCAGCTGATAAGTTGAGAGGTAGGGTTATGCTACAGTTAATGGGAATAATAAAAGCTATGAATAGCATGTTCATAATCATCATTTGAGCCAATTTCTAGCAGTTAAGCAATAGTGAAGATGACTCTAATGCTCAAACTCACGCTCGTTCAAATTTAGAGGTCTTATAAAGTGCCCTCATTTTGTACATTTTACCATCATAGCTGTCACTTGGGCGTCCGGTCTACCCTGCTACTCATTTCATTAGCAAGATAAATGTATCTTACTGCTTGCTAGGAAACAACAGAGTGGCCCTCACGTCTGACAACATCTTGCATTTAGCTTTATGATGTCAGCTTGCTAGGCAACAGATTGGCCCTCATGTCAGACAACATCTTGCTTTTGCTTTATGATGTCAGATCATCACTGGTCCAATTGTCCTTGTGGAAGCGGACCACACAGGAGGATGAGATATCAGAAGTTATGCAGTAGGTTGCTATCTCTATTCATGACTGCAAGGCAAGTCGGAGGCGGAATGGCAAATACTCTGAACCACTCAAAGCACTGTGGCCTTTTTGAAAGTTTGATGCAGATACAAAAACAGAGATTATCCTTACCAACAATCCTTCTTGAGTATCAGAGTCCAACATACAGAGTGCAGCGGAAGACGTTAAATGTGCTTCATTCCGTGTGAACGCAACTCTAAAGTTCTACAGTGAGATAGTGCATTTCAGCCTCAAAGGAAGCAATATCCCCAAACGGAACATTGGTGGCACCAGGATCTAAAGCAGGCTTAAGAAGCCTTGGATGCAGTCAGTCTTTTATTAACTATCATGACCGACACAATGTGATCCATAATACTTCCATCTTGGCAGAAATTTCATTCAAGCACAGGCCCCCACTAGAAGGTAGTTATGACATTCAGGTGCTGAAAACGCCTTTTTAATGCCTAAAGGAATGATTGTGAGCTTTACTTACCATACATATTGGTCAAATGATGCCCCATCCCGGAAGACTGTCTTTTTTTTTTTCTTCAGTATCGGCAATGCAGAGACAATTTCTTGCGAAACACTGCCACTGCTGGTCATTCAGTATAATCTGCAGATGGAAAAGTCCACTGTTAGCACATTTACTAAAAGCAATACCAAAAAATCATGCTTTTTATAAAGGGTAAACAGATCAATACCATGGAGTTTGTATTATTGTGAAAATCAGCAGCTCATTAGAAAATCAAATCTCGATTTGTGTTTTTAACCTACCATACTACTCCGAGTCTCATGCCTCTTTTGCCAACACGCTCTAAACAACTGTAGAAGGTACATTAGGACATAGAGATCTTTTTGCCAGCCAAGTGGCAGCGTACCCCTCTCACTTTATTTGTTTTAGGATATGGTACACCAGTAGCAATTAAGCCAGCTGATAAGTTGAGAGGTAGGGTTATGCTACAGTTAATGGGAATAATAAAAGCTATGAATAGCATGTTCATAATCATCATCTGAGCCAATTCCTAGCAGTTCAGCAATAGTGAAGTTGACTCTAATGCTCAAACTCACGCTCGTTCAAATTTAGAGGTCTTATAAAGTGCCCTAATTTTGTACATTTTACCATCATAGCTGTCACTTGGGCGTCCGGTCTACCCTGCTACTCATTTCATTAGCAAGATAAATGTATCTTACTGCTTGCTAGGCAACAACAGAGTGGCCCTCACGTCAGACAACATCTTGTATTTAGCTTTATGATGTCAGCTTGCTAGGCAACAGATTGGCCCTCATGTCAGACAACATCTTGCTTTTGCTTTATGATGTCAGATCATCACTGGTACAATTGTCCTTGTGGAAGCGGACCACACAGGAGGATGAGATATCAGAAGTTATGCAGTAGGTTGCTATCTCTATTCATGACTGCAAGGCAAGTCGGAGGCGGAATGGCAAATACTCTGAACCACTCAAAGCACTGTGGCCTTTTTGAAAGTGGGATGCAGATACAAAAACAGAGATTATCCTTACCAACAATCCTTCTTGAGTATCAGAGTCCAACATACAGAGTGCAGCGGAAGACGTTAAATGTGCTTCATTCCGTGTGAACGCAACTCTATAGTTCTACAGTGAGATAGTGCATTTGAGCCTCAAAGGAAGCAATATCCCCAAACGGAACATTGGTGGCACCAGGATCTAAAGCAGGCTTAAGAAGCCTTGGATGCAGTCAGTCTTTTATTAACTATCATGACCGACACAATGTGATCCATAATACTTCCATCTTGGCAGAAATTACATTCAAGCACAGGCCCCCACTAGAAGGTAGTTATGACATTCAGGTGCTGAAAACGCCTTTTTAATGCCTAAAGGAATGATTGTGAGCTTTACTTACCATACATATTGGCCAAATGATGCCCTATGCCGGAAGACTGTCTTTTTTTTTTTCTTCAGTATCGGCAATGCAGAGACAATTTGTTGCGAAACACTGCCACTGCTGGTCATTCAGTATAATCTGCAGATGGAAAAGTCCATTGTTAGCACATTTACTACAAGCAATACAAAAAATCATGCTTTTTATAAAGGGTAAACAGATCAATATCATGGAGTTTGTATTATTGTGAAAATCAGCAGCTCATTAGAAAATCAAATCTCGATTTGTTTTTTTAACCTACCATACTACTCTGAGTCTCATGCCTCTTTTGCCAACACGCTCTAAACAACTGTAGAAGGTACATTAGGACATAGATAGAGATCTTTTTGCCAGCCAAGTGGCAGCGTACCCCTCTCACTTTATTTGTTTTAGGATATGGTACAACAGTAGCAATTAAGCCAGCTGATAAGTTGAGAGGTAGGGTTATGCTACAGTTAATGGGAATAATAAAAGCTATGAATAGCATGTACATAATCATCATTTGAGCCAATTCCTAGCAGTTCAGCAATAGTGAAGTTGACTCTAATGCTCAAACTCACGCTCGTTCAAATTTAGAGGTCTTATAAAGTGCCCTAATTTTGTACATTTTACCATCATAGCTGTCACTTGGGCGTCCGGTCTACCCTGCTACTCATTTCATTAGCAAGATAAATGTATCTTACTGCTTGCTAGGCAACAACAGAGTGGCCCTCACGTCAGACAACATCTTGTATTTAGCTTTATGATGTCAGCTTGCTAGGCAACAGATTGGCCCTCATGTCAGACAACATCTTGCTTTTGCTTTATGATGTCAGATCATCACTGGTACAATTGTCCTTGTGGAAGCGGACCACACAGGAGGATGAGATATCAGAAGTTATGCAGTAGGTTGCTATCTCTATTCATGACTGCAAGGCAAGTCGGAGGCGGAATGGCAAATACTCTGAACTACTCAAAGCACTGTGGCCTTTTTGAAAGTGGGATGCAGATACAAAAACAGAGATTATCCTTACCAACAATCCTTCTTGAGTATCAGAGTCCAACATACAGAGTGCAGCGGAAGACGTTAAATGTGCTTCATTCCGTGTGAACGCAACTCTATAGTTCTACAATGAGATAGTGCATTTGAGCCTCAAAGGAAGCAATATCCCCAAACGGAACATTGGTGGCACCAGGATCTAAAGCAGGCTTAAGAAGCCTTGGATGCAGTCAGTCTTTTATTAACTATCATGACTGACACAATGTGATCCATAATACTTCCATTTTTGCAGAAATTACATTCAAGCACAGGCCCCCACTAGAAGGTAGTGATGACATTCAGGTGCTGAAAATGCCTTTTTAATGCCGAAAGGAATGATTGTGAGCTTTACTTACCATACATATTGGTCAAATGATGCCCTATGCCGGAAGACTGTCTTTTTTTTTTTCTTCAGTATCGGCAATGCAGAGACAATTTGTTGCGAAACACTGCCACTGCTGGTCATTCAGTATAATCTGCAGATGGAAAAGTCCACTGTTAGCACATTTACTAAAAGCAATACAAAAAAATCATGCTTTTTATAAAGGGTAAACAGATCAATATCATGGAGTTTGTATTATTGTGAAAATCAGCAGCTCATTAGAAAATCAAAT
Organism: Lissotriton vulgaris; assembly: GCF_964263255.1. Classification (NCBI taxonomy): domain Eukaryota; kingdom Metazoa; phylum Chordata; class Amphibia; order Caudata; family Salamandridae; genus Lissotriton; species Lissotriton vulgaris. The sequence continues at coordinate 237,861,500 of NC_141700.1, read as the reverse complement.
CTCGATTTGTTTTTTTAACCTACCATACTACTCTGAGTCTCATGCCTCTTTTGCCAACACGCTCTAAACAACTGTAGAAGGTACATTAGGACATAGATAGAGATCTTTTTGCCAGCCAAGTGGCAGCGTACCCCTCTCACTTTATTTGTTTTAGGATATGGTACAACAGTAGCAATTAAGCCAGCTGATAAGTTGAGAGGTAGGGTTATGCTACAGTTAATGGGAATAATAAAAGCTATGAATAGCATGTTCATAATCATGATTTGAGCCAATTCCTAGCAGTTCAGCAATAGTGAAGTTGACTCTAATGCTCAAACTCACGCTCGTTCAAATTTAGAGGTCTTATAAAGTGCCCTCATTTTGTACATTTTACCATCATAGCTGTCACTTGGGCGTCCGGTCTACCCTGCTACTCATTTCATTAGCAAGATAAATGTATCTTACTGCTTGCTAGGCAACAACAGAGTGGCCCTCACGTCTGACAACATCTTGCATTTAGCTTTATGATGTCAGCTTGCTAGGCAACAGATTGGCCCTCATGTCAGACAACATCTTGCTTTTACTTTATGATGTCAGATCATCACTGGTCCAATTGTCCTTGTGGAAGCGGACCACACAGGAGGATGAGATATCAGAAGTTATGCAGTAGGTTGCTATCTCTATTCATGACTGCAAGGCAAGTCGGAGGCGGAATGGCAAATACTCTGAACGACTCAAAGCACTGTGGCCTTTTTGAAAGTTTGATGCAGATACAAAAACAGAGATTATCCTTACCAACAATCCTTCTTGAGTATCAGAGTCCAACATACAGAGTGCAGCGGAAGACGTTAAATGTGCTTCATTCCGTGTGAACGCAACTCTATAGTTCTACAGTGAGATAGTGCATTTCAGCCTCAAAGGAAGCAATATCCCCAAACAGAACATTGGTGGCACCAGGATCTAAAGCAGGCTTAAGAAGCCTTGGATGCAGTCAGTCTTTTATTAACTATCATGACTGACACAATGTGATCCATAATACTTCCATTTTTGCAGAAATTACATTCAAGCACAGGCCCCCACTAGAAGGTAGTGATGACATTCAGGTGCTGAAAATGCCTTTTTAATGCCGAAAGGAATGATTGTGAGCTTTACTTACCATACATATTGGTCAAATGATGCCCTATGCCGGAAGACTGTCTTTTTTTTTTCTTCAGTATCGGCAATGCAGAGACAATTTGTTGCGAAACACTGCCACTGCTGGTCATTCAGTATAATCTGCAGATGGAAAAGTCCACTGTTAGCACATTTACTAAAAGCAATACCAAAAAATCATGCTTTTTATAAAGGGTAAACAGATCAATACCATGGAGTTTGTATTATTGTGAAAATCAGCAGCTCATTAGAAAATCAAATCTCGATTTGTGTTTTTAACCTACCATACTACTCCGAGTCTCATGCCTCTTTTGCCAACACGCTCTAAACAACTGTAGAAGGTACATTAGGACATAGAGATCTTTTTGCCAGCCAAGTGGCAGCGTACCCCTCTCACTTTATTTGTTTTAGGATATGGTACACCAGTAGCAATTAAGCCAGCTGATAAGTTGAGAGGTAGGGTTATGCTACAGTTAATGGGAATAATAAAAGCTATGAATAGCATGTTCATAATCATCATTTGAGCCAATTTCTAGCAGTTAAGCAATAGTGAAGATGACTCTAATGCTCAAACTCACGCTCGTTCAAATTTAGAGGTCTTATAAAGTGCCCTCATTTTGTACATTTTACCATCATAGCTGTCACTTGGGCGTCCGGTCTACCCTGCTACTCATTTCATTAGCAAGATAAATGTATCTTACTGCTTGCTAGGAAACAACAGAGTGGCCCTCACGTCTGACAACATCTTGCATTTAGCTTTATGATGTCAGCTTGCTAGGCAACAGATTGGCCCTCATGTCAGACAACATCTTGCTTTTGCTTTATGATGTCAGATCATCACTGGTCCAATTGTCCTTGTGGAAGCGGACCACACAGGAGGATGAGATATCAGAAGTTATGCAGTAGGTTGCTATCTCTATTCATGACTGCAAGGCAAGTCGGAGGCGGAATGGCAAATACTCTGAACCACTCAAAGCACTGTGGCCTTTTTGAAAGTTTGATGCAGATACAAAAACAGAGATTATCCTTACCAACAATCCTTCTTGAGTATCAGAGTCCAACATACAGAGTGCAGCGGAAGACGTTAAATGTGCTTCATTCCGTGTGAACGCAACTCTATAGTTCTACAGTGAGATAGTGCATTTCAGCCTCAAAGGAAGCAATATCCCCAAACGGAACATTGGTGGCACCAGGATCTAAAGCAGGCTTAAGAAGCCTTGGATGCAGTCAGTCTTTTATTAACTATCATGACCGACACAATGTGATCCATAATACTTCCATCTTGGCAGAAATTTCATTCAAGCACAGGCCCCCACTAGAAGGTAGTTATGACATTCAGGTGCTGAAAACGCCTTTTTAATGCCTAAAGGAATGATTGTGAGCTTTACTTACCATACATATTGGTCAAATGATGCCCCATCCCGGAAGACTGTCTTTTTTTTTTTCTTCAGTATCGGCAATGCAGAGACAATTTGTTGCGAAACACTGCCACTGCTGGTCATTCAGTATAATCTGCAGATGGAAAAGTCCACTGTTAGCACATTTACTAAAAGCAATACCAAAAAATCATGCTTTTTATAAAGGGTAAACAGATCAATACCATGGAGTTTGTATTATTGTGAAAATCAGCAGCTCATTAGAAAATCAAATCTCGATTTGTGTTTTTAACCTACCATACTACTCCGAGTCTCATGCCTCTTTTGCCAACACGCTCTAAACAACTGTAGAAGGTACATTAGGACATAGAGATCTTTTTGCCAGCCAAGTGGCAGCGTACCCCTCTCACTTTATTTGTTTTAGGATATGGTACACCAGTAGCAATTAAGCCAGCTGATAAGTTGAGAGGTAGGGTTATGCTACAGTTAATGGGAATAATAAAAGCTATGAATAGCATGTTCATAATCATCATCTGAGCCAATTCCTAGCAGTTCAGCAATAGTGAAGTTGACTCTAATGCTCAAACTCACGCTCGTTCAAATTTAGAGGTCTTATAAAGTGCCCTAATTTTGTACATTTTACCATCATAGCTGTCACTTGGGCGTCCGGTCTACCCTGCTACTCATTTCATTAGCAAGATAAATGTATCTTACTGCTTGCTAGGCAACAACAGAGTGGCCCTCACGTCAGACAACATCTTGTATTTAGCTTTATGATGTCAGCTTGCTAGGCAACAGATTGGCCCTCATGTCAGACAACATCTTGCTTTTGCTTTATGATGTCAGATCATCACTGGTACAATTGTCCTTGTGGAAGCGGACCACACAGGAGGATGAGATATCAGAAGTTATGCAGTAGGTTGCTATCTCTATTCATGACTGCAAGGCAAGTCGGAGGCGGAATGGCAAATACTCTGAACCACTCAAAGCACTGTGGCCTTTTTGAAAGTGGGATGCAGATACAAAAACAGAGATTATCCTTACCAACAATCCTTCTTGAGTATCAGAGTCCAACATACAGAGTGCAGCGGAAGACGTTAAATGTGCTTCATTCCGTGTGAACGCAACTCTATAGTTCTACAGTGAGATAGTGCATTTGAGCCTCAAAGGAAGCAATATCCCCAAACGGAACATTGGTGGCACCAGGATCTAAAGCAGGCTTAAGAAGCCTTGGATGCAGTCAGTCTTTTATTAACTATCATGACCGACACAATGTGATCCATAATACTTCCATCTTGGCAGAAATTACATTCAAGCACAGGCCCCCACTAGAAGGTAGTTATGACATTCAGGTGCTGAAAACGCCTTTTTAATGCCTAAAGGAATGATTGTGAGCTTTACTTACCATACATATTGGCCAAATGATGCCCTATGCCGGAAGACTGTCTTTTTTTTTTTTCTTCAGTATCGGCAATGCAGAGACAATTTGTTGCGAAACACTGCCACTGCTGGTCATTCAGTATAATCTGCAGATGGAAAAGTCCATTGTTAGCACATTTACTACAAGCAATACAAAAAATCATGCTTTTTATAAAGGGTAAACAGATCAATATCATGGAGTTTGTATTATTGTGAAAATCAGCAGCTCATTAGAAAATCAAATCTCGATTTGTTTTTTTAACCTACCATACTACTCTGAGTCTCATGCCTCTTTTGCCAACACGCTCTAAACAACTGTAGAAGGTACATTAGGACATAGATAGAGATCTTTTTGCCAGCCAAGTGGCAGCGTACCCCTCTCACTTTATTTGTTTTAGGATATGGTACAACAGTAGCAATTAAGCCAGCTGATAAGTTGAGAGGTAGGGTTATGCTACAGTTAATGGGAATAATAAAAGCTATGAATAGCATGTACATAATCATCATTTGAGCCAATTCCTAGCAGTTCAGCAATAGTGAAGTTGACTCTAATGCTCAAACTCACGCTCGTTCAAATTTAGAGGTCTTATAAAGTGCCCTAATTTTGTACATTTTACCATCATAGCTGTCACTTGGGCGTCCGGTCTACCCTGCTACTCATTTCATTAGCAAGATAAATGTATCTTACTGCTTGCTAGGCAACAACAGAGTGGCCCTCACGTCAGACAACATCTTGTATTTAGCTTTATGATGTCAGCTTGCTAGGCAACAGATTGGCCCTCATGTCAGACAACATCTTGCTTTTGCTTTATGATGTCAGATCATCACTGGTACAATTGTCCTTGTGGAAGCGGACCACACAGGAGGATGAGATATCAGAAGTTATGCAGTAGGTTGCTATCTCTATTCATGACTGCAAGGCAAGTCGGAGGCGGAATGGCAAATACTCTGAACTACTCAAAGCACTGTGGCCTTTTTGAAAGTGGGATGCAGATACAAAAACAGAGATTATCCTTACCAACAATCCTTCTTGAGTATCAGAGTCCAACATACAGAGTGCAGCGGAAGACGTTAAATGTGCTTCATTCCGTGTGAACGCAACTCTATAGTTCTACAATGAGATAGTGCATTTGAGCCTCAAAGGAAGCAATATCCCCAAACGGAACATTGGTGGCACCAGGATCTAAAGCAGGCTTAAGAAGCCTTGGATGCAGTCAGTCTTTTATTAACTATCATGACTGACACAATGTGATCCATAATACTTCCATTTTTGCAGAAATTACATTCAAGCACAGGCCCCCACTAGAAGGTAGTGATGACATTCAGGTGCTGAAAATGCCTTTTTAATGCCGAAAGGAATGATTGTGAGCTTTACTTACCATACATATTGGTCAAATGATGCCCTATGCCGGAAGACTGTCTTTTTTTTTTTCTTCAGTATCGGCAATGCAGAGACAATTTGTTGCGAAACACTGCCACTGCTGGTCATTCAGTATAATCTGCAGATGGAAAAGTCCACTGTTAGCACATTTACTAAAAGCAATACAAAAAAATCATGCTTTTTATAAAGGGTAAACAGATCAATACTATGGAGTTTGTATTATTGTGAAAATCAGCAGCTCATTAGAAAATCAAATCTCGATTTGTGTTTTTAACCTACCATACTACTCTGAGTCTCATGCCTCTTTTGCCAACACGCTCTAAACAACTGTAGAAGGTACATTAGGACATAGATAGAGATCTTTTTGCCAGCCAAGTGGCAGCGTACCACTCTCACTTTATTTGTTTTAGGATATGGTACACCGGTAGCAATTAAGCCAGCTGATAAGTTGAGAGGTAGGGTTATGCTACAGTTAATGGGAATAATAAAAGCTATGAATAGCATGTTCATAATCATCATTTGAGCCAATTTCTAGCAGTTAAGCAATAGTGAAGATGACTCTAATGCTCAAACTCACGCTCGTTCAAATTTAGAGGTCTTATAAAGTGCCCGAATTTTGTACATTTTACCATCATAGCTGTCACTTGGGCGTCCGGTCTACCCTGCTACTCATTTCATTAGCAAGATAAATGTATCTTACTGCTTGCTAGGCAACAACAGAGTGGCCCTCACGTCAGACAACATCTTGCATTTAGCTTTATGATGTCAGCTTGCTAGGCAACAGATTGGCCCTCATGTCAGACAACATCTTGCTTTTGCTTTATGATGTCAGATCATCACTGGTCCAATTGTCCTTGTGGAAGCGGACCACACAGGAGGATGAGATATCAGAAGTTATGCAGTAGGTTGCTATCTCTATTCATGACTGCAAGGCAAGTCGGAGGCGGAATGGCAAATACTCTGAACCACTCAAAGCACTGTGGCCTTTTTGAAAGTGGGATGCAGATACAAAAACAGAGATTATCCTTACCAACAATCCTTCTTGAGTATCAGAGTCCAACATACAGAGTGCAGCGGAAGACGTTAAATGTGCTTCATTCCGTGTGAACGCAACTCTATAGTTCTACAGTGAGATAGTGCATTTCAGCCTCAAAGGAAGCAATATCCCCAAACGGAACATTGGTGGCACCAGGATCTAAAGCAGGCTTAAGAAGCCTTGGATGCAGTCAGTCTTTTATTAACTATCATGACCGACACAATGTGATCCATAATACTTCCATTTTTGCAGAAATTACATTCAAGCACAGGCCCCCACTAGAAGGTAGTTATGACATTCAGGTGCTGAAACGCCTTTTTAATGCCTAAAGGAATGATTGTGAGCTTTACTTACCATACATATTGGTCAAATGATGCCCCATGCCGGAAGACTGTCTTTTTTTTTTTTCTTCAGTATCGGCAATGCAGAGACAATTTGTTGCGAAACACTGCCACTGCTGGTCATTCAGTATAATCTGCAGATGGAAAAGTCCACTGTTAGCACATTTACTAAAAGCAATACCAAAAAATCATGCTTTTTATAAAGGGTAAACAGATCAATACCATGGAGTTTGTATTATTGTGAAAATCAGCAGCTCATTAGAAAATCAAATCTCGATTTGTGTTTTTAACCTACCATACTACTCCGAGTCTCATGCCTCTTTTGCCAACACGCTCTAAACAACTGTAGAAGGTACATTAGGACATAGAGATCTTTTTGCAAGCCAAGTGGCAGCGTACCACTCTCACTTTATTTGTTTTAGGATATGGTACACCAGTAGCAATTAAGCCAGCTGATAAGTTGAGAGGTAGGGTTATGCTACAGTTAATGGGAATAATAAAAGCTATGAATAGCATGTTCATAATCATGATTTGAGCCAATTCCTAGCAGTTCAGCAATAGTGAAGTTGACTCTAATGCTCAAACTCACGCTCGTTCAAATTTAGAGGTCTTATAAAGTGCCCTCATTTTGTACATTTTACCATCATAGCTGTCACTTGGGCGTCCGGTCTACCCTGCTACTCATTTCATTAGCAAGATAAATGTATCTTACTGCTTGCTAGGCAACAACAGAGTGGCCCTCACGTCTGACAACATCTTGCATTTAGCTTTATGATGTCAGCTTGCTAGGCAACAGATTGGCCCTCATGTCAGACAACATCTTGCTTTTGCTTTATGATGTCAGATCATCACTGGTCCAATTGTCCTTGTGGAAGCGGACCACACAGGAGGATGAGATATCAGAAGTTATGCAGTAGGTTGCTATCTCTATTCATGACTGCAAGGCAAGTCGGAGGCGGAATGGCAAATACTCTGAACCACTCAAAGCACTGTGGCCTTTTTGAAAGTTTGATGCAGATACAAAAACAGAGATTATCCTTACCAACAATCCTTCTTGAGTATCAGAGTCCAACATACAGAGTGCAGCGGAAGACGTTAAATGTGCTTCATTCCGTGTGAACGCAACTCTATAGTTCTACAGTGAGATAGTGCATTTCAGCCTCAAAGGAAGCAATATCCCCAAACGGAACATTGGTGGCACCAGGATCTAAAGCAGGCTTAAGAAGCCTTGGATGCAGTCAGTCTTTTATTAACTATCATGACCGACACAATGTGATCCATAATACTTCCATTTTTGCAGAAATTACATTCAAGCACAGGCCCCCACTAGAAGGTAGTGATGACATTCAGGTGCTGAAAATGCCTTTTTAATGCCGAAAGGAATGATTGTGAGCTTTACTTACCATACATATTGGTCAAATGATGCCCTATGCCGGAAGACTGTCTTTTTTTTTTCTTCAGTATCGGCAATGCAGAGACAATTTGTTGCGAAACACTGCCACTGCTGGTCATTCAGTATAATCTGCAGATGGAAAAGTCCACTGTTAGCACATTTACTAAAAGCAATACAAAAAAATCATGCTTTTTATAAAGGGTAAACAGATCAATACTATGGAGTTTGTATTATTGTGAAAATCAGCAGCTCATTAGAAAATCAAATCTCGATTTGTGTTTTTAACCTACCATACTACTCTGAGTCTCATGCCTCTTTTGCCAACACGCTCTAAACAACTGTAGAAGGTACATTAGGACACAGAGATCTTTTTGCAAGCCAAGTGGCAGCGTACCACTCTCACTTTATTTGTTTTAGGATATGGTACACCGGTAGCAATTAAGCCAGCTGATAAGTTGAGAGGTAGGGTTATGCTACAGTTAATGGGAATAATAAAAGCTATGAATAGCATGTTCATAATCATCATTTGAGCCAATTCCTAGCAGTTCAGCAATAGTGAAGTTGACTCTAATGCTCAAACTCACGCTCGTTCAAATTTAGAGGTCTTATAAAGTGCCCTCATTTTGTACATTTTACCATCATAGCTGTCACTTGGGCGTCCGGTCTACCCTGCTACTCATTTCATTAGCAAGATAAATGTATCTTACTGCTTGCTAGGCAACAACAGAGTGGCCCTCACGTCTGATAACATCTTGCATTTAGCTTTATGATGTCAGCTTGCTAGGCAACAGATTGGCCCTCATGTCAGACAACATCTTGCTTTTACTTTATGATGTCAGATCATCACTGGTCCAATTGTCCTTGTGGAAGCGGACCACACAGGAGGATGAGATATCAGAAGTTATGCAGTAGGTTGCTATCTCTATTCATGACTGCAAGGCAAGTCGGAGGCGGAATGGCAAATACTCTGAACCACTCAAAGCACTGTGGCCTTTTTGAAAGTGGGATGCAGATACAAAAACAGAGATTATCCTTACCAACAATCCTTCTTGAGTATCAGAGTCCAACATACAGAGTGCAGCGGAAGACGTTAAATGTGCTTCATTCCGTGTGAACGCAACTCTATAGTTCTACAGTGAGATAGTGCATTTCAGCCTCAAAGGAAGCAATGTCCTCAAACGGAACATTGGTGGCACTAGGATCTAAAGCAGGCTTAAGAAGCCTTGGATGCAGTCAGTCTTTTATTAACTATCATGACCGACACAATGTGATCCATAATACTTCCATCTAGGCAGAAATTACATTCAAGCACAGGCCCCCACTAGAAGGTAGTTATGACATTCAGGTGCTGAAAACGCCTTTTTAATGCCTAAAGGAATGATTGTGAGCTTTACTTACCATACATATTGGCCAAATGATGCCCTATGCCGGAAGACTGTCTTTTTTTTTTTTTCTTCAGTATCGGCAATGCAGAGACAATTTGTTGCGAAACACTGCCACTGCTGGTCATTCAGTATAATCTGCAGATGGAAAAGTCCACTGTTAGCACATTTACTACAAGCAATACAAAAAATCATGCTTTTTATAAAGGGTAAACAGATCAATACTATGGAGTTTGTATTATTGTGAAAATCAGCAGCTCATTAGAAAATCAAATCTCGATTTGTGTTTTTAACCTACCATACTACTCTGAATCTCATGCCTCTTTTGCCAACACGCTCTAAACAACTGTAGAAGGTACATTAGGACATAGATAGAGATCTTTTTGCCAGCCAAGTGGCAGTGTACCCCTCTCACTTTATTTGTTTTAGGATATGGTACACCAGTAGCAATTAAGCCAGCTGATAAGTTGAGAGGTAGGGTTATGCTACAGTTAATGGGAATAATAAAAGCCATGAATAGCACGTTCATAATCATGATTTGAGCCAATTCCTAGCAGTTCAGCAATAGTGAAGTTGACTCTAATGCTCAAACTCACGCTCGTTCAAATTTAGAGGTCTTATAAAGTGCCCTCATTTTGTACATTTTACCATCATAGCTGTCACTTGGGCGTCCGGTCTACCCTGCTACTCATTTCATTAGCAAGATAAATGTATCTTACTGCTTGCTAGGCAACAACAGAGTGGCCCTCACGTCTGACAACATCTTGCATTTAGCTTTATGATGTCAGCTTGCTAGGCAACAGATTGGCCCTCATGTCAGACAACATCTTGCTTTTGCTTTATGATGTCAGATCATCACTGGTCCAATTGTCCTTGTGGAAGCGGACCACACAGGAGGATGAGATATCAGAAGTTATGCAGTAGGTTGCTATCTCTATTCATGACTGCAAGGCAAGTCGGAGGCGGAATGGCAAATACTCTGAACCACTCAAAGCACTGTGGCCTTTTTGAAAGTTTGATGCAGATACAAAAACAGAGATTATCCTTACCAACAATCCTTCTTGAGTATCAGAGTCCAACATACAGAGTGCAGCGGAAGACGTTAAATGTGCTTCATTCCGTGTGAACGCAACTCTATAGTTCTACAGTGAGATAGTGCATTTCAGCCTCAAAGGAAGCAATATCCCCAAACGGAACATTGGTGGCACCAGGATCTAAAGCAGGCTTAAGAAGCCTTGGATGCAGTCAGTCTTTTATTAACTATCATGACCGACACAATGTGATCCATAATACTTCCATCTTGGCAGAAATTTCATTCAAGCACAGGCCCCCACTAGAAGGTAGTTATGACATTCAGGTGCTGAAAACGCCTTTTTAATGCCTAAAGGAATGATTGTGAGCTTTACTTACCATACATATTGGTCAAATGATGCCCCATCCCGGAAGACTGTCTTTTTTTTTTTTCTTCAGTATCGGCAATGCAGAGACAATTTGTTGCGAAACACTGCCACTGCTGGTCATTCAGTATAATCTGCAGATGGAAAAGTCCACTGTTAGCACATTTACTAAAAGCAATACCAAAAAATCATGCTTTTTATAAAGGGTAAACAGATCAATACCATGGAGTTTGTATTATTGTGAAAATCAGCAGCTCATTAGAAAATCAAATCTCGATTTGTGTTTTTAACCTACCATACTACTCTGAGTCTCATGCCTCTTTTGCCAACACGCTCTAAACAACTGTAGAAGGTACATTAGGACATAGAGATCTTTTTGCCAGCCAAGTGGCAGCGTACCCCTCTCACTTTATTTGTTTTAGGATATGGTACACCAGTAGCAATTAAGCCAGCTGATAAGTTGAGAGGTAGGGTTATGCTACAGTTAATGGGAATAATAAAAGCTATGAATAGCATGTTCATAATCATCATTTGAGCCAATTCCTAGCAGTTCAGCAATAGTGAAGTTGACTCTAATGCTCAAACTCACGCTCGTTCAAATTTAGAGGTCTTATAAAGTGCCCTAATTTTGTACATTTTACCATCATAGCTGTCACTTGGGCGTCCGGTCTACCCTGCTACTCATTTCATTAGCAAGATAAATGTATCTTACTGCTTGCTAGGCAACAACAGAGTGGCCCTCACGTCAGACAACATCTTGTATTTAGCTTTATGATGTCAGCTTGCTAGGCAACAGATTGGCCCTCATGTCAGACAACATCTTGCTTTTGCTTTATGATGTCAGATCATCACTGGTACAATTGTCCTTGTGGAAGCGGACCACACAGGAGGATGAGATATCAGAAGTTATGCAGTAGGTTGCTATCTCTATTCATGACTGCAAGGCAAGTCGGAGGCGGAATGGCAAATACTCTGAACCACTCAAAGCACTGTGGCCTTTTTGAAAGTTTGATGCAGATACAAAAACAGAGATTATCCTTACCAACAATCCTTCTTGAGTATCAGAGTCCAACATACAGAGTGCAGCGGAAGACGTTAAATGTGCTTCATTCCGTGTGAACGCAACTCTATAGTTCTACAGTGAGATAGTGCATTTCAGCCTCAAAGGAAGCAATATCCCCAAACGGAACATTGGTGGCACCAGGATCTAAAGCAGGCTTAAGAAGCCTTGGATGCAGTCAGTCTTTTATTAACTATCATGACCGACACAATGTGATCCATAATACTTCCATCTTGGCAGAAATTTCATTCAAGCACAGGCCCCCACTAGAAGGTAGTTATGACATTCAGGTGCTGAAAACGCCTTTTTAATGCCTAAAGGAATGATTGTGAGCTTTACTTACCATACATATTGGTCAAATGATGCCCCATCCCGGAAGACTGTCTTTTTTTTTTTTCTTCAGTATCGGCAATGCAGAGACAATTTGTTGCGAAACACTGCCACTGCTGGTCATTCAGTATAATCTGCAGATGGAAAAGTCCACTGTTAGCACATTTACTAAAAGCAATACCAAAAAATCATGCTTTTTATAAAGGGTAAACAGATCAATAACATGGAGTTTGTATTATTGTGAAAATCAGCAGCTCATTAGAAAATCAAATCTCGATTTGTGTTTTTAACCTACCATACTACTCTGAGTCTCATGCCTCTTTTGCCAACACGCTCTAAACAACTGTAGAAGGTACATTAGGACATAGATAGAGATCTTTTTGCCAGCCAAGTGGCAGCGTACCCCTCTCACTTTATTTGTTTTAGGATATGGTACACCAGTAGCAATTAAGCCAGCTGATAAGTTGAGAGGTAGGGTTATGCTACAGTTAATGGGAATAATAAAAGCTATGAATAGCATGTTCATAATCATCATTTGAGCCAATTCCTAGCAGTTCAGCAATAGTGAAGTTGACTCTAATGCTCAAACTCACGCTCGTTCAAATTTAGAGGTCTTATAAAGTGCCCTCATTTTGTACATTTTACCATCATAGCTGTCACTTGGGCGTCCGGTCTACCCTGCTACTCATTTCATTAGCAAGATAAATGTATCTTACTGCTTGCTAGGCAACAACAGAGTGGCCCTCACGTCTGATAACATCTTGCATTTAGCTTTATGATGTCAGCTTGCTAGGCAACAGATTGGCCCTCATGTCAGACAACATCTTGCTTTTACTTTATGATGTCAGATCATCACTGGTCCAATTGTCCTTGTGGAAGCGGACCACACAGGAGGATGAGATATCAGAAGTTATGCAGTAGGTTGCTATCTCTATTCATGACTGCAAGGCAAGTCGGAGGCGGAATGGCAAATACTCTGAACCACTCAAAGCACTGTGGCCTTTTTGAAAGTGGGATGCAGATACAAAAACAGAGATTATCCTTACCAACAATCCTTCTTGAGTATCAGAGTCCAACATACAGAGTGCAGCGGAAGACGTTAAATGTGCTTCATTCCGTGTGAACGCAACTCTATAGTTCTACAGTGAGATAGTGCATTTCAGCCTCAAAGGAAGCAATGTCCTCAAACGGAACATTGGTGGCACTAGGATCTAAAGCAGGCTTAAGAAGCCTTGGATGCAGTCAGTCTTTTATTAACTATCATGACCGACACAATGTGATCCATAATACTTCCATCTAGGCAGAAATTACATTCAAGCACAGGCCCCCACTAGAAGGTAGTTATGACATTCAGGTGCTGAAAACGCCTTTTTAATGCCTAAAGGAATGATTGTGAGCTTTACTTACCATACATATTGGCCAAATGATGCCCTATGCCGGAAGACTGTCTTTTTTTTTTTTTCTTCAGTATCGGCAATGCAGAGACAATTTGTTGCGAAACACTGCCACTGCTGGTCATTCAGTATAATCTGCAGATGGAAAAGTCCACTGTTAGCACATTTACTACAAGCAATACAAAAAATCATGCTTTTTATAAAGGGTAAACAGATCAATACTATGGAGTTTGTATTATTGTGAAAATCAGCAGCTCATTAGAAAATCAAATCTCGATTTGTGTTTTTAACCTACCATACTACTCTGAATCTCATGCCTCTTTTGCCAACACGCTCTAAACAACTGTAGAAGGTACATTAGGACATAGATAGAGATCTTTTTGCCAGCCAAGTGGCAGTGTACCCCTCTCACTTTATTTGTTTTAGGATATGGTACACCAGTAGCAATTAAGCCAGCTGATAAGTTGAGAGGTAGGGTTATGCTACAGTTAATGGGAATAATAAAAGCCATGAATAGCACGTTCATAATCATGATCTGAGCCAATTCCTAGCAGTTCAGCAATAGTGAAGTTGACTCTAATGCTCAAACTCACGCTCGTTCAAATTTAGAGGTCTTATAAAGTGCCCTCATTTTGTACATTTTACCATCATAGCTGTCACTTGGGCGTCCGGTCTACCCTGCTACTCATTTCATTAGCAAGATAAATGTATCTTACTGCTTGCTAGGCAACAACAGAGTGGCCCTCACGTCTGACAACATCTTGCATTTAGCTTTATGATGTCAGCTTGCTAGGCAACAGATTGGCCCTCATGTCAGACAACATCTTGCTTTTGCTTTATGATGTCAGATCATCACTGGTCCAATTGTCCTTGTGGAAGCGGACCACACAGGAGGATGAGATATCAGAAGTTATGCAGTAGGTTGCTATCTCTATTCATGACTGCAAGGCAAGTCGGAGGCGGAATGGCAAATACTCTGAACCACTCAAAGCACTGTGGCCTTTTTGAAAGTTTGATGCAGATACAAAAACAGAGATTATCCTTACCAACAATCCTTCTTGAGTATCAGAGTCCAACATACAGAGTGCAGCGGAAGACGTTAAATGTGCTTCATTCCGTGTGAACGCAACTCTATAGTTCTACAGTGAGATAGTGCATTTCAGCCTCAAAGGAAGCAATATCCCCAAACGGAACATTGGTGGCACCAGGATCTAAAGCAGGCTTAAGAAGCCTTGGATGCAGTCAGTCTTTTATTAACTATCATGACCGACACAATGTGATCCATAATACTTCCATCTTGGCAGAAATTTCATTCAAGCACAGGCCCCCACTAGAAGGTAGTTATGACATTCAGGTGCTGAAAACGCCTTTTTA
This sequence comes from Lissotriton vulgaris, assembly GCF_964263255.1. Taxonomy (NCBI): domain Eukaryota; kingdom Metazoa; phylum Chordata; class Amphibia; order Caudata; family Salamandridae; genus Lissotriton; species Lissotriton vulgaris. Next base: position 237,846,486 of record NC_141700.1, on the reverse strand, counting down.
ATGCCTAAAGGAATGATTGTGAGCTTTACTTACCATACATATTGGTCAAATGATGCCCCATCCCGGAAGACTGTCTTTTTTTTTTTTCTTCAGTATCGGCAATGCAGAGACAATTTGTTGCGAAACACTGCCACTGCTGGTCATTCAGTATAATCTGCAGATGGAAAAGTCCACTGTTAGCACATTTACTAAAAGCAATACCAAAAAATCATGCTTTTTATAAAGGGTAAACAGATCAATACCATGGAGTTTGTATTATTGTGAAAATCAGCAGCTCATTAGAAAATCAAATCTCGATTTGTGTTTTTAACCTACCATACTACTCTGAGTCTCATGCCTCTTTTGCCAACACGCTCTAAACAACTGTAGAAGGTACATTAGGACATAGAGATCTTTTTGCCAGCCAAGTGGCAGCGTACCCCTCTCACTTTATTTGTTTTAGGATATGGTACACCAGTAGCAATTAAGCCAGCTGATAAGTTGAGAGGTAGGGTTATGCTACAGTTAATGGGAATAATAAAAGCTATGAATAGCATGTTCATAATCATCATTTGAGCCAATTCCTAGCAGTTCAGCAATAGTGAAGTTGACTCTAATGCTCAAACTCACGCTCGTTCAAATTTAGAGGTCTTATAAAGTGCCCTAATTTTGTACATTTTACCATCATAGCTGTCACTTGGGCGTCCGGTCTACCCTGCTACTCATTTCATTAGCAAGATAAATGTATCTTACTGCTTGCTAGGCAACAACAGAGTGGCCCTCACGTCAGACAACATCTTGTATTTAGCTTTATGATGTCAGCTTGCTAGGCAACAGATTGGCCCTCATGTCAGACAACATCTTGCTTTTGCTTTATGATGTCAGATCATCACTGGTACAATTGTCCTTGTGGAAGCGGACCACACAGGAGGATGAGATATCAGAAGTTATGCAGTAGGTTGCTATCTCTATTCATGACTGCAAGGCAAGTCGGAGGCGGAATGGCAAATACTCTGAACCACTCAAAGCACTGTGGCCTTTTTGAAAGTTTGATGCAGATACAAAAACAGAGATTATCCTTACCAACAATCCTTCTTGAGTATCAGAGTCCAACATACAGAGTGCAGCGGAAGACGTTAAATGTGCTTCATTCCGTGTGAACGCAACTCTATAGTTCTACAGTGAGATAGTGCATTTCAGCCTCAAAGGAAGCAATATCCCCAAACGGAACATTGGTGGCACCAGGATCTAAAGCAGGCTTAAGAAGCCTTGGATGCAGTCAGTCTTTTATTAACTATCATGACCGACACAATGTGATCCATAATACTTCCATCTTGGCAGAAATTTCATTCAAGCACAGGCCCCCACTAGAAGGTAGTTATGACATTCAGGTGCTGAAAACGCCTTTTTAATGCCTAAAGGAATGATTGTGAGCTTTACTTACCATACATATTGGTCAAATGATGCCCCATCCCGGAAGACTGTCTTTTTTTTTTTTCTTCAGTATCGGCAATGCAGAGACAATTTGTTGCGAAACACTGCCACTGCTGGTCATTCAGTATAATCTGCAGATGGAAAAGTCCACTGTTAGCACATTTACTAAAAGCAATACCAAAAAATCATGCTTTTTATAAAGGGTAAACAGATCAATAACATGGAGTTTGTATTATTGTGAAAATCAGCAGCTCATTAGAAAATCAAATCTCGATTTGTGTTTTTAACCTACCATACTACTCTGAGTCTCATGCCTCTTTTGCCAACACGCTCTAAACAACTGTAGAAGGTACATTAGGACATAGATAGAGATCTTTTTGCCAGCCAAGTGGCAGCGTACCCCTCTCACTTTATTTGTTTTAGGATATGGTACACCAGTAGCAATTAAGCCAGCTGATAAGTTGAGAGGTAGGGTTATGCTACAGTTAATGGGAATAATAAAAGCTATGAATAGCACGTTCATAATCATGATTTGAGCCAATTCCTAGCAGTTCAGCAATAGTGAAGTTGACTCTAATGCTCAAACTCACGCTCGTTCAAATTTAGAGGTCTTATAAAGTGCCCTCATTTTGTACATTTTACCATCATAGCTGTCACTTGGGCGTCCGGTCTACCCTGCTACTCATTTCATTAGCAAGATAAATGTATCTTACTGCTTGCTAGGCAACAACAGAGTGGCCCTCACGTCTGACAACATCTTGCATTTAGCTTTATGATGTCAGCTTGCTAGGCAACAGATTGGCCCTCATGTCAGACAACATCTTGCTTTTGCTTTATGATGTCAGATCATCACTGGTCCAATTGTCCTTGTGGAAGCGGACCACACAGGAGGATGAGATATCAGAAGTTATGCAGTAGGTTGCTATCTCTATTCATGACTGCAAGGCAAGTCGGAGGCGGAATGGCAAATACTCTGAACCACTCAAAGCACTGTGGCCTTTTTGAAAGTTTGATGCAGATACAAAAACAGAGATTATCCTTACCAACAATCCTTCTTGAGTATCAGAGTCCAACATACAGAGTGCAGCGGAAGACGTTAAATGTGCTTCATTCCGTGTGAACGCAACTCTATAGTTCTACAGTGAGATAGTGCATTTCAGCCTCAAAGGAAGCAATATCCCCAAACGGAACATTGGTGGCACCAGGATCTAAAGCAGGCTTAAGAAGCCTTGGATGCAGTCAGTCTTTTATTAACTATCATGACCGACACAATGTGATCCATAATACTTCCATCTTGGCAGAAATTTCATTCAAGCACAGGCCCCCACTAGAAGGTAGTTATGACATTCAGGTGCTGAAAACGCCTTTTTAATGCCTAAAGGAATGATTGTGAGCTTTACTTACCATACATATTGGTCAAATGATGCCCCATCCCGGAAGACTGTCTTTTTTTTTTTTCTTCAGTATCGGCAATGCAGAGACAATTTGTTGCGAAACACTGCCACTGCTGGTCATTCAGTATAATCTGCAGATGGAAAAGTCCACTGTTAGCACATTTACTAAAAGCAATACCAAAAAATCATGCTTTTTATAAAGGGTAAACAGATCAATACCATGGAGTTTGTATTATTGTGAAAATCAGCAGCTCATTAGAAAATCAAATCTCGATTTGTGTTTTTAACCTACCATACTACTCTGAGTCTCATGCCTCTTTTGCCAACACGCTCTAAACAACTGTAGAAGGTACATTAGGACATAGAGATCTTTTTGCCAGCCAAGTGGCAGTGTACCCCTCTCACTTTATTTGTTTTAGGATATGGTACACCAGTAGCAATTAAGCCAGCTGATAAGTTGAGAGGTAGGGTTATGCTACAGTTAATGGGAATAATAAAAGCCATGAATAGCACGTTCATAATCATGATTTGAGCCAATTCCTAGCAGTTCAGCAATAGTGAAGTTGACTCTAATGCTCAAACTCACGCTCGTTCAAATTTAGAGGTCTTATAAAGTGCCCTCATTTTGTACATTTTACCATCATAGCTGTCACTTGGGCGTCCGGTCTACCCTGCTACTCATTTCATTAGCAAGATAAATGTATCTTACTGCTTGCTAGGCAACAACAGAGTGGCCCTCACGTCTGACAACATCTTGCATTTAGCTTTATGATGTCAGCTTGCTAGGCAACAGATTGGCCCTCATGTCAGACAACATCTTGCTTTTGCTTTATGATGTCAGATCATCACTGGTCCAATTGTCCTTGTGGAAGCGGACCACACAGGAGGATGAGATATCAGAAGTTATGCAGTAGGTTGCTATCTCTATTCATGACTGCAAGGCAAGTCGGAGGCGGAATGGCAAATACTCTGAACCACTCAAAGCACTGTGGCCTTTTTGAAAGTTTGATGCAGATACAAAAACAGAGATTATCCTTACCAACAATCCTTCTTGAGTATCAGAGTCCAACATACAGAGTGCAGCGGAAGACGTTAAATGTGCTTCATTCCGTGTGAACGCAACTCTATAGTTCTACAGTGAGATAGTGCATTTCAGCCTCAAAGGAAGCAATATCCCCAAACGGAACATTGGTGGCACCAGGATCTAAAGCAGGCTTAAGAAGCCTTGGATGCAGTCAGTCTTTTATTAACTATCATGACCGACACAATGTGATCCATAATACTTCCATCTTGGCAGAAATTTCATTCAAGCACAGGCCCCCACTAGAAGGTAGTTATGACATTCAGGTGCTGAAAACGCCTTTTTAATGCCTAAAGGAATGATTGTGAGCTTTACTTACCATACATATTGGTCAAATGATGCCCCATCCCGGAAGACTGTCTTTTTTTTTTTTCTTCAGTATCGGCAATGCAGAGACAATTTGTTGCGAAACACTGCCACTGCTGGTCATTCAGTATAATCTGCAGATGGAAAAGTCCACTGTTAGCACATTTACTACAAGCAATACAAAAAATCATGCTTTTTATAAAGGGTAAACAGATCAATACCATGGAGTTTGTATTATTGTGAAAATCAGCAGCTCATTAGAAAATCAAATCTCGATTTGTGTTTTTAACCTACCATACTACTCCGAGTCTCATGCCTCTTTTGCCAACACGCTCTAAACAACTGTAGAAGGTACATTAGGACATAGAGATCTTTTTGCAAGCCAAGTGGCAGCGTACCACTCTCACTTTATTTGTTTTAGGATATGGTACACCAGTAGCAATTAAGCCAGCTGATAAGTTGAGAGGTAGGGTTATGCTACAGTTAATGGGAATAATAAAAGCTATGAATAGCATGTTCATAATCATGATTTGAGCCAATTCCTAGCAGTTCAGCAATAGTGAAGTTGACTCTAATGCTCAAACTCACGCTCGTTCAAATTTAGAGGTCTTATAAAGTGCCCTCATTTTGTACATTTTACCATCATAGCTGTCACTTGGGCGTCCGGTCTACCCTGCTACTCATTTCATTAGCAAGATAAATGTATCTTACTGCTTGCTAGGCAACAACAGAGTGGCCCTCACGTCTGACAACATCTTGCATTTAGCTTTATGATGTCAGCTTGCTAGGCAACAGATTGGCCCTCATGTCAGACAACATCTTGCTTTTGCTTTATGATGTCAGATCATCACTGGTCCAATTGTCCTTGTGGAAGCGGACCACACAGGAGGATGAGATATCAGAAGTTATGCAGTAGGTTGCTATCTCTATTCATGACTGCAAGGCAAGTCGGAGGCGGAATGGCAAATACTCTGAACCACTCAAAGCACTGTGGCCTTTTTGAAAGTTTGATGCAGATACAAAAACAGAGATTATCCTTACCAACAATCCTTCTTGAGTATCAGAGTCCAACATACAGAGTGCAGCGGAAGACGTTAAATGTGCTTCATTCCGTGTGAACGCAACTCTATAGTTCTACAGTGAGATAGTGCATTTCAGCCTCAAAGGAAGCAATATCCCCAAACGGAACATTGGTGGCACCAGGATCTAAAGCAGGCTTAAGAAGCCTTGGATGCAGTCAGTCTTTTATTAACTATCATGACCGACACAATGTGATCCATAATACTTCCATTTTTGCAGAAATTACATTCAAGCACAGGCCCCCACTAGAAGGTAGTGATGACATTCAGGTGCTGAAAATGCCTTTTTAATGCCGAAAGGAATGATTGTGAGCTTTACTTACCATACATATTGGTCAAATGATGCCCTATGCCGGAAGACTGTCTTTTTTTTTTCTTCAGTATCGGCAATGCAGAGACAATTTGTTGCGAAACACTGCCACTGCTGGTCATTCAGTATAATCTGCAGATGGAAAAGTCCACTGTTAGCACATTTACTAAAAGCAATACAAAAAAATCATGCTTTTTATAAAGGGTAAACAGATCAATACTATGGAGTTTGTATTATTGTGAAAATCAGCAGCTCATTAGAAAATCAAATCTCGATTTGTGTTTTTAACCTACCATACTACTCTGAGTCTCATGCCTCTTTTGCCAACACGCTCTAAACAACTGTAGAAGGTACATTAGGACACAGAGATCTTTTTGCAAGCCAAGTGGCAGCGTACCACTCTCACTTTATTTGTTTTAGGATATGGTACACCGGTAGCAATTAAGCCAGCTGATAAGTTGAGAGGTAGGGTTATGCTACAGTTAATGGGAATAATAAAAGCTATGAATAGCATGTTCATAATCATCATTTGAGCCAATTCCTAGCAGTTCAGCAATAGTGAAGTTGACTCTAATGCTCAAACTCACGCTCGTTCAAATTTAGAGGTCTTATAAAGTGCCCTCATTTTGTACATTTTACCATCATAGCTGTCACTTGGGCGTCCGGTCTACCCTGCTACTCATTTCATTAGCAAGATAAATGTATCTTACTGCTTGCTAGGCAACAACAGAGTGGCCCTCACGTCTGATAACATCTTGCATTTAGCTTTATGATGTCAGCTTGCTAGGCAACAGATTGGCCCTCATGTCAGACAACATCTTGCTTTTACTTTATGATGTCAGATCATCACTGGTCCAATTGTCCTTGTGGAAGCGGACCACACAGGAGGATGAGATATCAGAAGTTATGCAGTAGGTTGCTATCTCTATTCATGACTGCAAGGCAAGTCGGAGGCGGAATGGCAAATACTCTGAACCACTCAAAGCACTGTGGCCTTTTTGAAAGTGGGATGCAGATACAAAAACAGAGATTATCCTTACCAACAATCCTTCTTGAGTATCAGAGTCCAACATACAGAGTGCAGCGGAAGACGTTAAATGTGCTTCATTCCGTGTGAACGCAACTCTATAGTTCTACAGTGAGATAGTGCATTTCAGCCTCAAAGGAAGCAATGTCCTCAAACGGAACATTGGTGGCACTAGGATCTAAAGCAGGCTTAAGAAGCCTTGGATGCAGTCAGTCTTTTATTAACTATCATGACCGACACAATGTGATCCATAATACTTCCATCTAGGCAGAAATTACATTCAAGCACAGGCCCCCACTAGAAGGTAGTTATGACATTCAGGTGCTGAAAACGCCTTTTTAATGCCTAAAGGAATGATTGTGAGCTTTACTTACCATACATATTGGCCAAATGATGCCCTATGCCGGAAGACTGTCTTTTTTTTTTTTTCTTCAGTATCGGCAATGCAGAGACAATTTGTTGCGAAACACTGCCACTGCTGGTCATTCAGTATAATCTGCAGATGGAAAAGTCCACTGTTAGCACATTTACTACAAGCAATACAAAAAATCATGCTTTTTATAAAGGGTAAACAGATCAATACTATGGAGTTTGTATTATTGTGAAAATCAGCAGCTCATTAGAAAATCAAATCTCGATTTGTGTTTTTAACCTACCATACTACTCTGAATCTCATGCCTCTTTTGCCAACACGCTCTAAACAACTGTAGAAGGTACATTAGGACATAGATAGAGATCTTTTTGCCAGCCAAGTGGCAGTGTACCCCTCTCACTTTATTTGTTTTAGGATATGGTACACCAGTAGCAATTAAGCCAGCTGATAAGTTGAGAGGTAGGGTTATGCTACAGTTAATGGGAATAATAAAAGCCATGAATAGCACGTTCATAATCATGATTTGAGCCAATTCCTAGCAGTTCAGCAATAGTGAAGTTGACTCTAATGCTCAAACTCACGCTCGTTCAAATTTAGAGGTCTTATAAAGTGCCCTCATTTTGTACATTTTACCATCATAGCTGTCACTTGGGCGTCCGGTCTACCCTGCTACTCATTTCATTAGCAAGATAAATGTATCTTACTGCTTGCTAGGCAACAACAGAGTGGCCCTCACGTCTGACAACATCTTGCATTTAGCTTTATGATGTCAGCTTGCTAGGCAACAGATTGGCCCTCATGTCAGACAACATCTTGCTTTTGCTTTATGATGTCAGATCATCACTGGTCCAATTGTCCTTGTGGAAGCGGACCACACAGGAGGATGAGATATCAGAAGTTATGCAGTAGGTTGCTATCTCTATTCATGACTGCAAGGCAAGTCGGAGGCGGAATGGCAAATACTCTGAACCACTCAAAGCACTGTGGCCTTTTTGAAAGTTTGATGCAGATACAAAAACAGAGATTATCCTTACCAACAATCCTTCTTGAGTATCAGAGTCCAACATACAGAGTGCAGCGGAAGACGTTAAATGTGCTTCATTCCGTGTGAACGCAACTCTATAGTTCTACAGTGAGATAGTGCATTTCAGCCTCAAAGGAAGCAATATCCCCAAACGGAACATTGGTGGCACCAGGATCTAAAGCAGGCTTAAGAAGCCTTGGATGCAGTCAGTCTTTTATTAACTATCATGACCGACACAATGTGATCCATAATACTTCCATCTTGGCAGAAATTTCATTCAAGCACAGGCCCCCACTAGAAGGTAGTTATGACATTCAGGTGCTGAAAACGCCTTTTTAATGCCTAAAGGAATGATTGTGAGCTTTACTTACCATACATATTGGTCAAATGATGCCCCATCCCGGAAGACTGTCTTTTTTTTTTTTCTTCAGTATCGGCAATGCAGAGACAATTTGTTGCGAAACACTGCCACTGCTGGTCATTCAGTATAATCTGCAGATGGAAAAGTCCACTGTTAGCACATTTACTAAAAGCAATACCAAAAAATCATGCTTTTTATAAAGGGTAAACAGATCAATACCATGGAGTTTGTATTATTGTGAAAATCAGCAGCTCATTAGAAAATCAAATCTCGATTTGTGTTTTTAACCTACCATACTACTCTGAGTCTCATGCCTCTTTTGCCAACACGCTCTAAACAACTGTAGAAGGTACATTAGGACATAGAGATCTTTTTGCCAGCCAAGTGGCAGCGTACCCCTCTCACTTTATTTGTTTTAGGATATGGTACACCAGTAGCAATTAAGCCAGCTGATAAGTTGAGAGGTAGGGTTATGCTACAGTTAATGGGAATAATAAAAGCTATGAATAGCATGTTCATAATCATCATTTGAGCCAATTCCTAGCAGTTCAGCAATAGTGAAGTTGACTCTAATGCTCAAACTCACGCTCGTTCAAATTTAGAGGTCTTATAAAGTGCCCTAATTTTGTACATTTTACCATCATAGCTGTCACTTGGGCGTCCGGTCTACCCTGCTACTCATTTCATTAGCAAGATAAATGTATCTTACTGCTTGCTAGGCAACAACAGAGTGGCCCTCACGTCAGACAACATCTTGTATTTAGCTTTATGATGTCAGCTTGCTAGGCAACAGATTGGCCCTCATGTCAGACAACATCTTGCTTTTGCTTTATGATGTCAGATCATCACTGGTACAATTGTCCTTGTGGAAGCGGACCACACAGGAGGATGAGATATCAGAAGTTATGCAGTAGGTTGCTATCTCTATTCATGACTGCAAGGCAAGTCGGAGGCGGAATGGCAAATACTCTGAACCACTCAAAGCACTGTGGCCTTTTTGAAAGTTTGATGCAGATACAAAAACAGAGATTATCCTTACCAACAATCCTTCTTGAGTATCAGAGTCCAACATACAGAGTGCAGCGGAAGACGTTAAATGTGCTTCATTCCGTGTGAACGCAACTCTATAGTTCTACAGTGAGATAGTGCATTTCAGCCTCAAAGGAAGCAATATCCCCAAACGGAACATTGGTGGCACCAGGATCTAAAGCAGGCTTAAGAAGCCTTGGATGCAGTCAGTCTTTTATTAACTATCATGACCGACACAATGTGATCCATAATACTTCCATCTTGGCAGAAATTTCATTCAAGCACAGGCCCCCACTAGAAGGTAGTTATGACATTCAGGTGCTGAAAACGCCTTTTTAATGCCTAAAGGAATGATTGTGAGCTTTACTTACCATACATATTGGTCAAATGATGCCCCATCCCGGAAGACTGTCTTTTTTTTTTTTCTTCAGTATCGGCAATGCAGAGACAATTTGTTGCGAAACACTGCCACTGCTGGTCATTCAGTATAATCTGCAGATGGAAAAGTCCACTGTTAGCACATTTACTAAAAGCAATACCAAAAAATCATGCTTTTTATAAAGGGTAAACAGATCAATAACATGGAGTTTGTATTATTGTGAAAATCAGCAGCTCATTAGAAAATCAAATCTCGATTTGTGTTTTTAACCTACCATACTACTCTGAGTCTCATGCCTCTTTTGCCAACACGCTCTAAACAACTGTAGAAGGTACATTAGGACATAGATAGAGATCTTTTTGCCAGCCAAGTGGCAGCGTACCCCTCTCACTTTATTTGTTTTAGGATATGGTACACCAGTAGCAATTAAGCCAGCTGATAAGTTGAGAGGTAGGGTTATGCTACAGTTAATGGGAATAATAAAAGCTATGAATAGCACGTTCATAATCATGATTTGAGCCAATTCCTAGCAGTTCAGCAATAGTGAAGTTGACTCTAATGCTCAAACTCACGCTCGTTCAAATTTAGAGGTCTTATAAAGTGCCCTCATTTTGTACATTTTACCATCATAGCTGTCACTTGGGCGTCCGGTCTACCCTGCTACTCATTTCATTAGCAAGATAAATGTATCTTACTGCTTGCTAGGCAACAACAGAGTGGCCCTCACGTCTGACAACATCTTGCATTTAGCTTTATGATGTCAGCTTGCTAGGCAACAGATTGGCCCTCATGTCAGACAACATCTTGCTTTTGCTTTATGATGTCAGATCATCACTGGTCCAATTGTCCTTGTGGAAGCGGACCACACAGGAGGATGAGATATCAGAAGTTATGCAGTAGGTTGCTATCTCTATTCATGACTGCAAGGCAAGTCGGAGGCGGAATGGCAAATACTCTGAACCACTCAAAGCACTGTGGCCTTTTTGAAAGTTTGATGCAGATACAAAAACAGAGATTATCCTTACCAACAATCCTTCTTGAGTATCAGAGTCCAACATACAGAGTGCAGCGGAAGACGTTAAATGTGCTTCATTCCGTGTGAACGCAACTCTATAGTTCTACAGTGAGATAGTGCATTTCAGCCTCAAAGGAAGAAATATCCCCAAACGGAACATTGGTGGCACCAGGATCTAAAGCAGGCTTAAGAAGCCTTGGATGCAGTCAGTCTTTTATTAACTATCATGACCGACACAATGTGATCCATAATACTTCCATCTTGGCAGAAATTTCATTCAAGCACAGGCCCCCACTAGAAGGTAGTTATGACATTCAGGTGCTGAAAACGCCTTTTTAATGCCTAAAGGAATGATTGTGAGCTTTACTTACCATACATATTGGTCAAATGATGCCCCATCCCGGAAGACTGTCTTTTTTTTTTTTCTTCAGTATCGGCAATGCAGAGACAATTTGTTGCGAAACACTGCCACTGCTGGTCATTCAGTATAATCTGCAGATGGAAAAGTCCACTGTTAGCACATTTACTAAAAGCAATACCAAAAAATCATGCTTTTTATAAAGGGTAAACAGATCAATACCATGGAGTTTGTATTATTGTGAAAATCAGCAGCTCATTAGAAAATCAAATCTCGATTTGTGTTTTTAACCTACCATACTACTCTGAGTCTCATGCCTCTTTTGCCAACACGCTCTAAACAACTGTAGAAGGTACATTAGGACATAGAGATCTTTTTGCCAGCCAAGTGGCAGTGTACCCCTCTCACTTTATTTGTTTTAGGATATGGTACACCAGTAGCAATTAAGCCAGCTGATAAGTTGAGAGGTAGGGTTATGCTACAGTTAATGGGAATAATAAAAGCCATGAATAGCACGTTCATAATCATGATTTGAGCCAATTCCTAGCAGTTCAGCAATAGTGAAGTTGACTCTAATGCTCAAACTCACGCTCGTTCAAATTTAGAGGTCTTATAAAGTGCCCTCATTTTGTACATTTTACCATCATAGCTGTCACTTGGGCGTCCGGTCTACCCTGCTACTCATTTCATTAGCAAGATAAATGTATCTTACTGCTTGCTAGGCAACAACAGAGTGGCCCTCACGTCTGACAACATCTTGCATTTAGCTTTATGATGTCAGCTTGCTAGGCAACAGATTGGCCCTCATGTCAGACAACATCTTGCTTTTGCTTTATGATGTCAGATCATCACTGGTCCAATTGTCCTTGTGGAAGCGGACCACACAGGAGGATGAGATATCAGAAGTTATGCAGTAGGTTGCTATCTCTATTCATGACTGCAAGGCAAGTCGGAGGCGGAATGGCAAATACTCTGAACCACTCAAAGCACTGTGGCCTTTTTGAAAGTTTGATGCAGATACAAAAACAGAGATTATCCTTACCAACAATCCTTCTTGAGTATCAGAGTCCAACATACAGAGTGCAGCGGAAGACGTTAAATGTGCTTCATTCCGTGTGAACGCAACTCTATAGTTCTACAGTGAGATAGTGCATTTCAGCCTCAAAGGAAGCAATATCCCCAAACGGAACATTGGTGGCACCAGGATCTAAAGCAGGCTTAAGAAGCCTTGGATGCAGTCAGTCTTTTATTAACTATCATGACCGACACAATGTGATCCATAATACTTCCATCTTGGCAGAAATTTCATTCAAGCACAGGCCCCCACTAGAAGGTAGTTATGACATTCAGGTGCTGAAAACGCCTTTTTAATGCCTAAAGGAATGATTGTGAGCTTTACTTACCATACATATTGGTCAAATGATGCCCCATCCCGGAAGACTGTCTTTTTTTTTTTTCTTCAGTATCGGCAATGCAGAGACAATTTGTTGCGAAACACTGCCACTGCTGGTCATTCAGTATAATCTGCAGATGGAAAAGTCCACTGTTAGCACATTTACTAAAAGCAATACCAAAAAATCATGCTTTTTATAAAGGGTAAACAGATCAATACCATGGAGTTTGTATTATTGTGAAAATCAGCAGCTCATTAGAAAATCAAATCTCGATTTGTGTTTTTAACCTACCATACTACTCTGAGTCTCATGCCTCTTTTGCCAACACGCTCTAAACAACTGTAGAAGGTACATTAGGACATAGAGATCTTTTTGCCAGCCAAGTGGCAGCGTACCCCTCTCACTTTATTTGTTTTAGGATATGGTACACCAGTAGCAATTAAGCCAGCTGATAAGTTGAGAGGTAGGGTTATGCTACAGTTAATGGGAATAATAAAAGCTATGAATAGCATGTTCATAATCATCATTTGAGCCAATTCCTAGCAGTTCAGCAATAGTGAAGTTGACTCTAATGCTCAAACTCACGCTCGTTCAAATTTAGAGGTCTTATAAAGTGCCCTAATTTTGTACATTTTACCATCATAGCTGTCACTTGGGCGTCCGGTCTACCCTGCTACTCATTTCATTAGCAAGATAAATGTATCTTACTGCTTGCTAGGCAACAACAGAGTGGCCCTCACGTCAGACAACATCTTGTATTTAGCTTTATGATGTCAGCTTGCTAGGCAACAGATTGGCCCTCATGTCAGACAACATCTTGCTTTTGCTTTATGATGTCAGATCATCACTGGTACAATTGTCCTTGTGGAAGCGGACCACACAGGAGGATGAGATATCAGAAGTTATGCAGTAGGTTGCTATCTCTATTCATGACTGCAAGGCAAGTCGGAGGCGGAATGGCAAATACTCTGAACCACTCAAAGCACTGTGGCCTTTTTGAAAGTGGGATGCAGATACAAAAACAGAGATTATCCTTACCAACAATCCTTCTTGAGTATCAGAGTCCAACATACAGAGTGCAGCGGAAGACGTTAAATGTGCTTCATTCCGTGTGAACGCAACTCTATAGTTCTACAGTGAGATAGTGCATTTGAGCCTCAAAGGAAGCAATATCCCCAAACGGAACATTGGTGGCACCAGGATCTAAAGCAGGCTTAAGAAGCCTTGGATGCAGTCAGTCTTTTATTAACTATCATGACTGACACAATGTGATCCATAATACTTCCATTTTTGCAGAAATTACATTCAAGCACAGGCCCCCACTAGAAGGTAGTGATGACATTCAGGTGCTGAAAATGCCTTTTTAATGCCGAAAGGAATGATTGTGAGCTTTACTTACCATACATATTGGTCAAATGATGCCCTATGCCGGAAGACTGTCTTTTTTTTTTCTTCAGTATCGGCAATGCAGAGACAATTTGTTGCGAAACACTGCCACTGCTGGTCATTCAGTATAATCTGCAGATGGAAAAGTCCACTGTTAGCACATTTACTAAAAGCAATACAAAAAAATCATGCTTTTTATAAAGGGTAAACAGATCAATACTATGGAGTTTGTATTATTGTGAAAATCAGCAGCTCATTAGAAAATCAAATCTCGATTTGTGTTTTTAACCTACCATACTACTCTGAGTCTCATGCCTCTTTTGCCAACACGCTCTAAACAACTGTAGAAGGTACATTAGGACACAGAGATCTTTTTGCAAGCCAAGTGGCAGCGTACCACTCTCACTTTATTTGTTTTAGGATATGGTACACCGGTAGCAATTAAGCCAGCTGATAAGTTGAGAGGTAGGGTTATGCTACAGTTAATGGGAATAATAAAAGCTATGAATAGCATGTTCATAATCATCATTTGAGCCAATTTCTAGCAGTTCAGCAATAGTGAAGTTGACTCTAATGCTCAAACTCACGCTCGTTCAAATTTAGAGGTCTTATAAAGTGCCCTCATTTTGTACATTTTACCATCATAGCTGTCACTTGGGCGTCCGGTCTACCCTGCTACTCATTTCATTAGCAAGATAAATGTATCTTACTGCTTGCTAGGCAACAACAGAGTGGCCCTCACGTCTGATAACATCTTGCATTTAGCTTTATGATGTCAGCTTGCTAGGCAACAGATTGGCCCTCATGTCAGACAACATCTTGCTTTTACTTTATGATGTCAGATCATCACTGGTCCAATTGTCCTTGTGGAAGCGGACCACACAGGAGGATGAGATATCAGAAGTTATGCAGTAGGTTGCTATCTCTATTCATGACTGCAAGGCAAGTCGGAGGCGGAATGGCAAATACTCTGAACCACTCAAAGCACTGTGGCCTTTTTGAAAGTGGGATGCAGATACAAAAACAGAGATTATCCTTACCAACAATCCTTCTTGAGTATCAGAGTCCAACATACAGAGTGCAGCGGAAGACGTTAAATGTGCTTCATTCCGTGTGAACGCAACTCTATAGTTCTACAGTGAGATAGTGCATTTCAGCCTCAAAGTAAGCAATGTCCTCAAACGGAACATTGGTGGCACTAGGATCTAAAGCAGGCTTAAGAAGCCTTGGATGCAGTCAGTCTTTTATTAACTATCATGACCGACACAATGTGATCCATAATACTTCCATCTTGGCAGAAATTACATTCAAGCACAGGCCCCCACTAGAAGGTAGTTATGACATTCAGGTGCTGAAAACGCCTTTTTAATGCCTAAAGGAATGATTGTGAGCTTTACTTACCATACATATTGGCCAAATGATGCC
The DNA here is from genome assembly GCF_964263255.1 of Lissotriton vulgaris. NCBI lineage: Eukaryota > Metazoa > Chordata > Amphibia > Caudata > Salamandridae > Lissotriton > Lissotriton vulgaris. The sequence goes on along the minus strand of NC_141700.1, from coordinate 237,831,132 downwards.
CTATGCCGGAAGACTGTCTTTTTTTTTTTTTTCTTCAGTATCGGCAATGCAGAGACAATTTGTTGCGAAACACTGCCACTGCTGGTCATTCAGTATAATCTGCAGATGGAAAAGTCCACTGTTAGCACATTTACTACAAGCAATACAAAAAATCATGCTTTTTATAAAGGGTAAACAGATCAATACTATGGAGTTTGTATTATTGTGAAAATCAGCAGCTCATTAGAAAATCAAATCTCGATTTGTGTTTTTAACCTACCATACTACTCTGAATCTCATGCCTCTTTTGCCAACACGCTCTAAACAACTGTAGAAGGTACATTAGGACATAGATAGAGATCTTTTTGCCAGCCAAGTGGCAGTGTACCCCTCTCACTTTATTTGTTTTAGGATATGGTACACCAGTAGCAATTAAGCCAGCTGATAAGTTGAGAGGTAGGGTTATGCTACAGTTAATGGGAATAATAAAAGCTATGAATAGCACGTTCATAATCATGATTTGAGCCAATTCCTAGCAGTTCAGCAATAGTGAAGTTGACTCTAATGCTCAAACTCACGCTCGTTCAAATTTAGAGGTCTTATAAAGTGCCCTCATTTTGTACATTTTACCATCATAGCTGTCACTTGGGCGTCCGGTCTACCCTGCTACTCATTTCATTAGCAAGATAAATGTATCTTACTGCTTGCTAGGCAACAACAGAGTGGCCCTCACGTCTGACAACATCTTGCATTTAGCTTTATGATGTCAGCTTGCTAGGCAACAGATTGGCCCTCATGTCAGACAACATCTTGCTTTTGCTTTATGATGTCAGATCATCACTGGTCCAATTGTCCTTGTGGAAGCGGACCACACAGGAGGATGAGATATCAGAAGTTATGCAGTAGGTTGCTATCTCTATTCATGACTGCAAGGCAAGTCGGAGGCGGAATGGCAAATACTCTGAACCACTCAAAGCACTGTGGCCTTTTTGAAAGTTTGATGCAGATACAAAAACAGAGATTATCCTTACCAACAATCCTTCTTGAGTATCAGAGTCCAACATACAGAGTGCAGCGGAAGACGTTAAATGTGCTTCATTCCGTGTGAACGCAACTCTATAGTTCTACAGTGAGATAGTGCATTTCAGCCTCAAAGGAAGCAATATCCCCAAACGGAACATTGGTGGCACTAGGATCTAAAGCAGGCTTAAGAAGCCTTGGATGCAGTCAGTCTTTTATTAACTATCATGACCGACACAATGTGATCCATAATACTTCCATCTTGGCAGAAATTACATTCAAGCACAGGCCCCCACTAGAAGGTAGTTATGACATTCAGGTGCTGAAAACGCCTTTTTAATGCCTAAAGGAATGATTGTGAGCTTTACTTACCATACATATTGGCCAAATGATGCCCTATGCCGGAAGACTGTCTTTTTTTTTTTTTCTTCAGTATCGGCAATGCAGAGACAATTTGTTGCGAAACACTGCCACTGCTGGTCATTCAGTATAATCTGCAGATGGAAAAGTCCACTGTTAGCACATTTACTACAAGCAATACAAAAAATCATGCTTTTTATAAAGGGTAAACAGATCAATACTATGGAGTTTGTATTATTGTGAAAATCAGCAGCTCATTAGAAAATCAAATCTCGATTTGTGTTTTTAACCTACCATACTACTCTGAATCTCATGCCTCTTTTGCCAACACGCTCTAAACAACTGTAGAAGGTACATTAGGACATAGATAGAGATCTTTTTGCCAGCCAAGTGGCAGTGTACCCCTCTCACTTTATTTGTTTTAGGATATGGTACACCAGTAGCAATTAAGCCAGCTGATAAGTTGAGAGGTAGGGTTATGCTACAGTTAATGGGAATAATAAAAGCTATGAATAGCATGTTCATAATCATGATTTGAGCCAATTCCTAGCAGTTCAGCAATAGTGAAGTTGACTCTAATGCTCAAACTCACGCTCGTTCAAATTTAGAGGTCTTATAAAGTGCCCTCATTTTGTACATTTTACCATCATAGCTGTCACTTGGGCGTCCGGTCTACCCTGCTACTCATTTCATTAGCAAGATAAATGTATCTTACTGCTTGCTAGGCAACAACAGAGTGGCCCTCACGTCTGACAACATCTTGCATTTAGCTTTATGATGTCAGCTTGCTAGGCAACAGATTGGCCCTCATGTCAGACAACATCTTGCTTTTGCTTTATGATGTCAGATCATCACTGGTCCAATTGTCCTTGTGGAAGCGGACCACACAGGAGGATGAGATATCAGAAGTTATGCAGTAGGTTGCTATCTCTATTCATGACTGCAAGGCAAGTCGGAGGCGGAATGGCAAATACTCTGAACCACTCAAAGCACTGTGGCCTTTTTGAAAGTGGGATGCAGATACAAAAACAGAGATTATCCTTACCAACAATCCTTCTTGAGTATCAGAGTCCAACATACAGAGTGCAGCGGAAGACGTTAAATGTGCTTCATTCCGTGTGAACGCAACTCTATAGTTCTACAGTGAGATAGTGCATTTCAGCCTCAAAGTAAGCAATGTCCTCAAACGGAACATTGGTGGCACTAGGATCTAAAGCAGGCTTAAGAAGCCTTGGATGCAGTCAGTCTTTTATTAACTATCATGACCGACACAATGTGATCCATAATACTTCCATCTTGGCAGAAATTACATTCAAGCACAGGCCCCCACTAGAAGGTAGTTATGACATTCAGGTGCTGAAAACGCCTTTTTAATGCCTAAAGGAATGATTGTGAGCTTTACTTACCATACATATTGGCCAAATGATGCCCTATGCCGGAAGACTGTCTTTTTTTTTTTTTTCTTCAGTATCGGCAATGCAGAGACAATTTGTTGCGAAACACTGCCACTGCTGGTCATTCAGTATAATCTGCAGATGGAAAAGTCCACTGTTAGCACATTTACTACAAGCAATACAAAAAATCATGCTTTTTATAAAGGGTAAACAGATCAATACTATGGAGTTTGTATTATTGTGAAAATCAGCAGCTCATTAGAAAATCAAATCTCGATTTGTGTTTTTAACCTACCATACTACTCTGAATCTCATGCCTCTTTTGCCAACACGCTCTAAACAACTGTAGAAGGTACATTAGGACATAGATAGAGATCTTTTTGCCAGCCAAGTGGCAGTGTACCCCTCTCACTTTATTTGTTTTAGGATATGGTACACCAGTAGCAATTAAGCCAGCTGATAAGTTGAGAGGTAGGGTTATGCTACAGTTAATGGGAATAATAAAAGCTATGAATAGCACGTTCATAATCATGATTTGAGCCAATTCCTAGCAGTTCAGCAATAGTGAAGTTGACTCTAATGCTCAAACTCACGCTCGTTCAAATTTAGAGGTCTTATAAAGTGCCCTCATTTTGTACATTTTACCATCATAGCTGTCACTTGGGCGTCCGGTCTACCCTGCTACTCATTTCATTAGCAAGATAAATGTATCTTACTGCTTGCTAGGCAACAACAGAGTGGCCCTCACGTCTGACAACATCTTGCATTTAGCTTTATGATGTCAGCTTGCTAGGCAACAGATTGGCCCTCATGTCAGACAACATCTTGCTTTTGCTTTATGATGTCAGATCATCACTGGTCCAATTGTCCTTGTGGAAGCGGACCACACAGGAGGATGAGATATCAGAAGTTATGCAGTAGGTTGCTATCTCTATTCATGACTGCAAGGCAAGTCGGAGGCGGAATGGCAAATACTCTGAACCACTCAAAGCACTGTGGCCTTTTTGAAAGTGGGATGCAGATACAAAAACAGAGATTATCCTTACCAACAATCCTTCTTGAGTATCAGAGTCCAACATACAGAGTGCAGCGGAAGACGTTAAATGTGCTTCATTCCGTGTGAACGCAACTCTATAGTTCTACAGTGAGATAGTGCATTTGAGCCTCAAAGGAAGCAATATCCCCAAACGGAACATTGGTGGCACCAGGATCTAAAGCAGGCTTAAGAAGCCTTGGATGCAGTCAGTCTTTTATTAACTATCATGACTGACACAATGTGATCCATAATACTTCCATTTTTGCAGAAATTACATTCAAGCACAGGCCCCCACTAGAAGGTAGTGATGACATTCAGGTGCTGAAAATGCCTTTTTAATGCCGAAAGGAATGATTGTGAGCTTTACTTACCATACATATTGGTCAAATGATGCCCTATGCCGGAAGACTGTCTTTTTTTTTTCTTCAGTATCGGCAATGCAGAGACAATTTGTTGCGAAACACTGCCACTGCTGGTCATTCAGTATAATCTGCAGATGGAAAAGTCCACTGTTAGCACATTTACTAAAAGCAATACCAAAAAATCATGCTTTTTATAAAGGGTAAACAGATCAATACTATGGAGTTTGTATTATTGTGAAAATCAGCAGCTCATTAGAAAATCAAATCTCGATTTGTGTTTTTAACCTACCATACTACTCTGAGTCTCATGCCTCTTTTGCCAACACGCTCTAAACAACTGTAGAAGGTACATTAGGACACAGAGATCTTTTTGCAAGCCAAGTGGCAGCGTACCACTCTCACTTTATTTGTTTTAGGATATGGTACACCGGTAGCAATTAAGCCAGCTGATAAGTTGAGAGGTAGGGTTATGCTACAGTTAATGGCAATAATAAAAGCTATGAATAGCATGTTCATAATCATCATTTGAGCCAATTCCTAGCAGTTCAGCAATAGTGAAGTTGACTCTAATGCTCAAACTCACGCTCGTTCAAATTTAGAGGTCTTATAAAGTGCCCTCATTTTGTACATTTTACCATCATAGCTGTCACTTGGGCGTCCGGTCTACCCTGCTACTCATTTCATTAGCAAGATAAATGTATCTTACTGCTTGCTAGGCAACAACAGAGTGGCCCTCACGTCTGATAACATCTTGCATTTAGCTTTATGATGTCAGCTTGCTAGGCAACAGATTGGCCCTCATGTCAGACAACATCTTGCTTTTACTTTATGATGTCAGATCATCACTGGTCCAATTGTCCTTGTGGAAGCGGACCACACAGGAGGATGAGATATCAGAAGTTATGCAGTAGGTTGCTATCTCTATTCATGACTGCAAGGCAAGTCGGAGGCGGAATGGCAAATACTCTGAACCACTCAAAGCACTGTGGCCTTTTTGAAAGTGGGATGCAGATACAAAAACAGAGATTATCCTTACCAACAATCCTTCTTGAGTATCAGAGTCCAACATACAGAGTGCAGCGGAAGACGTTAAATGTGCTTCATTCCGTGTGAACGCAACTCTATAGTTCTACAGTGAGATAGTGCATTTCAGCCTCAAAGTAAGCAATGTCCTCAAACGGAACATTGGTGGCACTAGGATCTAAAGCAGGCTTAAGAAGCCTTGGATGCAGTCAGTCTTTTATTAACTATCATGACCGACACAATGTGATCCATAATACTTCCATCTTGGCAGAAATTACATTCAAGCACAGGCCCCCACTAGAAGGTAGTTATGACATTCAGGTGCTGAAAACGCCTTTTTAATGCCTAAAGGAATGATTGTGAGCTTTACTTACCATACATATTGGCCAAATGATGCCCTATGCCGGAAGACTGTCTTTTTTTTTTTTTTCTTCAGTATCGGCAATGCAGAGACAATTTGTTGCGAAACACTGCCACTGCTGGTCATTCAGTATAATCTGCAGATGGAAAAGTCCACTGTTAGCACATTTACTACAAGCAATACAAAAAATCATGCTTTTTATAAAGGGTAAACAGATCAATACTATGGAGTTTGTATTATTGTGAAAATCAGCAGCTCATTAGAAAATCAAATCTCGATTTGTGTTTTTAACCTACCATACTACTCTGAATCTCATGCCTCTTTTGCCAACACGCTCTAAACAACTGTAGAAGGTACATTAGGACATAGATAGAGATCTTTTTGCCAGCCAAGTGGCAGTGTACCCCTCTCACTTTATTTGTTTTAGGATATGGTACACCAGTAGCAATTAAGCCAGCTGATAAGTTGAGAGGTAGGGTTATGCTACAGTTAATGGGAATAATAAAAGCTATGAATAGCACGTTCATAATCATGATTTGAGCCAATTCCTAGCAGTTCAGCAATAGTGAAGTTGACTCTAATGCTCAAACTCACGCTCGTTCAAATTTAGAGGTCTTATAAAGTGCCCTCATTTTGTACATTTTACCATCATAGCTGTCACTTGGGCGTCCGGTCTACCCTGCTACTCATTTCATTAGCAAGATAAATGTATCTTACTGCTTGCTAGGCAACAACAGAGTGGCCCTCACGTCTGACAACATCTTGCATTTAGCTTTATGATGTCAGCTTGCTAGGCAACAGATTGGCCCTCATGTCAGACAACATCTTGCTTTTGCTTTATGATGTCAGATCATCACTGGTCCAATTGTCCTTGTGGAAGCGGACCACACAGGAGGATGAGATATCAGAAGTTATGCAGTAGGTTGCTATCTCTATTCATGACTGCAAGGCAAGTCGGAGGCGGAATGGCAAATACTCTGAACCACTCAAAGCACTGTGGCCTTTTTGAAAGTTTGATGCAGATACAAAAACAGAGATTATCCTTACCAACAATCCTTCTTGAGTATCAGAGTCCAACATACAGAGTGCAGCGGAAGACGTTAAATGTGCTTCATTCCGTGTGAACGCAACTCTATAGTTCTACAGTGAGATAGTGCATTTCAGCCTCAAAGGAAGCAATATCCCCAAACGGAACATTGGTGGCACTAGGATCTAAAGCAGGCTTAAGAAGCCTTGGATGCAGTCAGTCTTTTATTAACTATCATGACCGACACAATGTGATCCATAATACTTCCATCTTGGCAGAAATTACATTCAAGCACAGGCCCCCACTAGAAGGTAGTTATGACATTCAGGTGCTGAAAACGCCTTTTTAATGCCTAAAGGAATGATTGTGAGCTTTACTTACCATACATATTGGCCAAATGATGCCCTATGCCGGAAGACTGTCTTTTTTTTTTTTTCTTCAGTATCGGCAATGCAGAGACAATTTGTTGCGAAACACTGCCACTGCTGGTCATTCAGTATAATCTGCAGATGGAAAAGTCCACTGTTAGCACATTTACTACAAGCAATACAAAAAATCATGCTTTTTATAAAGGGTAAACAGATCAATACTATGGAGTTTGTATTATTGTGAAAATCAGCAGCTCATTAGAAAATCAAATCTCGATTTGTGTTTTTAACCTACCATACTACTCTGAATCTCATGCCTCTTTTGCCAACACGCTCTAAACAACTGTAGAAGGTACATTAGGACATAGATAGAGATCTTTTTGCCAGCCAAGTGGCAGTGTACCCCTCTCACTTTATTTGTTTTAGGATATGGTACACCAGTAGCAATTAAGCCAGCTGATAAGTTGAGAGGTAGGGTTATGCTACAGTTAATGGGAATAATAAAAGCTATGAATAGCATGTTCATAATCATGATTTGAGCCAATTCCTAGCAGTTCAGCAATAGTGAAGTTGACTCTAATGCTCAAACTCACGCTCGTTCAAATTTAGAGGTCTTATAAAGTGCCCTCATTTTGTACATTTTACCATCATAGCTGTCACTTGGGCGTCCGGTCTACCCTGCTACTCATTTCATTAGCAAGATAAATGTATCTTACTGCTTGCTAGGCAACAACAGAGTGGCCCTCACGTCTGACAACATCTTGCATTTAGCTTTATGATGTCAGCTTGCTAGGCAACAGATTGGCCCTCATGTCAGACAACATCTTGCTTTTGCTTTATGATGTCAGATCATCACTGGTCCAATTGTCCTTGTGGAAGCGGACCACACAGGAGGATGAGATATCAGAAGTTATGCAGTAGGTTGCTATCTCTATTCATGACTGCAAGGCAAGTCGGAGGCGGAATGGCAAATACTCTGAACCACTCAAAGCACTGTGGCCTTTTTGAAAGTGGGATGCAGATACAAAAACAGAGATTATCCTTACCAACAATCCTTCTTGAGTATCAGAGTCCAACATACAGAGTGCAGCGGAAGACGTTAAATGTGCTTCATTCCGTGTGAACGCAACTCTATAGTTCTACAGTGAGATAGTGCATTTCAGCCTCAAAGTAAGCAATGTCCTCAAACGGAACATTGGTGGCACTAGGATCTAAAGCAGGCTTAAGAAGCCTTGGATGCAGTCAGTCTTTTATTAACTATCATGACCGACACAATGTGATCCATAATACTTCCATCTTGGCAGAAATTACATTCAAGCACAGGCCCCCACTAGAAGGTAGTTATGACATTCAGGTGCTGAAAACGCCTTTTTAATGCCTAAAGGAATGATTGTGAGCTTTACTTACCATACATATTGGCCAAATGATGCCCTATGCCGGAAGACTGTCTTTTTTTTTTTTTTCTTCAGTATCGGCAATGCAGAGACAATTTGTTGCGAAACACTGCCACTGCTGGTCATTCAGTATAATCTGCAGATGGAAAAGTCCACTGTTAGCACATTTACTACAAGCAATACAAAAAATCATGCTTTTTATAAAGGGTAAACAGATCAATACTATGGAGTTTGTATTATTGTGAAAATCAGCAGCTCATTAGAAAATCAAATCTCGATTTGTGTTTTTAACCTACCATACTACTCTGAATCTCATGCCTCTTTTGCCAACACGCTCTAAACAACTGTAGAAGGTACATTAGGACATAGATAGAGATCTTTTTGCCAGCCAAGTGGCAGTGTACCCCTCTCACTTTATTTGTTTTAGGATATGGTACACCAGTAGCAATTAAGCCAGCTGATAAGTTGAGAGGTAGGGTTATGCTACAGTTAATGGGAATAATAAAAGCTATGAATAGCACGTTCATAATCATGATTTGAGCCAATTCCTAGCAGTTCAGCAATAGTGAAGTTGACTCTAATGCTCAAACTCACGCTCGTTCAAATTTAGAGGTCTTATAAAGTGCCCTCATTTTGTACATTTTACCATCATAGCTGTCACTTGGGCGTCCGGTCTACCCTGCTACTCATTTCATTAGCAAGATAAATGTATCTTACTGCTTGCTAGGCAACAACAGAGTGGCCCTCACGTCTGACAACATCTTGCATTTAGCTTTATGATGTCAGCTTGCTAGGCAACAGATTGGCCCTCATGTCAGACAACATCTTGCTTTTGCTTTATGATGTCAGATCATCACTGGTCCAATTGTCCTTGTGGAAGCGGACCACACAGGAGGATGAGATATCAGAAGTTATGCAGTAGGTTGCTATCTCTATTCATGACTGCAAGGCAAGTCGGAGGCGGAATGGCAAATACTCTGAACCACTCAAAGCACTGTGGCCTTTTTGAAAGTTTGATGCAGATACAAAAACAGAGATTATCCTTACCAACAATCCTTCTTGAGTATCAGAGTCCAACATACAGAGTGCAGCGGAAGACGTTAAATGTGATTCATTCCGTGTGAACGCAACTCTATAGTTCTACAGTGAGATAGTGCATTTCAGCCTCAAAGGAAGCAATATCCCCAAACGGAACATTGGTGGCACTAGGATCTAAAGCAGGCTTAAGAAGCCTTGGATGCAGTCAGTCTTTTATTAACTATCATGACCGACACAATGTGATCCATAATACTTCCATCTTGGCAGAAATTACATTCAAGCACAGGCCCCCACTAGAAGGTAGTTATGACATTCAGGTGCTGAAAACGCCTTTTTAATGCCTAAAGGAATGATTGTGAGCTTTACTTACCATACATATTGGCCAAATGATGCCCTATGCCGGAAGACTGTCTTTTTTTTTTTTTCTTCAGTATCGGCAATGCAGAGACAATTTGTTGCGAAACACTGCCACTGCTGGTCATTCAGTATAATCTGCAGATGGAAAAGTCCACTGTTAGCACATTTACTACAAGCAATACAAAAAATCATGCTTTTTATAAAGGGTAAACAGATCAATACTATGGAGTTTGTATTATTGTGAAAATCAGCAGCTCATTAGAAAATCAAATCTCGATTTGTGTTTTTAACCTACCATACTACTCTGAATCTCATGCCTCTTTTGCCAACACGCTCTAAACAACTGTAGAAGGTACATTAGGACATAGATAGAGATCTTTTTGCCAGCCAAGTGGCAGTGTACCCCTCTCACTTTATTTGTTTTAGGATATGGTACACCAGTAGCAATTAAGCCAGCTGATAAGTTGAGAGGTAGGGTTATGCTACAGTTAATGGGAATAATAAAAGCTATGAATAGCATGTTCATAATCATGATTTGAGCCAATTCCTAGCAGTTCAGCAATAGTGAAGTTGACTCTAATGCTCAAACTCACGCTCGTTCAAATTTAGAGGTCTTATAAAGTGCCCTCATTTTGTACATTTTACCATCATAGCTGTCACTTGGGCGTCCGGTCTACCCTGCTACTCATTTCATTAGCAAGATAAATGTATCTTACTGCTTGCTAGGCAACAACAGAGTGGCCCTCACGTCTGACAACATCTTGCATTTAGCTTTATGATGTCAGCTTGCTAGGCAACAGATTGGCCCTCATGTCAGACAACATCTTGCTTTTGCTTTATGATGTCAGATCATCACTGGTCCAATTGTCCTTGTGGAAGCGGACCACACAGGAGGATGAGATATCAGAAGTTATGCAGTAGGTTGCTATCTCTATTCATGACTGCAAGGCAAGTCGGAGGCGGAATGGCAAATACTCTGAACCACTCAAAGCACTGTGGCCTTTTTGAAAGTGGGATGCAGATACAAAAACAGAGATTATCCTTACCAACAATCCTTCTTGAGTATCAGAGTCCAACATACAGAGTGCAGCGGAAGACGTTAAATGTGCTTCATTCCGTGTGAACGCAACTCTATAGTTCTACAGTGAGATAGTGCATTTGAGCCTCAAAGGAAGCAATATCCCCAAACGGAACATTGGTGGCACCAGGATCTAAAGCAGGCTTAAGAAGCCTTGGATGCAGTCAGTCTTTTATTAACTATCATGACTGACACAATGTGATCCATAATACTTCCATTTTTGCAGAAATTACATTCAAGCACAGGCCCCCACTAGAAGGTAGTGATGACATTCAGGTGCTGAAAATGCCTTTTTAATGCCGAAAGGAATGATTGTGAGCTTTACTTACCATACATATTGGTCAAATGATGCCCTATGCCGGAAGACTGTCTTTTTTTTTTCTTCAGTATCGGCAATGCAGAGACAATTTGTTGCGAAACACTGCCACTGCTGGTCATTCAGTATAATCTGCAGATGGAAAAGTCCACTGTTAGCACATTTACTAAAAGCAATACCAAAAAATCATGCTTTTTATAAAGGGTAAACAGATCAATACTATGGAGTTTGTATTATTGTGAAAATCAGCAGCTCATTAGAAAATCAAATCTCGATTTGTGTTTTTAACCTACCATACTACTCTGAGTCTCATGCCTCTTTTGCCAACACGCTCTAAACAACTGTAGAAGGTACATTAGGACACAGAGATCTTTTTGCAAGCCAAGTGGCAGCGTACCACTCTCACTTTATTTGTTTTAGGATATGGTACACCGGTAGCAATTAAGCCAGCTGATAAGTTGAGAGGTAGGGTTATGCTACAGTTAATGGGAATAATAAAAGCTATGAATAGCATGTTCATAATCATCATTTGAGCCAATTCCTAGCAGTTCAGCAATAGTGAAGTTGACTCTAATGCTCAAACTCACGCTCGTTCAAATTTAGAGGTCTTATAAAGTGCCCTCATTTTGTACATTTTACCATCATAGCTGTCACTTGGGCGTCCGGTCTACCCTGCTACTCATTTCATTAGCAAGATAAATGTATCTTACTGCTTGCTAGGCAACAACAGAGTGGCCCTCACGTCTGATAACATCTTGCATTTAGCTTTATGATGTCAGCTTGCTAGGCAACAGATTGGCCCTCATGTCAGACAACATCTTGCTTTTACTTTATGATGTCAGATCATCACTGGTCCAATTGTCCTTGTGGAAGCGGACCACACAGGAGGATGAGATATCAGAAGTTATGCAGTAGGTTGCTATCTCTATTCATGACTGCAAGGCAAGTCGGAGGCGGAATGGCAAATACTCTGAACCACTCAAAGCACTGTGGCCTTTTTGAAAGTGGGATGCAGATACAAAAACAGAGATTATCCTTACCAACAATCCTTCTTGAGTATCAGAGTCCAACATACAGAGTGCAGCGGAAGACGTTAAATGTGCTTCATTCCGTGTGAACGCAACTCTATAGTTCTACAGTGAGATAGTGCATTTCAGCCTCAAAGGAAGCAATGTCCTCAAACGGAACATTGGTGGCACTAGGATCTAAAGCAGGCTTAAGAAGCCTTGGATGCAGTCAGTCTTTTATTAACTATCATGACCGACACAATGTGATCCATAATACTTCCATCTTGGCAGAAATTACATTCAAGCACAGGCCCCCACTAGAAGGTAGTTATGACATTCAGGTGCTGAAAACGCCTTTTTAATGCCTAAAGGAATGATTGTGAGCTTTACTTACCATACATATTGGCCAAATGATGCCATATGCCGGAAGACTGTCTTTTTTTTTTTTTCTTCAGTATCGGCAATGCAGAGACAATTTGTTGCGAAACACTGCCACTGCTGGTCATTCAGTATAATCTGCAGATGGAAAAGTCCACTGTTAGCACATTTACTACAAGCAATACAAAAAATCATGCTTTTTATAAAGGGTAAACAGATCAATACTATGGAGTTTGTATTATTGTGAAAATCAGCAGCTCATTAGAAAATCAAATCTCGATTTGTGTTTTTAACCTACCATACTACTCTGAATCTCATGCCTCTTTTGCCAACACGCTCTAAACAACTGTAGAAGGTACATTAGAACATAGATAGAGATCTTTTTGCCAGCCAAGTGGCAGTGTACCCCTCTCACTTTATTTGTTTTAGGATATGGTACACCAGTAGCAATTAAGCCAGCTGATAAGTTGAGAGGTAGGGTTATGCTACAGTTAATGGGAATAATAAAAGCTATGAATAGCACGTTCATAATCATGATTTGAGCCAATTCCTAGCAGTTCAGCAATAGTGAAGTTGACTCTAATGCTCAAACTCACGCTCGTTCAAATTTAGAGGTCTTATAAAGTGCCCTCATTTTGTACATTTTACCATCATAGCTGTCACTTGGGCGTCCGGTCTACCCTGCTACTCATTTCATTAGCAAGATAAATGTATCTTACTGCTTGCTAGGCAACAACAGAGTGGCCCTCACGTCTGACAACATCTTGCATTTAGCTTTATGATGTCAGCTTGCTAGGCAACAGATTGGCCCTCATGTCAGACAACATCTTGCTTTTGCTTTATGATGTCAGATCATCACTGGTCCAATTGTCCTTGTGGAAGCGGACCACACAGGAGGATGAGATATCAGAAGTTATGCAGTAGGTTGCTATCTCTATTCATGACTGCAAGGCAAGTCGGAGGCGGAATGGCAAATACTCTGAACCACTCAAAGCACTGTGGCCTTTTTGAAAGTTTGATGCAGATACAAAAACAGAGATTATCCTTACCAACAATCCTTCTTGAGTATCAGAGTCCAACATACAGAGTGCAGCGGAAGACGTTAAATGTGCTTCATTCCGTGTGAACGCAACTCTATAGTTCTACAGTGAGATAGTGCATTTGAGCCTCAAAGGAAGCAATATCCCCAAACGGAACATTGGTGGCACCAGGATCTAAAGCAGGCTTAAGAAGCCTTGGATGCAGTCAGTCTTTTATTAACTATCATGACCGACACAATGTGATCCATAATACTTCCATCTTGGCAGAAATTTCATTCAAGCACAGGCCCCCACTAGAAGGTAGTTATGACATTCAGGTGCTGAAAACGCCTTTTTAATGCCGAAAGGAATGATTGTGAGCTTTACTTACCATACATATTGGTCAAATGATGCCCTATGCCGGAAGACTGTCTTTTTTTTTTCTTCAGTATCGGCAATGCAGAGACAATTTGTTGCGAAACACTGCCACTGCTGGTCATTCAGTATAATCTGCAGATGGAAAAGTCCACTGTTAGCACATTTACTAAAAGCAATACAAAAAAATCATGCTTTTTATAAAGGGTAAACAGATCAATACTATGGAGTTTGTATTATTGTGAAAATCAGCAGCTCATTAGAAAATCAAATCTCGATTTGTGTTTTTAACCTACCATACTACTCTGAGTCTCATGCCTCTTTTGCCAACACGCTCTAAACAACTGTAGAAGGTACATTAGGACACAGAGATCTTTTTGCAAGCCAAGTGGCAGCGTACCACTCTCACTTTATTTGTTTTAGGATATGGTACACCGGTAGCAATTAAGCCAGCTGATAAGTTGAGAGGTAGGGTTATGCTACAGTTAATGGGAATAATAAAAGCTATGAATAGCATGTTCATAATCATCATTTGAGCCAATTCCTAGCAGTTCAGCAATAGTGAAGTTGACTCTAATGCTCAAACTCACGCTCGTTCAAATTTAGAGGTCTTATAAAGTGCCCTCATTTTGTACATTTTACCATCATAGCTGTCACTTGGGCGTCCGGTCTACCCTGCTACTCATTTCATTAGCAAGATAAATGTATCTTACTGCTTGCTAGGCAACAACAGAGTGGCCCTCACGTCTGACAACATCTTGCATTTAGCTTTATGATGTCAGCTTGCTAGGCAACAGATTGGCCCTCATGTCAGACAACATCTTGCTTTTGCTTTATGATGTCAGATCATCACTGGTCCAATTGTCCTTGTGGAAGCGGACCACACAGGAGGATGAGATATCAGAAGTTATGCAGTAGGTTGCTATCTCTATTCATGACTGCAAGGCAAGTCGGAGGCGGAATGGCAAATACTCTGAACCACTCAAAGCACTGTGGCCTTTTTGAAAGTGGGATGCAGATACAAAAACAGAGATTATCCTTACCAACAATCCTTCTTGAGTATCAGAGTCCAACATACAGAGTGCAGCGGAAGACGTTAAATGTGCTTCATTCCGTGTGAACGCAACTCTATAGTTCTACAGTGAGATAGTGCATTTCAGCCTCAAAGGAAGCAATATCCCCAAACGGAACATTGGTGGCACTAGGATCTAAAGCAGGCTTAAGAAGCCTTGGATGCAGTCAGTCTTTTATTAACTATCATGACCGACACAATGTGATCCATAATACTTCCATCTTGGCAGAAATTACATTCAAGCACAGGCCCCCACTAGAAGGTAGTTATGACATTCAGGTGCTGAAAACGCCTTTTTAATGCCTAAAGGAATGATTGTGAGCTTTACTTACCATACATATTGGCCAAATGATGCCCTATGCCGGAAGACTGTCTTTTTTTTTTTTTCTTCAGTATCGGCAATGCAGAGACAATTTGTTGCGAAACACTGCCACTGCTGGTCATTCAGTATAATCTGCAGATGGAAAAGTCCACTGTTAGCACATTTACTACAAGCAATACAAAAAATCATGCTTTTTATAAAGGGTAAACAGATCAATACTATGGAGTTTGTATTATTGTGAAAATCAGCAGCTCATTAGAAAATCAAATCTCGATTTGTGTTTTTAACCTACCATACTACTCTGAATCTCATGCCTCTTTTGCCAACACGCTCTAAACAACTGTAGAAGGTACATTAGGACATAGATAGAGATCTTTTTGCCAGCCAAGTGGCAGTGTACCCCTCTCACTTTATTTGTTTTAGGATATGGTACACCAGTAGCAATTAAGCCAGCTGATAAGTTGAGAGGTAGGGTTATGCTACAGTTAATGGGAATAATAAAAGCTATGAATAGCATGTTCATAATCATGATTTGAGCCAATTCCTAGCAGTTCAGCAATAGTGAAGTTGACTCTAATGCTCAAACTCACGCTCGTTCAAATTTAGAGGTCTTATAAAGTGCCCTCATTTTGTACATTTTACCATCATAGCTGTCACTTGGGCGTCCGGTCTACCCTGCTACTCATTTCATTAGCAAGATAAATGTATCTTACTGCTTGCTAGGCAACAACAGAGTGGCCCTCACGTCTGACAACATCTTGCATTTAGCTTTATGATGTCAGCTTGCTAGGCAACAGATTGGCCCTCATGTCAGACAACATCTTGCTTTTGCTTTATGATGTCAGATCATCACTGGTCCAATTGTCCTTGTGGAAGCGGACCACACAGGAGGATGAGATATCAGAAGTTATGCAGTAGGTTGCTATCTCTATTCATGACTGCAAGGCAAGTCGGAGGCGGAATGGCAAATACTCTGAACCACTCAAAGCACTGTGGCCTTTTTGAAAGTGGGATGCAGATACAAAAACAGAGATTATCCTTACCAACAATCCTTCTTGAGTATCAGAGTCCAACATACAGAGTGCAGCGGAAGACGTTAAATGTGCTTCATTCCGTGTGAACGCAACTCTATAGTTCTACAGTGAGATAGTGCATTTGAGCCTCAAAGGAAGCAATATCCCCAAACGGAACATTGGTGGCACCAGGATCTAAAGCAGGCTTAAGAAGCCTTGGATGCAGTCAGTCTTTTATTAACTATCATGACTGACACAATGTGATCCATAATACTTCCATTTTTGCAGAAATTACATTCAAGCACAGGCCCCCACTAGAAGGTAGTGATGACATTCAGGTGCTGAAAATGCCTTTTTAATGCCGAAAGGAATGATTGTGAGCTTTACTTACCATACATATTGGTCAAATGATGCCCTATGCCGGAAGACTGTCTTTTTTTTTTCTTCAGTATCGGCAATGCAGAGACAATTTGTTGCGAAACACTGCCACTGCTGGTCATTCAGTATAATCTGCAGATGGAAAAGTCCACTGTTAGCACATTTACTAAAAGCAATACCAAAAAATCATGCTTTTTATAAAGGGTAAACAGATCAATACTATGGAGTTTGTATTATTGTGAAAATCAGCAGCTCATTAGAAAATCAAATCTCGATTTGTGTTTTTAACCTACCATACTACTCTGAGTCTCATGCCTCTTTTGCCAACACGCTCTAAACAACTGTAGAAGGTACATTAGGACACAGAGATCTTTTTGCAAGCCAAGTGGCAGCGTACCACTCTCACTTTATTTGTTTTAGGATATGGTACACCGGTAGCAATTAAGCCAGCTGATAAGTTGAGAGGTAGGGTTATGCTACAGTTAATGGGAATAATAAAAGCTATGAATAGCATGTTCATAATCATCATTTGAGCCAATTCCTAGCAGTTCAGCAATAGTGAAGTTGACTCTAATGCTCAAACTCACGCTCGTTCAAATTTAGAGGTCTTATAAAGTGCCCTCATTTTGTACATTTTACCATCATAGCTGTCACTTGGGCGTCCGGTCTACCCTGCTACTCATTTCATTAGCAAGATAAATGTATCTTACTGCTTGCTAGGCAACAACAGAGTGGCCCTCACGTCTGATAACATCTTGCATTTAGCTTTATGATGTCAGCTTGCTAGGCAACAGATTGGCCCTCATGTCAGACAACATCTTGCTTTTACTTTATGATGTCAGATCATCACTGGTCCAATTGTCCTTGTGGAAGCGGACCACACAGGAGGATGAGATATCAGAAGTTATGCAGTAGGTTGCTATCTCTATTCATGACTGCAAGGCAAGTCGGAGGCGGAATGGCAAATACTCTGAACCACTCAAAGCACTGTGGCCTTTTTGAAAGTGGGATGCAGATACAAAAACAGAGATTATCCTTACCAACAATCCTTCTTGAGTATCAGAGTCCAACATACAGAGTGCAGCGGAAGACGTTAAATGTGCTTCATTCCGTGTGAACGCAACTCTATAGTTCTACAGTGAGATAGTGCATTTCAGCCTCAAAGGAAGCAATGTCCTCAAACGGAACATTGGTGGCACTAGGATCTAAAGCAGGCTTAAGAAGCCTTGGATGCAGTCAGTCTTTTATTAACTATCATGACCGACACAATGTGATCCATAATACTTCCATCTTGGCAGAAATTACATTCAAGCACAGGCCCCCACTAGAAGGTAGTTATGACATTCAGGTGCTGAAAACGCCTTTTTAATGCCTAAAGGAATGATTGTGAGCTTTACTTACCATACATATTGGCCAAATGATGCCATATGCCGGAAGACTGTCTTTTTTTTTTTTTCTTCAGTATCGGCAATGCAGAGACAATTTGTTGCGAAACACTGCCACTGCTGGTCATTCAGTATAATCTGCAGATGGAAAAGTCCACTGTTAGCACATTTACTACAAGCAATACAAAAAATCATGCTTTTTATAAAGGGTAAACAGATCAATACTATGGAGTTTGTATTATTGTGAAAATCAGCAGCTCATTAGAAAATCAAATCTCGATTTGTGTTTTTAACCTACCATACTACTCTGAATCTCATGCCTCTTTTGCCAACACGCTCTAAACAACTGTAGAAGGTACATTAGAACATAGATAGAGATCTTTTTGCCAGCCAAGTGGCAGTGTACCCCTCTCACTTTATTTGTTTTAGGATATGGTACACCAGTAGCAATTAAGCCAGCTGATAAGTTGAGAGGTAGGGTTATGCTACAGTTAATGGGAATAATAAAAGCTATGAATAGCACGTTCATAATCATGATTTGAGCCAATTCCTAGCAGTTCAGCAATAGTGAAGTTGACTCTAATGCTCAAACTCACGCTCGTTCAAATTTAGAGGTCTTATAAAGTGCCCTCATTTTGTACATTTTACCATCATAGCTGTCACTTGGGCGTCCGGTCTACCCTGCTACTCATTTCATTAGCAAGATAAATGTATCTTACTGCTTGCTAGGCAACAACAGAGTGGCCCTCACGTCTGACAACATCTTGCATTTAGCTTTATGATGTCAGCTTGCTAGGCAACAGATTGGCCCTCATGTCAGACAACATCTTGCTTTTGCTTTATGATGTCAGATCATCACTGGTCCAATTGTCCTTGTGGAAGCGGACCACACAGGAGGATGAGATATCAGAAGTTATGCAGTAGGTTGCTATCTCTATTCATGACTGCAAGGCAAGTCGGAGGCGGAATGGCAAATACTCTGAACCACTCAAAGCACTGTGGCCTTTTTGAAAGTTTGATGCAGATACAAAAACAGAGATTATCCTTACCAACAATCCTTCTTGAGTATCAGAGTCCAACATACAGAGTGCAGCGGAAGACGTTAAATGTGCTTCATTCCGTGTGAACGCAACTCTATAGTTCTACAGTGAGATAGTGCATTTGAGCCTCAAAGGAAGCAATATCCCCAAACGGAACATTGGTGGCACCAGGATCTAAAGCAGGCTTAAGAAGCCTTGGATGCAGTCAGTCTTTTATTAACTATCATGACCGACACAATGTGATCCATAATACTTCCATCTTGGCAGAAATTTCATTCAAGCACAGGCCCCCACTAGAAGGTAGTTATGACATTCAGGTGCTGAAAACGCCTTTTTAATGCCGAAAGGAATGATTGTGAGCTTTACTTACCATACATATTGGTCAAATGATGCCCTATGCCGGAAGACTGTCTTTTTTTTTTCTTCAGTATCGGCAATGCAGAGACAATTTGTTGCGAAACACTGCCACTGCTGGTCATTCAGTATAATCTGCAGATGGAAAAGTCCACTGTTAGCACATTTACTAAAAGCAATACAAAAAAATCATGCTTTTTATAAAGGGTAAACAGATCAATACTATGGAGTTTGTATTATTGTGAAAATCAGCAGCTCATTAGAAAATCAAATCTCGATTTGTGTTTTTAACCTACCATACTACTCTGAGTCTCATGCCTCTTTTGCCAACACGCTCTAAACAACTGTAGAAGGTACATTAGGACACAGAGATCTTTTTGCAAGCCAAGTGGCAGCGTACCACTCTCACTTTATTTGTTTTAGGATATGGTACACCGGTAGCAATTAAGCCAGCTGATAAGTTGAGAGGTAGGGTTATGCTACAGTTAATGGGAATAATAAAAGCTATGAATAGCATGTTCATAATCATCATTTGAGCCAATTCCTAGCAGTTCAGCAATAGTGAAGTTGACTCTAATGCTCAAACTCACGCTCGTTCAAATTTAGAGGTCTTATAAAGTGCCCTCATTTTGTACATTTTACCATCATAGCTGTCACTTGGGCGTCCGGTCTACCCTGCTACTCATTTCATTAGCAAGATAAATGTATCTTACTGCTTGCTAGGCAACAACAGAGTGGCCCTCACGTCTGACAACATCTTGCATTTAGCTTTATGATGTCAGCTTGCTAGGCAACAGATTGGCCCTCATGTCAGACAACATCTTGCTTTTGCTTTATGATGTCAGATCATCACTGGTCCAATTTTCCTTGTGGAAGCGGACCACACAGGAGGATGAGATATCAGAAGTTATGCAGTAGGTTGCTATCTCTATTCATGACTGCAAGGCAAGTCGGAGGCGGAATGGCAAATACTCTGAACCACTCAAAGCACTGTGGCCTTTTTGAAAGTTTGATGCAGATACAAAAACAGAGATTATCCTTACCAACAATCCTTCTTGAGTATCAGAGTCCAACATACAGAGTGCAGCGGAAGACGTTAAATGTGCTTCATTCCGTGTGAACGCAACTCTATAGTTCTACAGTGAGATAGTGCATTTCAGCCTCAAAGGAAGCAATATCCCCAAACGGAACATTGGTGGCACTAGGATCTAAAGCAGGCTTAAGAAGCCTTGGATGCAGTCAGTCTTTTATTAACTATCATGACCGACACAATGTGATCCATAATACTTCCATCTTGGCAGAAATTACATTCAAGCACAGGCCCCCACTAGAAGGTAGTTATGACATTCAGGTGCTGAAAACGCCTTTTTAATGCCTAAAGGAATGATTGTGAGCTTTACTTACCATACATATTGGCCAAATGATGCCCTATGCCGGAAGACTGTCTTTTTTTTTTTTTCTTCAGTATCGGCAATGCAGAGACAATTTGTTGCGAAACACTGCCACTGCTGGTCATTCAGTATAATCTGCAGATGGAAAAGTCCACTGTTAGCACATTTACTAAAAGCAATACCAAAAAATCATGCTTTTTATAAAGGGTAAACAGATCAATACTATGGAGTTTGTATTATTGTGAAAATCAGCAGCTCATTAGAAAATCAAATCTCGATTTGTGTTTTTAACCTACCATACTACTCTGAGTCTCATGCCTCTTTTGCCAACACGCTCTAAACAACTGTAGAAGGTACATTAGGACACAGAGATCTTTTTGCAAGCCAAGTGGCAGCGTACCACTCTCACTTTATTTGTTTTAGGATATGGTACACCGGTAGCAATTAAGCCAGCTGATAAGTTGAGAGGTAGGGTTATGCTACAGTTAATGGGAATAATAAAAGCTATGAATAGCATGTTCATAATCATCATTTGAGCCAATTCCTAGCAGTTCAGCAATAGTGAAGTTGACTCTAATGCTCAAACTCACGCTCGTTCAAATTTAGAGGTCTTATAAAGTGCCCTCATTTTGTACATTTTACCATCATAGCTGTCACTTGGGCGTCCGGTCTACCCTGCTACTCATTTCATTAGCAAGATAAATGTATCTTACTGCTTGCTAGGCAACAACAGAGTGGCCCTCACGTCTGATAACATCTTGCATTTAGCTTTATGATGTCAGCTTGCTAGGCAACAGATTGGCCCTCATGTCAGACAACATCTTGCTTTTACTTTATGATGTCAGATCATCACTGGTCCAATTGTCCTTGTGGAAGCGGACCACACAGGAGGATGAGATATCAGAAGTTATGCAGTAGGTTGCTATCTCTATTCATGACTGCAAGGCAAGTCGGAGGCGGAATGGCAAATACTCTGAACCACTCAAAGCACTGTGGCCTTTTTGAAAGTGGGATGCAGATACAAAAACAGAGATTATCCTTACCAACAATCCTTCTTGAGTATCAGAGTCCAACATACAGAGTGCAGCGGAAGACGTTAAATGTGCTTCATTCCGTGTGAACGCAACTCTATAGTTCTACAGTGAGATAGTGCATTTCAGCCTCAAAGGAAGCAATGTCCTCAAACGGAACATTGGTGGCACTAGGATCTAAAGCAGGCTTAAGAAGCCTTGGATGCAGTCAGTCTTTTATTAACTATCATGACCGACACAATGTGATCCATAATACTTCCATCTTGGCAGAAATTACATTCAAGCACAGGCCCCCACTAGAAGGTAGTTATGACATTCAGGTGCTGAAAACGCCTTTTTAATGCCTAAAGGAATGATTGTGAGCTTTACTTACCATACATATTGGCCAAATGATGCCATATGCCGGAAGACTGTCTTTTTTTTTTTTTCTTCAGTATCGGCAATGCAGAGACAATTTGTTGCGAAACACTGCCACTGCTGGTCATTCAGTATAATCTGCAGATGGAAAAGTCCACTGTTAGCACATTTACTACAAGCAATACAAAAAATCATGCTTTTTATAAAGGGTAAACAGATCAATACTATGGAGTTTGTATTATTGTGAAAATCAGCAGCTCATTAGAAAATCAAATCTCGATTTGTGTTTTTAACCTACCATACTACTCTGAATCTCATGCCTCTTTTGCCAACACGCTCTAAACAACTGTAGAAGGTACATTAGAACATAGATAGAGATCTTTTTGCCAGCCAAGTGGCAGTGTACCCCTCTCACTTTATTTGTTTTAGGATATGGTACACCAGTAGCAATTAAGCCAGCTGATAAGTTGAGAGGTAGGGTTATGCTACAGTTAATGGGAATAATAAAAGCTATGAATAGCACGTTCATAATCATGATTTGAGCCAATTCCTAGCAGTTCAGCAATAGTGAAGTTGACTCTAATGCTCAAACTCACGCTCGTTCAAATTTAGAGGTCTTATAAAGTGCCCTCATTTTGTACATTTTACCATCATAGCTGTCACTTGGGCGTCCGGTCTACCCTGCTACTCATTTCATTAGCAAGATAAATGTATCTTACTGCTTGCTAGGCAACAACAGAGTGGCCCTCACGTCTGACAACATCTTGCATTTAGCTTTATGATGTCAGCTTGCTAGGCAACAGATTGGCCCTCATGTCAGACAACATCTTGCTTTTGCTTTATGATGTCAGATCATCACTGGTCCAATTGTCCTTGTGGAAGCGGACCACACAGGAGGATGAGATATCAGAAGTTATGCAGTAGGTTGCTATCTCTATTCATGACTGCAAGGCAAGTCGGAGGCGGAATGGCAAATACTCTGAACCACTCAAAGCACTGTGGCCTTTTTGAAAGTTTGATGCAGATACAAAAACAGAGATTATCCTTACCAACAATCCTTCTTGAGTATCAGAGTCCAACATACAGAGTGCAGCGGAAGACGTTAAATGTGCTTCATTCCGTGTGAACGCAACTCTATAGTTCTACAGTGAGATAGTGCATTTGAGCCTCAAAGGAAGCAATATCCCCAAACGGAACATTGGTGGCACCAGGATCTAAAGCAGGCTTAAGAAGCCTTGGATGCAGTCAGTCTTTTATTAACTATCATGACCGACACAATGTGATCCATAATACTTCCATCTTGGCAGAAATTTCATTCAAGCACAGGCCCCCACTAGAAGGTAGTTATGACATTCAGGTGCTGAAAACGCCTTTTTAATGCCGAAAGGAATGATTGTGAGCTTTACTTACCATACATATTGGTCAAATGATGCCCTATGCCGGAAGACTGTCTTTTTTTTTTCTTCAGTATCGGCAATGCAGAGACAATTTGTTGCGAAACACTGCCACTGCTGGTCATTCAGTATAATCTGCAGATGGAAAAGTCCACTGTTAGCACATTTACTAAAAGCAATACAAAAAAATCATGCTTTTTATAAAGGGTAAACAGATCAATACTATGGAGTTTGTATTATTGTGAAAATCAGCAGCTCATTAGAAAATCAAATCTCGATTTGTGTTTTTAACCTACCATACTACTCTGAATCTCATGCCTCTTTTGCCAACACGCTCTAAACAACTGTAGAAGGTACATTAGAACATAGATAGAGATCTTTTTGCCAGCCAAGTGGCAGTGTACCCCTCTCACTTTATTTGTTTTAGGATATGGTACACCAGTAGCAATTAAGCCAGCTGATAAGTTGAGAGGTAGGGTTATGCTACAGTTAATGGGAATAATAAAAGCTATGAATAGCACGTTCATAATCATGATTTGAGCCAATTCCTAGCAGTTCAGCAATAGTGAAGTTGACTCTAATGCTCAAACTCACGCTCGTTCAAATTTAGAGGTCTTATAAAGTGCCCTCATTTTGTACATTTTACCATCATAGCTGTCACTTGGGCGTCCGGTCTACCCTGCTACTCATTTCATTAGCAAGATAAATGTATCTTACTGCTTGCTAGGCAACAACAGAGTGGCCCTCACGTCTGACAACATCTTGCATTTAGCTTTATGATGTCAGCTTGCTAGGCAACAGATTGGCCCTCATGTCAGACAACATCTTGCTTTTGCTTTATGATGTCAGATCATCACTGGTCCAATTGTCCTTGTGGAAGCGGACCACACAGGAGGATGAGATATCAGAAGTTATGCAGTAGGTTGCTATCTCTATTCATGACTGCAAGGCAAGTCGGAGGCGGAATGGCAAATACTCTGAACCACTCAAAGCACTGTGGCCTTTTTGAAAGTTTGATGCAGATACAAAAACAGAGATTATCCTTACCAACAATCCTTCTTGAGTATCAGAGTCCAACATACAGAGTGCAGCGGAAGACGTTAAATGTGCTTCATTCCGTGTGAACGCAACTCTATAGTTCTACAGTGAGATAGTGCATTTGAGCCTCAAAGGAAGCAATATCCCCAAACGGAACATTGGTGGCACCAGGATCTAAAGCAGGCTTAAGAAGCCTTGGATGCAGTCAGTCTTTTATTAACTATCATGACCGACACAATGTGATCCATAATACTTCCATCTTGGCAGAAATTTCATTCAAGCACAGGCCCCCACTAGAAGGTAGTTATGACATTCAGGTGCTGAAAACGCCTTTTTAATGCCGAAAGGAATGATTGTGAGCTTTACTTACCATACATATTGGTCAAATGATGCCCTATGCCGGAAGACTGTCTTTTTTTTTTCTTCAGTATCGGCAATGCAGAGACAATTTGTTGCGAAACACTGCCACTGCTGGTCATTCAGTATAATCTGCAGATGGAAAAGTCCACTGTTAGCACATTTACTAAAAGCAATACAAAAAAATCATGCTTTTTATAAAGGGTAAACAGATCAATACTATGGAGTTTGTATTATTGTGAAAATCAGCAGCTCATTAGAAAATCAAATCTCGATTTGTGTTTTTAACCTACCATACTACTCTGAGTCTCATGCCTCTTTTGCCAACACGCTCTAAACAACTGTAGAAGGTACATTAGGACACAGAGATCTTTTTGCAAGCCAAGTGGCAGCGTACCACTCTCACTTTATTTGTTTTAGGATATGGTACACCGGTAGCAATTAAGCCAGCTGATAAGTTGAGAGGTAGGGTTATGCTACAGTTAATGGGAATAATAAAAGCTATGAATAGCATGTTCATAATCATCATTTGAGCCAATTCCTAGCAGTTCAGCAATAGTGAAGTTGACTCTAATGCTCAAACTCACGCTCGTTCAAATTTAGAGGTCTTATAAAGTGCCCTCATTTTGTACATTTTACCATCATAGCTGTCACTTGGGCGTCCGGTCTACCCTGCTACTCATTTCATTAGCAAGATAAATGTATCTTACTGCTTGCTAGGCAACAACAGAGTGGCCCTCACGTCTGACAACATCTTGCATTTAGCTTTATGATGTCAGCTTGCTAGGCAACAGATTGGCCCTCATGTCAGACAACATCTTGCTTTTGCTTTATGATGTCAGATCATCACTGGTCCAATTTTCCTTGTGGAAGCGGACCACACAGGAGGATGAGATATCAGAAGTTATGCAGTAGGTTGCTATCTCTATTCATGACTGCAAGGCAAGTCGGAGGCGGAATGGCAAATACTCTGAACCACTCAAAGCACTGTGGCCTTTTTGAAAGTTTGATGCAGATACAAAAACAGAGATTATCCTTACCAACAATCCTTCTTGAGTATCAGAGTCCAACATACAGAGTGCAGCGGAAGACGTTAAATGTGCTTCATTCCGTGTGAACGCAACTCTATAGTTCTACAGTGAGATAGTGCATTTCAGCCTCAAAGGAAGCAATATCCCCAAACGGAACATTGGTGGCACTAGGATCTAAAGCAGGCTTAAGAAGCCTTGGATGCAGTCAGTCTTTTATTAACTATCATGACCGACACAATGTGATCCATAATACTTCCATCTTGGCAGAAATTACATTCAAGCACAGGCCCCCACTAGAAGGTAGTTATGACATTCAGGTGCTGAAAACGCCTTTTTAATGCCTAAAGGAATGATTGTGAGCTTTACTTACCATACATATTGGCCAAATGATGCCCTATGCCGGAAGACTGTCTTTTTTTTTTTTTTCTTCAGTATCGGCAATGCAGAGACAATTTGTTGCGAAACACTGCCACTGCTGGTCATTCAGTATAATCTGCAGATGGAAAAGTCCACTGTTAGCACATTTACTAAAAGCAATACAAAAAAATCATGCTTTTTATAAAGGGTAAACAGATCAATACTATGGAGTTTGTATTATTGTGAAAATCAGCAGCTCATTAGAAAATCAAATCTCGATTTGTGTTTTTAACCTACCATACTACTCTGAGTCTCATGCCTCTTTTGCCAACACGCTCTAAACAACTGTAGAAGGTACATTAGGACACAGAGATCTTTTTGCAAGCCAAGTGGCAGCGTACCACTCTCACTTTATTTGTTTTAGGATATGGTACACCGGTAGCAATTAAGCCAGCTGATAAGTTGAGAGGTAGGGTTATGCTACAGTTAATGGGAATAATAAAAGCTATGAATAGCATGTTCATAATCATCATTTGAGCCAATTCCTAGCAGTTCAGCAATAGTGAAGTTGACTCTAATGCTCAAACTCACGCTCGTTCAAATTTAGAGGTCTTATAAAGTGCCCTCATTTTGTACATTTTACCATCATAGCTGTCACTTGGGCGTCCGGTCTACCCTGCTACTCATTTCATTAGCAAGATAAATGTATCTTACTGCTTGCTAGGCAACAACAGAGTGGCCCTCACGTCTGATAACATCTTGCATTTAGCTTTATGATGTCAGCTTGCTAGGCAACAGATTGGCCCTCATGTCAGACAACATCTTGCTTTTACTTTATGATGTCAGATCATCACTGGTCCAATTGTCCTTGTGGAAGCGGACCACACAGGAGGATGAGATATCAGAAGTTATGCAGTAGGTTGCTATCTCTATTCATGACTGCAAGGCAAGTCGGAGGCGGAATGGCAAATACTCTGAACCACTCAAAGCACTGTGGCCTTTTTGAAAGTGGGATGCAGATACAAAAACAGAGATTATCCTTACCAACAATCCTTCTTGAGTATCAGAGTCCAACATACAGAGTGCAGCGGAAGACGTTAAATGTGCTTCATTCCGTGTGAACGCAACTCTATAGTTCTACAGTGAGATAGTGCATTTCAGCCTCAAAGGAAGCAATGTCCTCAAACGGAACATTGGTGGCACTAGGATCTAAAGCAGGCTTAAGAAGCCTTGGATGCAGTCAGTCTTTTATTAACTATCATGACCGACACAATGTGATCCATAATACTTCCATCTTGGCAGAAATTACATTCAAGCACAGGCCCCCACTAGAAGGTAGTTATGACATTCAGGTGCTGAAAACGCCTTTTTAATGCCTAAAGGAATGATTGTGAGCTTTACTTACCATACATATTGGCCAAATGATGCCCTATGCCGGAAGACTGTCTTTTTTTTTTTTTCTTCAGTATCGGCAATGCAGAGACAATTTGTTGCGAAACACTGCCACTGCTGGTCATTCAGTATAATCTGCAGATGGAAAAGTCCACTGTTAGCACATTTACTACAAGCAATACAAAAAATCATGCTTTTTATAAAGGGTAAACAGATCAATACTATGGAGTTTGTATTATTGTGAAAATCAGCAGCTCATTAGAAAATCAAATCTCGATTTGTGTTTTTAACCTACCATACTACTCTGAATCTCATGCCTCTTTTGCCAACACGCTCTAAACAACTGTAGAAGGTACATTAGGACATAGATAGAGATCTTTTTGCCAGCCAAGTGGCAGTGTACCCCTCTCACTTTATTTGTTTTAGGATATGGTACACCAGTAGCAATTAAGCCAGCTGATAAGTTGAGAGGTAGGGTTATGCTACAGTTAATGGGAATAATAAAAGCTATGAATAGCATGTTCATAATCATCATTTGAGCCAATTCCTAGCAGTTCAGCAATAGTGAAGTTGACTCTAATGCTCAAACTCACGCTCGTTCAAATTTAGAGGTCTTATAAAGTGCCCTAATTTTGTACATTTTACCATCATAGCTGTCACTTGGGCGTCCGGTCTACCCTGCTACTCATTTCATTAGCAAGATAAATGTATCTTACTGCTTGCTAGGCAACAACAGAGTGGCCCTCACGTCAGACAACATCTTGTATTTAGCTTTATGATGTCAGCTTGCTAGGCAACAGATTGGCCCTCATGTCAGACAACATCTTGCTTTTGCTTTATGATGTCAGATCATCACTGGTACAATTGTCCTTGTGGAAGCGGACCACACAGGAGGATGAGATATCAGAAGTTATGCAGTAGGTTGCTATCTCTATTCATGACTGCAAGGCAAGTCGGAGGCGGAATGGCAAATACTCTGAACCACTCAAAGCACTGTGGCCTTTTTGAAAGTTTGATGCAGATACAAAAACAGAGATTATCCTTACCAACAATCCTTCTTGAGTATCAGAGTCCAACATACAGAGTGCAGCGGAAGACGTTAAATGTGCTTCATTCCGTGTGAACGCAACTCTATAGTTCTACAGTGAGATAGTGCATTTCAGCCTCAAAGGAAGCAATATCCCCAAACGGAACATTGGTGGCACCAGGATCTAAAGCAGGCTTAAGAAGCCTTGGATGCAGTCAGTCTTTTATTAACTATCATGACCGACACAATGTGATCCATAATACTTCCATCTTGGCAGAAATTTCATTCAAGCACAGGCCCCCACTAGAAGGTAGTTATGACATTCAGGTGCTGAAAACGCCTTTTTAATGCCTAAAGGAATGATTGTGAGCTTTACTTACCATACATATTGGTCAAATGATGCCCCATCCCGGAAGACTGTCTTTTTTTTTTTTCTTCAGTATCGGCAATGCAGAGACAATTTGTTGCGAAACACTGCCACTGCTGGTCATTCAGTATAATCTGCAGATGGAAAAGTCCACTGTTAGCACATTTACTAAAAGCAATACCAAAAAATCATGCTTTTTATAAAGGGTAAACAGATCAATAACATGGAGTTTGTATTATTGTGAAAATCAGCAGCTCATTAGAAAATCAAATCTCGATTTGTGTTTTTAACCTACCATACTACTCTGAGTCTCATGCCTCTTTTGCCAACACGCTCTAAACAACTGTAGAAGGTACATTAGGACATAGATAGAGATCTTTTTGCCAGCCAAGTGGCAGCGTACCCCTCTCACTTTATTTGTTTTAGGATATGGTACACCAGTAGCAATTAAGCCAGCTGATAAGTTGAGAGGTAGGGTTATGCTACAGTTAATGGGAATAATAAAAGCTATGAATAGCATGTTCATAATCATCATTTGAGCCAATTCCTAGCAGTTCAGCAATAGTGAAGTTGACTCTAATGCTCAAACTCACGCTCGTTCAAATTTAGAGGTCTTATAAAGTGCCCTAATTTTGTACATTTTACCATCATAGCTGTCACTTGGGCGTCCGGTCTACCCTGCTACTCATTTCATTAGCAAGATAAATGTATCTTACTGCTTGCTAGGCAACAACAGAGTGGCCCTCACGTCAGACAACATCTTGTATTTAGCTTTATGATGTCAGCTTGCTAGGCAACAGATTGGCCCTCATGTCAGACAACATCTTGCTTTTGCTTTATGATGTCAGATCATCACTGGTCCAATTGTCCTTGTGGAAGCGGACCACACAGGAGGATGAGATATCAGAAGTTATGCAGTAGGTTGCTATCTCTATTCATGACTGCAAGGCAAGTCGGAGGCGGAATGGCAAATACTCTGAACCACTCAAAGCACTGTGGCCTTTTTGAAAGTGGGATGCAGATACAAAAACAGAGATTATCCTTACCAACAATCCTTCTTGAGTATCAGAGTCCAACATACAGAGTGCAGCGGAAGACGTTAAATGTGCTTCATTCCGTGTGAACGCAACTCTATAGTTCTACAGTGAGATAGTGCATTTGAGCCTCAAAGGAAGCAATATCCCCAAACGGAACATTGGTGGCACCAGGATCTAAAGCAGGCTTAAGAAGCCTTGGATGCAGTCAGTCTTTTATTAACTATCATGACTGACACAATGTGATCCATAATACTTCCATTTTTGCAGAAATTACATTCAAGCACAGGCCCCCACTAGAAGGTAGTGATGACATTCAGGTGCTGAAAATGCCTTTTTAATGCCGAAAGGAATGATTGTGAGCTTTACTTACCATACATATTGGTCAAATGATGCCCTATGCCGGAAGACTGTCTTTTTTTTTTCTTCAGTATCGGCAATGCAGAGACAATTTGTTGCGAAACACTGCCACTGCTGGTCATTCAGTATAATCTGCAGATGGAAAAGTCCACTGTTAGCACATTTACTAAAAGCAATACCAAAAAATCATGCTTTTTATAAAGGGTAAACAGATCAATACTATGGAGTTTGTATTATTGTGAAAATCAGCAGCTCATTAGAAAATCAAATCTCGATTTGTGTTTTTAACCTACCATACTACTCTGAGTCTCATGCCTCTTTTGCCAACACGCTCTAAACAACTGTAGAAGGTACATTAGGACACAGAGATCTTTTTGCAAGCCAAGTGGCAGCGTACCACTCTCACTTTATTTGTTTTAGGATATGGTACACCGGTAGCAATTAAGCCAGCTGATAAGTTGAGAGGTAGGGTTATGCTACAGTTAATGGGAATAATAAAAGCTATGAATAGCATGTTCATAATCATCATTTGAGCCAATTCCTAGCAGTTCAGCAATAGTGAAGTTGACTCTAATGCTCAAACTCACGCTCGTTCAAATTTAGAGGTCTTATAAAGTGCCCTCATTTTGTACATTTTACCATCATAGCTGTCACTTGGGCGTCCGGTCTACCCTGCTACTCATTTCATTAGCAAGATAAATGTATCTTACTGCTTGCTAGGCAACAACAGAGTGGCCCTCACGTCTGATAACATCTTGCATTTAGCTTTATGATGTCAGCTTGCTAGGCAACAGATTGGCCCTCATGTCAGACAACATCTTGCTTTTACTTTATGATGTCAGATCATCACTGGTCCAATTGTCCTTGTGGAAGCGGACCACACAGGAGGATGAGATATCAGAAGTTATGCAGTAGGTTGCTATCTCTATTCATGACTGCAAGGCAAGTCGGAGGCGGAATGGCAAATACTCTGAACCACTCAAAGCACTGTGGCCTTTTTGAAAGTGGGATGCAGATACAAAAACAGAGATTATCCTTACCAACAATCCTTCTTGAGTATCAGAGTCCAACATACAGAGTGCAGCGGAAGACGTTAAATGTGCTTCATTCCGTGTGAACGCAACTCTATAGTTCTACAGTGAGATAGTGCATTTCAGCCTCAAAGGAAGCAATGTCCTCAAACGGAACATTGGTGGCACTAGGATCTAAAGCAGGCTTAAGAAGCCTTGGATGCAGTCAGTCTTTTATTAACTATCATGACCGACACAATGTGATCCATAATACTTCCATCTTGGCAGAAATTACATTCAAGCACAGGCCCCCACTAGAAGGTAGTTATGACATTCAGGTGCTGAAAACGCCTTTTTAATGCCTAAAGGAATGATTGTGAGCTTTACTTACCATACATATTGGCCAAATGATGCCATATGCCGGAAGACTGTCTTTTTTTTTTTTTCTTCAGTATCGGCAATGCAGAGACAATTTGTTGCGAAACACTGCCACTGCTGGTCATTCAGTATAATCTGCAGATGGAAAAGTCCACTGTTAGCACATTTACTACAAGCAATACAAAAAATCATGCTTTTTATAAAGGGTAAACAGATCAATACTATGGAGTTTGTATTATTGTGAAAATCAGCAGCTCATTAGAAAATCAAATCTCGATTTGTGTTTTTAACCTACCATACTACTCTGAATCTCATGCCTCTTTTGCCAACACGCTCTAAACAACTGTAGAAGGTACATTAGAACATAGATAGAGATCTTTTTGCCAGCCAAGTGGCAGTGTACCCCTCTCACTTTATTTGTTTTAGGATATGGTACACCAGTAGCAATTAAGCCAGCTGATAAGTTGAGAGGTAGGGTTATGCTACAGTTAATGGGAATAATAAAAGCTATGAATAGCACGTTCATAATCATGATTTGAGCCAATTCCTAGCAGTTCAGCAATAGTGAAGTTGACTCT
This sequence comes from Lissotriton vulgaris, assembly GCF_964263255.1. Taxonomy (NCBI): domain Eukaryota; kingdom Metazoa; phylum Chordata; class Amphibia; order Caudata; family Salamandridae; genus Lissotriton; species Lissotriton vulgaris. The sequence continues at coordinate 237,798,574 of NC_141700.1, read as the reverse complement.
AATGCTCAAACTCACGCTCGTTCAAATTTAGAGGTCTTATAAAGTGCCCTCATTTTGTACATTTTACCATCATAGCTGTCACTTGGGCGTCCGGTCTACCCTGCTACTCATTTCATTAGCAAGATAAATGTATCTTACTGCTTGCTAGGCAACAACAGAGTGGCCCTCACGTCTGACAACATCTTGCATTTAGCTTTATGATGTCAGCTTGCTAGGCAACAGATTGGCCCTCATGTCAGACAACATCTTGCTTTTGCTTTATGATGTCAGATCATCACTGGTCCAATTGTCCTTGTGGAAGCGGACCACACAGGAGGATGAGATATCAGAAGTTATGCAGTAGGTTGCTATCTCTATTCATGACTGCAAGGCAAGTCGGAGGCGGAATGGCAAATACTCTGAACCACTCAAAGCACTGTGGCCTTTTTGAAAGTTTGATGCAGATACAAAAACAGAGATTATCCTTACCAACAATCCTTCTTGAGTATCAGAGTCCAACATACAGAGTGCAGCGGAAGACGTTAAATGTGCTTCATTCCGTGTGAACGCAACTCTATAGTTCTACAGTGAGATAGTGCATTTGAGCCTCAAAGGAAGCAATATCCCCAAACGGAACATTGGTGGCACCAGGATCTAAAGCAGGCTTAAGAAGCCTTGGATGCAGTCAGTCTTTTATTAACTATCATGACCGACACAATGTGATCCATAATACTTCCATCTTGGCAGAAATTTCATTCAAGCACAGGCCCCCACTAGAAGGTAGTTATGACATTCAGGTGCTGAAAACGCCTTTTTAATGCCGAAAGGAATGATTGTGAGCTTTACTTACCATACATATTGGTCAAATGATGCCCTATGCCGGAAGACTGTCTTTTTTTTTTCTTCAGTATCGGCAATGCAGAGACAATTTGTTGCGAAACACTGCCACTGCTGGTCATTCAGTATAATCTGCAGATGGAAAAGTCCACTGTTAGCACATTTACTAAAAGCAATACAAAAAAATCATGCTTTTTATAAAGGGTAAACAGATCAATACTATGGAGTTTGTATTATTGTGAAAATCAGCAGCTCATTAGAAAATCAAATCTCGATTTGTGTTTTTAACCTACCATACTACTCTGAGTCTCATGCCTCTTTTGCCAACACGCTCTAAACAACTGTAGAAGGTACATTAGGACACAGAGATCTTTTTGCAAGCCAAGTGGCAGCGTACCACTCTCACTTTATTTGTTTTAGGATATGGTACACCGGTAGCAATTAAGCCAGCTGATAAGTTGAGAGGTAGGGTTATGCTACAGTTAATGGGAATAATAAAAGCTATGAATAGCATGTTCATAATCATCATTTGAGCCAATTCCTAGCAGTTCAGCAATAGTGAAGTTGACTCTAATGCTCAAACTCACGCTCGTTCAAATTTAGAGGTCTTATAAAGTGCCCTCATTTTGTACATTTTACCATCATAGCTGTCACTTGGGCGTCCGGTCTACCCTGCTACTCATTTCATTAGCAAGATAAATGTATCTTACTGCTTGCTAGGCAACAACAGAGTGGCCCTCACGTCTGACAACATCTTGCATTTAGCTTTATGATGTCAGCTTGCTAGGCAACAGATTGGCCCTCATGTCAGACAACATCTTGCTTTTGCTTTATGATGTCAGATCATCACTGGTCCAATTTTCCTTGTGGAAGCGGACCACACAGGAGGATGAGATATCAGAAGTTATGCAGTAGGTTGCTATCTCTATTCATGACTGCAAGGCAAGTCGGAGGCGGAATGGCAAATACTCTGAACCACTCAAAGCACTGTGGCCTTTTTGAAAGTTTGATGCAGATACAAAAACAGAGATTATCCTTACCAACAATCCTTCTTGAGTATCAGAGTCCAACATACAGAGTGCAGCGGAAGACGTTAAATGTGCTTCATTCCGTGTGAACGCAACTCTATAGTTCTACAGTGAGATAGTGCATTTCAGCCTCAAAGGAAGCAATATCCCCAAACGGAACATTGGTGGCACTAGGATCTAAAGCAGGCTTAAGAAGCCTTGGATGCAGTCAGTCTTTTATTAACTATCATGACCGACACAATGTGATCCATAATACTTCCATCTTGGCAGAAATTACATTCAAGCACAGGCCCCCACTAGAAGGTAGTTATGACATTCAGGTGCTGAAAACGCCTTTTTAATGCCTAAAGGAATGATTGTGAGCTTTACTTACCATACATATTGGCCAAATGATGCCCTATGCCGGAAGACTGTCTTTTTTTTTTTTTCTTCAGTATCGGCAATGCAGAGACAATTTGTTGCGAAACACTGCCACTGCTGGTCATTCAGTATAATCTGCAGATGGAAAAGTCCACTGTTAGCACATTTACTAAAAGCAATACCAAAAAATCATGCTTTTTATAAAGGGTAAACAGATCAATACTATGGAGTTTGTATTATTGTGAAAATCAGCAGCTCATTAGAAAATCAAATCTCGATTTGTGTTTTTAACCTACCATACTACTCTGAGTCTCATGCCTCTTTTGCCAACACGCTCTAAACAACTGTAGAAGGTACATTAGGACACAGAGATCTTTTTGCAAGCCAAGTGGCAGCGTACCACTCTCACTTTATTTGTTTTAGGATATGGTACACCGGTAGCAATTAAGCCAGCTGATAAGTTGAGAGGTAGGGTTATGCTACAGTTAATGGGAATAATAAAAGCTATGAATAGCATGTTCATAATCATCATTTGAGCCAATTCCTAGCAGTTCAGCAATAGTGAAGTTGACTCTAATGCTCAAACTCACGCTCGTTCAAATTTAGAGGTCTTATAAAGTGCCCTCATTTTGTACATTTTACCATCATAGCTGTCTCTTGGGCGTCCGGTCTACCCTGCTACTCATTTCATTAGCAAGATAAATGTATCTTACTGCTTGCTAGGCAACAACAGAGTGGCCCTCACGTCTGATAACATCTTGCATTTAGCTTTATGATGTCAGCTTGCTAGGCAACAGATTGGCCCTCATGTCAGACAACATCTTGCTTTTACTTTATGATGTCAGATCATCACTGGTCCAATTGTCCTTGTGGAAGCGGACCACACAGGAGGATGAGATATCAGAAGTTATGCAGTAGGTTGCTATCTCTATTCATGACTGCAAGGCAAGTCGGAGGCGGAATGGCAAATACTCTGAACCACTCAAAGCACTGTGGCCTTTTTGAAAGTGGGATGCAGATACAAAAACAGAGATTATCCTTACCAACAATCCTTCTTGAGTATCAGAGTCCAACATACAGAGTGCAGCGGAAGACGTTAAATGTGCTTCATTCCGTGTGAACGCAACTCTATAGTTCTACAGTGAGATAGTGCATTTCAGCCTCAAAGGAAGCAATGTCCTCAAACGGAACATTGGTGGCACTAGGATCTAAAGCAGGCTTAAGAAGCCTTGGATGCAGTCAGTCTTTTATTAACTATCATGACCGACACAATGTGATCCATAATACTTCCATCTTGGCAGAAATTACATTCAAGCACAGGCCCCCACTAGAAGGTAGTTATGACATTCAGGTGCTGAAAACGCCTTTTTAATGCCTAAAGGAATGATTGTGAGCTTTACTTACCATACATATTGGCCAAATGATGCCATATGCCGGAAGACTGTCTTTTTTTTTTTTTCTTCAGTATCGGCAATGCAGAGACAATTTGTTGCGAAACACTGCCACTGCTGGTCATTCAGTATAATCTGCAGATGGAAAAGTCCACTGTTAGCACATTTACTACAAGCAATACAAAAAATCATGCTTTTTATAAAGGGTAAACAGATCAATACTATGGAGTTTGTATTATTGTGAAAATCAGCAGCTCATTAGAAAATCAAATCTTGATTTGTGTTTTTAACCTACCATACTACTCTGAATCTCATGCCTCTTTTGCCAACACGCTCTAAACAACTGTAGAAGGTACATTAGAACATAGATAGAGATCTTTTTGCCAGCCAAGTGGCAGTGTACCCCTCTCACTTTATTTGTTTTAGGATATGGTACACCAGTAGCAATTAAGCCAGCTGATAAGTTGAGAGGTAGGGTTATGCTACAGTTAATGGGAATAATAAAAGCTATGAATAGCACGTTCATAATCATGATTTGAGCCAATTCCTAGCAGTTCAGCAATAGTGAAGTTGACTCTAATGCTCAAACTCACGCTCGTTCAAATTTAGAGGTCTTATAAAGTGCCCTCATTTTGTACATTTTACCATCATAGCTGTCACTTGGGCGTCCGGTCTACCCTGCTACTCATTTCATTAGCAAGATAAATGTATCTTACTGCTTGCTAGGCAACAACAGAGTGGCCCTCACGTCTGACAACATCTTGCATTTAGCTTTATGATGTCAGCTTGCTAGGCAACAGATTGGCCCTCATGTCAGACAACATCTTGCTTTTGCTTTATGATGTCAGATCATCACTGGTCCAATTGTCCTTGTGGAAGCGGACCACACAGGAGGATGAGATATCAGAAGTTATGCAGTAGGTTGCTATCTCTATTCATGACTGCAAGGCAAGTCGGAGGCGGAATGGCAAATACTCTGAACCACTCAAAGCACTGTGGCCTTTTTGAAAGTTTGATGCAGATACAAAAACAGAGATTATCCTTACCAACAATCCTTCTTGAGTATCAGAGTCCAACATACAGAGTGCAGCGGAAGACGTTAAATGTGCTTCATTCCGTGTGAACGCAACTCTATAGTTCTACAGTGAGATAGTGCATTTGAGCCTCAAAGGAAGCAATATCCCCAAACGGAACATTGGTGGCACCAGGATCTAAAGCAGGCTTAAGAAGCCTTGGATGCAGTCAGTCTTTTATTAACTATCATGACCGACACAATGTGATCCATAATACTTCCATCTTGGCAGAAATTTCATTCAAGCACAGGCCCCCACTAGAAGGTAGTTATGACATTCAGGTGCTGAAAACGCCTTTTTAATGCCGAAAGGAATGATTGTGAGCTTTACTTACCATACATATTGGTCAAATGATGCCCTATGCCGGAAGACTGTCTTTTTTTTTTCTTCAGTATCGGCAATGCAGAGACAATTTGTTGCGAAACACTGCCACTGCTGGTCATTCAGTATAATCTGCAGATGGAAAAGTCCACTGTTAGCACATTTACTAAAAGCAATACAAAAAAATCATGCTTTTTATAAAGGGTAAACAGATCAATACTATGGAGTTTGTATTATTGTGAAAATCAGCAGCTCATTAGAAAATCAAATCTCGATTTGTGTTTTTAACCTACCATACTACTCTGAATCTCATGCCTCTTTTGCCAACACGCTCTAAACAACTGTAGAAGGTACATTAGAACATAGATAGAGATCTTTTTGCCAGCCAAGTGGCAGTGTACCCCTCTCACTTTATTTGTTTTAGGATATGGTACACCAGTAGCAATTAAGCCAGCTGATAAGTTGAGAGGTAGGGTTATGCTACAGTTAATGGGAATAATAAAAGCTATGAATAGCACGTTCATAATCATGATTTGAGCCAATTCCTAGCAGTTCAGCAATAGTGAAGTTGACTCTAATGCTCAAACTCACGCTCGTTCAAATTTAGAGGTCTTATAAAGTGCCCTCATTTTGTACATTTTACCATCATAGCTGTCACTTGGGCGTCCGGTCTACCCTGCTACTCATTTCATTAGCAAGATAAATGTATCTTACTGCTTGCTAGGCAACAACAGAGTGGCCCTCACGTCTGACAACATCTTGCATTTAGCTTTATGATGTCAGCTTGCTAGGCAACAGATTGGCCCTCATGTCAGACAACATCTTGCTTTTGCTTTATGATGTCAGATCATCACTGGTCCAATTGTCCTTGTGGAAGCGGACCACACAGGAGGATGAGATATCAGAAGTTATGCAGTAGGTTGCTATCTCTATTCATGACTGCAAGGCAAGTCGGAGGCGGAATGGCAAATACTCTGAACCACTCAAAGCACTGTGGCCTTTTTGAAAGTTTGATGCAGATACAAAAACAGAGATTATCCTTACCAACAATCCTTCTTGAGTATCAGAGTCCAACATACAGAGTGCAGCGGAAGACGTTAAATGTGCTTCATTCCGTGTGAACGCAACTCTATAGTTCTACAGTGAGATAGTGCATTTGAGCCTCAAAGGAAGCAATATCCCCAAACGGAACATTGGTGGCACCAGGATCTAAAGCAGGCTTAAGAAGCCTTGGATGCAGTCAGTCTTTTATTAACTATCATGACCGACACAATGTGATCCATAATACTTCCATCTTGGCAGAAATTTCATTCAAGCACAGGCCCCCACTAGAAGGTAGTTATGACATTCAGGTGCTGAAAACGCCTTTTTAATGCCGAAAGGAATGATTGTGAGCTTTACTTACCATACATATTGGTCAAATGATGCCCTATGCCGGAAGACTGTCTTTTTTTTTTCTTCAGTATCGGCAATGCAGAGACAATTTGTTGCGAAACACTGCCACTGCTGGTCATTCAGTATAATCTGCAGATGGAAAAGTCCACTGTTAGCACATTTACTAAAAGCAATACAAAAAAATCATGCTTTTTATAAAGGGTAAACAGATCAATACTATGGAGTTTGTATTATTGTGAAAATCAGCAGCTCATTAGAAAATCAAATCTCGATTTGTGTTTTTAACCTACCATACTACTCTGAGTCTCATGCCTCTTTTGCCAACACGCTCTAAACAACTGTAGAAGGTACATTAGGACACAGAGATCTTTTTGCAAGCCAAGTGGCAGCGTACCACTCTCACTTTATTTGTTTTAGGATATGGTACACCGGTAGCAATTAAGCCAGCTGATAAGTTGAGAGGTAGGGTTATGCTACAGTTAATGGGAATAATAAAAGCTATGAATAGCATGTTCATAATCATCATTTGAGCCAATTCCTAGCAGTTCAGCAATAGTGAAGTTGACTCTAATGCTCAAACTCACGCTCGTTCAAATTTAGAGGTCTTATAAAGTGCCCTCATTTTGTACATTTTACCATCATAGCTGTCACTTGGGCGTCCGGTCTACCCTGCTACTCATTTCATTAGCAAGATAAATGTATCTTACTGCTTGCTAGGCAACAACAGAGTGGCCCTCACGTCTGACAACATCTTGCATTTAGCTTTATGATGTCAGCTTGCTAGGCAACAGATTGGCCCTCATGTCAGACAACATCTTGCTTTTGCTTTATGATGTCAGATCATCACTGGTCCAATTTTCCTTGTGGAAGCGGACCACACAGGAGGATGAGATATCAGAAGTTATGCAGTAGGTTGCTATCTCTATTCATGACTGCAAGGCAAGTCGGAGGCGGAATGGCAAATACTCTGAACCACTCAAAGCACTGTGGCCTTTTTGAAAGTTTGATGCAGATACAAAAACAGAGATTATCCTTACCAACAATCCTTCTTGAGTATCAGAGTCCAACATACAGAGTGCAGCGGAAGACGTTAAATGTGCTTCATTCCGTGTGAACGCAACTCTATAGTTCTACAGTGAGATAGTGCATTTCAGCCTCAAAGGAAGCAATATCCCCAAACGGAACATTGGTGGCACTAGGATCTAAAGCAGGCTTAAGAAGCCTTGGATGCAGTCAGTCTTTTATTAACTATCATGACCGACACAATGTGATCCATAATACTTCCATCTTGGCAGAAATTACATTCAAGCACAGGCCCCCACTAGAAGGTAGTTATGACATTCAGGTGCTGAAAACGCCTTTTTAATGCCTAAAGGAATGATTGTGAGCTTTACTTACCATACATATTGGCCAAATGATGCCCTATGCCGGAAGACTGTCTTTTTTTTTTTTTCTTCAGTATCGGCAATGCAGAGACAATTTGTTGCGAAACACTGCCACTGCTGGTCATTCAGTATAATCTGCAGATGGAAAAGTCCACTGTTAGCACATTTACTAAAAGCAATACAAAAAAATCATGCTTTTTATAAAGGGTAAACAGATCAATACTATGGAGTTTGTATTATTGTGAAAATCAGCAGCTCATTAGAAAATCAAATCTCGATTTGTGTTTTTAACCTACCATACTACTCTGAGTCTCATGCCTCTTTTGCCAACACGCTCTAAACAACTGTAGAAGGTACATTAGGACACAGAGATCTTTTTGCAAGCCAAGTGGCAGCGTACCACTCTCACTTTATTTGTTTTAGGATATGGTACACCGGTAGCAATTAAGCCAGCTGATAAGTTGAGAGGTAGGGTTATGCTACAGTTAATGGGAATAATAAAAGCTATGAATAGCATGTTCATAATCATCATTTGAGCCAATTCCTAGCAGTTCAGCAATAGTGAAGTTGACTCTAATGCTCAAACTCACGCTCGTTCAAATTTAGAGGTCTTATAAAGTGCCCTCATTTTGTACATTTTACCATCATAGCTGTCACTTGGGCGTCCGGTCTACCCTGCTACTCATTTCATTAGCAAGATAAATGTATCTTACTGCTTGCTAGGCAACAACAGAGTGGCCCTCACGTCTGATAACATCTTGCATTTAGCTTTATGATGTCAGCTTGCTAGGCAACAGATTGGCCCTCATGTCAGACAACATCTTGCTTTTACTTTATGATGTCAGATCATCACTGGTCCAATTGTCCTTGTGGAAGCGGACCACACAGGAGGATGAGATATCAGAAGTTATGCAGTAGGTTGCTATCTCTATTCATGACTGCAAGGCAAGTCGGAGGCGGAATGGCAAATACTCTGAACCACTCAAAGCACTGTGGCCTTTTTGAAAGTGGGATGCAGATACAAAAACAGAGATTATCCTTACCAACAATCCTTCTTGAGTATCAGAGTCCAACATACAGAGTGCAGCGGAAGACGTTAAATGTGCTTCATTCCGTGTGAACGCAACTCTATAGTTCTACAGTGAGATAGTGCATTTCAGCCTCAAAGGAAGCAATGTCCTCAAACGGAACATTGGTGGCACTAGGATCTAAAGCAGGCTTAAGAAGCCTTGGATGCAGTCAGTCTTTTATTAACTATCATGACCGACACAATGTGATCCATAATACTTCCATCTTGGCAGAAATTACATTCAAGCACAGGCCCCCACTAGAAGGTAGTTATGACATTCAGGTGCTGAAAACGCCTTTTTAATGCCTAAAGGAATGATTGTGAGCTTTACTTACCATACATATTGGCCAAATGATGCCCTATGCCGGAAGACTGTCTTTTTTTTTTTTTCTTCAGTATCGGCAATGCAGAGACAATTTGTTGCGAAACACTGCCACTGCTGGTCATTCAGTATAATCTGCAGATGGAAAAGTCCACTGTTAGCACATTTACTACAAGCAATACAAAAAATCATGCTTTTTATAAAGGGTAAACAGATCAATACTATGGAGTTTGTATTATTGTGAAAATCAGCAGCTCATTAGAAAATCAAATCTCGATTTGTGTTTTTAACCTACCATACTACTCTGAATCTCATGCCTCTTTTGCCAACACGCTCTAAACAACTGTAGAAGGTACATTAGGACATAGATAGAGATCTTTTTGCCAGCCAAGTGGCAGTGTACCCCTCTCACTTTATTTGTTTTAGGATATGGTACACCAGTAGCAATTAAGCCAGCTGATAAGTTGAGAGGTAGGGTTATGCTACAGTTAATGGGAATAATAAAAGCTATGAATAGCATGTTCATAATCATCATTTGAGCCAATTCCTAGCAGTTCAGCAATAGTGAAGTTGACTCTAATGCTCAAACTCACGCTCGTTCAAATTTAGAGGTCTTATAAAGTGCCCTAATTTTGTACATTTTACCATCATAGCTGTCACTTGGGCGTCCGGTCTACCCTGCTACTCATTTCATTAGCAAGATAAATGTATCTTACTGCTTGCTAGGCAACAACAGAGTGGCCCTCACGTCAGACAACATCTTGTATTTAGCTTTATGATGTCAGCTTGCTAGGCAACAGATTGGCCCTCATGTCAGACAACATCTTGCTTTTGCTTTATGATGTCAGATCATCACTGGTACAATTGTCCTTGTGGAAGCGGACCACACAGGAGGATGAGATATCAGAAGTTATGCAGTAGGTTGCTATCTCTATTCATGACTGCAAGGCAAGTCGGAGGCGGAATGGCAAATACTCTGAACCACTCAAAGCACTGTGGCCTTTTTGAAAGTTTGATGCAGATACAAAAACAGAGATTATCCTTACCAACAATCCTTCTTGAGTATCAGAGTCCAACATACAGAGTGCAGCGGAAGACGTTAAATGTGCTTCATTCCGTGTGAACGCAACTCTATAGTTCTACAGTGAGATAGTGCATTTCAGCCTCAAAGGAAGCAATATCCCCAAACGGAACATTGGTGGCACCAGGATCTAAAGCAGGCTTAAGAAGCCTTGGATGCAGTCAGTCTTTTATTAACTATCATGACCGACACAATGTGATCCATAATACTTCCATCTTGGCAGAAATTTCATTCAAGCACAGGCCCCCACTAGAAGGTAGTTATGACATTCAGGTGCTGAAAACGCCTTTTTAATGCCTAAAGGAATGATTGTGAGCTTTACTTACCATACATATTGGTCAAATGATGCCCCATCCCGGAAGACTGTCTTTTTTTTTTTTCTTCAGTATCGGCAATGCAGAGACAATTTGTTGCGAAACACTGCCACTGCTGGTCATTCAGTATAATCTGCAGATGGAAAAGTCCACTGTTAGCACATTTACTAAAAGCAATACCAAAAAATCATGCTTTTTATAAAGGGTAAACAGATCAATAACATGGAGTTTGTATTATTGTGAAAATCAGCAGCTCATTAGAAAATCAAATCTCGATTTGTGTTTTTAACCTACCATACTACTCTGAGTCTCATGCCTCTTTTGCCAACACGCTCTAAACAACTGTAGAAGGTACATTAGGACATAGATAGAGATCTTTTTGCCAGCCAAGTGGCAGCGTACCCCTCTCACTTTATTTGTTTTAGGATATGGTACACCAGTAGCAATTAAGCCAGCTGATAAGTTGAGAGGTAGGGTTATGCTACAGTTAATGGGAATAATAAAAGCTATGAATAGCATGTTCATAATCATCATTTGAGCCAATTCCTAGCAGTTCAGCAATAGTGAAGTTGACTCTAATGCTCAAACTCACGCTCGTTCAAATTTAGAGGTCTTATAAAGTGCCCTAATTTTGTACATTTTACCATCATAGCTGTCACTTGGGCGTCCGGTCTACCCTGCTACTCATTTCATTAGCAAGATAAATGTATCTTACTGCTTGCTAGGCAACAACAGAGTGGCCCTCACGTCAGACAACATCTTGTATTTAGCTTTATGATGTCAGCTTGCTAGGCAACAGATTGGCCCTCATGTCAGACAACATCTTGCTTTTGCTTTATGATGTCAGATCATCACTGGTCCAATTGTCCTTGTGGAAGCGGACCACACAGGAGGATGAGATATCAGAAGTTATGCAGTAGGTTGCTATCTCTATTCATGACTGCAAGGCAAGTCGGAGGCGGAATGGCAAATACTCTGAACCACTCAAAGCACTGTGGCCTTTTTGAAAGTGGGATGCAGATACAAAAACAGAGATTATCCTTACCAACAATCCTTCTTGAGTATCAGAGTCCAACATACAGAGTGCAGCGGAAGACGTTAAATGTGCTTCATTCCGTGTGAACGCAACTCTATAGTTCTACAGTGAGATAGTGCATTTGAGCCTCAAAGGAAGCAATATCCCCAAACGGAACATTGGTGGCACCAGGATCTAAAGCAGGCTTAAGAAGCCTTGGATGCAGTCAGTCTTTTATTAACTATCATGACTGACACAATGTGATCCATAATACTTCCATTTTTGCAGAAATTACATTCAAGCACAGGCCCCCACTAGAAGGTAGTGATGACATTCAGGTGCTGAAAATGCCTTTTTAATGCCGAAAGGAATGATTGTGAGCTTTACTTACCATACATATTGGTCAAATGATGCCCTATGCCGGAAGACTGTCTTTTTTTTTTCTTCAGTATCGGCAATGCAGAGACAATTTGTTGCGAAACACTGCCACTGCTGGTCATTCAGTATAATCTGCAGATGGAAAAGTCCACTGTTAGCACATTTACTAAAAGCAATACAAAAAAATCATGCTTTTTATAAAGGGTAAACAGATCAATACTATGGAGTTTGTATTATTGTGAAAATCAGCAGCTCATTAGAAAATCAAATCTCGATTTGTGTTTTTAACCTACCATACTACTCTGAGTCTCATGCCTCTTTTGCCAACACGCTCTAAACAACTGTAGAAGGTACATTAGGACACAGAGATCTTTTTGCAAGCCAAGTGGCAGCGTACCACTCTCACTTTATTTGTTTTAGGATATGGTACACCGGTAGCAATTAAGCCAGCTGATAAGTTGAGAGGTAGGGTTATGCTACAGTTAATGGGAATAATAAAAGCTATGAATAGCATGTTCATAATCATCATTTGAGCCAATTCCTAGCAGTTCAGCAATAGTGAAGTTGACTCTAATGCTCAAACTCACGCTCGTTCAAATTTAGAGGTCTTATAAAGTGCCCTCATTTTGTACATTTTACCATCATAGCTGTCACTTGGGCGTCCGGTCTACCCTGCTACTCATTTCATTAGCAAGATAAATGTATCTTACTGCTTGCTAGGCAATAACAGAGTGGCCCTCACGTCTGATAACATCTTGCATTTAGCTTTATGATGTCAGCTTGCTAGGCAACAGATTGGCCCTCATGTCAGACAACATCTTGCTTTTACTTTATGATGTCAGATCATCACTGGTCCAATTGTCCTTGTGGAAGCGGACCACACAGGAGGATGAGATATCAGAAGTTATGCAGTAGGTTGCTATCTCTATTCATGACTGCAAGGCAAGTCGGAGGCGGAATGGCAAATACTCTGAACCACTCAAAGCACTGTGGCCTTTTTGAAAGTGGGATGCAGATACAAAAACAGAGATTATCCTTACCAACAATCCTTCTTGAGTATCAGAGTCCAACATACAGAGTGCAGCGGAAGACGTTAAATGTGCTTCATTCTGTGTGAACGCAACTCTATAGTTCTACAGTGAGATAGTGCATTTCAGCCTCAAAGGAAGCAATGTCCTCAAACGGAACATTGGTGGCACTAGGATCTAAAGCAGGCTTAAGAAGCCTTGGATGCAGTCAGTCTTTTATTAACTATCATGACCGACACAATGTGATCCATAATACTTCCATCTAGGCAGAAATTACATTCAAGCACAGGCCCCCACTAGAAGGTAGTTATGACATTCAGGTGCTGAAAACGCCTTTTTAATGCCTAAAGGAATGATTGTGAGCTTTACTTACCATACATATTGGCCAAATGATGCCCTATGCCGGAAGACTGTCTTTTTTTTTTTTTCTTCAGTATCGGCAATGCAGAGACAATTTGTTGCGAAACACTGCCACTGCTGGTCATTCAGTATAATCTGCAGATGGAAAAGTCCACTGTTAGCACATTTACTACAAGCAATACAAAAAATCATGCTTTTTATAAAGGGTAAACAGATCAATACTATGGAGTTTGTATTATTGTGAAAATCAGCAGCTCATTAGAAAATCAAATCTCGATTTGTGTTTTTAACCTACCATACTACTCTGAATCTCATGCCTCTTTTGCCAACACGCTCTAAACAACTGTAGAAGGTACATTAGAACATAGATAGAGATCTTTTTGCCAGCCAAGTGGCAGTGTACCCCTCTCACTTTATTTGTTTTAGGATATGGTACACCAGTAGCAATTAAGCCAGCTGATAAGTTGAGAGGTAGGGTTATGCTACAGTTAATGGGAATAATAAAAGCTATGAATAGCACGTTCATAATCATGATTTGAGCCAATTCCTAGCAGTTCAGCAATAGTGAAGTTGACTCTAATGCTCAAACTCACGCTCGTTCAAATTTAGAGGTCTTATAAAGTGCCCTCATTTTGTACATTTTACCATCATAGCTGTCACTTGGGCGTCCGGTCTACCCTGCTACTCATTTCATTAGCAAGATAAATGTATCTTACTGCTTGCTAGGCAACAACAGAGTGGCCCTCACGTCTGACAACATCTTGCATTTAGCTTTATGATGTCAGCTTGCTAGGCAACAGATTGGCCCTCATGTCAGACAACATCTTGCTTTTGCTTTATGATGTCAGATCATCACTGGTCCAATTGTCCTTGTGGAAGCGGACCACACAGGAGGATGAGATATCAGAAGTTATGCAGTAGGTTGCTATCTCTATTCATGACTGCAAGGCAAGTCGGAGGCGGAATGGCAAATACTCTGAACCACTCAAAGCACTGTGGCCTTTTTGAAAGTTTGATGCAGATACAAAAACAGAGATTATCCTTACCAACAATCCTTCTTGAGTATCAGAGTCCAACATACAGAGTGCAGCGGAAGACGTTAAATGTGCTTCATTCCGTGTGAACGCAACTCTATAGTTCTACAGTGAGATAGTGCATTTGAGCCTCAAAGGAAGCAATATCCCCAAACGGAACATTGGTGGCACCAGGATCTAAAGCAGGCTTAAGAAGCCTTGGATGCAGTCAGTCTTTTATTAACTATCATGACCGACACAATGTGATCCATAATACTTCCATCTTGGCAGAAATTTCATTCAAGCACAGGCCCCCACTAGAAGGTAGTTATGACATTCAGGTGCTGAAAACGCCTTTTTAATGCCGAAAGGAATGATTGTGAGCTTTACTTACCATACATATTGGTCAAATGATGCCCTATGCCGGAAGACTGTCTTTTTTTTTTCTTCAGTATCGGCAATGCAGAGACAATTTGTTGCGAAACACTGCCACTGCTGGTCATTCAGTATAATCTGCAGATGGAAAAGTCCACTGTTAGCACATTTACTAAAAGCAATACAAAAAAATCATGCTTTTTATAAAGGGTAAACAGATCAATACTATGGAGTTTGTATTATTGTGAAAATCAGCAGCTCATTAGAAAATCAAATCTCGATTTGTGTTTTTAACCTACCATACTACTCTGAGTCTCATGCCTCTTTTGCCAACACGCTCTAAACAACTGTAGAAGGTACATTAGGACACAGAGATCTTTTTGCAAGCCAAGTGGCAGCGTACCACTCTCACTTTATTTGTTTTAGGATATGGTACACCGGTAGCAATTAAGCCAGCTGATAAGTTGAGAGGTAGGGTTATGCTACAGTTAATGGGAATAATAAAAGCTATGAATAGCATGTTCATAATCATCATTTGAGCCAATTCCTAGCAGTTCAGCAATAGTGAAGTTGACTCTAATGCTCAAACTCACGCTCGTTCAAATTTAGAGGTCTTATAAAGTGCCCTCATTTTGTACATTTTACCATCATAGCTGTCACTTGGGCGTCCGGTCTACCCTGCTACTCATTTCATTAGCAAGATAAATGTATCTTACTGCTTGCTAGGCAACAACAGAGTGGCCCTCACGTCTGACAACATCTTGCATTTAGCTTTATGATGTCAGCTTGCTAGGCAACAGATTGGCCCTCATGTCAGACAACATCTTGCTTTTGCTTTATGATGTCAGATCATCACTGGTCCAATTTTCCTTGTGGAAGCGGACCACACAGGAGGATGAGATATCAGAAGTTATGCAGTAGGTTGCTATCTCTATTCATGACTGCAAGGCAAGTCGGAGGCGGAATGGCAAATACTCTGAACCACTCAAAGCACTGTGGCCTTTTTGAAAGTTTGATGCAGATACAAAAACAGAGATTATCCTTACCAACAATCCTTCTTGAGTATCAGAGTCCAACATACAGAGTGCAGCGGAAGACGTTAAATGTGCTTCATTCCGTGTGAACGCAACTCTATAGTTCTACAGTGAGATAGTGCATTTCAGCCTCAAAGGAAGCAATATCCCCAAACGGAACATTGGTGGCACTAGGATCTAAAGCAGGCTTAAGAAGCCTTGGATGCAGTCAGTCTTTTATTAACTATCATGACCGACACAATGTGATCCATAATACTTCCATCTTGGCAGAAATTACATTCAAGCACAGGCCCCCACTAGAAGGTAGTTATGACATTCAGGTGCTGAAAACGCCTTTTTAATGCCTAAAGGAATGATTGTGAGCTTTACTTACCATACATATTGGCCAAATGATGCCCTATGCCGGAAGACTGTCTTTTTTTTTTTTTCTTCAGTATCGGCAATGCAGAGACAATTTGTTGCGAAACACTGCCACTGCTGGTCATTCAGTATAATCTGCAGATGGAAAAGTCCACTGTTAGCACATTTACTAAAAGCAATACAAAAAAATCATGCTTTTTATAAAGGGTAAACAGATCAATACTATGGAGTTTGTATTATTGTGAAAATCAGCAGCTCATTAGAAAATCAAATCTCGATTTGTGTTTTTAACCTACCATACTACTCTGAGTCTCATGCCTCTTTTGCCAACACGCTCTAAACAACTGTAGAAGGTACATTAGGACACAGAGATCTTTTTGCAAGCCAAGTGGCAGCGTACCACTCTCACTTTATTTGTTTTAGGATATGGTACACCGGTAGCAATTAAGCCAGCTGATAAGTTGAGAGGTAGGGTTATGCTACAGTTAATGGGAATAATAAAAGCTATGAATAGCATGTTCATAATCATCATTTGAGCCAATTCCTAGCAGTTCAGCAATAGTGAAGTTGACTCTAATGCTCAAACTCACGCTCGTTCAAATTTAGAGGTCTTATAAAGTGCCCTCATTTTGTACATTTTACCATCATAGCTGTCACTTGGGCGTCCGGTCTACCCTGCTACTCATTTCATTAGCAAGATAAATGTATCTTACTGCTTGGTAGGCAACAACAGAGTGGCCCTCACGTCTGATAACATCTTGCATTTAGCTTTATGATGTCAGCTTGCTAGGCAACAGATTGGCCCTCATGTCAGACAACATCTTGCTTTTACTTTATGATGTCAGATCATCACTGGTCCAATTGTCCTTGTGGAAGCGGACCACACAGGAGGATGAGATATCAGAAGTTATGCAGTAGGTTGCTATCTCTATTCATGACTGCAAGGCAAGTCGGAGGCGGAATGGCAAATACTCTGAACCACTCAAAGCACTGTGGCCTTTTTGAAAGTTTGATGCAGATACAAAAACAGAGATTATCCTTACCAACAATCCTTCTTGAGTATCAGAGTCCAACATACAGAGTGCAGCGGAAGACGTTAAATGTGCTTCATTCCGTGTGAACGCAACTCTATAGTTCTACAGTGAGATAGTGCATTTCAGCCTCAAAGGAAGCAATATCCCCAAACGGAACATTGGTGGCACTAGGATCTAAAGCAGGCTTAAGAAGCCTTGGATGCAGTCAGTCTTTTATTAACTATCATGACCGACACAATGTGATCCATAATACTTCCATCTTGGCAGAAATTACATTCAAGCACAGGCCCCCACTAGAAGGTAGTTATGACATTCAGGTGCTGAAAACGCCTTTT
Organism: Lissotriton vulgaris; assembly: GCF_964263255.1. Lineage (NCBI taxonomy): Eukaryota > Metazoa > Chordata > Amphibia > Caudata > Salamandridae > Lissotriton > Lissotriton vulgaris. Next base: position 237,781,087 of record NC_141700.1, on the reverse strand, counting down.
TAATGCCTAAAGGAATGATTGTGAGCTTTACTTACCATACATATTGGCCAAATGATGCCCTATGCCGGAAGACTGTCTTTTTTTTTTTTTCTTCAGTATCGGCAATGCAGAGACAATTTGTTGCGAAACACTGCCACTGCTGGTCATTCAGTATAATCTGCAGATGGAAAAGTCCACTGTTAGCACATTTACTACAAGCAATACAAAAAATCATGCTTTTTATAAAGGGTAAACAGATCAATACTATGGAGTTTGTATTATTGTGAAAATCAGCAGCTCATTAGAAAATCAAATCTCGATTTGTGTTTTTAACCTACCATACTACTCTGAATCTCATGCCTCTTTTGCCAACACGCTCTAAACAACTGTAGAAGGTACATTAGGACATAGATAGAGATCTTTTTGCCAGCCAAGTGGCAGTGTACCCCTCTCACTTTATTTGTTTTAGGATATGGTACACCAGTAGCAATTAAGCCAGCTGATAAGTTGAGAGGTAGGGTTATGCTACAGTTAATGGGAATAATAAAAGCTATGAATAGCATGTTCATAATCATGATTTGAGCCAATTCCTAGCAGTTCAGCAATAGTGAAGTTGACTCTAATGCTCAAACTCACGCTCGTTCAAATTTAGAGGTCTTATAAAGTGCCCTCATTTTGTACATTTTACCATCATAGCTGTCACTTGGGCGTCCGGTCTACCCTGCTACTCATTTCATTAGCAAGATAAATGTATCTTACTGCTTGCTAGGCAACAACAGAGTGGCCCTCACGTCTGACAACATCTTGCATTTAGCTTTATGATGTCAGCTTGCTAGGCAACAGATTGGCCCTCATGTCAGACAACATCTTGCTTTTGCTTTATGATGTCAGATCATCACTGGTCCAATTGTCCTTGTGGAAGCGGACCACACAGGAGGATGAGATATCAGAAGTTATGCAGTAGGTTGCTATCTCTATTCATGACTGCAAGGCAAGTCGGAGGCGGAATGGCAAATACTCTGAACCACTCAAAGCACTGTGGCCTTTTTGAAAGTGGGATGCAGATACAAAAACAGAGATTATCCTTACCAACAATCCTTCTTGAGTATCAGAGTCCAACATACAGAGTGCAGCGGAAGACGTTAAATGTGCTTCATTCCGTGTGAACGCAACTCTATAGTTCTACAGTGAGATAGTGCATTTCAGCCTCAAAGTAAGCAATGTCCTCAAACGGAACATTGGTGGCACTAGGATCTAAAGCAGGCTTAAGAAGCCTTGGATGCAGTCAGTCTTTTATTAACTATCATGACCGACACAATGTGATCCATAATACTTCCATCTTGGCAGAAATTACATTCAAGCACAGGCCCCCACTAGAAGGTAGTTATGACATTCAGGTGCTGAAAACGCCTTTTTAATGCCTAAAGGAATGATTGTGAGCTTTACTTACCATACATATTGGCCAAATGATGCCCTATGCCGGAAGACTGTCTTTTTTTTTTTTTTCTTCAGTATCGGCAATGCAGAGACAATTTGTTGCGAAACACTGCCACTGCTGGTCATTCAGTATAATCTGCAGATGGAAAAGTCCACTGTTAGCACATTTACTACAAGCAATACAAAAAATCATGCTTTTTATAAAGGGTAAACAGATCAATACTATGGAGTTTGTATTATTGTGAAAATCAGCAGCTCATTAGAAAATCAAATCTCGATTTGTGTTTTTAACCTACCATACTACTCTGAATCTCATGCCTCTTTTGCCAACACGCTCTAAACAACTGTAGAAGGTACATTAGGACATAGATAGAGATCTTTTTGCCAGCCAAGTGGCAGTGTACCCCTCTCACTTTATTTGTTTTAGGATATGGTACACCAGTAGCAATTAAGCCAGCTGATAAGTTGAGAGGTAGGGTTATGCTACAGTTAATGGGAATAATAAAAGCTATGAATAGCACGTTCATAATCATGATTTGAGCCAATTCCTAGCAGTTCAGCAATAGTGAAGTTGACTCTAATGCTCAAACTCACGCTCGTTCAAATTTAGAGGTCTTATAAAGTGCCCTCATTTTGTACATTTTACCATCATAGCTGTCACTTGGGCGTCCGGTCTACCCTGCTACTCATTTCATTAGCAAGATAAATGTATCTTACTGCTTGCTAGGCAACAACAGAGTGGCCCTCACGTCTGACAACATCTTGCATTTAGCTTTATGATGTCAGCTTGCTAGGCAACAGATTGGCCCTCATGTCAGACAACATCTTGCTTTTGCTTTATGATGTCAGATCATCACTGGTCCAATTGTCCTTGTGGAAGCGGACCACACAGGAGGATGAGATATCAGAAGTTATGCAGTAGGTTGCTATCTCTATTCATGACTGCAAGGCAAGTCGGAGGCGGAATGGCAAATACTCTGAACCACTCAAAGCACTGTGGCCTTTTTGAAAGTTTGATGCAGATACAAAAACAGAGATTATCCTTACCAACAATCCTTCTTGAGTATCAGAGTCCAACATACAGAGTGCAGCGGAAGACGTTAAATGTGCTTCATTCCGTGTGAACGCAACTCTATAGTTCTACAGTGAGATAGTGCATTTGAGCCTCAAAGGAAGCAATATCCCCAAACGGAACATTGGTGGCACCAGGATCTAAAGCAGGCTTAAGAAGCCTTGGATGCAGTCAGTCTTTTATTAACTATCATGACCGACACAATGTGATCCATAATACTTCCATCTTGGCAGAAATTTCATTCAAGCACAGGCCCCCACTAGAAGGTAGTTATGACATTCAGGTGCTGAAAACGCCTTTTTAATGCCGAAAGGAATGATTGTGAGCTTTACTTACCATACATATTGGTCAAATGATGCCCTATGCCGGAAGACTGTCTTTTTTTTTTCTTCAGTATCGGCAATGCAGAGACAATTTGTTGCGAAACACTGCCACTGCTGGTCATTCAGTATAATCTGCAGATGGAAAAGTCCACTGTTAGCACATTTACTAAAAGCAATACAAAAAAATCATGCTTTTTATAAAGGGTAAACAGATCAATACTATGGAGTTTGTATTATTGTGAAAATCAGCAGCTCATTAGAAAATCAAATCTCGATTTGTGTTTTTAACCTACCATACTACTCTGAGTCTCATGCCTCTTTTGCCAACACGCTCTAAACAACTGTAGAAGGTACATTAGGACACAGAGATCTTTTTGCAAGCCAAGTGGCAGCGTACCACTCTCACTTTATTTGTTTTAGGATATGGTACACCGGTAGCAATTAAGCCAGCTGATAAGTTGAGAGGTAGGGTTATGCTACAGTTAATGGGAATAATAAAAGCTATGAATAGCATGTTCATAATCATCATTTGAGCCAATTCCTAGCAGTTCAGCAATAGTGAAGTTGACTCTAATGCTCAAACTCACGCTCGTTCAAATTTAGAGGTCTTATAAAGTGCCCTCATTTTGTACATTTTACCATCATAGCTGTCACTTGGGCGTCCGGTCTACCCTGCTACTCATTTCATTAGCAAGATAAATGTATCTTACTGCTTGGTAGGCAACAACAGAGTGGCCCTCACGTCTGATAACATCTTGCATTTAGCTTTATGATGTCAGCTTGCTAGGCAACAGATTGGCCCTCATGTCAGACAACATCTTGCTTTTACTTTATGATGTCAGATCATCACTGGTCCAATTGTCCTTGTGGAAGCGGACCACACAGGAGGATGAGATATCAGAAGTTATGCAGTAGGTTGCTATCTCTATTCATGACTGCAAGGCAAGTCGGAGGCGGAATGGCAAATACTCTGAACCACTCAAAGCACTGTGGCCTTTTTGAAAGTTTGATGCAGATACAAAAACAGAGATTATCCTTACCAACAATCCTTCTTGAGTATCAGAGTCCAACATACAGAGTGCAGCGGAAGACGTTAAATGTGCTTCATTCCGTGTGAACGCAACTCTATAGTTCTACAGTGAGATAGTGCATTTCAGCCTCAAAGGAAGCAATATCCCCAAACGGAACATTGGTGGCACTAGGATCTAAAGCAGGCTTAAGAAGCCTTGGATGCAGTCAGTCTTTTATTAACTATCATGACCGACACAATGTGATCCATAATACTTCCATCTTGGCAGAAATTACATTCAAGCACAGGCCCCCACTAGAAGGTAGTTATGACATTCAGGTGCTGAAAACGCCTTTTTAATGCCTAAAGGAATGATTGTGAGCTTTACTTACCATACATATTGGCCAAATGATGCCCTATGCCGGAAGACTGTCTTTTTTTTTTTTCTTCAGTATCGGCAATGCAGAGACAATTTGTTGCGAAACACTGCCACTGCTGGTCATTCAGTATAATCTGCAGATGGAAAAGTCCACTGTTAGCACATTTACTACAAGCAATACAAAAAATCATGCTTTTTATAAAGGGTAAACAGATCAATACTATGGAGTTTGTATTATTGTGAAAATCAGCAGCTCATTAGAAAATCAAATCTCGATTTGTGTTTTTAACCTACCATACTACTCTGAATCTCATGCCTCTTTTGCCAACACGCTCTAAACAACTGTAGAAGGTACATTAGGACATAGATAGAGATCTTTTTGCCAGCCAAGTGGCAGTGTACCCCTCTCACTTTATTTGTTTTAGGATATGGTACACCAGTAGCAATTAAGCCAGCTGATAAGTTGAGAGGTAGGGTTATGCTACAGTTAATGGGAATAATAAAAGCTATGAATAGCATGTTCATAATCATGATTTGAGCCAATTCCTAGCAGTTCAGCAATAGTGAAGTTGACTCTAATGCTCAAACTCACGCTCGTTCAAATTTAGAGGTCTTATAAAGTGCCCTCATTTTGTACATTTTACCATCATAGCTGTCACTTGGGCGTCCGGTCTACCCTGCTACTCATTTCATTAGCAAGATAAATGTATCTTACTGCTTGCTAGGCAACAACAGAGTGGCCCTCACGTCTGACAACATCTTGCATTTAGCTTTATGATGTCAGCTTGCTAGGCAACAGATTGGCCCTCATGTCAGACAACATCTTGCTTTTGCTTTATGATGTCAGATCATCACTGGTCCAATTGTCCTTGTGGAAGCGGACCACACAGGAGGATGAGATATCAGAAGTTATGCAGTAGGTTGCTATCTCTATTCATGACTGCAAGGCAAGTCGGAGGCGGAATGGCAAATACTCTGAACCACTCAAAGCACTGTGGCCTTTTTGAAAGTGGGATGCAGATACAAAAACAGAGATTATCCTTACCAACAATCCTTCTTGAGTATCAGAGTCCAACATACAGAGTGCAGCGGAAGACGTTAAATGTGCTTCATTCCGTGTGAACGCAACTCTATAGTTCTACAGTGAGATAGTGCATTTCAGCCTCAAAGTAAGCAATGTCCTCAAACGGAACATTGGTGGCACTAGGATCTAAAGCAGGCTTAAGAAGCCTTGGATGCAGTCAGTCTTTTATTAACTATCATGACCGACACAATGTGATCCATAATACTTCCATCTTGGCAGAAATTACATTCAAGCACAGGCCCCCACTAGAAGGTAGTTATGACATTCAGGTGCTGAAAACGCCTTTTTAATGCCTAAAGGAATGATTGTGAGCTTTACTTACCATACATATTGGCCAAATGATGCCCTATGCCGGAAGACTGTCTTTTTTTTTTTTTTCTTCAGTATCGGCAATGCAGAGACAATTTGTTGCGAAACACTGCCACTGCTGGTCATTCAGTATAATCTGCAGATGGAAAAGTCCACTGTTAGCACATTTACTACAAGCAATACAAAAAATCATGCTTTTTATAAAGGGTAAACAGATCAATACTATGGAGTTTGTATTATTGTGAAAATCAGCAGCTCATTAGAAAATCAAATCTCGATTTGTGTTTTTAACCTACCATACTACTCTGAATCTCATGCCTCTTTTGCCAACACGCTCTAAACAACTGTAGAAGGTACATTAGGACATAGATAGAGATCTTTTTGCCAGCCAAGTGGCAGTGTACCCCTCTCACTTTATTTGTTTTAGGATATGGTACACCAGTAGCAATTAAGCCAGCTGATAAGTTGAGAGGTAGGGTTATGCTACAGTTAATGGGAATAATAAAAGCTATGAATAGCACGTTCATAATCATGATTTGAGCCAATTCCTAGCAGTTCAGCAATAGTGAAGTTGACTCTAATGCTCAAACTCACGCTCGTTCAAATTTAGAGGTCTTATAAAGTGCCCTCATTTTGTACATTTTACCATCATAGCTGTCACTTGGGCGTCCGGTCTACCCTGCTACTCATTTCATTAGCAAGATAAATGTATCTTACTGCTTGCTAGGCAACAACAGAGTGGCCCTCACGTCTGACAACATCTTGCATTTAGCTTTATGATGTCAGCTTGCTAGGCAACAGATTGGCCCTCATGTCAGACAACATCTTGCTTTTGCTTTATGATGTCAGATCATCACTGGTCCAATTGTCCTTGTGGAAGCGGACCACACAGGAGGATGAGATATCAGAAGTTATGCAGTAGGTTGCTATCTCTATTCATGACTGCAAGGCAAGTCGGAGGCGGAATGGCAAATACTCTGAACCACTCAAAGCACTGTGGCCTTTTTGAAAGTTTGATGCAGATACAAAAACAGAGATTATCCTTACCAACAATCCTTCTTGAGTATCAGAGTCCAACATACAGAGTGCAGCGGAAGACGTTAAATGTGCTTCATTCCGTGTGAACGCAACTCTATAGTTCTACAGTGAGATAGTGCATTTCAGCCTCAAAGGAAGCAATATCCCCAAACGGAACATTGGTGGCACTAGGATCTAAAGCAGGCTTAAGAAGCCTTGGATGCAGTCAGTCTTTTATTAACTATCATGACCGACACAATGTGATCCATAATACTTCCATCTTGGCAGAAATTACATTCAAGCACAGGCCCCCACTAGAAGGTAGTTATGACATTCAGGTGCTGAAAACGCCTTTTTAATGCCTAAAGGAATGATTGTGAGCTTTACTTACCATACATATTGGCCAAATGATGCCCTATGCCGGAAGACTGTCTTTTTTTTTTTTTCTTCAGTATCGGCAATGCAGAGACAATTTGTTGCGAAACACTGCCACTGCTGGTCATTCAGTATAATCTGCAGATGGAAAAGTCCACTGTTAGCACATTTACTACAAGCAATACAAAAAATCATGCTTTTTATAAAGGGTAAACAGATCAATACTATGGAGTTTGTATTATTGTGAAAATCAGCAGCTCATTAGAAAATCAAATCTCGATTTGTGTTTTTAACCTACCATACTACTCTGAATCTCATGTCTCTTTTGCCAACACGCTCTAAACAACTGTAGAAGGTACATTAGGACATAGATAGAGATCTTTTTGCCAGCCAAGTGGCAGTGTACCCCTCTCACTTTATTTGTTTTAGGATATGGTACACCAGTAGCAATTAAGCCAGCTGATAAGTTGAGAGGTAGGGTTATGCTACAGTTAATGGGAATAATAAAAGCTATGAATAGCATGTTCATAATCATGATTTGAGCCAATTCCTAGCAGTTCAGCAATAGTGAAGTTGACTCTAATGCTCAAACTCACGCTCGTTCAAATTTAGAGGTCTTATAAAGTGCCCTCATTTTGTACATTTTACCATCATAGCTGTCACTTGGGCGTCCGGTCTACCCTGCTACTCATTTCATTAGCAAGATAAATGTATCTTACTGCTTGCTAGGCAACAACAGAGTGGCCCTCACGTCTGACAACATCTTGCATTTAGCTTTATGATGTCAGCTTGCTAGGCAACAGATTGGCCCTCATGTCAGACAACATCTTGCTTTTGCTTTATGATGTCAGATCATCACTGGTCCAATTGTCCTTGTGGAAGCGGACCACACAGGAGGATGAGATATCAGAAGTTATGCAGTAGGTTGCTATCTCTATTCATGACTGCAAGGCAAGTCGGAGGCGGAATGGCAAATACTCTGAACCACTCAAAGCACTGTGGCCTTTTTGAAAGTGGGATGCAGATACAAAAACAGAGATTATCCTTACCAACAATCCTTCTTGAGTATCAGAGTCCAACATACAGAGTGCAGCGGAAGACGTTAAATGTGCTTCATTCCGTGTGAACGCAACTCTATAGTTCTACAGTGAGATAGTGCATTTGAGCCTCAAAGGAAGCAATATCCCCAAACGGAACATTGGTGGCACCAGGATCTAAAGCAGGCTTAAGAAGCCTTGGATGCAGTCAGTCTTTTATTAACTATCATGACTGACACAATGTGATCCATAATACTTCCATTTTTGCAGAAATTACATTCAAGCACAGGCCCCCACTAGAAGGTAGTGATGACATTCAGGTGCTGAAAATGCCTTTTTAATGCCGAAAGGAATGATTGTGAGCTTTACTTACCATACATATTGGTCAAATGATGCCCTATGCCGGAAGACTGTCTTTTTTTTTTCTTCAGTATCGGCAATGCAGAGACAATTTGTTGCGAAACACTGCCACTGCTGGTCATTCAGTATAATCTGCAGATGGAAAAGTCCACTGTTAGCACATTTACTAAAAGCAATACCAAAAAATCATGCTTTTTATAAAGGGTAAACAGATCAATACTATGGAGTTTGTATTATTGTGAAAATCAGCAGCTCATTAGAAAATCAAATCTCGATTTGTGTTTTTAACCTACCATACTACTCTGAGTCTCATGCCTCTTTTGCCAACACGCTCTAAACAACTGTAGAAGGTACATTAGGACACAGAGATCTTTTTGCAAGCCAAGTGGCAGCGTACCACTCTCACTTTATTTGTTTTAGGATATGGTACACCGGTAGCAATTAAGCCAGCTGATAAGTTGAGAGGTAGGGTTATGCTACAGTTAATGGGAATAATAAAAGCTATGAATAGCATGTTCATAATCATCATTTGAGCCAATTCCTAGCAGTTCAGCAATAGTGAAGTTGACTCTAATGCTCAAACTCACGCTCGTTCAAATTTAGAGGTCTTATAAAGTGCCCTCATTTTGTACATTTTACCATCATAGCTGTCACTTGGGCGTCCGGTCTACCCTGCTACTCATTTCATTAGCAAGATAAATGTATCTTACTGCTTGCTAGGCAACAACAGAGTGGCCCTCACGTCTGATAACATCTTGCATTTAGCTTTATGATGTCAGCTTGCTAGGCAACAGATTGGCCCTCATGTCAGACAACATCTTGCTTTTACTTTATGATGTCAGATCATCACTGGTCCAATTGTCCTTGTGGAAGCGGACCACACAGGAGGATGAGATATCAGAAGTTATGCAGTAGGTTGCTATCTCTATTCATGACTGCAAGGCAAGTCGGAGGCGGAATGGCAAATACTCTGAACCACTCAAAGCACTGTGGCCTTTTTGAAAGTGGGATGCAGATACAAAAACAGAGATTATCCTTACCAACAATCCTTCTTGAGTATCAGAGTCCAACATACAGAGTGCAGCGGAAGACGTTAAATGTGCTTCATTCCGTGTGAACGCAACTCTATAGTTCTACAGTGAGATAGTGCATTTCAGCCTCAAAGTAAGCAATGTCCTCAAACGGAACATTGGTGGCACTAGGATCTAAAGCAGGCTTAAGAAGCCTTGGATGCAGTCAGTCTTTTATTAACTATCATGACCGACACAATGTGATCCATAATACTTCCATCTTGGCAGAAATTACATTCAAGCACAGGCCCCCACTAGAAGGTAGTTATGACATTCAGGTGCTGAAAACGCCTTTTTAATGCCTAAAGGAATGATTGTGAGCTTTACTTACCATACATATTGGCCAAATGATGCCCTATGCCGGAAGACTGTCTTTTTTTTTTTTTTCTTCAGTATCGGCAATGCAGAGACAATTTGTTGCGAAACACTGCCACTGCTGGTCATTCAGTATAATCTGCAGATGGAAAAGTCCACTGTTAGCACATTTACTACAAGCAATACAAAAAATCATGCTTTTTATAAAGGGTAAACAGATCAATACTATGGAGTTTGTATTATTGTGAAAATCAGCAGCTCATTAGAAAATCAAATCTCGATTTGTGTTTTTAACCTACCATACTACTCTGAATCTCATGCCTCTTTTGCCAACACGCTCTAAACAACTGTAGAAGGTACATTAGGACATAGATAGAGATCTTTTTGCCAGCCAAGTGGCAGTGTACCCCTCTCACTTTATTTGTTTTAGGATATGGTACACCAGTAGCAATTAAGCCAGCTGATAAGTTGAGAGGTAGGGTTATGCTACAGTTAATGGGAATAATAAAAGCTATGAATAGCACGTTCATAATCATGATTTGAGCCAATTCCTAGCAGTTCAGCAATAGTGAAGTTGACTCTAATGCTCAAACTCACGCTCGTTCAAATTTAGAGGTCTTATAAAGTGCCCTCATTTTGTACATTTTACCATCATAGCTGTAACTTGGGCGTCCGGTCTACCCTGCTACTCATTTCATTAGCAAGATAAATGTATCTTACTGCTTGCTAGGCAACAACAGAGTGGCCCTCACGTCTGACAACATCTTGCATTTAGCTTTATGATGTCAGCTTGCTAGGCAACAGATTGGCCCTCATGTCAGACAACATCTTGCTTTTGCTTTATGATGTCAGATCATCACTGGTCCAATTGTCCTTGTGGAAGCGGACCACACAGGAGGATGAGATATCAGAAGTTATGCAGTAGGTTGCTATCTCTATTCATGACTGCAAGGCAAGTCGGAGGCGGAATGGCAAATACTCTGAACCACTCAAAGCACTGTGGCCTTTTTGAAAGTTTGATGCAGATACAAAAACAGAGATTATCCTTACCAACAATCCTTCTTGAGTATCAGAGTCCAACATACAGAGTGCAGCGGAAGACGTTAAATGTGCTTCATTCCGTGTGAACGCAACTCTATAGTTCTACAGTGAGATAGTGCATTTCAGCCTCAAAGGAAGCAATATCCCCAAACGGAACATTGGTGGCACTAGGATCTAAAGCAGGCTTAAGAAGCCTTGGATGCAGTCAGTCTTTTATTAACTATCATGACCGACACAATGTGATCCATAATACTTCCATCTTGGCAGAAATTACATTCAAGCACAGGCCCCCACTAGAAGGTAGTTATGACATTCAGGTGCTGAAAACGCCTTTTTAATGCCTAAAGGAATGATTGTGAGCTTTACTTACCATACATATTGGCCAAATGATGCCCTATGCCGGAAGACTGTCTTTTTTTTTTTTTCTTCAGTATCGGCAATGCAGAGACAATTTGTTGCGAAACACTGCCACTGCTGGTCATTCAGTATAATCTGCAGATGGAAAAGTCCACTGTTAGCACATTTACTACAAGCAATACAAAAAATCATGCTTTTTATAAAGGGTAAACAGATCAATACTATGGAGTTTGTATTATTGTGAAAATCAGCAGCTCATTAGAAAATCAAATCTCGATTTGTGTTTTTAACCTACCATACTACTCTGAATCTCATGCCTCTTTTGCCAACACGCTCTAAACAACTGTAGAAGGTACATTAGGACATAGATAGAGATCTTTTTGCCAGCCAAGTGGCAGTGTACCCCTCTCACTTTATTTGTTTTAGGATATGGTACACCAGTAGCAATTAAGCCAGCTGATAAGTTGAGAGGTAGGGTTATGCTACAGTTAATGGGAATAATAAAAGCTATGAATAGCATGTTCATAATCATGATTTGAGCCAATTCCTAGCAGTTCAGCAATAGTGAAGTTGACTCTAATGCTCAAACTCACGCTCGTTCAAATTTAGAGGTCTTATAAAGTGCCCTCATTTTGTACATTTTACCATCATAGCTGTCACTTGGGCGTCCGGTCTACCCTGCTACTCATTTCATTAGCAAGATAAATGTATCTTACTGCTTGCTAGGCAACAACAGAGTGGCCCTCACGTCTGACAACATCTTGCATTTAGCTTTATGATGTCAGCTTGCTAGGCAACAGATTGGCCCTCATGTCAGACAACATCTTGCTTTTGCTTTATGATGTCAGATCATCACTGGTCCAATTGTCCTTGTGGAAGCGGACCACACAGGAGGATGAGATATCAGAAGTTATGCAGTAGGTTGCTATCTCTATTCATGACTGCAAGGCAAGTCGGAGGCGGAATGGCAAATACTCTGAACCACTCAAAGCACTGTGGCCTTTTTGAAAGTGGGATGCAGATACAAAAACAGAGATTATCCTTACCAACAATCCTTCTTGAGTATCAGAGTCCAACATACAGAGTGCAGCGGAAGACGTTAAATGTGCTTCATTCCGTGTGAACGCAACTCTATAGTTCTACAGTGAGATAGTGCATTTCAGCCTCAAAGTAAGCAATGTCCTCAAACGGAACATTGGTGGCACTAGGATCTAAAGCAGGCTTAAGAAGCCTTGGATGCAGTCAGTCTTTTATTAACTATCATGACCGACACAATGTGATCCATAATACTTCCATCTTGGCAGAAATTACATTCAAGCACAGGCCCCCACTAGAAGGTAGTTATGACATTCAGGTGCTGAAAACGCCTTTTTAATGCCTAAAGGAATGATTGTGAGCTTTACTTACCATACATATTGGCCAAATGATGCCCTATGCCGGAAGACTGTCTTTTTTTTTTTTTCTTCAGTATCGGCAATGCAGAGACAATTTGTTGCGAAACACTGCCACTGCTGGTCATTCAGTATAATCTGCAGATGGAAAAGTCCACTGTTAGCACATTTACTACAAGCAATACAAAAAATCATGCTTTTTATAAAGGGTAAACAGATCAATACTATGGAGTTTGTATTATTGTGAAAATCAGCAGCTCATTAGAAAATCAAATCTCGATTTGTGTTTTTAACCTACCATACTACTCTGAATCTCATGCCTCTTTTGCCAACACGCTCTAAACAACTGTAGAAGGTACATTAGGACATAGATAGAGATCTTTTTGCCAGCCAAGTGGCAGTGTACCCCTCTCACTTTATTTGTTTTAGGATATGGTACACCAGTAGCAATTAAGCCAGCTGATAAGTTGAGAGGTAGGGTTATGCTACAGTTAATGGGAATAATAAAAGCTATGAATAGCACGTTCATAATCATGATTTGAGCCAATTCCTAGCAGTTCAGCAATAGTGAAGTTGACTCTAATGCTCAAACTCACGCTCGTTCAAATTTAGAGGTCTTATAAAGTGCCCTCATTTTGTACATTTTACCATCATAGCTGTCACTTGGGCGTCCGGTCTACCCTGCTACTCATTTCATTAGCAAGATAAATGTATCTTACTGCTTGCTAGGCAACAACAGAGTGGCCCTCACGTCTGACAACATCTTGCATTTAGCTTTATGATGTCAGCTTGCTAGGCAACAGATTGGCCCTCATGTCAGACAACATCTTGCTTTTGCTTTATGATGTCAGATCATCACTGGTCCAATTGTCCTTGTGGAAGCGGACCACACAGGAGGATGAGATATCAGAAGTTATGCAGTAGGTTGCTATCTCTATTCATGACTGCAAGGCAAGTCGGAGGCGGAATGGCAAATACTCTGAACCACTCAAAGCACTGTGGCCTTTTTGAAAGTTTGATGCAGATACAAAAACAGAGATTATCCTTACCAACAATCCTTCTTGAGTATCAGAGTCCAACATACAGAGTGCAGCGGAAGACGTTAAATGTGCTTCATTCCGTAGGAACGCAACTCTATAGTTCTACAGTGAGATAGTGCATTTCAGCCTCAAAGGAAGCAATATCCCCAAACGGAACATTGGTGGCACTAGGATCTAAAGCAGGCTTAAGAAGCCTTGGATGCAGTCAGTCTTTTATTAACTATCATGACCGACACAATGTGATCCATAATACTTCCATCTTGGCAGAAATTACATTCAAGCACAGGCCCCCACTAGAAGGTAGTTATGACATTCAGGTGCTGAAAACGCCTTTTTAATGCCTAAAGGAATGATTGTGAGCTTTACTTACCATACATATTGGCCAAATGATGCCCTATGCCGGAAGACTGTCTTTTTTTTTTTTTCTTCAGTATCGGCAATGCAGAGACAATTTGTTGCGAAACACTGCCACTGCTGGTCATTCAGTATAATCTGCAGATGGAAAAGTCCACTGTTAGCACATTTACTACAAGCAATACAAAAAATCATGCTTTTTATAAAGGGTAAACAGATCAATACTATGGAGTTTGTATTATTGTGAAAATCAGCAGCTCATTAGAAAATCAAATCTCGATTTGTGTTTTTAACCTACCATACTACTCTGAATCTCATGCCTCTTTTGCCAACACGCTCTAAACAACTGTAGAAGGTACATTAGGACATAGATAGAGATCTTTTTGCCAGCCAAGTGGCAGTGTACCCCTCTCACTTTATTTGTTTTAGGATATGGTACACCAGTAGCAATTAAGCCAGCTGATAAGTTGAGAGGTAGGGTTATGCTACAGTTAATGGGAATAATAAAAGCTATGAATAGCATGTTCATAATCATGATTTGAGCCAATTCCTAGCAGTTCAGCAATAGTGAAGTTGACTCTAATGCTCAAACTCACGCTCGTTCAAATTTAGAGGTCTTATAAAGTGCCCTCATTTTGTACATTTTACCATCATAGCTGTCACTTGGGCGTCCGGTCTACCCTGCTACTCATTTCATTAGCAAGATAAATGTATCTTACTGCTTGCTAGGCAACAACAGATTGGCCCTCATGTCAGACAACATCTTGCTTTTGCTTTATGATGTCAGATCATCACTGGTCCAATTGTCCTTGTGGAAGCGGACCACACAGGAGGATGAGATATCAGAAGTTATGCAGTAGGTTGCTATCTCTATTCATGACTGCAAGGCAAGTCGGAGGCGGAATGGCAAATACTCTGAACCACTCAAAGCACTGTGGCCTTTTTGAAAGTTTGATGCAGATACAAAAACAGAGATTATCCTTACCAACAATCCTTCTTGAGTATCAGAGTCCAACATACAGAGTGCAGCGGAAGACGTTAAATGTGCTTCATTCCGTAGGAACGCAACTCTATAGTTCTACAGTGAGATAGTGCATTTCAGCCTCAAAGGAAGCAATATCCCCAAACGGAACATTGGTGGCACTAGGATCTAAAGCAGGCTTAAGAAGCCTTGGATGCAGTCAGTCTTTTATTAACTATCATGACCGACACAATGTGATCCATAATACTTCCATCTTGGCAGAAATTACATTCAAGCACAGGCCCCCACTAGAAGGTAGTTATGACATTCAGGTGCTGAAAACGCCTTTTTAATGCCTAAAGGAATGATTGTGAGCTTTACTTACCATACATATTGGCCAAATGATGCCCTATGCCGGAAGACTGTCTTTTTTTTTTTTTCTTCAGTATCGGCAATGCAGAGACAATTTGTTGCGAAACACTGCCACTGCTGGTCATTCAGTATAATCTGCAGATGGAAAAGTCCACTGTTAGCACATTTACTACAAGCAATACAAAAAATCATGCTTTTTATAAAGGGTAAACAGATCAATACTATGGAGTTTGTATTATTGTGAAAATCAGCAGCTCATTAGAAAATCAAATCTCGATTTGTGTTTTTAACCTACCATACTACTCTGAATCTCATGCCTCTTTTGCCAACACGCTCTAAACAACTGTAGAAGGTACATTAGGACATAGATAGAGATCTTTTTGCCAGCCAAGTGGCAGTGTACCCCTCTCACTTTATTTGTTTTAGGATATGGTACACCAGTAGCAATTAAGCCAGCTGATAAGTTGAGAGGTAGGGTTATGCTACAGTTAATGGGAATAATAAAAGCTATGAATAGCATGTTCATAATCATGATTTGAGCCAATTCCTAGCAGTTCAGCAATAGTGAAGTTGACTCTAATGCTCAAACTCACGCTCGTTCAAATTTAGAGGTCTTATAAAGTGCCCTCATTTTGTACATTTTACCATCATAGCTGTCACTTGGGCGTCCGGTCTACCCTGCTACTCATTTCATTAGCAAGATAAATGTATCTTACTGCTTGCTAGGCAACAACAGAGTGGCCCTCACGTCTGACAACATCTTGCATTTAGCTTTATGATGTCAGCTTGCTAGGCAACAGATTGGCCCTCATGTCAGACAACATCTTGCTTTTGCTTTATGATGTCAGATCATCACTGGTCCAATTGTCCTTGTGGAAGCGGACCACACAGGAGGATGAGATATCAGAAGTTATGCAGTAGGTTGCTATCTCTATTCATGACTGCAAGGCAAGTCGGAGGCGGAATGGCAAATACTCTGAACCACTCAAAGCACTGTGGCCTTTTTGAAAGTGGGATGCAGATACAAAAACAGAGATTATCCTTACCAACAATCCTTCTTGAGTATCAGAGTCCAACATACAGAGTGCAGCGGAAGACGTTAAATGTGCTTCATTCCGTGTGAACGCAACTCTATAGTTCTACAGTGAGATAGTGCATTTGAGCCTCAAAGGAAGCAATATCCCCAAACGGAACATTGGTGGCACCAGGATCTAAAGCAGGCTTAAGAAGCCTTGGATGCAGTCAGTCTTTTATTAACTATCATGACTGACACAATGTGATCCATAATACTTCCATTTTTGCAGAAATTACATTCAAGCACAGGCCCCCACTAGAAGGTAGTGATGACATTCAGGTGCTGAAAATGCCTTTTTAATGCCGAAAGGAATGATTGTGAGCTTTACTTACCATACATATTGGTCAAATGATGCCCTATGCCGGAAGACTGTCTTTTTTTTTTCTTCAGTATCGGCAATGCAGAGACAATTTGTTGCGAAACACTGCCACTGCTGGTCATTCAGTATAATCTGCAGATGGAAAAGTCCACTGTTAGCACATTTACTAAAAGCAATACCAAAAAATCATGCTTTTTATAAAGGGTAAACAGATCAATACTATGGAGTTTGTATTATTGTGAAAATCAGCAGCTCATTAGAAAATCAAATCTCGATTTGTGTTTTTAACCTACCATACTACTCTGAGTCTCATGCCTCTTTTGCCAACACGCTCTAAACAACTGTAGAAGGTACATTAGGACACAGAGATCTTTTTGCAAGCCAAGTGGCAGCGTACCACTCTCACTTTATTTGTTTTAGGATATGGTACACCGGTAGCAATTAAGCCAGCTGATAAGTTGAGAGGTAGGGTTATGCTACAGTTAATGGGAATAATAAAAGCTATGAATAGCATGTTCATAATCATCATTTGAGCCAATTCCTAGCAGTTCAGCAATAGTGAAGTTGACTCTAATGCTCAAACTCACGCTCGTTCAAATTTAGAGGTCTTATAAAGTGCCCTCATTTTGTACATTTTACCATCATAGCTGTCACTTGGGCGTCCGGTCTACCCTGCTACTCATTTCATTAGCAAGATAAATGTATCTTACTGCTTGCTAGGCAACAACAGAGTGGCCCTCACGTCTGATAACATCTTGCATTTAGCTTTATGATGTCAGCTTGCTAGGCAACAGATTGGCCCTCATGTCAGACAACATCTTGCTTTTACTTTATGATGTCAGATCATCACTGGTCCAATTGTCCTTGTGGAAGCGGACCACACAGGAGGATGAGATATCAGAAGTTATGCAGTAGGTTGCTATCTCTATTCATGACTGCAAGGCAAGTCGGAGGCGGAATGGCAAATACTCTGAACCACTCAAAGCACTGTGGCCTTTTTGAAAGTGGGATGCAGATACAAAAACAGAGATTATCCTTACCAACAATCCTTCTTGAGTATCAGAGTCCAACATACAGAGTGCAGCGGAAGACGTTAAATGTGCTTCATTCCGTGTGAACGCAACTCTATAGTTCTACAGTGAGATAGTGCATTTCAGCCTCAAAGTAAGCAATGTCCTCAAACGGAACATTGGTGGCACTAGGATCTAAAGCAGGCTTAAGAAGCCTTGGATGCAGTCAGTCTTTTATTAACTATCATGACCGACACAATGTGATCCATAATACTTCCATCTTGGCAGAAATTACATTCAAGCACAGGCCCCCACTAGAAGGTAGTTATGACATTCAGGTGCTGAAAACGCCTTTTTAATGCCTAAAGGAATGATTGTGAGCTTTACTTACCATACATATTGGCCAAATGATGCCCTATGCCGGAAGACTGTCTTTTTTTTTTTTTTCTTCAGTATCGGCAATGCAGAGACAATTTGTTGCGAAACACTGCCACTGCTGGTCATTCAGTATAATCTGCAGATGGAAAAGTCCACTGTTAGCACATTTACTACAAGCAATACAAAAAATCATGCTTTTTATAAAGGGTAAACAGATCAATACTATGGAGTTTGTATTATTGTGAAAATCAGCAGCTCATTAGAAAATCAAATCTCGATTTGTGTTTTTAACCTACCATACTACTCTGAATCTCATGCCTCTTTTGCCAACACGCTCTAAACAACTGTAGAAGGTACATTAGGACATAGATAGAGATCTTTTTGCCAGCCAAGTGGCAGTGTACCCCTCTCACTTTATTTGTTTTAGGATATGGTACACCAGTAGCAATTAAGCCAGCTGATAAGTTGAGAGGTAGGGTTATGCTACAGTTAATGGGAATAATAAAAGCTATGAATAGCACGTTCATAATCATGATTTGAGCCAATTCCTAGCAGTTCAGCAATAGTGAAGTTGACTCTAATGCTCAAACTCACGCTCGTTCAAATTTAGAGGTCTTATAAAGTGCCCTCATTTTGTACATTTTACCATCATAGCTGTCACTTGGGCGTCCGGTCTACCCTGCTACTCATTTCATTAGCAAGATAAATGTATCTTACTGCTTGCTAGGCAACAACAGAGTGGCCCTCACGTCTGACAACATCTTGCATTTAGCTTTATGATGTCAGCTTGCTAGGCAACAGATTGGCCCTCATGTCAGACAACATCTTGCTTTTGCTTTATGATGTCAGATCATCACTGGTCCAATTGTCCTTGTGGAAGCGGACCACACAGGAGGATGAGATATCAGAAGTTATGCAGTAGGTTGCTATCTCTATTCATGACTGCAAGGCAAGTCGGAGGCGGAATGGCAAATACTCTGAACCACTCAAAGCACTGTGGCCTTTTTGAAAGTTTGATGCAGATACAAAAACAGAGATTATCCTTACCAACAATCCTTCTTGAGTATCAGAGTCCAACATACAGAGTGCAGCGGAAGACGTTAAATGTGCTTCATTCCGTAGGAACGCAACTCTATAGTTCTACAGTGAGATAGTGCATTTCAGCCTCAAAGGAAGCAATATCCCCAAACGGAACATTGGTGGCACTAGGATCTAAAGCAGGCTTAAGAAGCCTTGGATGCAGTCAGTCTTTTATTAACTATCATGACCGACACAATGTGATCCATAATACTTCCATCTTGGCAGAAATTACATTCAAGCACAGGCCCCCACTAGAAGGTAGTTATGACATTCAGGTGCTGAAAACGCCTTTTTAATGCCTAAAGGAATGATTGTGAGCTTTACTTACCATACATATTGGCCAAATGATGCCCTATGCCGGAAGACTGTCTTTTTTTTTTTTTCTTCAGTATCGGCAATGCAGAGACAATTTGTTGCGAAACACTGCCACTGCTGGTCATTCAGTATAATCTGCAGATGGAAAAGTCCACTGTTAGCACATTTACTACAAGCAATACAAAAAATCATGCTTTTTATAAAGGGTAAACAGATCAATACTATGGAGTTTGTATTATTGTGAAAATCAGCAGCTCATTAGAAAATCAAATCTCGATTTGTGTTTTTAACCTACCATACTACTCTGAATCTCATGCCTCTTTTGCCAACACGCTCTAAACAACTGTAGAAGGTACATTAGGACATAGATAGAGATCTTTTTGCCAGCCAAGTGGCAGTGTACCCCTCTCACTTTATTTGTTTTAGGATATGGTACACCAGTAGCAATTAAGCCAGCTGATAAGTTGAGAGGTAGGGTTATGCTACAGTTAATGGGAATAATAAAAGCTATGAATAGCATGTTCATAATCATGATTTGAGCCAATTCCTAGCAGTTCAGCAATAGTGAAGTTGACTCTAATGCTCAAACTCACGCTCGTTCAAATTTAGAGGTCTTATAAAGTGCCCTCATTTTGTACATTTTACCATCATAGCTGTCACTTGGGCGTCCGGTCTACCCTGCTACTCATTTCATTAGCAAGATAAATGTATCTTACTGCTTGCTAGGCAACAACAGAGTGGCCCTCACGTCTGACAACATCTTGCATTTAGCTTTATGATGTCAGCTTGCTAGGCAACAGATTGGCCCTCATGTCAGACAACATCTTGCTTTTGCTTTATGATGTCAGATCATCACTGGTCCAATTGTCCTTGTGGAAGCGGACCACACAGGAGGATGAGATATCAGAAGTTATGCAGTAGGTTGCTATCTCTATTCATGACTGCAAGGCAAGTCGGAGGCGGAATGGCAAATACTCTGAACCACTCAAAGCACTGTGGCCTTTTTGAAAGTGGGATGCAGATACAAAAACAGAGATTATCCTTACCAACAATCCTTCTTGAGTATCAGAGTCCAACATACAGAGTGCAGCGGAAGACGTTAAATGTGCTTCATTCCGTGTGAACGCAACTCTATAGTTCTACAGTGAGATAGTGCATTTGAGCCTCAAAGGAAGCAATATCCCCAAACGGAACATTGGTGGCACCAGGATCTAAAGCAGGCTTAAGAAGCCTTGGATGCAGTCAGTCTTTTATTAACTATCATGACTGACACAATGTGATCCATAATACTTCCATTTTTGCAGAAATTACATTCAAGCACAGGCCCCCACTAGAAGGTAGTGATGACATTCAGGTGCTGAAAATGCCTTTTTAATGCCGAAAGGAATGATTGTGAGCTTTACTTACCATACATATTGGTCAAATGATGCCCTATGCCGGAAGACTGTCTTTTTTTTTTCTTCAGTATCGGCAATGCAGAGACAATTTGTTGCGAAACACTGCCACTGCTGGTCATTCAGTATAATCTGCAGATGGAAAAGTCCACTGTTAGCACATTTACTAAAAGCAATACCAAAAAATCATGCTTTTTATAAAGGGTAAACAGATCAATACTATGGAGTTTGTATTATTGTGAAAATCAGCAGCTCATTAGAAAATCAAATCTCGATTTGTGTTTTTAACCTACCATACTACTCTGAGTCTCATGCCTCTTTTGCCAACACGCTCTAAACAACTGTAGAAGGTACATTAGGACACAGAGATCTTTTTGCAAGCCAAGTGGCAGCGTACCACTCTCACTTTATTTGTTTTAGGATATGGTACACCGGTAGCAATTAAGCCAGCTGATAAGTTGAGAGGTAGGGTTATGCTACAGTTAATGGGAATAATAAAAGCTATGAATAGCATGTTCATAATCATCATTTGAGCCAATTCCTAGCAGTTCAGCAATAGTGAAGTTGACTCTAATGCTCAAACTCACGCTCGTTCAAATTTAGAGGTCTTATAAAGTGCCCTCATTTTGTACATTTTACCATCATAGCTGTCACTTGGGCGTCCGGTCTACCCTGCTACTCATTTCATTAGCAAGATAAATGTATCTTACTGCTTGCTAGGCAACAACAGAGTGGCCCTCACGTCTGATAACATCTTGCATTTAGCTTTATGATGTCAGCTTGCTAGGCAACAGATTGGCCCTCATGTCAGACAACATCTTGCTTTTACTTTATGATGTCAGATCATCACTGGTCCAATTGTCCTTGTGGAAGCGGACCACACAGGAGGATGAGATATCAGAAGTTATGCAGTAGGTTGCTATCTCTATTCATGACTGCAAGGCAAGTCGGAGGCGGAATGGCAAATACTCTGAACCACTCAAAGCACTGTGGCCTTTTTGAAAGTGGGATGCAGATACAAAAACAGAGATTATCCTTACCAACAATCCTTCTTGAGTATCAGAGTCCAACATACAGAGTGCAGCGGAAGACGTTAAATGTGCTTCATTCCGTGTGAACGCAACTCTATAGTTCTACAGTGAGATAGTGCATTTCAGCCTCAAAGTAAGCAATGTCCTCAAACGGAACATTGGTGGCACTAGGATCTAAAGCAGGCTTAAGAAGCCTTGGATGCAGTCAGTCTTTTATTAACTATCATGACCGACACAATGTGATCCATAATACTTCCATCTTGGCAGAAATTACATTCAAGCACAGGCCCCCACTAGAAGGTAGTTATGACATTCAGGTGCTGAAAACGCCTTTTTAATGCCTAAAGGAATGATTGTGAGCTTTACTTACCATACATATTGGCCAAATGATGCCCTATGCCGGAAGACTGTCTTTTTTTTTTTTTTCTTCAGTATCGGCAATGCAGAGACAATTTGTTGCGAAACACTGCCACTGCTGGTCATTCAGTATAATCTGCAGATGGAAAAGTCCACTGTTAGCACATTTACTACAAGCAATACAAAAAATCATGCTTTTTATAAAGGGTAAACAGATCAATACTATGGAGTTTGTATTATTGTGAAAATCAGCAGCTCATTAGAAAATCAAATCTCGATTTGTGTTTTTAACCTACCATACTACTCTGAATCTCATGCCTCTTTTGCCAACACGCTCTAAACAACTGTAGAAGGTACATTAGGACATAGATAGAGATCTTTTTGC
The DNA here is from genome assembly GCF_964263255.1 of Lissotriton vulgaris. Classification (NCBI taxonomy): domain Eukaryota; kingdom Metazoa; phylum Chordata; class Amphibia; order Caudata; family Salamandridae; genus Lissotriton; species Lissotriton vulgaris. The sequence goes on along the minus strand of NC_141700.1, from coordinate 237,758,461 downwards.
CAGCCAAGTGGCAGTGTACCCCTCTCACTTTATTTGTTTTAGGATATGGTACACCAGTAGCAATTAAGCCAGCTGATAAGTTGAGAGGTAGGGTTATGCTACAGTTAATGGGAATAATAAAAGCTATGAATAGCACGTTCATAATCATGATTTGAGCCAATTCCTAGCAGTTCAGCAATAGTGAAGTTGACTCTAATGCTCAAACTCACGCTCGTTCAAATTTAGAGGTCTTATAAAGTGCCCTCATTTTGTACATTTTACCATCATAGCTGTCACTTGGGCGTCCGGTCTACCCTGCTACTCATTTCATTAGCAAGATAAATGTATCTTACTGCTTGCTAGGCAACAACAGAGTGGCCCTCACGTCTGACAACATCTTGCATTTAGCTTTATGATGTCAGCTTGCTAGGCAACAGATTGGCCCTCATGTCAGACAACATCTTGCTTTTGCTTTATGATGTCAGATCATCACTGGTCCAATTGTCCTTGTGGAAGCGGACCACACAGGAGGATGAGATATCAGAAGTTATGCAGTAGGTTGCTATCTCTATTCATGACTGCAAGGCAAGTCGGAGGCGGAATGGCAAATACTCTGAACCACTCAAAGCACTGTGGCCTTTTTGAAAGTTTGATGCAGATACAAAAACAGAGATTATCCTTACCAACAATCCTTCTTGAGTATCAGAGTCCAACATACAGAGTGCAGCGGAAGACGTTAAATGTGCTTCATTCCGTGTGAACGCAACTCTATAGTTCTACAGTGAGATAGTGCATTTCAGCCTCAAAGGAAGCAATATCCCCAAACGGAACATTGGTGGCACTAGGATCTAAAGCAGGCTTAAGAAGCCTTGGATGCAGTCAGTCTTTTATTAACTATCATGACCGACACAATGTGATCCATAATACTTCCATCTTGGCAGAAATTACATTCAAGCACAGGCCCCCACTAGAAGGTAGTTATGACATTCAGGTGCTGAAAACGCCTTTTTAATGCCTAAAGGAATGATTGTGAGCTTTACTTACCATACATATTGGCCAAATGATGCCCTATGCCGGAAGACTGTCTTTTTTTTTTTTTCTTCAGTATCGGCAATGCAGAGACAATTTGTTGCGAAACACTGCCACTGCTGGTCATTCAGTATAATCTGCAGATGGAAAAGTCCACTGTTAGCACATTTACTACAAGCAATACAAAAAATCATGCTTTTTATAAAGGGTAAACAGATCAATACTATGGAGTTTGTATTATTGTGAAAATCAGCAGCTCATTAGAAAATCAAATCTCGATTTGTGTTTTTAACCTACCATACTACTCTGAATCTCATGCCTCTTTTGCCAACACGCTCTAAACAACTGTAGAAGGTACATTAGGACATAGATAGAGATCTTTTTGCCAGCCAAGTGGCAGTGTACCCCTCTCACTTTATTTGTTTTAGGATATGGTACACCAGTAGCAATTAAGCCAGCTGATAAGTTGAGAGGTAGGGTTATGCTACAGTTAATGGGAATAATAAAAGCTATGAATAGCATGTTCATAATCATGATTTGAGCCAATTCCTAGCAGTTCAGCAATAGTGAAGTTGACTCTAATGCTCAAACTCACGCTCGTTCAAATTTAGAGGTCTTATAAAGTGCCCTCATTTTGTACATTTTACCATCATAGCTGTCACTTGGGCGTCCGGTCTACCCTGCTACTCATTTCATTAGCAAGATAAATGTATCTTACTGCTTGCTAGGCAACAACAGAGTGGCCCTCACGTCTGACAACATCTTGCATTTAGCTTTATGATGTCAGCTTGCTAGGCAACAGATTGGCCCTCATGTCAGACAACATCTTGCTTTTGCTTTATGATGTCAGATCATCACTGGTCCAATTGTCCTTGTGGAAGCGGACCACACAGGAGGATGAGATATCAGAAGTTATGCAGTAGGTTGCTATCTCTATTCATGACTGCAAGGCAAGTCGGAGGCGGAATGGCAAATACTCTGAACCACTCAAAGCACTGTGGCCTTTTTGAAAGTGGGATGCAGATACAAAAACAGAGATTATCCTTACCAACAATCCTTCTTGAGTATCAGAGTCCAACATACAGAGTGCAGCGGAAGACGTTAAATGTGCTTCATTCCGTGTGAACGCAACTCTATAGTTCTACAGTGAGATAGTGCATTTCAGCCTCAAAGTAAGCAATGTCCTCAAACGGAACATTGGTGGCACTAGGATCTAAAGCAGGCTTAAGAAGCCTTGGATGCAGTCAGTCTTTTATTAACTATCATGACCGACACAATGTGATCCATAATACTTCCATCTTGGCAGAAATTACATTCAAGCACAGGCCCCCACTAGAAGGTAGTTATGACATTCAGGTGCTGAAAACGCCTTTTTAATGCCTAAAGGAATGATTGTGAGCTTTACTTACCATACATATTGGCCAAATGATGCCCTATGCCGGAAGACTGTCTTTTTTTTTTTTTCTTCAGTATCGGCAATGCAGAGACAATTTGTTGCGAAACACTGCCACTGCTGGTCATTCAGTATAATCTGCAGATGGAAAAGTCCACTGTTAGCACATTTACTACAAGCAATACAAAAAATCATGCTTTTTATAAAGGGTAAACAGATCAATACTATGGAGTTTGTATTATTGTGAAAATCAGCAGCTCATTAGAAAATCAAATCTCGATTTGTGTTTTTAACCTACCATACTACTCTGAATCTCATGCCTCTTTTGCCAACACGCTCTAAACAACTGTAGAAGGTACATTAGGACATAGATAGAGATCTTTTTGCCAGCCAAGTGGCAGTGTACCCCTCTCACTTTATTTGTTTTAGGATATGGTACACCAGTAGCAATTAAGCCAGCTGATAAGTTGAGAGGTAGGGTTATGCTACAGTTAATGGGAATAATAAAAGCTATGAATAGCACGTTCATAATCATGATTTGAGCCAATTCCTAGCAGTTCAGCAATAGTGAAGTTGACTCTAATGCTCAAACTCACGCTCGTTCAAATTTAGAGGTCTTATAAAGTGCCCTCATTTTGTACATTTTACCATCATAGCTGTCACTTGGGCGTCCGGTCTACCCTGCTACTCATTTCATTAGCAAGATAAATGTATCTTACTGCTTGCTAGGCAACAACAGAGTGGCCCTCACGTCTGACAACATCTTGCATTTAGCTTTATGATGTCAGCTTGCTAGGCAACAGATTGGCCCTCATGTCAGACAACATCTTGCTTTTGCTTTATGATGTCAGATCATCACTGGTCCAATTGTCCTTGTGGAAGCGGACCACACAGGAGGATGAGATATCAGAAGTTATGCAGTAGGTTGCTATCTCTATTCATGACTGCAAGGCAAGTCGGAGGCGGAATGGCAAATACTCTGAACCACTCAAAGCACTGTGGCCTTTTTGAAAGTTTGATGCAGATACAAAAACAGAGATTATCCTTACCAACAATCCTTCTTGAGTATCAGAGTCCAACATACAGAGTGCAGCGGAAGACGTTAAATGTGCTTCATTCCGTAGGAACGCAACTCTATAGTTCTACAGTGAGATAGTGCATTTCAGCCTCAAAGGAAGCAATATCCCCAAACGGAACATTGGTGGCACTAGGATCTAAAGCAGGCTTAAGAAGCCTTGGATGCAGTCAGTCTTTTATTAACTATCATGACCGACACAATGTGATCCATAATACTTCCATCTTGGCAGAAATTACATTCAAGCACAGGCCCCCACTAGAAGGTAGTTATGACATTCAGGTGCTGAAAACGCCTTTTTAATGCCTAAAGGAATGATTGTGAGCTTTACTTACCATACATATTGGCCAAATGATGCCCTATGCCGGAAGACTGTCTTTTTTTTTTTTTCTTCAGTATCGGCAATGCAGAGACAATTTGTTGCGAAACACTGCCACTGCTGGTCATTCAGTATAATCTGCAGATGGAAAAGTCCACTGTTAGCACATTTACTACAAGCAATACAAAAAATCATGCTTTTTATAAAGGGTAAACAGATCAATACTATGGAGTTTGTATTATTGTGAAAATCAGCAGCTCATTAGAAAATCAAATCTCGATTTGTGTTTTTAACCTACCATACTACTCTGAATCTCATGCCTCTTTTGCCAACACGCTCTAAACAACTGTAGAAGGTACATTAGGACATAGATAGAGATCTTTTTGCCAGCCAAGTGGCAGTGTACCCCTCTCACTTTATTTGTTTTAGGATATGGTACACCAGTAGCAATTAAGCCAGCTGATAAGTTGAGAGGTAGGGTTATGCTACAGTTAATGGGAATAATAAAAGCTATGAATAGCATGTTCATAATCATGATTTGAGCCAATTCCTAGCAGTTCAGCAATAGTGAAGTTGACTCTAATGCTCAAACTCACGCTCGTTCAAATTTAGAGGTCTTATAAAGTGCCCTCATTTTGTACATTTTACCATCATAGCTGTCACTTGGGCGTCCGGTCTACCCTGCTACTCATTTCATTAGCAAGATAAATGTATCTTACTGCTTGCTAGGCAACAACAGAGTGGCCCTCACGTCTGACAACATCTTGCATTTAGCTTTATGATGTCAGCTTGCTAGGCAACAGATTGGCCCTCATGTCAGACAACATCTTGCTTTTGCTTTATGATGTCAGATCATCACTGGTCCAATTGTCCTTGTGGAAGCGGACCACACAGGAGGATGAGATATCAGAAGTTATGCAGTAGGTTGCTATCTCTATTCATGACTGCAAGGCAAGTCGGAGGCGGAATGGCAAATACTCTGAACCACTCAAAGCACTGTGGCCTTTTTGAAAGTGGGATGCAGATACAAAAACAGAGATTATCCTTACCAACAATCCTTCTTGAGTATCAGAGTCCAACATACAGAGTGCAGCGGAAGACGTTAAATGTGCTTCATTCCGTGTGAACGCAACTCTATAGTTCTACAGTGAGATAGTGCATTTGAGCCTCAAAGGAAGCAATATCCCCAAACGGAACATTGGTGGCACCAGGATCTAAAGCAGGCTTAAGAAGCCTTGGATGCAGTCAGTCTTTTATTAACTATCATGACTGACACAATGTGATCCATAATACTTCCATTTTTGCAGAAATTACATTCAAGCACAGGCCCCCACTAGAAGGTAGTGATGACATTCAGGTGCTGAAAATGCCTTTTTAATGCCGAAAGGAATGATTGTGAGCTTTACTTACCATACATATTGGTCAAATGATGCCCTATGCCGGAAGACTGTCTTTTTTTTTTCTTCAGTATCGGCAATGCAGAGACAATTTGTTGCGAAACACTGCCACTGCTGGTCATTCAGTATAATCTGCAGATGGAAAAGTCCACTGTTAGCACATTTACTAAAAGCAATACCAAAAAATCATGCTTTTTATAAAGGGTAAACAGATCAATACTATGGAGTTTGTATTATTGTGAAAATCAGCAGCTCATTAGAAAATCAAATCTCGATTTGTGTTTTTAACCTACCATACTACTCTGAGTCTCATGCCTCTTTTGCCAACACGCTCTAAACAACTGTAGAAGGTACATTAGGACACAGAGATCTTTTTGCAAGCCAAGTGGCAGCGTACCACTCTCACTTTATTTGTTTTAGGATATGGTACACCGGTAGCAATTAAGCCAGCTGATAAGTTGAGAGGTAGGGTTATGCTACAGTTAATGGGAATAATAAAAGCTATGAATAGCACGTTCATAATCATGATTTGAGCCAATTCCTAGCAGTTCAGCAATAGTGAAGTTGACTCTAATGCTCAAACTCACGCTCGTTCAAATTTAGAGGTCTTATAAAGTGCCCTCATTTTGTACATTTTACCATCATAGCTGTCACTTGGGCGTCCGGTCTACCCTGCTACTCATTTCATTAGCAAGATAAATGTATCTTACTGCTTGCTAGGCAACAACAGAGTGGCCCTCACGTCTGATAACATCTTGCATTTAGCTTTATGATGTCAGCTTGCTAGGCAACAGATTGGCCCTCATGTCAGACAACATCTTGCTTTTACTTTATGATGTCAGATCATCACTGGTCCAATTGTCCTTGTGGAAGCGGACCACACAGGAGGATGAGATATCAGAAGTTATGCAGTAGGTTGCTATCTCTATTCATGACTGCAAGGCAAGTCGGAGGCGGAATGGCAAATACTCTGAACCACTCAAAGCACTGTGGCCTTTTTGAAAGTGGGATGCAGATACAAAAACAGAGATTATCCTTACCAACAATCCTTCTTGAGTATCAGAGTCCAACATACAGAGTGCAGCGGAAGACGTTAAATGTGCTTCATTCCGTGTGAACGCAACTCTATAGTTCTACAGTGAGATAGTGCATTTCAGCCTCAAAGGAAGCAATGTCCTCAAACGGAACATTGGTGGCACTAGGATCTAAAGCAGGCTTAAGAAGCCTTGGATGCAGTCAGTCTTTTATTAACTATCATGACCGACACAATGTGATCCATAATACTTCCATCTTGGCAGAAATTACATTCAAGCACAGGCCCCCACTAGAAGGTAGTTATGACATTCAGGTGCTGAAAACGCCTTTTTAATGCCTAAAGGAATGATTGTGAGCTTTACTTACCATACATATTGGCCAAATGATGCCCTATGCCGGAAGACTGTCTTTTTTTTTTTTTTCTTCAGTATCGGCAATGCAGAGACAATTTGTTGCGAAACACTGCCACTGCTGGTCATTCAGTATAATCTGCAGATGGAAAAGTCCACTGTTAGCACATTTACTACAAGCAATACAAAAAATCATGCTTTTTATAAAGGGTAAACAGATCAATACTATGGAGTTTGTATTATTGTGAAAATCAGCAGCTCATTAGAAAATCAAATCTCGATTTGTGTTTTTAACCTACCATACTACTCTGAATCTCATGCCTCTTTTGCCAACACGCTCTAAACAACTGTAGAAGGTACATTAGGACATAGATAGAGATCTTTTTGCCAGCCAAGTGGCAGTGTACCCCTCTCACTTTATTTGTTTTAGGATATGGTACACCAGTAGCAATTAAGCCAGCTGATAAGTTGAGAGGTAGGGTTATGCTACAGTTAATGGGAATAATAAAAGCTATGAATAGCACGTTCATAATCATGATTTGAGCCAATTCCTAGCAGTTCAGCAATAGTGAAGTTGACTCTAATGCTCAAACTCACGCTCGTTCAAATTTAGAGGTCTTATAAAGTGCCCTCATTTTGTACATTTTACCATCATAGCTGTCACTTGGGCGTCCGGTCTACCCTGCTACTCATTTCATTAGCAAGATAAATGTATCTTACTGCTTGCTAGGCAACAACAGAGTGGCCCTCACGTCTGACAACATCTTGCATTTAGCTTTATGATGTCAGCTTGCTAGGCAACAGATTGGCCCTCATGTCAGACAACATCTTGCTTTTGCTTTATGATGTCAGATCATCACTGGTCCAATTGTCCTTGTGGAAGCGGACCACACAGGAGGATGAGATATCAGAAGTTATGCAGTAGGTTGCTATCTCTATTCATGACTGCAAGGCAAGTCGGAGGCGGAATGGCAAATACTCTGAACCACTCAAAGCACTGTGGCCTTTTTGAAAGTTTGATGCAGATACAAAAACAGAGATTATCCTTACCAACAATCCTTCTTGAGTATCAGAGTCCAACATACAGAGTGCAGCGGAAGACGTTAAATGTGCTTCATTCCGTGTGAACGCAACTCTATAGTTCTACAGTGAGATAGTGCATTTGAGCCTCAAAGGAAGCAATATCCCCAAACGGAACATTGGTGGCACCAGGATCTAAAGCAGGCTTAAGAAGCCTTGGATGCAGTCAGTCTTTTATTAACTATCATGACTGACACAATGTGATCCATAATACTTCCATTTTTGCAGAAATTACATTCAAGCACAGGCCCCCACTAGAAGGTAGTGATGACATTCAGGTGCTGAAAATGCCTTTTTAATGCCGAAAGGAATGATTGTGAGCTTTACTTACCATACATATTGGTCAAATGATGATGCCCTATGCCGGAAGACTGTCTTTTTTTTTTCTTCAGTATCGGCAATGCAGAGACAATTTGTTGCGAAACACTGCCACTGCTGGTCATTCAGTATAATCTGCAGATGGAAAAGTCCACTGTTAGCACATTTACTAAAAGCAATACCAAAAAATCATGCTTTTTATAAAGGGTAAACAGATCAATACTATGGAGTTTGTATTATTGTGAAAATCAGCAGCTCATTAGAAAATCAAATCTCGATTTGTGTTTTTAACCTACCATACTACTCTGAGTCTCATGCCTCTTTTGCCAACACGCTCTAAACAACTGTAGAAGGTACATTAGGACACAGAGATCTTTTTGCAAGCCAAGTGGCAGCGTACCACTCTCACTTTATTTGTTTTAGGATATGGTACACCGGTAGCAATTAAGCCAGCTGATAAGTTGAGAGGTAGGGTTATGCTACAGTTAATAGGAATAATAAAAGCTATGAATAGCATGTTCATAATCATCATTTGAGCCAATTCCTAGCAGTTCAGCAATAGTGAAGTTGACTCTAATGCTCAAACTCACGCTCGTTCAAATTTAGAGGTCTTATAAAGTGCCCTCATTTTGTACATTTTACCATCATAGCTGTCACTTGGGCGTCCGGTCTACCCTGCTACTCATTTCATTAGCAAGATAAATGTATCTTACTGCTTGCTAGGCAACAACAGAGTGGCCCTCACGTCTGTTAACATCTTGCATTTAGCTTTATGATGTCAGCTTGCTAGGCAACAGATTGGCCCTCATGTCAGACAACATCTTGCTTTTACTTTATGATGTCAGATCATCACTGGTCCAATTGTCCTTGTGGAAGCGGACCACACAGGAGGATGAGATATCAGAAGTTATGCAGTAGGTTGCTATCTCTATTCATGACTGCAAGGCAAGTCGGAGGCGGAATGGCAAATACTCTGAACCACTCAAAGCACTGTGGCCTTTTTGAAAGTGGGATGCAGATACAAAAACAGAGATTATCCTTACCAACAATCCTTCTTGAGTATCAGAGTCCAACATACAGAGTGCAGCGGAAGACGTTAAATGTGCTTCATTCCGTGTGAACGCAACTCTATAGTTCTACAGTGAGATAGTGCATTTCAGCCTCAAAGGAAGCAATGTCCTCAAACGGAACATTGGTGGCACTAGGATCTAAAGCAGGCTTAAGAAGCCTTGGATGCAGTCAGTCTTTTATTAACTATCATGACCGACACAATGTGATCCATAATACTTCCATCTTGGCAGAAATTACATTCAAGCACAGGCCCCCACTAGAAGGTAGTTATGACATTCAGGTGCTGAAAACGCCTTTTTAATGCCTAAAGGAATGATTGTGAGCTTTACTTACCATACATATTGGCCAAATGATGCCATATGCCGGAAGACTGTCTTTTTTTTTTTTTCTTCAGTATCGGCAATGCAGAGACAATTTGTTGCGAAACACTGCCACTGCTGGTCATTCAGTATAATCTGCAGATGGAAAAGTCCACTGTTAGCACATTTACTACAAGCAATACAAAAAATCATGCTTTTTATAAAGGGTAAACAGATCAATACTATGGAGTTTGTATTATTGTGAAAATCAGCAGCTCATTAGAAAATCAAATCTCGATTTGTGTTTTTAACCTACCATACTACTCTGAATCTCATGCCTCTTTTGCCAACACGCTCTAAACAACTGTAGAAGGTACATTAGAACATAGATAGAGATCTTTTTGCCAGCCAAGTGGCAGTGTACCCCTCTCACTTTATTTGTTTTAGGATATGGTACACCAGTAGCAATTAAGCCAGCTGATAAGTTGAGAGGTAGGGTTATGCTACAGTTAATGGGAATAATAAAAGCTATGAATAGCACGTTCATAATCATGATTTGAGCCAATTCCTAGCAGTTCAGCAATAGTGAAGTTGACTCTAATGCTCAAACTCACGCTCGTTCAAATTTAGAGGTCTTATAAAGTGCCCTCATTTTGTACATTTTACCATCATAGCTGTCACTTGGGCGTCCGGTCTACCCTGCTACTCATTTCATTAGCAAGATAAATGTATCTTACTGCTTGCTAGGCAACAACAGAGTGGCCCTCACGTCTGACAACATCTTGCATTTAGCTTTATGATGTCAGCTTGCTAGGCAACAGATTGGCCCTCATGTCAGACAACATCTTGCTTTTGCTTTATGATGTCAGATCATCACTGGTCCAATTGTCCTTGTGGAAGCGGACCACACAGGAGGATGAGATATCAGAAGTTATGCAGTAGGTTGCTATCTCTATTCATGACTGCAAGGCAAGTCGGAGGCGGAATGGCAAATACTCTGAACCACTCAAAGCACTGTGGCCTTTTTGAAAGTTTGATGCAGATACAAAAACAGAGATTATCCTTACCAACAATACTTCTTGAGTATCAGAGTCCAACATACAGAGTGCAGCGGAAGACGTTAAATGTGCTTCATTCCGTGTGAACGCAACTCTATAGTTCTACAGTGAGATAGTGCATTTGAGCCTCAAAGGAAGCAATATCCCCAAACGGAACATTGGTGGCACCAGGATCTAAAGCAGGCTTAAGAAGCCTTGGATGCAGTCAGTCTTTTATTAACTATCATGACCGACACAATGTGATCCATAATACTTCCATCTTGGCAGAAATTTCATTCAAGCACAGGCCCCCACTAGAAGGTAGTTATGACATTCAGGTGCTGAAAACGCCTTTTTAATGCCGAAAGGAATGATTGTGAGCTTTACTTACCATACATATTGGTCAAATGATGCCCTATGCCGGAAGACTGTCTTTTTTTTTTCTTCAGTATCGGCAATGCAGAGACAATTTGTTGCGAAACACTGCCACTGCTGGTCATTCAGTATAATCTGCAGATGGAAAAGTCCACTGTTAGCACATTTACTAAAAGCAATACAAAAAAATCATGCTTTTTATAAAGGGTAAACAGATCAATACTATGGAGTTTGTATTATTGTGAAAATCAGCAGCTCATTAGAAAATCAAATCTCGATTTGTGTTTTTAACCTACCATACTACTCTGAGTCTCATGCCTCTTTTGCCAACACGCTCTAAACAACTGTAGAAGGTACATTAGGACACAGAGATCTTTTTGCAAGCCAAGTGGCAGCGTACCACTCTCACTTTATTTGTTTTAGGATATGGTACACCGGTAGCAATTAAGCCAGCTGATAAGTTGAGAGGTAGGGTTATGCTACAGTTAATGGGAATAATAAAAGCTATGAATAGCATGTTCATAATCATCATTTGAGCCAATTCCTAGCAGTTCAGCAATAGTGAAGTTGACTCTAATGCTCAAACTCACGCTCGTTCAAATTTAGAGGTCTTATAAAGTGCCCTCATTTTGTACATTTTACCATCATAGCTGTCACTTGGGCGTCCGGTCTACCCTGCTACTCATTTCATTAGCAAGATAAATGTATCTTACTGCTTGCTAGGCAACAACAGAGTGGCCCTCACGTCTGACAACATCTTGCATTTAGCTTTATGATGTCAGCTTGCTAGGCAACAGATTGGCCCTCATGTCAGACAACATCTTGCTTTTGCTTTATGATGTCAGATCATCACTGGTCCAATTTTCCTTGTGGAAGCGGACCACACAGGAGGATGAGATATCAGAAGTTATGCAGTAGGTTGCTATCTCTATTCATGACTGCAAGGCAAGTCGGAGGCGGAATGGCAAATACTCTGAACCACTCAAAGCACTGTGGCCTTTTTGAAAGTGGGATGCAGATACAAAAACAGAGATTATCCTTACCAACAATCCTTCTTGAGTATCAGAGTCCAACATACAGAGTGCAGCGGAAGACGTTAAATGTGCTTCATTCCGTGTGAACGCAACTCTATAGTTCTACAGTGAGATAGTGCATTTCAGCCTCAAAGTAAGCAATGTCCTCAAACGGAACATTGGTGGCACTAGGATCTAAAGCAGGCTTAAGAAGCCTTGGATGCAGTCAGTCTTTTATTAACTATCATGACCGACACAATGTGATCCATAATACTTCCATCTTGGCAGAAATTACATTCAAGCACAGGCCCCCACTAGAAGGTAGTTATGACATTCAGGTGCTGAAAACGCCTTTTTAATGCCTAAAGGAATGATTGTGAGCTTTACTTACCATACATATTGGCCAAATGATGCCCTATGCCGGAAGACTGTCTTTTTTTTTTTTTCTTCAGTATCGGCAATGCAGAGACAATTTGTTGCGAAACACTGCCACTGCTGGTCATTCAGTATAATCTGCAGATGGAAAAGTCCACTGTTAGCACATTTACTACAAGCAATACAAAAAATCATGCTTTTTATAAAGGGTAAACAGATCAATACTATGGAGTTTGTATTATTGTGAAAATCAGCAGCTCATTAGAAAATCAAATCTCGATTTGTGTTTTTAACCTACCATACTACTCTGAATCTCATGCCTCTTTTGCCAACACGCTCTAAACAACTGTAGAAGGTACATTAGGACATAGATAGAGATCTTTTTGCCAGCCAAGTGGCAGTGTACCCCTCTCACTTTATTTGTTTTAGGATATGGTACACCAGTAGCAATTAAGCCAGCTGATAAGTTGAGAGGTAGGGTTATGCTACAGTTAATGGGAATAATAAAAGCTATGAATAGCACGTTCATAATCATGATTTGAGCCAATTCCTAGCAGTTCAGCAATAGTGAAGTTGACTCTAATGCTCAAACTCACGCTCGTTCAAATTTAGAGGTCTTATAAAGTGCCCTCATTTTGTACATTTTACCATCATAGCTGTCACTTGGGCGTCCGGTCTACCCTGCTACTCATTTCATTAGCAAGATAAATGTATCTTACTGCTTGCTAGGCAACAACAGAGTGGCCCTCACGTCTGACAACATCTTGCATTTAGCTTTATGATGTCAGCTTGCTAGGCAACAGATTGGCCCTCATGTCAGACAACATCTTGCTTTTGCTTTATGATGTCAGATCATCACTGGTCCAATTGTCCTTGTGGAAGCGGACCACACAGGAGGATGAGATATCAGAAGTTATGCAGTAGGTTGCTATCTCTATTCATGACTGCAAGGCAAGTCGGAGGCGGAATGGCAAATACTCTGAACCACTCAAAGCACTGTGGCCTTTTTGAAAGTTTGATGCAGATACAAAAACAGAGATTATCCTTACCAACAATCCTTCTTGAGTATCAGAGTCCAACATACAGAGTGCAGCGGAAGACGTTAAATGTGCTTCATTCCGTAGGAACGCAACTCTATAGTTCTACAGTGAGATAGTGCATTTCAGCCTCAAAGGAAGCAATATCCCCAAACGGAACATTGGTGGCACTAGGATCTAAAGCAGGCTTAAGAAGCCTTGGATGCAGTCAGTCTTTTATTAACTATCATGACCGACACAATGTGATCCATAATACTTCCATCTTGGCAGAAATTACATTCAAGCACAGGCCCCCACTAGAAGGTAGTTATGACATTCAGGTGCTGAAAACGCCTTTTTAATGCCTAAAGGAATGATTGTGAGCTTTACTTACCATACATATTGGCCAAATGATGCCCTATGCCGGAAGACTGTCTTTTTTTTTTTTTCTTCAGTATCGGCAATGCAGAGACAATTTGTTGCGAAACACTGCCACTGCTGGTCATTCAGTATAATCTGCAGATGGAAAAGTCCACTGTTAGCACATTTACTACAAGCAATACAAAAAATCATGCTTTTTATAAAGGGTAAACAGATCAATACTATGGAGTTTGTATTATTGTGAAAATCAGCAGCTCATTAGAAAATCAAATCTCGATTTGTGTTTTTAACCTACCATACTACTCTGAATCTCATGCCTCTTTTGCCAACACGCTCTAAACAACTGTAGAAGGTACATTAGGACATAGATAGAGATCTTTTTGCCAGCCAAGTGGCAGTGTACCCCTCTCACTTTATTTGTTTTAGGATATGGTACACCAGTAGCAATTAAGCCAGCTGATAAGTTGAGAGGTAGGGTTATGCTACAGTTAATGGGAATAATAAAAGCTATGAATAGCATGTTCATAATCATGATTTGAGCCAATTCCTAGCAGTTCAGCAATAGTGAAGTTGACTCTAATGCTCAAACTCACGCTCGTTCAAATTTAGAGGTCTTATAAAGTGCCCTCATTTTGTACATTTTACCATCATAGCTGTCACTTGGGCGTCCGGTCTACCCTGCTACTCATTTCATTAGCAAGATAAATGTATCTTACTGCTTGCTAGGCAACAACAGAGTGGCCCTCACGTCTGACAACATCTTGCATTTAGCTTTATGATGTCAGCTTGCTAGGCAACAGATTGGCCCTCATGTCAGACAACATCTTGCTTTTGCTTTATGATGTCAGATCATCACTGGTCCAATTGTCCTTGTGGAAGCGGACCACACAGGAGGATGAGATATCAGAAGTTATGCAGTAGGTTGCTATCTCTATTCATGACTGCAAGGCAAGTCGGAGGCGGAATGGCAAATACTCTGAACCACTCAAAGCACTGTGGCCTTTTTGAAAGTGGGATGCAGATACAAAAACAGAGATTATCCTTACCAACAATCCTTCTTGAGTATCAGAGTCCAACATACAGAGTGCAGCGGAAGACGTTAAATGTGCTTCATTCCGTGTGAACGCAACTCTATAGTTCTACAGTGAGATAGTGCATTTGAGCCTCAAAGGAAGCAATATCCCCAAACGGAACATTGGTGGCACCAGGATCTAAAGCAGGCTTAAGAAGCCTTGGATGCAGTCAGTCTTTTATTAACTATCATGACTGACACAATGTGATCCATAATACTTCCATTTTTGCAGAAATTACATTCAAGCACAGGCCCCCACTAGAAGGTAGTGATGACATTCAGGTGCTGAAAATGCCTTTTTAATGCCGAAAGGAATGATTGTGAGCTTTACTTACCATACATATTGGTCAAATGATGCCCTATGCCGGAAGACTGTCTTTTTTTTTTCTTCAGTATCGGCAATGCAGAGACAATTTGTTGCGAAACACTGCCACTGCTGGTCATTCAGTATAATCTGCAGATGGAAAAGTCCACTGTTAGCACATTTACTAAAAGCAATACCAAAAAATCATGCTTTTTATAAAGGGTAAACAGATCAATACTATGGAGTTTGTATTATTGTGAAAATCAGCAGCTCATTAGAAAATCAAATCTCGATTTGTGTTTTTAACCTACCATACTACTCTGAGTCTCATGCCTCTTTTGCCAACACGCTCTAAACAACTGTAGAAGGTACATTAGGACACAGAGATCTTTTTGCAAGCCAAGTGGCAGCGTACCACTCTCACTTTATTTGTTTTAGGATATGGTACACCGGTAGCAATTAAGCCAGCTGATAAGTTGAGAGGTAGGGTTATGCTACAGTTAATGGGAATAATAAAAGCTATGAATAGCATGTTCATAATCATCATTTGAGCCAATTCCTAGCAGTTCAGCAATAGTGAAGTTGACTCTAATGCTCAAACTCACGCTCGTTCAAATTTAGAGGTCTTATAAAGTGCCCTCATTTTGTACATTTTACCATCATAGCTGTCACTTGGGCGTCCGGTCTACCCTGCTACTCATTTCATTAGCAAGATAAATGTATCTTACTGCTTGCTAGGCAACAACAGAGTGGCCCTCACGTCTGATAACATCTTGCATTTAGCTTTATGATGTCAGCTTGCTAGGCAACAGATTGGCCCTCATGTCAGACAACATCTTGCTTTTACTTTATGATGTCAGATCATCACTGGTCCAATTGTCCTTGTGGAAGCGGACCACACAGGAGGATGAGATATCAGAAGTTATGCAGTAGGTTGCTATCTCTATTCATGACTGCAAGGCAAGTCGGAGGCGGAATGGCAAATACTCTGAACCACTCAAAGCACTGTGGCCTTTTTGAAAGTGGGATGCAGATACAAAAACAGAGATTATCCTTACCAACAATCCTTCTTGAGTATCAGAGTCCAACATACAGAGTGCAGCGGAAGACGTTAAATGTGCTTCATTCCGTGTGAACGCAACTCTATAGTTCTACAGTGAGATAGTGCATTTCAGCCTCAAAGGAAGCAATGTCCTCAAACGGAACATTGGTGGCACTAGGATCTAAAGCAGGCTTAAGAAGCCTTGGATGCAGTCAGTCTTTTATTAACTATCATGACCGACACAATGTGATCCATAATACTTCCATCTTGGCAGAAATTACATTCAAGCACAGGCCCCCACTAGAAGGTAGTTATGACATTCAGGTGCTGAAAACGCCTTTTTAATGCCTAAAGGAATGATTGTGAGCTTTACTTACCATACATATTGGCCAAATGATGCCATATGCCGGAAGACTGTCTTTTTTTTTTTTTCTTCAGTATCGGCAATGCAGAGACAATTTGTTGCGAAACACTGCCACTGCTGGTCATTCAGTATAATCTGCAGATGGAAAAGTCCACTGTTAGCACATTTACTACAAGCAATACAAAAAATCATGCTTTTTATAAAGGGTAAACAGATCAATACTATGGAGTTTGTATTATTGTGAAAATCAGCAGCTCATTAGAAAATCAAATCTCGATTTGTGTTTTTAACCTACCATACTACTCTGAATCTCATGCCTCTTTTGCCAACACGCTCTAAACAACTGTAGAAGGTACATTAGAACATAGATAGAGATCTTTTTGCCAGCCAAGTGGCAGTGTACCCCTCTCACTTTATTTGTTTTAGGATATGGTACACCAGTAGCAATTAAGCCAGCTGATAAGTTGAGAGGTAGGGTTATGCTACAGTTAATGGGAATAATAAAAGCTATGAATAGCACGTTCATAATCATGATTTGAGCCAATTCCTAGCAGTTCAGCAATAGTGAAGTTGACTCTAATGCTCAAACTCACGCTCGTTCAAATTTAGAGGTCTTATAAAGTGCCCTCATTTTGTACATTTTACCATCATAGCTGTCACTTGGGCGTCCGGTCTACCCTGCTACTCATTTCATTAGCAAGATAAATGTATCTTACTGCTTGCTAGGCAACAACAGAGTGGCCCTCACGTCTGACAACATCTTGCATTTAGCTTTATGATGTCAGCTTGCTAGGCAACAGATTGGCCCTCATGTCAGACAACATCTTGCTTTTGCTTTATGATGTCAGATCATCACTGGTCCAATTGTCCTTGTGGAAGCGGACCACACAGGAGGATGAGATATCAGAAGTTATGCAGTAGGTTGCTATCTCTATTCATGACTGCAAGGCAAGTCGGAGGCGGAATGGCAAATACTCTGAACCACTCAAAGCACTGTGGCCTTTTTGAAAGTTTGATGCAGATACAAAAACAGAGATTATCCTTACCAACAATACTTCTTGAGTATCAGAGTCCAACATACAGAGTGCAGCGGAAGACGTTAAATGTGCTTCATTCCGTGTGAACGCAACTCTATAGTTCTACAGTGAGATAGTGCATTTGAGCCTCAAAGGAAGCAATATCCCCAAACGGAACATTGGTGGCACCAGGATCTAAAGCAGGCTTAAGAAGCCTTGGATGCAGTCAGTCTTTTATTAACTATCATGACCGACACAATGTGATCCATAATACTTCCATCTTGGCAGAAATTTCATTCAAGCACAGGCCCCCACTAGAAGGTAGTTATGACATTCAGGTGCTGAAAACGCCTTTTTAATGCCGAAAGGAATGATTGTGAGCTTTACTTACCATACATATTGGTCAAATGATGCCCTATGCCGGAAGACTGTCTTTTTTTTTTCTTCAGTATCGGCAATGCAGAGACAATTTGTTGCGAAACACTGCCACTGCTGGTCATTCAGTATAATCTGCAGATGGAAAAGTCCACTGTTAGCACATTTACTAAAAGCAATACAAAAAAATCATGCTTTTTATAAAGGGTAAACAGATCAATACTATGGAGTTTGTATTATTGTGAAAATCAGCAGCTCATTAGAAAATCAAATCTCGATTTGTGTTTTTAACCTACCATACTACTCTGAGTCTCATGCCTCTTTTGCCAACACGCTCTAAACAACTGTAGAAGGTACATTAGGACACAGAGATCTTTTTGCAAGCCAAGTGGCAGCGTACCACTCTCACTTTATTTGTTTTAGGATATGGTACACCGGTAGCAATTAAGCCAGCTGATAAGTTGAGAGGTAGGGTTATGCTACAGTTAATGGGAATAATAAAAGCTATGAATAGCATGTTCATAATCATCATTTGAGCCAATTCCTAGCAGTTCAGCAATAGTGAAGTTGACTCTAATGCTCAAACTCACGCTCGTTCAAATTTAGAGGTCTTATAAAGTGCCCTCATTTTGTACATTTTACCATCATAGCTGTCACTTGGGCGTCCGGTCTACCCTGCTACTCATTTCATTAGCAAGATAAATGTATCTTACTGCTTGCTAGGCAACAACAGAGTGGCCCTCACGTCTGACAACATCTTGCATTTAGCTTTATGATGTCAGCTTGCTAGGCAACAGATTGGCCCTCATGTCAGACAACATCTTGCTTTTGCTTTATGATGTCAGATCATCACTGGTCCAATTTTCCTTGTGGAAGCGGACCACACAGGAGGATGAGATATCAGAAGTTATGCAGTAGGTTGCTATCTCTATTCATGACTGCAAGGCAAGTCGGAGGCGGAATGGCAAATACTCTGAACCACTCAAAGCACTGTGGCCTTTTTGAAAGTTTGATGCAGATACAAAAACAGAGATTATCCTTACCAACAATCCTTCTTGAGTATCAGAGTCCAACATACAGAGTGCAGCGGAAGACGTTAAATGTGCTTCATTCCGTGTGAACGCAACTCTATAGTTCTACAGTGAGATAGTGCATTTCAGCCTCAAAGGAAGCAATATCCCCAAACGGAACATTGGTGGCACTAGGATCTAAAGCAGGCTTAAGAAGCCTTGGATGCAGTCAGTCTTTTATTAACTATCATGACCGACACAATGTGATCCATAATACTTCCATCTTGGCAGAAATTACATTCAAGCACAGGCCCCCACTAGAAGGTAGTTATGACATTCAGGTGCTGAAAACGCCTTTTTAATGCCTAAAGGAATGATTGTGAGCTTTACTTACCATACATATTGGCCAAATGATGCCCTATGCCGGAAGACTGTCTTTTTTTTTTTTTCTTCAGTATCGGCAATGCAGAGACAATTTGTTGCGAAACACTGCCACTGCTGGTCATTCAGTATAATCTGCAGATGGAAAAGTCCACTGTTAGCACATTTACTAAAAGCAATACAAAAAAATCATGCTTTTTATAAAGGGTAAACAGATCAATACTATGGAGTTTGTATTATTGTGAAAATCAGCAGCTCATTAGAAAATCAAATCTCGATTTGTGTTTTTAACCTACCATACTACTCTGAGTCTCATGCCTCTTTTGCCAACACGCTCTAAACAACTGTAGAAGGTACATTAGGACACAGAGATCTTTTTGCAAGCCAAGTGGCAGCGTACCACTCTCACTTTATTTGTTTTAGGATATGGTACACCGGTAGCAATTAAGCCAGCTGATAAGTTGAGAGGTAGGGTTATGCTACAGTTAATGGGAATAATAAAAGCTATGAATAGCATGTTCATAATCATCATTTGAGCCAATTCCTAGCAGTTCAGCAATAGTGAAGTTGACTCTAATGCTCAAACTCACGCTCGTTCAAATTTAGAGGTCTTATAAAGTGCCCTCATTTTGTACATTTTACCATCATAGCTGTCACTTGGGCGTCCGGTCTACCCTGCTACTCATTTCATTAGCAAGATAAATGTATCTTACTGCTTGCTAGGCAACAACAGAGTGGCCCTCACGTCTGATAACATCTTGCATTTAGCTTTATGATGTCAGCTTGCTAGGCAACAGATTGGCCCTCATGTCAGACAACATCTTGCTTTTACTTTATGATGTCAGATCATCACTGGTCCAATTGTCCTTGTGGAAGCGGACCACACAGGAGGATGAGATATCAGAAGTTATGCAGTAGGTTGCTATCTCTATTCATGACTGCAAGGCAAGTCGGAGGCGGAATGGCAAATACTCTGAACCACTCAAAGCACTGTGGCCTTTTTGAAAGTGGGATGCAGATACAAAAACAGAGATTATCCTTACCAACAATCCTTCTTGAGTATCAGAGTCCAACATACAGAGTGCAGCGGAAGACGTTAAATGTGCTTCATTCCGTGTGAACGCAACTCTATAGTTCTACAGTGAGATAGTGCATTTCAGCCTCAAAGGAAGCAATGTCCTCAAACGGAACATTGGTGGCACTAGGATCTAAAGCAGGCTTAAGAAGCCTTGGATGCAGTCAGTCTTTTATTAACTATCATGACCGACACAATGTGATCCATAATACTTCCATCTTGGCAGAAATTACATTCAAGCACAGGCCCCCACTAGAAGGTAGTTATGACATTCAGGTGCTGAAAACGCCTTTTTAATGCCTAAAGGAATGATTGTGAGCTTTACTTACCATACATATTGGCCAAATGATGCCCTATGCCGGAAGACTGTCTTTTTTTTTTTTTCTTCAGTATCGGCAATGCAGAGACAATTTGTTGCGAAACACTGCCACTGCTGGTCATTCAGTATAATCTGCAGATGGAAAAGTCCACTGTTAGCACATTTACTACAAGCAATACAAAAAATCATGCTTTTTATAAAGGGTAAACAGATCAATACTATGGAGTTTGTATTATTGTGAAAATCAGCAGCTCATTAGAAAATCAAATCTCGATTTGTGTTTTTAACCTACCATACTACTCTGAATCTCATGCCTCTTTTGCCAACACGCTCTAAACAACTGTAGAAGGTACATTAGGACATAGATAGAGATCTTTTTGCCAGCCAAGTGGCAGTGTACCCCTCTCACTTTATTTGTTTTAGGATATGGTACACCAGTAGCAATTAAGCCAGCTGATAAGTTGAGAGGTAGGGTTATGCTACAGTTAATGGGAATAATAAAAGCTATGAATAGCATGTTCATAATCATCATTTGAGCCAATTCCTAGCAGTTCAGCAATAGTGAAGTTGACTCTAATGCTCAAACTCACGCTCGTTCAAATTTAGAGGTCTTATAAAGTGCCCTAATTTTGTACATTTTACCATCATAGCTGTCACTTGGGCGTCCGGTCTACCCTGCTACTCATTTCATTAGCAAGATAAATGTATCTTACTGCTTGCTAGGCAACAACAGAGTGGCCCTCACGTCAGACAACATCTTGTATTTAGCTTTATGATGTCAGCTTGCTAGGCAACAGATTGGCCCTCATGTCAGACAACATCTTGCTTTTGCTTTATGATGTCAGATCATCACTGGTACAATTGTCCTTGTGGAAGCGGACCACACAGGAGGATGAGATATCAGAAGTTATGCAGTAGGTTGCTATCTCTATTCATGACTGCAAGGCAAGTCGGAGGCGGAATGGCAAATACTCTGAACCACTCAAAGCACTGTGGCCTTTTTGAAAGTTTGATGCAGATACAAAAACAGAGATTATCCTTACCAACAATCCTTCTTGAGTATCAGAGTCCAACATACAGAGTGCAGCGGAAGACGTTAAATGTGCTTCATTCCGTGTGAACGCAACTCTATAGTTCTACAGTGAGATAGTGCATTTCAGCCTCAAAGGAAGCAATATCCCCAAACGGAACATTGGTGGCACCAGGATCTAAAGCAGGCTTAAGAAGCCTTGGATGCAGTCAGTCTTTTATTAACTATCATGACCGACACAATGTGATCCATAATACTTCCATCTTGGCAGAAATTTCATTCAAGCACAGGCCCCCACTAGAAGGTAGTTATGACATTCAGGTGCTGAAAACGCCTTTTTAATGCCTAAAGGAATGATTGTGAGCTTTACTTACCATACATATTGGTCAAATGATGCCCCATCCCGGAAGACTGTCTTTTTTTTTTTTCTTCAGTATCGGCAATGCAGAGACAATTTGTTGCGAAACACTGCCACTGCTGGTCATTCAGTATAATCTGCAGATGGAAAAGTCCACTGTTAGCACATTTACTAAAAGCAATACCAAAAAATCATGCTTTTTATAAAGGGTAAACAGATCAATAACATGGAGTTTGTATTATTGTGAAAATCAGCAGCTCATTAGAAAATCAAATCTCGATTTGTGTTTTTAACCTACCATACTACTCTGAGTCTCATGCCTCTTTTGCCAACACGCTCTAAACAACTGTAGAAGGTACATTAGGACATAGATAGAGATCTTTTTGCCAGCCAAGTGGCAGCGTACCCCTCTCACTTTATTTGTTTTAGGATATGGTACACCAGTAGCAATTAAGCCAGCTGATAAGTTGAGAGGTAGGGTTATGCTACAGTTAATGGGAATAATAAAAGCTATGAATAGCATGTTCATAATCATCATTTGAGCCAATTCCTAGCAGTTCAGCAATAGTGAAGTTGACTCTAATGCTCAAACTCACGCTCGTTCAAATTTAGAGGTCTTATAAAGTGCCCTAATTTTGTACATTTTACCATCATAGCTGTCACTTGGGCGTCCGGTCTACCCTGCTACTCATTTCATTAGCAAGATAAATGTATCTTACTGCTTGCTAGGCAACAACAGAGTGGCCCTCACGTCAGACAACATCTTGTATTTAGCTTTATGATGTCAGCTTGCTAGGCAACAGATTGGCCCTCATGTCAGACAACATCTTGCTTTTGCTTTATGATGTCAGATCATCACTGGTCCAATTGTCCTTGTGGAAGCGGACCACACAGGAGGATGAGATATCAGAAGTTATGCAGTAGGTTGCTATCTCTATTCATGACTGCAAGGCAAGTCGGAGGCGGAATGGCAAATACTCTGAACCACTCAAAGCACTGTGGCCTTTTTGAAAGTGGGATGCAGATACAAAAACAGAGATTATCCTTACCAACAATCCTTCTTGAGTATCAGAGTCCAACATACAGAGTGCAGCGGAAGACGTTAAATGTGCTTCATTCCGTGTGAACGCAACTCTATAGTTCTACAGTGAGATAGTGCATTTGAGCCTCAAAGGAAGCAATATCCCCAAACGGAACATTGGTGGCACCAGGATCTAAAGCAGGCTTAAGAAGCCTTGGATGCAGTCAGTCTTTTATTAACTATCATGACTGACACAATGTGATCCATAATACTTCCATTTTTGCAGAAATTACATTCAAGCACAGGCCCCCACTAGAAGGTAGTGATGACATTCAGGTGCTGAAAATGCCTTTTTAATGCCGAAAGGAATGATTGTGAGCTTTACTTACCATACATATTGGTCAAATGATGCCCTATGCCGGAAGACTGTCTTTTTTTTTTCTTCAGTATCGGCAATGCAGAGACAATTTGTTGCGAAACACTGCCACTGCTGGTCATTCAGTATAATCTGCAGATGGAAAAGTCCACTGTTAGCACATTTACTAAAAGCAATACAAAAAAATCATGCTTTTTATAAAGGGTAAACAGATCAATACTATGGAGTTTGTATTATTGTGAAAATCAGCAGCTCATTAGAAAATCAAATCTCGATTTGTGTTTTTAACCTACCATACTACTCTGAGTCTCATGCCTCTTTTGCCAACACGCTCTAAACAACTGTAGAAGGTACATTAGGACACAGAGATCTTTTTGCAAGCCAAGTGGCAGCGTACCACTCTCACTTTATTTGTTTTAGGATATGGTACACCGGTAGCAATTAAGCCAGCTGATAAGTTGAGAGGTAGGGTTATGCTACAGTTAATGGGAATAATAAAAGCTATGAATAGCATGTTCATAATCATCATTTGAGCCAATTCCTAGCAGTTCAGCAATAGTGAAGTTGACTCTAATGCTCAAACTCACGCTCGTTCAAATTTAGAGGTCTTATAAAGTGCCCTCATTTTGTACATTTTACCATCATAGCTGTCACTTGGGCGTCCGGTCTACCCTGCTACTCATTTCATTAGCAAGATAAATGTATCTTACTGCTTGCTAGGCAATAACAGAGTGGCCCTCACGTCTGATAACATCTTGCATTTAGCTTTATGATGTCAGCTTGCTAGGCAACAGATTGGCCCTCATGTCAGACAACATCTTGCTTTTACTTTATGATGTCAGATCATCACTGGTCCAATTGTCCTTGTGGAAGCGGACCACACAGGAGGATGAGATATCAGAAGTTATGCAGTAGGTTGCTATCTCTATTCATGACTGCAAGG
The DNA here is from genome assembly GCF_964263255.1 of Lissotriton vulgaris. Taxonomy (NCBI): domain Eukaryota; kingdom Metazoa; phylum Chordata; class Amphibia; order Caudata; family Salamandridae; genus Lissotriton; species Lissotriton vulgaris. Next base: position 237,734,233 of record NC_141700.1, on the reverse strand, counting down.
CAAGTCGGAGGCGGAATGGCAAATACTCTGAACCACTCAAAGCACTGTGGCCTTTTTGAAAGTGGGATGCAGATACAAAAACAGAGATTATCCTTACCAACAATCCTTCTTGAGTATCAGAGTCCAACATACAGAGTGCAGCGGAAGACGTTAAATGTGCTTCATTCTGTGTGAACGCAACTCTATAGTTCTACAGTGAGATAGTGCATTTCAGCCTCAAAGGAAGCAATGTCCTCAAACGGAACATTGGTGGCACTAGGATCTAAAGCAGGCTTAAGAAGCCTTGGATGCAGTCAGTCTTTTATTAACTATCATGACCGACACAATGTGATCCATAATACTTCCATCTAGGCAGAAATTACATTCAAGCACAGGCCCCCACTAGAAGGTAGTTATGACATTCAGGTGCTGAAAACGCCTTTTTAATGCCTAAAGGAATGATTGTGAGCTTTACTTACCATACATATTGGCCAAATGATGCCCTATGCCGGAAGACTGTCTTTTTTTTTTTTTCTTCAGTATCGGCAATGCAGAGACAATTTGTTGCGAAACACTGCCACTGCTGGTCATTCAGTATAATCTGCAGATGGAAAAGTCCACTGTTAGCACATTTACTACAAGCAATACAAAAAATCATGCTTTTTATAAAGGGTAAACAGATCAATACTATGGAGTTTGTATTATTGTGAAAATCAGCAGCTCATTAGAAAATCAAATCTCGATTTGTGTTTTTAACCTACCATACTACTCTGAATCTCATGCCTCTTTTGCCAACACGCTCTAAACAACTGTAGAAGGTACATTAGAACATAGATAGAGATCTTTTTGCCAGCCAAGTGGCAGTGTACCCCTCTCACTTTATTTGTTTTAGGATATGGTACACCAGTAGCAATTAAGCCAGCTGATAAGTTGAGAGGTAGGGTTATGCTACAGTTAATGGGAATAATAAAAGCTATGAATAGCACGTTCATAATCATGATTTGAGCCAATTCCTAGCAGTTCAGCAATAGTGAAGTTGACTCTAATGCTCAAACTCACGCTCGTTCAAATTTAGAGGTCTTATAAAGTGCCCTCATTTTGTACATTTTACCATCATAGCTGTCACTTGGGCGTCCGGTCTACCCTGCTACTCATTTCATTAGCAAGATAAATGTATCTTACTGCTTGCTAGGCAACAACAGAGTGGCCCTCACGTCTGACAACATCTTGCATTTAGCTTTATGATGTCAGCTTGCTAGGCAACAGATTGGCCCTCATGTCAGACAACATCTTGCTTTTGCTTTATGATGTCAGATCATCACTGGTCCAATTGTCCTTGTGGAAGCGGACCACACAGGAGGATGAGATATCAGAAGTTATGCAGTAGGTTGCTATCTCTATTCATGACTGCAAGGCAAGTCGGAGGCGGAATGGCAAATACTCTGAACCACTCAAAGCACTGTGGCCTTTTTGAAAGTTTGATGCAGATACAAAAACAGAGATTATCCTTACCAACAATCCTTCTTGAGTATCAGAGTCCAACATACAGAGTGCAGCGGAAGACGTTAAATGTGCTTCATTCCGTGTGAACGCAACTCTATAGTTCTACAGTGAGATAGTGCATTTGAGCCTCAAAGGAAGCAATATCCCCAAACGGAACATTGGTGGCACCAGGATCTAAAGCAGGCTTAAGAAGCCTTGGATGCAGTCAGTCTTTTATTAACTATCATGACCGACACAATGTGATCCATAATACTTCCATCTTGGCAGAAATTTCATTCAAGCACAGGCCCCCACTAGAAGGTAGTTATGACATTCAGGTGCTGAAAACGCCTTTTTAATGCCGAAAGGAATGATTGTGAGCTTTACTTACCATACATATTGGTCAAATGATGCCCTATGCCGGAAGACTGTCTTTTTTTTTTCTTCAGTATCGGCAATGCAGAGACAATTTGTTGCGAAACACTGCCACTGCTGGTCATTCAGTATAATCTGCAGATGGAAAAGTCCACTGTTAGCACATTTACTAAAAGCAATACAAAAAAATCATGCTTTTTATAAAGGGTAAACAGATCAATACTATGGAGTTTGTATTATTGTGAAAATCAGCAGCTCATTAGAAAATCAAATCTCGATTTGTGTTTTTAACCTACCATACTACTCTGAGTCTCATGCCTCTTTTGCCAACACGCTCTAAACAACTGTAGAAGGTACATTAGGACACAGAGATCTTTTTGCAAGCCAAGTGGCAGCGTACCACTCTCACTTTATTTGTTTTAGGATATGGTACACCGGTAGCAATTAAGCCAGCTGATAAGTTGAGAGGTAGGGTTATGCTACAGTTAATGGGAATAATAAAAGCTATGAATAGCATGTTCATAATCATCATTTGAGCCAATTCCTAGCAGTTCAGCAATAGTGAAGTTGACTCTAATGCTCAAACTCACGCTCGTTCAAATTTAGAGGTCTTATAAAGTGCCCTCATTTTGTACATTTTACCATCATAGCTGTCACTTGGGCGTCCGGTCTACCCTGCTACTCATTTCATTAGCAAGATAAATGTATCTTACTGCTTGCTAGGCAACAACAGAGTGGCCCTCACGTCTGACAACATCTTGCATTTAGCTTTATGATGTCAGCTTGCTAGGCAACAGATTGGCCCTCATGTCAGACAACATCTTGCTTTTGCTTTATGATGTCAGATCATCACTGGTCCAATTTTCCTTGTGGAAGCGGACCACACAGGAGGATGAGATATCAGAAGTTATGCAGTAGGTTGCTATCTCTATTCATGACTGCAAGGCAAGTCGGAGGCGGAATGGCAAATACTCTGAACCACTCAAAGCACTGTGGCCTTTTTGAAAGTTTGATGCAGATACAAAAACAGAGATTATCCTTACCAACAATCCTTCTTGAGTATCAGAGTCCAACATACAGAGTGCAGCGGAAGACGTTAAATGTGCTTCATTCCGTGTGAACGCAACTCTATAGTTCTACAGTGAGATAGTGCATTTCAGCCTCAAAGGAAGCAATATCCCCAAACGGAACATTGGTGGCACTAGGATCTAAAGCAGGCTTAAGAAGCCTTGGATGCAGTCAGTCTTTTATTAACTATCATGACCGACACAATGTGATCCATAATACTTCCATCTTGGCAGAAATTACATTCAAGCACAGGCCCCCACTAGAAGGTAGTTATGACATTCAGGTGCTGAAAACGCCTTTTTAATGCCTAAAGGAATGATTGTGAGCTTTACTTACCATACATATTGGCCAAATGATGCCCTATGCCGGAAGACTGTCTTTTTTTTTTTTTCTTCAGTATCGGCAATGCAGAGACAATTTGTTGCGAAACACTGCCACTGCTGGTCATTCAGTATAATCTGCAGATGGAAAAGTCCACTGTTAGCACATTTACTAAAAGCAATACAAAAAAATCATGCTTTTTATAAAGGGTAAACAGATCAATACTATGGAGTTTGTATTATTGTGAAAATCAGCAGCTCATTAGAAAATCAAATCTCGATTTGTGTTTTTAACCTACCATACTACTCTGAGTCTCATGCCTCTTTTGCCAACACGCTCTAAACAACTGTAGAAGGTACATTAGGACACAGAGATCTTTTTGCAAGCCAAGTGGCAGCGTACCACTCTCACTTTATTTGTTTTAGGATATGGTACACCGGTAGCAATTAAGCCAGCTGATAAGTTGAGAGGTAGGGTTATGCTACAGTTAATGGGAATAATAAAAGCTATGAATAGCATGTTCATAATCATCATTTGAGCCAATTCCTAGCAGTTCAGCAATAGTGAAGTTGACTCTAATGCTCAAACTCACGCTCGTTCAAATTTAGAGGTCTTATAAAGTGCCCTCATTTTGTACATTTTACCATCATAGCTGTCACTTGGGCGTCCGGTCTACCCTGCTACTCATTTCATTAGCAAGATAAATGTATCTTACTGCTTGGTAGGCAACAACAGAGTGGCCCTCACGTCTGATAACATCTTGCATTTAGCTTTATGATGTCAGCTTGCTAGGCAACAGATTGGCCCTCATGTCAGACAACATCTTGCTTTTACTTTATGATGTCAGATCATCACTGGTCCAATTGTCCTTGTGGAAGCGGACCACACAGGAGGATGAGATATCAGAAGTTATGCAGTAGGTTGCTATCTCTATTCATGACTGCAAGGCAAGTCGGAGGCGGAATGGCAAATACTCTGAACCACTCAAAGCACTGTGGCCTTTTTGAAAGTTTGATGCAGATACAAAAACAGAGATTATCCTTACCAACAATCCTTCTTGAGTATCAGAGTCCAACATACAGAGTGCAGCGGAAGACGTTAAATGTGCTTCATTCCGTGTGAACGCAACTCTATAGTTCTACAGTGAGATAGTGCATTTCAGCCTCAAAGGAAGCAATATCCCCAAACGGAACATTGGTGGCACTAGGATCTAAAGCAGGCTTAAGAAGCCTTGGATGCAGTCAGTCTTTTATTAACTATCATGACCGACACAATGTGATCCATAATACTTCCATCTTGGCAGAAATTACATTCAAGCACAGGCCCCCACTAGAAGGTAGTTATGACATTCAGGTGCTGAAAACGCCTTTTTAATGCCTAAAGGAATGATTGTGAGCTTTACTTACCATACATATTGGCCAAATGATGCCCTATGCCGGAAGACTGTCTTTTTTTTTTTTTCTTCAGTATCGGCAATGCAGAGACAATTTGTTGCGAAACACTGCCACTGCTGGTCATTCAGTATAATCTGCAGATGGAAAAGTCCACTGTTAGCACATTTACTACAAGCAATACAAAAAATCATGCTTTTTATAAAGGGTAAACAGATCAATACTATGGAGTTTGTATTATTGTGAAAATCAGCAGCTCATTAGAAAATCAAATCTCGATTTGTGTTTTTAACCTACCATACTACTCTGAATCTCATGCCTCTTTTGCCAACACGCTCTAAACAACTGTAGAAGGTACATTAGGACATAGATAGAGATCTTTTTGCCAGCCAAGTGGCAGTGTACCCCTCTCACTTTATTTGTTTTAGGATATGGTACACCAGTAGCAATTAAGCCAGCTGATAAGTTGAGAGGTAGGGTTATGCTACAGTTAATGGGAATAATAAAAGCTATGAATAGCATGTTCATAATCATGATTTGAGCCAATTCCTAGCAGTTCAGCAATAGTGAAGTTGACTCTAATGCTCAAACTCACGCTCGTTCAAATTTAGAGGTCTTATAAAGTGCCCTCATTTTGTACATTTTACCATCATAGCTGTCACTTGGGCGTCCGGTCTACCCTGCTACTCATTTCATTAGCAAGATAAATGTATCTTACTGCTTGCTAGGCAACAACAGAGTGGCCCTCACGTCTGACAACATCTTGCATTTAGCTTTATGATGTCAGCTTGCTAGGCAACAGATTGGCCCTCATGTCAGACAACATCTTGCTTTTGCTTTATGATGTCAGATCATCACTGGTCCAATTGTCCTTGTGGAAGCGGACCACACAGGAGGATGAGATATCAGAAGTTATGCAGTAGGTTGCTATCTCTATTCATGACTGCAAGGCAAGTCGGAGGCGGAATGGCAAATACTCTGAACCACTCAAAGCACTGTGGCCTTTTTGAAAGTGGGATGCAGATACAAAAACAGAGATTATCCTTACCAACAATCCTTCTTGAGTATCAGAGTCCAACATACAGAGTGCAGCGGAAGACGTTAAATGTGCTTCATTCCGTGTGAACGCAACTCTATAGTTCTACAGTGAGATAGTGCATTTCAGCCTCAAAGTAAGCAATGTCCTCAAACGGAACATTGGTGGCACTAGGATCTAAAGCAGGCTTAAGAAGCCTTGGATGCAGTCAGTCTTTTATTAACTATCATGACCGACACAATGTGATCCATAATACTTCCATCTTGGCAGAAATTACATTCAAGCACAGGCCCCCACTAGAAGGTAGTTATGACATTCAGGTGCTGAAAACGCCTTTTTAATGCCTAAAGGAATGATTGTGAGCTTTACTTACCATACATATTGGCCAAATGATGCCCTATGCCGGAAGACTGTCTTTTTTTTTTTTTTCTTCAGTATCGGCAATGCAGAGACAATTTGTTGCGAAACACTGCCACTGCTGGTCATTCAGTATAATCTGCAGATGGAAAAGTCCACTGTTAGCACATTTACTACAAGCAATACAAAAAATCATGCTTTTTATAAAGGGTAAACAGATCAATACTATGGAGTTTGTATTATTGTGAAAATCAGCAGCTCATTAGAAAATCAAATCTCGATTTGTGTTTTTAACCTACCATACTACTCTGAATCTCATGCCTCTTTTGCCAACACGCTCTAAACAACTGTAGAAGGTACATTAGGACATAGATAGAGATCTTTTTGCCAGCCAAGTGGCAGTGTACCCCTCTCACTTTATTTGTTTTAGGATATGGTACACCAGTAGCAATTAAGCCAGCTGATAAGTTGAGAGGTAGGGTTATGCTACAGTTAATGGGAATAATAAAAGCTATGAATAGCACGTTCATAATCATGATTTGAGCCAATTCCTAGCAGTTCAGCAATAGTGAAGTTGACTCTAATGCTCAAACTCACGCTCGTTCAAATTTAGAGGTCTTATAAAGTGCCCTCATTTTGTACATTTTACCATCATAGCTGTCACTTGGGCGTCCGGTCTACCCTGCTACTCATTTCATTAGCAAGATAAATGTATCTTACTGCTTGCTAGGCAACAACAGAGTGGCCCTCACGTCTGACAACATCTTGCATTTAGCTTTATGATGTCAGCTTGCTAGGCAACAGATTGGCCCTCATGTCAGACAACATCTTGCTTTTGCTTTATGATGTCAGATCATCACTGGTCCAATTGTCCTTGTGGAAGCGGACCACACAGGAGGATGAGATATCAGAAGTTATGCAGTAGGTTGCTATCTCTATTCATGACTGCAAGGCAAGTCGGAGGCGGAATGGCAAATACTCTGAACCACTCAAAGCACTGTGGCCTTTTTGAAAGTTTGATGCAGATACAAAAACAGAGATTATCCTTACCAACAATCCTTCTTGAGTATCAGAGTCCAACATACAGAGTGCAGCGGAAGACGTTAAATGTGCTTCATTCCGTGTGAACGCAACTCTATAGTTCTACAGTGAGATAGTGCATTTGAGCCTCAAAGGAAGCAATATCCCCAAACGGAACATTGGTGGCACCAGGATCTAAAGCAGGCTTAAGAAGCCTTGGATGCAGTCAGTCTTTTATTAACTATCATGACCGACACAATGTGATCCATAATACTTCCATCTTGGCAGAAATTTCATTCAAGCACAGGCCCCCACTAGAAGGTAGTTATGACATTCAGGTGCTGAAAACGCCTTTTTAATGCCGAAAGGAATGATTGTGAGCTTTACTTACCATACATATTGGTCAAATGATGCCCTATGCCGGAAGACTGTCTTTTTTTTTTCTTCAGTATCGGCAATGCAGAGACAATTTGTTGCGAAACACTGCCACTGCTGGTCATTCAGTATAATCTGCAGATGGAAAAGTCCACTGTTAGCACATTTACTAAAAGCAATACAAAAAAATCATGCTTTTTATAAAGGGTAAACAGATCAATACTATGGAGTTTGTATTATTGTGAAAATCAGCAGCTCATTAGAAAATCAAATCTCGATTTGTGTTTTTAACCTACCATACTACTCTGAGTCTCATGCCTCTTTTGCCAACACGCTCTAAACAACTGTAGAAGGTACATTAGGACACAGAGATCTTTTTGCAAGCCAAGTGGCAGCGTACCACTCTCACTTTATTTGTTTTAGGATATGGTACACCGGTAGCAATTAAGCCAGCTGATAAGTTGAGAGGTAGGGTTATGCTACAGTTAATGGGAATAATAAAAGCTATGAATAGCATGTTCATAATCATCATTTGAGCCAATTCCTAGCAGTTCAGCAATAGTGAAGTTGACTCTAATGCTCAAACTCACGCTCGTTCAAATTTAGAGGTCTTATAAAGTGCCCTCATTTTGTACATTTTACCATCATAGCTGTCACTTGGGCGTCCGGTCTACCCTGCTACTCATTTCATTAGCAAGATAAATGTATCTTACTGCTTGGTAGGCAACAACAGAGTGGCCCTCACGTCTGATAACATCTTGCATTTAGCTTTATGATGTCAGCTTGCTAGGCAACAGATTGGCCCTCATGTCAGACAACATCTTGCTTTTACTTTATGATGTCAGATCATCACTGGTCCAATTGTCCTTGTGGAAGCGGACCACACAGGAGGATGAGATATCAGAAGTTATGCAGTAGGTTGCTATCTCTATTCATGACTGCAAGGCAAGTCGGAGGCGGAATGGCAAATACTCTGAACCACTCAAAGCACTGTGGCCTTTTTGAAAGTTTGATGCAGATACAAAAACAGAGATTATCCTTACCAACAATCCTTCTTGAGTATCAGAGTCCAACATACAGAGTGCAGCGGAAGACGTTAAATGTGCTTCATTCCGTGTGAACGCAACTCTATAGTTCTACAGTGAGATAGTGCATTTCAGCCTCAAAGGAAGCAATATCCCCAAACGGAACATTGGTGGCACTAGGATCTAAAGCAGGCTTAAGAAGCCTTGGATGCAGTCAGTCTTTTATTAACTATCATGACCGACACAATGTGATCCATAATACTTCCATCTTGGCAGAAATTACATTCAAGCACAGGCCCCCACTAGAAGGTAGTTATGACATTCAGGTGCTGAAAACGCCTTTTTAATGCCTAAAGGAATGATTGTGAGCTTTACTTACCATACATATTGGCCAAATGATGCCCTATGCCGGAAGACTGTCTTTTTTTTTTTTCTTCAGTATCGGCAATGCAGAGACAATTTGTTGCGAAACACTGCCACTGCTGGTCATTCAGTATAATCTGCAGATGGAAAAGTCCACTGTTAGCACATTTACTACAAGCAATACAAAAAATCATGCTTTTTATAAAGGGTAAACAGATCAATACTATGGAGTTTGTATTATTGTGAAAATCAGCAGCTCATTAGAAAATCAAATCTCGATTTGTGTTTTTAACCTACCATACTACTCTGAATCTCATGCCTCTTTTGCCAACACGCTCTAAACAACTGTAGAAGGTACATTAGGACATAGATAGAGATCTTTTTGCCAGCCAAGTGGCAGTGTACCCCTCTCACTTTATTTGTTTTAGGATATGGTACACCAGTAGCAATTAAGCCAGCTGATAAGTTGAGAGGTAGGGTTATGCTACAGTTAATGGGAATAATAAAAGCTATGAATAGCATGTTCATAATCATGATTTGAGCCAATTCCTAGCAGTTCAGCAATAGTGAAGTTGACTCTAATGCTCAAACTCACGCTCGTTCAAATTTAGAGGTCTTATAAAGTGCCCTCATTTTGTACATTTTACCATCATAGCTGTCACTTGGGCGTCCGGTCTACCCTGCTACTCATTTCATTAGCAAGATAAATGTATCTTACTGCTTGCTAGGCAACAACAGAGTGGCCCTCACGTCTGACAACATCTTGCATTTAGCTTTATGATGTCAGCTTGCTAGGCAACAGATTGGCCCTCATGTCAGACAACATCTTGCTTTTGCTTTATGATGTCAGATCATCACTGGTCCAATTGTCCTTGTGGAAGCGGACCACACAGGAGGATGAGATATCAGAAGTTATGCAGTAGGTTGCTATCTCTATTCATGACTGCAAGGCAAGTCGGAGGCGGAATGGCAAATACTCTGAACCACTCAAAGCACTGTGGCCTTTTTGAAAGTGGGATGCAGATACAAAAACAGAGATTATCCTTACCAACAATCCTTCTTGAGTATCAGAGTCCAACATACAGAGTGCAGCGGAAGACGTTAAATGTGCTTCATTCCGTGTGAACGCAACTCTATAGTTCTACAGTGAGATAGTGCATTTCAGCCTCAAAGTAAGCAATGTCCTCAAACGGAACATTGGTGGCACTAGGATCTAAAGCAGGCTTAAGAAGCCTTGGATGCAGTCAGTCTTTTATTAACTATCATGACCGACACAATGTGATCCATAATACTTCCATCTTGGCAGAAATTACATTCAAGCACAGGCCCCCACTAGAAGGTAGTTATGACATTCAGGTGCTGAAAACGCCTTTTTAATGCCTAAAGGAATGATTGTGAGCTTTACTTACCATACATATTGGCCAAATGATGCCCTATGCCGGAAGACTGTCTTTTTTTTTTTTTTCTTCAGTATCGGCAATGCAGAGACAATTTGTTGCGAAACACTGCCACTGCTGGTCATTCAGTATAATCTGCAGATGGAAAAGTCCACTGTTAGCACATTTACTACAAGCAATACAAAAAATCATGCTTTTTATAAAGGGTAAACAGATCAATACTATGGAGTTTGTATTATTGTGAAAATCAGCAGCTCATTAGAAAATCAAATCTCGATTTGTGTTTTTAACCTACCATACTACTCTGAATCTCATGCCTCTTTTGCCAACACGCTCTAAACAACTGTAGAAGGTACATTAGGACATAGATAGAGATCTTTTTGCCAGCCAAGTGGCAGTGTACCCCTCTCACTTTATTTGTTTTAGGATATGGTACACCAGTAGCAATTAAGCCAGCTGATAAGTTGAGAGGTAGGGTTATGCTACAGTTAATGGGAATAATAAAAGCTATGAATAGCACGTTCATAATCATGATTTGAGCCAATTCCTAGCAGTTCAGCAATAGTGAAGTTGACTCTAATGCTCAAACTCACGCTCGTTCAAATTTAGAGGTCTTATAAAGTGCCCTCATTTTGTACATTTTACCATCATAGCTGTCACTTGGGCGTCCGGTCTACCCTGCTACTCATTTCATTAGCAAGATAAATGTATCTTACTGCTTGCTAGGCAACAACAGAGTGGCCCTCACGTCTGACAACATCTTGCATTTAGCTTTATGATGTCAGCTTGCTAGGCAACAGATTGGCCCTCATGTCAGACAACATCTTGCTTTTGCTTTATGATGTCAGATCATCACTGGTCCAATTGTCCTTGTGGAAGCGGACCACACAGGAGGATGAGATATCAGAAGTTATGCAGTAGGTTGCTATCTCTATTCATGACTGCAAGGCAAGTCGGAGGCGGAATGGCAAATACTCTGAACCACTCAAAGCACTGTGGCCTTTTTGAAAGTTTGATGCAGATACAAAAACAGAGATTATCCTTACCAACAATCCTTCTTGAGTATCAGAGTCCAACATACAGAGTGCAGCGGAAGACGTTAAATGTGCTTCATTCCGTGTGAACGCAACTCTATAGTTCTACAGTGAGATAGTGCATTTCAGCCTCAAAGGAAGCAATATCCCCAAACGGAACATTGGTGGCACTAGGATCTAAAGCAGGCTTAAGAAGCCTTGGATGCAGTCAGTCTTTTATTAACTATCATGACCGACACAATGTGATCCATAATACTTCCATCTTGGCAGAAATTACATTCAAGCACAGGCCCCCACTAGAAGGTAGTTATGACATTCAGGTGCTGAAAACGCCTTTTTAATGCCTAAAGGAATGATTGTGAGCTTTACTTACCATACATATTGGCCAAATGATGCCCTATGCCGGAAGACTGTCTTTTTTTTTTTTTCTTCAGTATCGGCAATGCAGAGACAATTTGTTGCGAAACACTGCCACTGCTGGTCATTCAGTATAATCTGCAGATGGAAAAGTCCACTGTTAGCACATTTACTACAAGCAATACAAAAAATCATGCTTTTTATAAAGGGTAAACAGATCAATACTATGGAGTTTGTATTATTGTGAAAATCAGCAGCTCATTAGAAAATCAAATCTCGATTTGTGTTTTTAACCTACCATACTACTCTGAATCTCATGTCTCTTTTGCCAACACGCTCTAAACAACTGTAGAAGGTACATTAGGACATAGATAGAGATCTTTTTGCCAGCCAAGTGGCAGTGTACCCCTCTCACTTTATTTGTTTTAGGATATGGTACACCAGTAGCAATTAAGCCAGCTGATAAGTTGAGAGGTAGGGTTATGCTACAGTTAATGGGAATAATAAAAGCTATGAATAGCATGTTCATAATCATGATTTGAGCCAATTCCTAGCAGTTCAGCAATAGTGAAGTTGACTCTAATGCTCAAACTCACGCTCGTTCAAATTTAGAGGTCTTATAAAGTGCCCTCATTTTGTACATTTTACCATCATAGCTGTCACTTGGGCGTCCGGTCTACCCTGCTACTCATTTCATTAGCAAGATAAATGTATCTTACTGCTTGCTAGGCAACAACAGAGTGGCCCTCACGTCTGACAACATCTTGCATTTAGCTTTATGATGTCAGCTTGCTAGGCAACAGATTGGCCCTCATGTCAGACAACATCTTGCTTTTGCTTTATGATGTCAGATCATCACTGGTCCAATTGTCCTTGTGGAAGCGGACCACACAGGAGGATGAGATATCAGAAGTTATGCAGTAGGTTGCTATCTCTATTCATGACTGCAAGGCAAGTCGGAGGCGGAATGGCAAATACTCTGAACCACTCAAAGCACTGTGGCCTTTTTGAAAGTGGGATGCAGATACAAAAACAGAGATTATCCTTACCAACAATCCTTCTTGAGTATCAGAGTCCAACATACAGAGTGCAGCGGAAGACGTTAAATGTGCTTCATTCCGTGTGAACGCAACTCTATAGTTCTACAGTGAGATAGTGCATTTGAGCCTCAAAGGAAGCAATATCCCCAAACGGAACATTGGTGGCACCAGGATCTAAAGCAGGCTTAAGAAGCCTTGGATGCAGTCAGTCTTTTATTAACTATCATGACTGACACAATGTGATCCATAATACTTCCATTTTTGCAGAAATTACATTCAAGCACAGGCCCCCACTAGAAGGTAGTGATGACATTCAGGTGCTGAAAATGCCTTTTTAATGCCGAAAGGAATGATTGTGAGCTTTACTTACCATACATATTGGTCAAATGATGCCCTATGCCGGAAGACTGTCTTTTTTTTTTCTTCAGTATCGGCAATGCAGAGACAATTTGTTGCGAAACACTGCCACTGCTGGTCATTCAGTATAATCTGCAGATGGAAAAGTCCACTGTTAGCACATTTACTAAAAGCAATACCAAAAAATCATGCTTTTTATAAAGGGTAAACAGATCAATACTATGGAGTTTGTATTATTGTGAAAATCAGCAGCTCATTAGAAAATCAAATCTCGATTTGTGTTTTTAACCTACCATACTACTCTGAGTCTCATGCCTCTTTTGCCAACACGCTCTAAACAACTGTAGAAGGTACATTAGGACACAGAGATCTTTTTGCAAGCCAAGTGGCAGCGTACCACTCTCACTTTATTTGTTTTAGGATATGGTACACCGGTAGCAATTAAGCCAGCTGATAAGTTGAGAGGTAGGGTTATGCTACAGTTAATGGGAATAATAAAAGCTATGAATAGCATGTTCATAATCATCATTTGAGCCAATTCCTAGCAGTTCAGCAATAGTGAAGTTGACTCTAATGCTCAAACTCACGCTCGTTCAAATTTAGAGGTCTTATAAAGTGCCCTCATTTTGTACATTTTACCATCATAGCTGTCACTTGGGCGTCCGGTCTACCCTGCTACTCATTTCATTAGCAAGATAAATGTATCTTACTGCTTGCTAGGCAACAACAGAGTGGCCCTCACGTCTGATAACATCTTGCATTTAGCTTTATGATGTCAGCTTGCTAGGCAACAGATTGGCCCTCATGTCAGACAACATCTTGCTTTTACTTTATGATGTCAGATCATCACTGGTCCAATTGTCCTTGTGGAAGCGGACCACACAGGAGGATGAGATATCAGAAGTTATGCAGTAGGTTGCTATCTCTATTCATGACTGCAAGGCAAGTCGGAGGCGGAATGGCAAATACTCTGAACCACTCAAAGCACTGTGGCCTTTTTGAAAGTGGGATGCAGATACAAAAACAGAGATTATCCTTACCAACAATCCTTCTTGAGTATCAGAGTCCAACATACAGAGTGCAGCGGAAGACGTTAAATGTGCTTCATTCCGTGTGAACGCAACTCTATAGTTCTACAGTGAGATAGTGCATTTCAGCCTCAAAGTAAGCAATGTCCTCAAACGGAACATTGGTGGCACTAGGATCTAAAGCAGGCTTAAGAAGCCTTGGATGCAGTCAGTCTTTTATTAACTATCATGACCGACACAATGTGATCCATAATACTTCCATCTTGGCAGAAATTACATTCAAGCACAGGCCCCCACTAGAAGGTAGTTATGACATTCAGGTGCTGAAAACGCCTTTTTAATGCCTAAAGGAATGATTGTGAGCTTTACTTACCATACATATTGGCCAAATGATGCCCTATGCCGGAAGACTGTCTTTTTTTTTTTTTTCTTCAGTATCGGCAATGCAGAGACAATTTGTTGCGAAACACTGCCACTGCTGGTCATTCAGTATAATCTGCAGATGGAAAAGTCCACTGTTAGCACATTTACTACAAGCAATACAAAAAATCATGCTTTTTATAAAGGGTAAACAGATCAATACTATGGAGTTTGTATTATTGTGAAAATCAGCAGCTCATTAGAAAATCAAATCTCGATTTGTGTTTTTAACCTACCATACTACTCTGAATCTCATGCCTCTTTTGCCAACACGCTCTAAACAACTGTAGAAGGTACATTAGGACATAGATAGAGATCTTTTTGCCAGCCAAGTGGCAGTGTACCCCTCTCACTTTATTTGTTTTAGGATATGGTACACCAGTAGCAATTAAGCCAGCTGATAAGTTGAGAGGTAGGGTTATGCTACAGTTAATGGGAATAATAAAAGCTATGAATAGCACGTTCATAATCATGATTTGAGCCAATTCCTAGCAGTTCAGCAATAGTGAAGTTGACTCTAATGCTCAAACTCACGCTCGTTCAAATTTAGAGGTCTTATAAAGTGCCCTCATTTTGTACATTTTACCATCATAGCTGTAACTTGGGCGTCCGGTCTACCCTGCTACTCATTTCATTAGCAAGATAAATGTATCTTACTGCTTGCTAGGCAACAACAGAGTGGCCCTCACGTCTGACAACATCTTGCATTTAGCTTTATGATGTCAGCTTGCTAGGCAACAGATTGGCCCTCATGTCAGACAACATCTTGCTTTTGCTTTATGATGTCAGATCATCACTGGTCCAATTGTCCTTGTGGAAGCGGACCACACAGGAGGATGAGATATCAGAAGTTATGCAGTAGGTTGCTATCTCTATTCATGACTGCAAGGCAAGTCGGAGGCGGAATGGCAAATACTCTGAACCACTCAAAGCACTGTGGCCTTTTTGAAAGTTTGATGCAGATACAAAAACAGAGATTATCCTTACCAACAATCCTTCTTGAGTATCAGAGTCCAACATACAGAGTGCAGCGGAAGACGTTAAATGTGCTTCATTCCGTGTGAACGCAACTCTATAGTTCTACAGTGAGATAGTGCATTTCAGCCTCAAAGGAAGCAATATCCCCAAACGGAACATTGGTGGCACTAGGATCTAAAGCAGGCTTAAGAAGCCTTGGATGCAGTCAGTCTTTTATTAACTATCATGACCGACACAATGTGATCCATAATACTTCCATCTTGGCAGAAATTACATTCAAGCACAGGCCCCCACTAGAAGGTAGTTATGACATTCAGGTGCTGAAAACGCCTTTTTAATGCCTAAAGGAATGATTGTGAGCTTTACTTACCATACATATTGGCCAAATGATGCCCTATGCCGGAAGACTGTCTTTTTTTTTTTTTCTTCAGTATCGGCAATGCAGAGACAATTTGTTGCGAAACACTGCCACTGCTGGTCATTCAGTATAATCTGCAGATGGAAAAGTCCACTGTTAGCACATTTACTACAAGCAATACAAAAAATCATGCTTTTTATAAAGGGTAAACAGATCAATACTATGGAGTTTGTATTATTGTGAAAATCAGCAGCTCATTAGAAAATCAAATCTCGATTTGTGTTTTTAACCTACCATACTACTCTGAATCTCATGCCTCTTTTGCCAACACGCTCTAAACAACTGTAGAAGGTACATTAGGACATAGATAGAGATCTTTTTGCCAGCCAAGTGGCAGTGTACCCCTCTCACTTTATTTGTTTTAGGATATGGTACACCAGTAGCAATTAAGCCAGCTGATAAGTTGAGAGGTAGGGTTATGCTACAGTTAATGGGAATAATAAAAGCTATGAATAGCATGTTCATAATCATGATTTGAGCCAATTCCTAGCAGTTCAGCAATAGTGAAGTTGACTCTAATGCTCAAACTCACGCTCGTTCAAATTTAGAGGTCTTATAAAGTGCCCTCATTTTGTACATTTTACCATCATAGCTGTCACTTGGGCGTCCGGTCTACCCTGCTACTCATTTCATTAGCAAGATAAATGTATCTTACTGCTTGCTAGGCAACAACAGAGTGGCCCTCACGTCTGACAACATCTTGCATTTAGCTTTATGATGTCAGCTTGCTAGGCAACAGATTGGCCCTCATGTCAGACAACATCTTGCTTTTGCTTTATGATGTCAGATCATCACTGGTCCAATTGTCCTTGTGGAAGCGGACCACACAGGAGGATGAGATATCAGAAGTTATGCAGTAGGTTGCTATCTCTATTCATGACTGCAAGGCAAGTCGGAGGCGGAATGGCAAATACTCTGAACCACTCAAAGCACTGTGGCCTTTTTGAAAGTGGGATGCAGATACAAAAACAGAGATTATCCTTACCAACAATCCTTCTTGAGTATCAGAGTCCAACATACAGAGTGCAGCGGAAGACGTTAAATGTGCTTCATTCCGTGTGAACGCAACTCTATAGTTCTACAGTGAGATAGTGCATTTCAGCCTCAAAGTAAGCAATGTCCTCAAACGGAACATTGGTGGCACTAGGATCTAAAGCAGGCTTAAGAAGCCTTGGATGCAGTCAGTCTTTTATTAACTATCATGACCGACACAATGTGATCCATAATACTTCCATCTTGGCAGAAATTACATTCAAGCACAGGCCCCCACTAGAAGGTAGTTATGACATTCAGGTGCTGAAAACGCCTTTTTAATGCCTAAAGGAATGATTGTGAGCTTTACTTACCATACATATTGGCCAAATGATGCCCTATGCCGGAAGACTGTCTTTTTTTTTTTTTCTTCAGTATCGGCAATGCAGAGACAATTTGTTGCGAAACACTGCCACTGCTGGTCATTCAGTATAATCTGCAGATGGAAAAGTCCACTGTTAGCACATTTACTACAAGCAATACAAAAAATCATGCTTTTTATAAAGGGTAAACAGATCAATACTATGGAGTTTGTATTATTGTGAAAATCAGCAGCTCATTAGAAAATCAAATCTCGATTTGTGTTTTTAACCTACCATACTACTCTGAATCTCATGCCTCTTTTGCCAACACGCTCTAAACAACTGTAGAAGGTACATTAGGACATAGATAGAGATCTTTTTGCCAGCCAAGTGGCAGTGTACCCCTCTCACTTTATTTGTTTTAGGATATGGTACACCAGTAGCAATTAAGCCAGCTGATAAGTTGAGAGGTAGGGTTATGCTACAGTTAATGGGAATAATAAAAGCTATGAATAGCACGTTCATAATCATGATTTGAGCCAATTCCTAGCAGTTCAGCAATAGTGAAGTTGACTCTAATGCTCAAACTCACGCTCGTTCAAATTTAGAGGTCTTATAAAGTGCCCTCATTTTGTACATTTTACCATCATAGCTGTCACTTGGGCGTCCGGTCTACCCTGCTACTCATTTCATTAGCAAGATAAATGTATCTTACTGCTTGCTAGGCAACAACAGAGTGGCCCTCACGTCTGACAACATCTTGCATTTAGCTTTATGATGTCAGCTTGCTAGGCAACAGATTGGCCCTCATGTCAGACAACATCTTGCTTTTGCTTTATGATGTCAGATCATCACTGGTCCAATTGTCCTTGTGGAAGCGGACCACACAGGAGGATGAGATATCAGAAGTTATGCAGTAGGTTGCTATCTCTATTCATGACTGCAAGGCAAGTCGGAGGCGGAATGGCAAATACTCTGAACCACTCAAAGCACTGTGGCCTTTTTGAAAGTTTGATGCAGATACAAAAACAGAGATTATCCTTACCAACAATCCTTCTTGAGTATCAGAGTCCAACATACAGAGTGCAGCGGAAGACGTTAAATGTGCTTCATTCCGTAGGAACGCAACTCTATAGTTCTACAGTGAGATAGTGCATTTCAGCCTCAAAGGAAGCAATATCCCCAAACGGAACATTGGTGGCACTAGGATCTAAAGCAGGCTTAAGAAGCCTTGGATGCAGTCAGTCTTTTATTAACTATCATGACCGACACAATGTGATCCATAATACTTCCATCTTGGCAGAAATTACATTCAAGCACAGGCCCCCACTAGAAGGTAGTTATGACATTCAGGTGCTGAAAACGCCTTTTTAATGCCTAAAGGAATGATTGTGAGCTTTACTTACCATACATATTGGCCAAATGATGCCCTATGCCGGAAGACTGTCTTTTTTTTTTTTTCTTCAGTATCGGCAATGCAGAGACAATTTGTTGCGAAACACTGCCACTGCTGGTCATTCAGTATAATCTGCAGATGGAAAAGTCCACTGTTAGCACATTTACTACAAGCAATACAAAAAATCATGCTTTTTATAAAGGGTAAACAGATCAATACTATGGAGTTTGTATTATTGTGAAAATCAGCAGCTCATTAGAAAATCAAATCTCGATTTGTGTTTTTAACCTACCATACTACTCTGAATCTCATGCCTCTTTTGCCAACACGCTCTAAACAACTGTAGAAGGTACATTAGGACATAGATAGAGATCTTTTTGCCAGCCAAGTGGCAGTGTACCCCTCTCACTTTATTTGTTTTAGGATATGGTACACCAGTAGCAATTAAGCCAGCTGATAAGTTGAGAGGTAGGGTTATGCTACAGTTAATGGGAATAATAAAAGCTATGAATAGCATGTTCATAATCATGATTTGAGCCAATTCCTAGCAGTTCAGCAATAGTGAAGTTGACTCTAATGCTCAAACTCACGCTCGTTCAAATTTAGAGGTCTTATAAAGTGCCCTCATTTTGTACATTTTACCATCATAGCTGTCACTTGGGCGTCCGGTCTACCCTGCTACTCATTTCATTAGCAAGATAAATGTATCTTACTGCTTGCTAGGCAACAACAGATTGGCCCTCATGTCAGACAACATCTTGCTTTTGCTTTATGATGTCAGATCATCACTGGTCCAATTGTCCTTGTGGAAGCGGACCACACAGGAGGATGAGATATCAGAAGTTATGCAGTAGGTTGCTATCTCTATTCATGACTGCAAGGCAAGTCGGAGGCGGAATGGCAAATACTCTGAACCACTCAAAGCACTGTGGCCTTTTTGAAAGTTTGATGCAGATACAAAAACAGAGATTATCCTTACCAACAATCCTTCTTGAGTATCAGAGTCCAACATACAGAGTGCAGCGGAAGACGTTAAATGTGCTTCATTCCGTAGGAACGCAACTCTATAGTTCTACAGTGAGATAGTGCATTTCAGCCTCAAAGGAAGCAATATCCCCAAACGGAACATTGGTGGCACTAGGATCTAAAGCAGGCTTAAGAAGCCTTGGATGCAGTCAGTCTTTTATTAACTATCATGACCGACACAATGTGATCCATAATACTTCCATCTTGGCAGAAATTACATTCAAGCACAGGCCCCCACTAGAAGGTAGTTATGACATTCAGGTGCTGAAAACGCCTTTTTAATGCCTAAAGGAATGATTGTGAGCTTTACTTACCATACATATTGGCCAAATGATGCCCTATGCCGGAAGACTGTCTTTTTTTTTTTTTCTTCAGTATCGGCAATGCAGAGACAATTTGTTGCGAAACACTGCCACTGCTGGTCATTCAGTATAATCTGCAGATGGAAAAGTCCACTGTTAGCACATTTACTACAAGCAATACAAAAAATCATGCTTTTTATAAAGGGTAAACAGATCAATACTATGGAGTTTGTATTATTGTGAAAATCAGCAGCTCATTAGAAAATCAAATCTCGATTTGTGTTTTTAACCTACCATACTACTCTGAATCTCATGCCTCTTTTGCCAACACGCTCTAAACAACTGTAGAAGGTACATTAGGACATAGATAGAGATCTTTTTGCCAGCCAAGTGGCAGTGTACCCCTCTCACTTTATTTGTTTTAGGATATGGTACACCAGTAGCAATTAAGCCAGCTGATAAGTTGAGAGGTAGGGTTATGCTACAGTTAATGGGAATAATAAAAGCTATGAATAGCATGTTCATAATCATGATTTGAGCCAATTCCTAGCAGTTCAGCAATAGTGAAGTTGACTCTAATGCTCAAACTCACGCTCGTTCAAATTTAGAGGTCTTATAAAGTGCCCTCATTTTGTACATTTTACCATCATAGCTGTCACTTGGGCGTCCGGTCTACCCTGCTACTCATTTCATTAGCAAGATAAATGTATCTTACTGCTTGCTAGGCA
The DNA here is from genome assembly GCF_964263255.1 of Lissotriton vulgaris. Taxonomy (NCBI): domain Eukaryota; kingdom Metazoa; phylum Chordata; class Amphibia; order Caudata; family Salamandridae; genus Lissotriton; species Lissotriton vulgaris. The sequence continues at coordinate 237,713,626 of NC_141700.1, read as the reverse complement.
ACAACAGAGTGGCCCTCACGTCTGACAACATCTTGCATTTAGCTTTATGATGTCAGCTTGCTAGGCAACAGATTGGCCCTCATGTCAGACAACATCTTGCTTTTGCTTTATGATGTCAGATCATCACTGGTCCAATTGTCCTTGTGGAAGCGGACCACACAGGAGGATGAGATATCAGAAGTTATGCAGTAGGTTGCTATCTCTATTCATGACTGCAAGGCAAGTCGGAGGCGGAATGGCAAATACTCTGAACCACTCAAAGCACTGTGGCCTTTTTGAAAGTGGGATGCAGATACAAAAACAGAGATTATCCTTACCAACAATCCTTCTTGAGTATCAGAGTCCAACATACAGAGTGCAGCGGAAGACGTTAAATGTGCTTCATTCCGTGTGAACGCAACTCTATAGTTCTACAGTGAGATAGTGCATTTGAGCCTCAAAGGAAGCAATATCCCCAAACGGAACATTGGTGGCACCAGGATCTAAAGCAGGCTTAAGAAGCCTTGGATGCAGTCAGTCTTTTATTAACTATCATGACTGACACAATGTGATCCATAATACTTCCATTTTTGCAGAAATTACATTCAAGCACAGGCCCCCACTAGAAGGTAGTGATGACATTCAGGTGCTGAAAATGCCTTTTTAATGCCGAAAGGAATGATTGTGAGCTTTACTTACCATACATATTGGTCAAATGATGCCCTATGCCGGAAGACTGTCTTTTTTTTTTCTTCAGTATCGGCAATGCAGAGACAATTTGTTGCGAAACACTGCCACTGCTGGTCATTCAGTATAATCTGCAGATGGAAAAGTCCACTGTTAGCACATTTACTAAAAGCAATACCAAAAAATCATGCTTTTTATAAAGGGTAAACAGATCAATACTATGGAGTTTGTATTATTGTGAAAATCAGCAGCTCATTAGAAAATCAAATCTCGATTTGTGTTTTTAACCTACCATACTACTCTGAGTCTCATGCCTCTTTTGCCAACACGCTCTAAACAACTGTAGAAGGTACATTAGGACACAGAGATCTTTTTGCAAGCCAAGTGGCAGCGTACCACTCTCACTTTATTTGTTTTAGGATATGGTACACCGGTAGCAATTAAGCCAGCTGATAAGTTGAGAGGTAGGGTTATGCTACAGTTAATGGGAATAATAAAAGCTATGAATAGCATGTTCATAATCATCATTTGAGCCAATTCCTAGCAGTTCAGCAATAGTGAAGTTGACTCTAATGCTCAAACTCACGCTCGTTCAAATTTAGAGGTCTTATAAAGTGCCCTCATTTTGTACATTTTACCATCATAGCTGTCACTTGGGCGTCCGGTCTACCCTGCTACTCATTTCATTAGCAAGATAAATGTATCTTACTGCTTGCTAGGCAACAACAGAGTGGCCCTCACGTCTGATAACATCTTGCATTTAGCTTTATGATGTCAGCTTGCTAGGCAACAGATTGGCCCTCATGTCAGACAACATCTTGCTTTTACTTTATGATGTCAGATCATCACTGGTCCAATTGTCCTTGTGGAAGCGGACCACACAGGAGGATGAGATATCAGAAGTTATGCAGTAGGTTGCTATCTCTATTCATGACTGCAAGGCAAGTCGGAGGCGGAATGGCAAATACTCTGAACCACTCAAAGCACTGTGGCCTTTTTGAAAGTGGGATGCAGATACAAAAACAGAGATTATCCTTACCAACAATCCTTCTTGAGTATCAGAGTCCAACATACAGAGTGCAGCGGAAGACGTTAAATGTGCTTCATTCCGTGTGAACGCAACTCTATAGTTCTACAGTGAGATAGTGCATTTCAGCCTCAAAGTAAGCAATGTCCTCAAACGGAACATTGGTGGCACTAGGATCTAAAGCAGGCTTAAGAAGCCTTGGATGCAGTCAGTCTTTTATTAACTATCATGACCGACACAATGTGATCCATAATACTTCCATCTTGGCAGAAATTACATTCAAGCACAGGCCCCCACTAGAAGGTAGTTATGACATTCAGGTGCTGAAAACGCCTTTTTAATGCCTAAAGGAATGATTGTGAGCTTTACTTACCATACATATTGGCCAAATGATGCCCTATGCCGGAAGACTGTCTTTTTTTTTTTTTTCTTCAGTATCGGCAATGCAGAGACAATTTGTTGCGAAACACTGCCACTGCTGGTCATTCAGTATAATCTGCAGATGGAAAAGTCCACTGTTAGCACATTTACTACAAGCAATACAAAAAATCATGCTTTTTATAAAGGGTAAACAGATCAATACTATGGAGTTTGTATTATTGTGAAAATCAGCAGCTCATTAGAAAATCAAATCTCGATTTGTGTTTTTAACCTACCATACTACTCTGAATCTCATGCCTCTTTTGCCAACACGCTCTAAACAACTGTAGAAGGTACATTAGGACATAGATAGAGATCTTTTTGCCAGCCAAGTGGCAGTGTACCCCTCTCACTTTATTTGTTTTAGGATATGGTACACCAGTAGCAATTAAGCCAGCTGATAAGTTGAGAGGTAGGGTTATGCTACAGTTAATGGGAATAATAAAAGCTATGAATAGCACGTTCATAATCATGATTTGAGCCAATTCCTAGCAGTTCAGCAATAGTGAAGTTGACTCTAATGCTCAAACTCACGCTCGTTCAAATTTAGAGGTCTTATAAAGTGCCCTCATTTTGTACATTTTACCATCATAGCTGTCACTTGGGCGTCCGGTCTACCCTGCTACTCATTTCATTAGCAAGATAAATGTATCTTACTGCTTGCTAGGCAACAACAGAGTGGCCCTCACGTCTGACAACATCTTGCATTTAGCTTTATGATGTCAGCTTGCTAGGCAACAGATTGGCCCTCATGTCAGACAACATCTTGCTTTTGCTTTATGATGTCAGATCATCACTGGTCCAATTGTCCTTGTGGAAGCGGACCACACAGGAGGATGAGATATCAGAAGTTATGCAGTAGGTTGCTATCTCTATTCATGACTGCAAGGCAAGTCGGAGGCGGAATGGCAAATACTCTGAACCACTCAAAGCACTGTGGCCTTTTTGAAAGTTTGATGCAGATACAAAAACAGAGATTATCCTTACCAACAATCCTTCTTGAGTATCAGAGTCCAACATACAGAGTGCAGCGGAAGACGTTAAATGTGCTTCATTCCGTAGGAACGCAACTCTATAGTTCTACAGTGAGATAGTGCATTTCAGCCTCAAAGGAAGCAATATCCCCAAACGGAACATTGGTGGCACTAGGATCTAAAGCAGGCTTAAGAAGCCTTGGATGCAGTCAGTCTTTTATTAACTATCATGACCGACACAATGTGATCCATAATACTTCCATCTTGGCAGAAATTACATTCAAGCACAGGCCCCCACTAGAAGGTAGTTATGACATTCAGGTGCTGAAAACGCCTTTTTAATGCCTAAAGGAATGATTGTGAGCTTTACTTACCATACATATTGGCCAAATGATGCCCTATGCCGGAAGACTGTCTTTTTTTTTTTTTCTTCAGTATCGGCAATGCAGAGACAATTTGTTGCGAAACACTGCCACTGCTGGTCATTCAGTATAATCTGCAGATGGAAAAGTCCACTGTTAGCACATTTACTACAAGCAATACAAAAAATCATGCTTTTTATAAAGGGTAAACAGATCAATACTATGGAGTTTGTATTATTGTGAAAATCAGCAGCTCATTAGAAAATCAAATCTCGATTTGTGTTTTTAACCTACCATACTACTCTGAATCTCATGCCTCTTTTGCCAACACGCTCTAAACAACTGTAGAAGGTACATTAGGACATAGATAGAGATCTTTTTGCCAGCCAAGTGGCAGTGTACCCCTCTCACTTTATTTGTTTTAGGATATGGTACACCAGTAGCAATTAAGCCAGCTGATAAGTTGAGAGGTAGGGTTATGCTACAGTTAATGGGAATAATAAAAGCTATGAATAGCATGTTCATAATCATGATTTGAGCCAATTCCTAGCAGTTCAGCAATAGTGAAGTTGACTCTAATGCTCAAACTCACGCTCGTTCAAATTTAGAGGTCTTATAAAGTGCCCTCATTTTGTACATTTTACCATCATAGCTGTCACTTGGGCGTCCGGTCTACCCTGCTACTCATTTCATTAGCAAGATAAATGTATCTTACTGCTTGCTAGGCAACAACAGAGTGGCCCTCACGTCTGACAACATCTTGCATTTAGCTTTATGATGTCAGCTTGCTAGGCAACAGATTGGCCCTCATGTCAGACAACATCTTGCTTTTGCTTTATGATGTCAGATCATCACTGGTCCAATTGTCCTTGTGGAAGCGGACCACACAGGAGGATGAGATATCAGAAGTTATGCAGTAGGTTGCTATCTCTATTCATGACTGCAAGGCAAGTCGGAGGCGGAATGGCAAATACTCTGAACCACTCAAAGCACTGTGGCCTTTTTGAAAGTGGGATGCAGATACAAAAACAGAGATTATCCTTACCAACAATCCTTCTTGAGTATCAGAGTCCAACATACAGAGTGCAGCGGAAGACGTTAAATGTGCTTCATTCCGTGTGAACGCAACTCTATAGTTCTACAGTGAGATAGTGCATTTGAGCCTCAAAGGAAGCAATATCCCCAAACGGAACATTGGTGGCACCAGGATCTAAAGCAGGCTTAAGAAGCCTTGGATGCAGTCAGTCTTTTATTAACTATCATGACTGACACAATGTGATCCATAATACTTCCATTTTTGCAGAAATTACATTCAAGCACAGGCCCCCACTAGAAGGTAGTGATGACATTCAGGTGCTGAAAATGCCTTTTTAATGCCGAAAGGAATGATTGTGAGCTTTACTTACCATACATATTGGTCAAATGATGCCCTATGCCGGAAGACTGTCTTTTTTTTTTCTTCAGTATCGGCAATGCAGAGACAATTTGTTGCGAAACACTGCCACTGCTGGTCATTCAGTATAATCTGCAGATGGAAAAGTCCACTGTTAGCACATTTACTAAAAGCAATACCAAAAAATCATGCTTTTTATAAAGGGTAAACAGATCAATACTATGGAGTTTGTATTATTGTGAAAATCAGCAGCTCATTAGAAAATCAAATCTCGATTTGTGTTTTTAACCTACCATACTACTCTGAGTCTCATGCCTCTTTTGCCAACACGCTCTAAACAACTGTAGAAGGTACATTAGGACACAGAGATCTTTTTGCAAGCCAAGTGGCAGCGTACCACTCTCACTTTATTTGTTTTAGGATATGGTACACCGGTAGCAATTAAGCCAGCTGATAAGTTGAGAGGTAGGGTTATGCTACAGTTAATGGGAATAATAAAAGCTATGAATAGCATGTTCATAATCATCATTTGAGCCAATTCCTAGCAGTTCAGCAATAGTGAAGTTGACTCTAATGCTCAAACTCACGCTCGTTCAAATTTAGAGGTCTTATAAAGTGCCCTCATTTTGTACATTTTACCATCATAGCTGTCACTTGGGCGTCCGGTCTACCCTGCTACTCATTTCATTAGCAAGATAAATGTATCTTACTGCTTGCTAGGCAACAACAGAGTGGCCCTCACGTCTGATAACATCTTGCATTTAGCTTTATGATGTCAGCTTGCTAGGCAACAGATTGGCCCTCATGTCAGACAACATCTTGCTTTTACTTTATGATGTCAGATCATCACTGGTCCAATTGTCCTTGTGGAAGCGGACCACACAGGAGGATGAGATATCAGAAGTTATGCAGTAGGTTGCTATCTCTATTCATGACTGCAAGGCAAGTCGGAGGCGGAATGGCAAATACTCTGAACCACTCAAAGCACTGTGGCCTTTTTGAAAGTGGGATGCAGATACAAAAACAGAGATTATCCTTACCAACAATCCTTCTTGAGTATCAGAGTCCAACATACAGAGTGCAGCGGAAGACGTTAAATGTGCTTCATTCCGTGTGAACGCAACTCTATAGTTCTACAGTGAGATAGTGCATTTCAGCCTCAAAGTAAGCAATGTCCTCAAACGGAACATTGGTGGCACTAGGATCTAAAGCAGGCTTAAGAAGCCTTGGATGCAGTCAGTCTTTTATTAACTATCATGACCGACACAATGTGATCCATAATACTTCCATCTTGGCAGAAATTACATTCAAGCACAGGCCCCCACTAGAAGGTAGTTATGACATTCAGGTGCTGAAAACGCCTTTTTAATGCCTAAAGGAATGATTGTGAGCTTTACTTACCATACATATTGGCCAAATGATGCCCTATGCCGGAAGACTGTCTTTTTTTTTTTTTTCTTCAGTATCGGCAATGCAGAGACAATTTGTTGCGAAACACTGCCACTGCTGGTCATTCAGTATAATCTGCAGATGGAAAAGTCCACTGTTAGCACATTTACTACAAGCAATACAAAAAATCATGCTTTTTATAAAGGGTAAACAGATCAATACTATGGAGTTTGTATTATTGTGAAAATCAGCAGCTCATTAGAAAATCAAATCTCGATTTGTGTTTTTAACCTACCATACTACTCTGAATCTCATGCCTCTTTTGCCAACACGCTCTAAACAACTGTAGAAGGTACATTAGGACATAGATAGAGATCTTTTTGCCAGCCAAGTGGCAGTGTACCCCTCTCACTTTATTTGTTTTAGGATATGGTACACCAGTAGCAATTAAGCCAGCTGATAAGTTGAGAGGTAGGGTTATGCTACAGTTAATGGGAATAATAAAAGCTATGAATAGCACGTTCATAATCATGATTTGAGCCAATTCCTAGCAGTTCAGCAATAGTGAAGTTGACTCTAATGCTCAAACTCACGCTCGTTCAAATTTAGAGGTCTTATAAAGTGCCCTCATTTTGTACATTTTACCATCATAGCTGTCACTTGGGCGTCCGGTCTACCCTGCTACTCATTTCATTAGCAAGATAAATGTATCTTACTGCTTGCTAGGCAACAACAGAGTGGCCCTCACGTCTGACAACATCTTGCATTTAGCTTTATGATGTCAGCTTGCTAGGCAACAGATTGGCCCTCATGTCAGACAACATCTTGCTTTTGCTTTATGATGTCAGATCATCACTGGTCCAATTGTCCTTGTGGAAGCGGACCACACAGGAGGATGAGATATCAGAAGTTATGCAGTAGGTTGCTATCTCTATTCATGACTGCAAGGCAAGTCGGAGGCGGAATGGCAAATACTCTGAACCACTCAAAGCACTGTGGCCTTTTTGAAAGTTTGATGCAGATACAAAAACAGAGATTATCCTTACCAACAATCCTTCTTGAGTATCAGAGTCCAACATACAGAGTGCAGCGGAAGACGTTAAATGTGCTTCATTCCGTGTGAACGCAACTCTATAGTTCTACAGTGAGATAGTGCATTTCAGCCTCAAAGGAAGCAATATCCCCAAACGGAACATTGGTGGCACTAGGATCTAAAGCAGGCTTAAGAAGCCTTGGATGCAGTCAGTCTTTTATTAACTATCATGACCGACACAATGTGATCCATAATACTTCCATCTTGGCAGAAATTACATTCAAGCACAGGCCCCCACTAGAAGGTAGTTATGACATTCAGGTGCTGAAAACGCCTTTTTAATGCCTAAAGGAATGATTGTGAGCTTTACTTACCATACATATTGGCCAAATGATGCCCTATGCCGGAAGACTGTCTTTTTTTTTTTTTCTTCAGTATCGGCAATGCAGAGACAATTTGTTGCGAAACACTGCCACTGCTGGTCATTCAGTATAATCTGCAGATGGAAAAGTCCACTGTTAGCACATTTACTACAAGCAATACAAAAAATCATGCTTTTTATAAAGGGTAAACAGATCAATACTATGGAGTTTGTATTATTGTGAAAATCAGCAGCTCATTAGAAAATCAAATCTCGATTTGTGTTTTTAACCTACCATACTACTCTGAATCTCATGCCTCTTTTGCCAACACGCTCTAAACAACTGTAGAAGGTACATTAGGACATAGATAGAGATCTTTTTGCCAGCCAAGTGGCAGTGTACCCCTCTCACTTTATTTGTTTTAGGATATGGTACACCAGTAGCAATTAAGCCAGCTGATAAGTTGAGAGGTAGGGTTATGCTACAGTTAATGGGAATAATAAAAGCTATGAATAGCATGTTCATAATCATGATTTGAGCCAATTCCTAGCAGTTCAGCAATAGTGAAGTTGACTCTAATGCTCAAACTCACGCTCGTTCAAATTTAGAGGTCTTATAAAGTGCCCTCATTTTGTACATTTTACCATCATAGCTGTCACTTGGGCGTCCGGTCTACCCTGCTACTCATTTCATTAGCAAGATAAATGTATCTTACTGCTTGCTAGGCAACAACAGAGTGGCCCTCACGTCTGACAACATCTTGCATTTAGCTTTATGATGTCAGCTTGCTAGGCAACAGATTGGCCCTCATGTCAGACAACATCTTGCTTTTGCTTTATGATGTCAGATCATCACTGGTCCAATTGTCCTTGTGGAAGCGGACCACACAGGAGGATGAGATATCAGAAGTTATGCAGTAGGTTGCTATCTCTATTCATGACTGCAAGGCAAGTCGGAGGCGGAATGGCAAATACTCTGAACCACTCAAAGCACTGTGGCCTTTTTGAAAGTGGGATGCAGATACAAAAACAGAGATTATCCTTACCAACAATCCTTCTTGAGTATCAGAGTCCAACATACAGAGTGCAGCGGAAGACGTTAAATGTGCTTCATTCCGTGTGAACGCAACTCTATAGTTCTACAGTGAGATAGTGCATTTCAGCCTCAAAGTAAGCAATGTCCTCAAACGGAACATTGGTGGCACTAGGATCTAAAGCAGGCTTAAGAAGCCTTGGATGCAGTCAGTCTTTTATTAACTATCATGACCGACACAATGTGATCCATAATACTTCCATCTTGGCAGAAATTACATTCAAGCACAGGCCCCCACTAGAAGGTAGTTATGACATTCAGGTGCTGAAAACGCCTTTTTAATGCCTAAAGGAATGATTGTGAGCTTTACTTACCATACATATTGGCCAAATGATGCCCTATGCCGGAAGACTGTCTTTTTTTTTTTTTCTTCAGTATCGGCAATGCAGAGACAATTTGTTGCGAAACACTGCCACTGCTGGTCATTCAGTATAATCTGCAGATGGAAAAGTCCACTGTTAGCACATTTACTACAAGCAATACAAAAAATCATGCTTTTTATAAAGGGTAAACAGATCAATACTATGGAGTTTGTATTATTGTGAAAATCAGCAGCTCATTAGAAAATCAAATCTCGATTTGTGTTTTTAACCTACCATACTACTCTGAATCTCATGCCTCTTTTGCCAACACGCTCTAAACAACTGTAGAAGGTACATTAGGACATAGATAGAGATCTTTTTGCCAGCCAAGTGGCAGTGTACCCCTCTCACTTTATTTGTTTTAGGATATGGTACACCAGTAGCAATTAAGCCAGCTGATAAGTTGAGAGGTAGGGTTATGCTACAGTTAATGGGAATAATAAAAGCTATGAATAGCACGTTCATAATCATGATTTGAGCCAATTCCTAGCAGTTCAGCAATAGTGAAGTTGACTCTAATGCTCAAACTCACGCTCGTTCAAATTTAGAGGTCTTATAAAGTGCCCTCATTTTGTACATTTTACCATCATAGCTGTCACTTGGGCGTCCGGTCTACCCTGCTACTCATTTCATTAGCAAGATAAATGTATCTTACTGCTTGCTAGGCAACAACAGAGTGGCCCTCACGTCTGACAACATCTTGCATTTAGCTTTATGATGTCAGCTTGCTAGGCAACAGATTGGCCCTCATGTCAGACAACATCTTGCTTTTGCTTTATGATGTCAGATCATCACTGGTCCAATTGTCCTTGTGGAAGCGGACCACACAGGAGGATGAGATATCAGAAGTTATGCAGTAGGTTGCTATCTCTATTCATGACTGCAAGGCAAGTCGGAGGCGGAATGGCAAATACTCTGAACCACTCAAAGCACTGTGGCCTTTTTGAAAGTTTGATGCAGATACAAAAACAGAGATTATCCTTACCAACAATCCTTCTTGAGTATCAGAGTCCAACATACAGAGTGCAGCGGAAGACGTTAAATGTGCTTCATTCCGTAGGAACGCAACTCTATAGTTCTACAGTGAGATAGTGCATTTCAGCCTCAAAGGAAGCAATATCCCCAAACGGAACATTGGTGGCACTAGGATCTAAAGCAGGCTTAAGAAGCCTTGGATGCAGTCAGTCTTTTATTAACTATCATGACCGACACAATGTGATCCATAATACTTCCATCTTGGCAGAAATTACATTCAAGCACAGGCCCCCACTAGAAGGTAGTTATGACATTCAGGTGCTGAAAACGCCTTTTTAATGCCTAAAGGAATGATTGTGAGCTTTACTTACCATACATATTGGCCAAATGATGCCCTATGCCGGAAGACTGTCTTTTTTTTTTTTTCTTCAGTATCGGCAATGCAGAGACAATTTGTTGCGAAACACTGCCACTGCTGGTCATTCAGTATAATCTGCAGATGGAAAAGTCCACTGTTAGCACATTTACTACAAGCAATACAAAAAATCATGCTTTTTATAAAGGGTAAACAGATCAATACTATGGAGTTTGTATTATTGTGAAAATCAGCAGCTCATTAGAAAATCAAATCTCGATTTGTGTTTTTAACCTACCATACTACTCTGAATCTCATGCCTCTTTTGCCAACACGCTCTAAACAACTGTAGAAGGTACATTAGGACATAGATAGAGATCTTTTTGCCAGCCAAGTGGCAGTGTACCCCTCTCACTTTATTTGTTTTAGGATATGGTACACCAGTAGCAATTAAGCCAGCTGATAAGTTGAGAGGTAGGGTTATGCTACAGTTAATGGGAATAATAAAAGCTATGAATAGCATGTTCATAATCATGATTTGAGCCAATTCCTAGCAGTTCAGCAATAGTGAAGTTGACTCTAATGCTCAAACTCACGCTCGTTCAAATTTAGAGGTCTTATAAAGTGCCCTCATTTTGTACATTTTACCATCATAGCTGTCACTTGGGCGTCCGGTCTACCCTGCTACTCATTTCATTAGCAAGATAAATGTATCTTACTGCTTGCTAGGCAACAACAGAGTGGCCCTCACGTCTGACAACATCTTGCATTTAGCTTTATGATGTCAGCTTGCTAGGCAACAGATTGGCCCTCATGTCAGACAACATCTTGCTTTTGCTTTATGATGTCAGATCATCACTGGTCCAATTGTCCTTGTGGAAGCGGACCACACAGGAGGATGAGATATCAGAAGTTATGCAGTAGGTTGCTATCTCTATTCATGACTGCAAGGCAAGTCGGAGGCGGAATGGCAAATACTCTGAACCACTCAAAGCACTGTGGCCTTTTTGAAAGTGGGATGCAGATACAAAAACAGAGATTATCCTTACCAACAATCCTTCTTGAGTATCAGAGTCCAACATACAGAGTGCAGCGGAAGACGTTAAATGTGCTTCATTCCGTGTGAACGCAACTCTATAGTTCTACAGTGAGATAGTGCATTTGAGCCTCAAAGGAAGCAATATCCCCAAACGGAACATTGGTGGCACCAGGATCTAAAGCAGGCTTAAGAAGCCTTGGATGCAGTCAGTCTTTTATTAACTATCATGACTGACACAATGTGATCCATAATACTTCCATTTTTGCAGAAATTACATTCAAGCACAGGCCCCCACTAGAAGGTAGTGATGACATTCAGGTGCTGAAAATGCCTTTTTAATGCCGAAAGGAATGATTGTGAGCTTTACTTACCATACATATTGGTCAAATGATGCCCTATGCCGGAAGACTGTCTTTTTTTTTTCTTCAGTATCGGCAATGCAGAGACAATTTGTTGCGAAACACTGCCACTGCTGGTCATTCAGTATAATCTGCAGATGGAAAAGTCCACTGTTAGCACATTTACTAAAAGCAATACCAAAAAATCATGCTTTTTATAAAGGGTAAACAGATCAATACTATGGAGTTTGTATTATTGTGAAAATCAGCAGCTCATTAGAAAATCAAATCTCGATTTGTGTTTTTAACCTACCATACTACTCTGAGTCTCATGCCTCTTTTGCCAACACGCTCTAAACAACTGTAGAAGGTACATTAGGACACAGAGATCTTTTTGCAAGCCAAGTGGCAGCGTACCACTCTCACTTTATTTGTTTTAGGATATGGTACACCGGTAGCAATTAAGCCAGCTGATAAGTTGAGAGGTAGGGTTATGCTACAGTTAATGGGAATAATAAAAGCTATGAATAGCACGTTCATAATCATGATTTGAGCCAATTCCTAGCAGTTCAGCAATAGTGAAGTTGACTCTAATGCTCAAACTCACGCTCGTTCAAATTTAGAGGTCTTATAAAGTGCCCTCATTTTGTACATTTTACCATCATAGCTGTCACTTGGGCGTCCGGTCTACCCTGCTACTCATTTCATTAGCAAGATAAATGTATCTTACTGCTTGCTAGGCAACAACAGAGTGGCCCTCACGTCTGATAACATCTTGCATTTAGCTTTATGATGTCAGCTTGCTAGGCAACAGATTGGCCCTCATGTCAGACAACATCTTGCTTTTACTTTATGATGTCAGATCATCACTGGTCCAATTGTCCTTGTGGAAGCGGACCACACAGGAGGATGAGATATCAGAAGTTATGCAGTAGGTTGCTATCTCTATTCATGACTGCAAGGCAAGTCGGAGGCGGAATGGCAAATACTCTGAACCACTCAAAGCACTGTGGCCTTTTTGAAAGTGGGATGCAGATACAAAAACAGAGATTATCCTTACCAACAATCCTTCTTGAGTATCAGAGTCCAACATACAGAGTGCAGCGGAAGACGTTAAATGTGCTTCATTCCGTGTGAACGCAACTCTATAGTTCTACAGTGAGATAGTGCATTTCAGCCTCAAAGGAAGCAATGTCCTCAAACGGAACATTGGTGGCACTAGGATCTAAAGCAGGCTTAAGAAGCCTTGGATGCAGTCAGTCTTTTATTAACTATCATGACCGACACAATGTGATCCATAATACTTCCATCTTGGCAGAAATTACATTCAAGCACAGGCCCCCACTAGAAGGTAGTTATGACATTCAGGTGCTGAAAACGCCTTTTTAATGCCTAAAGGAATGATTGTGAGCTTTACTTACCATACATATTGGCCAAATGATGCCCTATGCCGGAAGACTGTCTTTTTTTTTTTTTTCTTCAGTATCGGCAATGCAGAGACAATTTGTTGCGAAACACTGCCACTGCTGGTCATTCAGTATAATCTGCAGATGGAAAAGTCCACTGTTAGCACATTTACTACAAGCAATACAAAAAATCATGCTTTTTATAAAGGGTAAACAGATCAATACTATGGAGTTTGTATTATTGTGAAAATCAGCAGCTCATTAGAAAATCAAATCTCGATTTGTGTTTTTAACCTACCATACTACTCTGAATCTCATGCCTCTTTTGCCAACACGCTCTAAACAACTGTAGAAGGTACATTAGGACATAGATAGAGATCTTTTTGCCAGCCAAGTGGCAGTGTACCCCTCTCACTTTATTTGTTTTAGGATATGGTACACCAGTAGCAATTAAGCCAGCTGATAAGTTGAGAGGTAGGGTTATGCTACAGTTAATGGGAATAATAAAAGCTATGAATAGCACGTTCATAATCATGATTTGAGCCAATTCCTAGCAGTTCAGCAATAGTGAAGTTGACTCTAATGCTCAAACTCACGCTCGTTCAAATTTAGAGGTCTTATAAAGTGCCCTCATTTTGTACATTTTACCATCATAGCTGTCACTTGGGCGTCCGGTCTACCCTGCTACTCATTTCATTAGCAAGATAAATGTATCTTACTGCTTGCTAGGCAACAACAGAGTGGCCCTCACGTCTGACAACATCTTGCATTTAGCTTTATGATGTCAGCTTGCTAGGCAACAGATTGGCCCTCATGTCAGACAACATCTTGCTTTTGCTTTATGATGTCAGATCATCACTGGTCCAATTGTCCTTGTGGAAGCGGACCACACAGGAGGATGAGATATCAGAAGTTATGCAGTAGGTTGCTATCTCTATTCATGACTGCAAGGCAAGTCGGAGGCGGAATGGCAAATACTCTGAACCACTCAAAGCACTGTGGCCTTTTTGAAAGTTTGATGCAGATACAAAAACAGAGATTATCCTTACCAACAATCCTTCTTGAGTATCAGAGTCCAACATACAGAGTGCAGCGGAAGACGTTAAATGTGCTTCATTCCGTGTGAACGCAACTCTATAGTTCTACAGTGAGATAGTGCATTTGAGCCTCAAAGGAAGCAATATCCCCAAACGGAACATTGGTGGCACCAGGATCTAAAGCAGGCTTAAGAAGCCTTGGATGCAGTCAGTCTTTTATTAACTATCATGACTGACACAATGTGATCCATAATACTTCCATTTTTGCAGAAATTACATTCAAGCACAGGCCCCCACTAGAAGGTAGTGATGACATTCAGGTGCTGAAAATGCCTTTTTAATGCCGAAAGGAATGATTGTGAGCTTTACTTACCATACATATTGGTCAAATGATGATGCCCTATGCCGGAAGACTGTCTTTTTTTTTTCTTCAGTATCGGCAATGCAGAGACAATTTGTTGCGAAACACTGCCACTGCTGGTCATTCAGTATAATCTGCAGATGGAAAAGTCCACTGTTAGCACATTTACTAAAAGCAATACCAAAAAATCATGCTTTTTATAAAGGGTAAACAGATCAATACTATGGAGTTTGTATTATTGTGAAAATCAGCAGCTCATTAGAAAATCAAATCTCGATTTGTGTTTTTAACCTACCATACTACTCTGAGTCTCATGCCTCTTTTGCCAACACGCTCTAAACAACTGTAGAAGGTACATTAGGACACAGAGATCTTTTTGCAAGCCAAGTGGCAGCGTACCACTCTCACTTTATTTGTTTTAGGATATGGTACACCGGTAGCAATTAAGCCAGCTGATAAGTTGAGAGGTAGGGTTATGCTACAGTTAATAGGAATAATAAAAGCTATGAATAGCATGTTCATAATCATCATTTGAGCCAATTCCTAGCAGTTCAGCAATAGTGAAGTTGACTCTAATGCTCAAACTCACGCTCGTTCAAATTTAGAGGTCTTATAAAGTGCCCTCATTTTGTACATTTTACCATCATAGCTGTCACTTGGGCGTCCGGTCTACCCTGCTACTCATTTCATTAGCAAGATAAATGTATCTTACTGCTTGCTAGGCAACAACAGAGTGGCCCTCACGTCTGTTAACATCTTGCATTTAGCTTTATGATGTCAGCTTGCTAGGCAACAGATTGGCCCTCATGTCAGACAACATCTTGCTTTTACTTTATGATGTCAGATCATCACTGGTCCAATTGTCCTTGTGGAAGCGGACCACACAGGAGGATGAGATATCAGAAGTTATGCAGTAGGTTGCTATCTCTATTCATGACTGCAAGGCAAGTCGGAGGCGGAATGGCAAATACTCTGAACCACTCAAAGCACTGTGGCCTTTTTGAAAGTGGGATGCAGATACAAAAACAGAGATTATCCTTACCAACAATCCTTCTTGAGTATCAGAGTCCAACATACAGAGTGCAGCGGAAGACGTTAAATGTGCTTCATTCCGTGTGAACGCAACTCTATAGTTCTACAGTGAGATAGTGCATTTCAGCCTCAAAGGAAGCAATGTCCTCAAACGGAACATTGGTGGCACTAGGATCTAAAGCAGGCTTAAGAAGCCTTGGATGCAGTCAGTCTTTTATTAACTATCATGACCGACACAATGTGATCCATAATACTTCCATCTTGGCAGAAATTACATTCAAGCACAGGCCCCCACTAGAAGGTAGTTATGACATTCAGGTGCTGAAAACGCCTTTTTAATGCCTAAAGGAATGATTGTGAGCTTTACTTACCATACATATTGGCCAAATGATGCCATATGCCGGAAGACTGTCTTTTTTTTTTTTTCTTCAGTATCGGCAATGCAGAGACAATTTGTTGCGAAACACTGCCACTGCTGGTCATTCAGTATAATCTGCAGATGGAAAAGTCCACTGTTAGCACATTTACTACAAGCAATACAAAAAATCATGCTTTTTATAAAGGGTAAACAGATCAATACTATGGAGTTTGTATTATTGTGAAAATCAGCAGCTCATTAGAAAATCAAATCTCGATTTGTGTTTTTAACCTACCATACTACTCTGAATCTCATGCCTCTTTTGCCAACACGCTCTAAACAACTGTAGAAGGTACATTAGAACATAGATAGAGATCTTTTTGCCAGCCAAGTGGCAGTGTACCCCTCTCACTTTATTTGTTTTAGGATATGGTACACCAGTAGCAATTAAGCCAGCTGATAAGTTGAGAGGTAGGGTTATGCTACAGTTAATGGGAATAATAAAAGCTATGAATAGCACGTTCATAATCATGATTTGAGCCAATTCCTAGCAGTTCAGCAATAGTGAAGTTGACTCTAATGCTCAAACTCACGCTCGTTCAAATTTAGAGGTCTTATAAAGTGCCCTCATTTTGTACATTTTACCATCATAGCTGTCACTTGGGCGTCCGGTCTACCCTGCTACTCATTTCATTAGCAAGATAAATGTATCTTACTGCTTGCTAGGCAACAACAGAGTGGCCCTCACGTCTGACAACATCTTGCATTTAGCTTTATGATGTCAGCTTGCTAGGCAACAGATTGGCCCTCATGTCAGACAACATCTTGCTTTTGCTTTATGATGTCAGATCATCACTGGTCCAATTGTCCTTGTGGAAGCGGACCACACAGGAGGATGAGATATCAGAAGTTATGCAGTAGGTTGCTATCTCTATTCATGACTGCAAGGCAAGTCGGAGGCGGAATGGCAAATACTCTGAACCACTCAAAGCACTGTGGCCTTTTTGAAAGTTTGATGCAGATACAAAAACAGAGATTATCCTTACCAACAATACTTCTTGAGTATCAGAGTCCAACATACAGAGTGCAGCGGAAGACGTTAAATGTGCTTCATTCCGTGTGAACGCAACTCTATAGTTCTACAGTGAGATAGTGCATTTGAGCCTCAAAGGAAGCAATATCCCCAAACGGAACATTGGTGGCACCAGGATCTAAAGCAGGCTTAAGAAGCCTTGGATGCAGTCAGTCTTTTATTAACTATCATGACCGACACAATGTGATCCATAATACTTCCATCTTGGCAGAAATTTCATTCAAGCACAGGCCCCCACTAGAAGGTAGTTATGACATTCAGGTGCTGAAAACGCCTTTTTAATGCCGAAAGGAATGATTGTGAGCTTTACTTACCATACATATTGGTCAAATGATGCCCTATGCCGGAAGACTGTCTTTTTTTTTTCTTCAGTATCGGCAATGCAGAGACAATTTGTTGCGAAACACTGCCACTGCTGGTCATTCAGTATAATCTGCAGATGGAAAAGTCCACTGTTAGCACATTTACTAAAAGCAATACAAAAAAATCATGCTTTTTATAAAGGGTAAACAGATCAATACTATGGAGTTTGTATTATTGTGAAAATCAGCAGCTCATTAGAAAATCAAATCTCGATTTGTGTTTTTAACCTACCATACTACTCTGAGTCTCATGCCTCTTTTGCCAACACGCTCTAAACAACTGTAGAAGGTACATTAGGACACAGAGATCTTTTTGCAAGCCAAGTGGCAGCGTACCACTCTCACTTTATTTGTTTTAGGATATGGTACACCGGTAGCAATTAAGCCAGCTGATAAGTTGAGAGGTAGGGTTATGCTACAGTTAATGGGAATAATAAAAGCTATGAATAGCATGTTCATAATCATCATTTGAGCCAATTCCTAGCAGTTCAGCAATAGTGAAGTTGACTCTAATGCTCAAACTCACGCTCGTTCAAATTTAGAGGTCTTATAAAGTGCCCTCATTTTGTACATTTTACCATCATAGCTGTCACTTGGGCGTCCGGTCTACCCTGCTACTCATTTCATTAGCAAGATAAATGTATCTTACTGCTTGCTAGGCAACAACAGAGTGGCCCTCACGTCTGACAACATCTTGCATTTAGCTTTATGATGTCAGCTTGCTAGGCAACAGATTGGCCCTCATGTCAGACAACATCTTGCTTTTGCTTTATGATGTCAGATCATCACTGGTCCAATTTTCCTTGTGGAAGCGGACCACACAGGAGGATGAGATATCAGAAGTTATGCAGTAGGTTGCTATCTCTATTCATGACTGCAAGGCAAGTCGGAGGCGGAATGGCAAATACTCTGAACCACTCAAAGCACTGTGGCCTTTTTGAAAGTGGGATGCAGATACAAAAACAGAGATTATCCTTACCAACAATCCTTCTTGAGTATCAGAGTCCAACATACAGAGTGCAGCGGAAGACGTTAAATGTGCTTCATTCCGTGTGAACGCAACTCTATAGTTCTACAGTGAGATAGTGCATTTCAGCCTCAAAGTAAGCAATGTCCTCAAACGGAACATTGGTGGCACTAGGATCTAAAGCAGGCTTAAGAAGCCTTGGATGCAGTCAGTCTTTTATTAACTATCATGACCGACACAATGTGATCCATAATACTTCCATCTTGGCAGAAATTACATTCAAGCACAGGCCCCCACTAGAAGGTAGTTATGACATTCAGGTGCTGAAAACGCCTTTTTAATGCCTAAAGGAATGATTGTGAGCTTTACTTACCATACATATTGGCCAAATGATGCCCTATGCCGGAAGACTGTCTTTTTTTTTTTTTCTTCAGTATCGGCAATGCAGAGACAATTTGTTGCGAAACACTGCCACTGCTGGTCATTCAGTATAATCTGCAGATGGAAAAGTCCACTGTTAGCACATTTACTACAAGCAATACAAAAAATCATGCTTTTTATAAAGGGTAAACAGATCAATACTATGGAGTTTGTATTATTGTGAAAATCAGCAGCTCATTAGAAAATCAAATCTCGATTTGTGTTTTTAACCTACCATACTACTCTGAATCTCATGCCTCTTTTGCCAACACGCTCTAAACAACTGTAGAAGGTACATTAGGACATAGATAGAGATCTTTTTGCCAGCCAAGTGGCAGTGTACCCCTCTCACTTTATTTGTTTTAGGATATGGTACACCAGTAGCAATTAAGCCAGCTGATAAGTTGAGAGGTAGGGTTATGCTACAGTTAATGGGAATAATAAAAGCTATGAATAGCACGTTCATAATCATGATTTGAGCCAATTCCTAGCAGTTCAGCAATAGTGAAGTTGACTCTAATGCTCAAACTCACGCTCGTTCAAATTTAGAGGTCTTATAAAGTGCCCTCATTTTGTACATTTTACCATCATAGCTGTCACTTGGGCGTCCGGTCTACCCTGCTACTCATTTCATTAGCAAGATAAATGTATCTTACTGCTTGCTAGGCAACAACAGAGTGGCCCTCACGTCTGACAACATCTTGCATTTAGCTTTATGATGTCAGCTTGCTAGGCAACAGATTGGCCCTCATGTCAGACAACATCTTGCTTTTGCTTTATGATGTCAGATCATCACTGGTCCAATTGTCCTTGTGGAAGCGGACCACACAGGAGGATGAGATATCAGAAGTTATGCAGTAGGTTGCTATCTCTATTCATGACTGCAAGGCAAGTCGGAGGCGGAATGGCAAATACTCTGAACCACTCAAAGCACTGTGGCCTTTTTGAAAGTTTGATGCAGATACAAAAACAGAGATTATCCTTACCAACAATCCTTCTTGAGTATCAGAGTCCAACATACAGAGTGCAGCGGAAGACGTTAAATGTGCTTCATTCCGTAGGAACGCAACTCTATAGTTCTACAGTGAGATAGTGCATTTCAGCCTCAAAGGAAGCAATATCCCCAAACGGAACATTGGTGGCACTAGGATCTAAAGCAGGCTTAAGAAGCCTTGGATGCAGTCAGTCTTTTATTAACTATCATGACCGACACAATGTGATCCATAATACTTCCATCTTGGCAGAAATTACATTCAAGCACAGGCCCCCACTAGAAGGTAGTTATGACATTCAGGTGCTGAAAACGCCTTTTTAATGCCTAAAGGAATGATTGTGAGCTTTACTTACCATACATATTGGCCAAATGATGCCCTATGCCGGAAGACTGTCTTTTTTTTTTTTTCTTCAGTATCGGCAATGCAGAGACAATTTGTTGCGAAACACTGCCACTGCTGGTCATTCAGTATAATCTGCAGATGGAAAAGTCCACTGTTAGCACATTTACTACAAGCAATACAAAAAATCATGCTTTTTATAAAGGGTAAACAGATCAATACTATGGAGTTTGTATTATTGTGAAAATCAGCAGCTCATTAGAAAATCAAATCTCGATTTGTGTTTTTAACCTACCATACTACTCTGAATCTCATGCCTCTTTTGCCAACACGCTCTAAACAACTGTAGAAGGTACATTAGGACATAGATAGAGATCTTTTTGCCAGCCAAGTGGCAGTGTACCCCTCTCACTTTATTTGTTTTAGGATATGGTACACCAGTAGCAATTAAGCCAGCTGATAAGTTGAGAGGTAGGGTTATGCTACAGTTAATGGGAATAATAAAAGCTATGAATAGCATGTTCATAATCATGATTTGAGCCAATTCCTAGCAGTTCAGCAATAGTGAAGTTGACTCTAATGCTCAAACTCACGCTCGTTCAAATTTAGAGGTCTTATAAAGTGCCCTCATTTTGTACATTTTACCATCATAGCTGTCACTTGGGCGTCCGGTCTACCCTGCTACTCATTTCATTAGCAAGATAAATGTATCTTACTGCTTGCTAGGCAACAACAGAGTGGCCCTCACGTCTGACAACATCTTGCATTTAGCTTTATGATGTCAGCTTGCTAGGCAACAGATTGGCCCTCATGTCAGACAACATCTTGCTTTTGCTTTATGATGTCAGATCATCACTGGTCCAATTGTCCTTGTGGAAGCGGACCACACAGGAGGATGAGATATCAGAAGTTATGCAGTAGGTTGCTATCTCTATTCATGACTGCAAGGCAAGTCGGAGGCGGAATGGCAAATACTCTGAACCACTCAAAGCACTGTGGCCTTTTTGAAAGTGGGATGCAGATACAAAAACAGAGATTATCCTTACCAACAATCCTTCTTGAGTATCAGAGTCCAACATACAGAGTGCAGCGGAAGACGTTAAATGTGCTTCATTCCGTGTGAACGCAACTCTATAGTTCTACAGTGAGATAGTGCATTTGAGCCTCAAAGGAAGCAATATCCCCAAACGGAACATTGGTGGCACCAGGATCTAAAGCAGGCTTAAGAAGCCTTGGATGCAGTCAGTCTTTTATTAACTATCATGACTGACACAATGTGATCCATAATACTTCCATTTTTGCAGAAATTACATTCAAGCACAGGCCCCCACTAGAAGGTAGTGATGACATTCAGGTGCTGAAAATGCCTTTTTAATGCCGAAAGGAATGATTGTGAGCTTTACTTACCATACATATTGGTCAAATGATGCCCTATGCCGGAAGACTGTCTTTTTTTTTTCTTCAGTATCGGCAATGCAGAGACAATTTGTTGCGAAACACTGCCACTGCTGGTCATTCAGTATAATCTGCAGATGGAAAAGTCCACTGTTAGCACATTTACTAAAAGCAATACCAAAAAATCATGCTTTTTATAAAGGGTAAACAGATCAATACTATGGAGTTTGTATTATTGTGAAAATCAGCAGCTCATTAGAAAATCAAATCTCGATTTGTGTTTTTAACCTACCATACTACTCTGAGTCTCATGCCTCTTTTGCCAACACGCTCTAAACAACTGTAGAAGGTACATTAGGACACAGAGATCTTTTTGCAAGCCAAGTGGCAGCGTACCACTCTCACTTTATTTGTTTTAGGATATGGTACACCGGTAGCAATTAAGCCAGCTGATAAGTTGAGAGGTAGGGTTATGCTACAGTTAATGGGAATAATAAAAGCTATGAATAGCATGTTCATAATCATCATTTGAGCCAATTCCTAGCAGTTCAGCAATAGTGAAGTTGACTCTAATGCTCAAACTCACGCTCGTTCAAATTTAGAGGTCTTATAAAGTGCCCTCATTTTGTACATTTTACCATCATAGCTGTCACTTGGGCGTCCGGTCTACCCTGCTACTCATTTCATTAGCAAGATAAATGTATCTTACTGCTTGCTAGGCAACAACAGAGTGGCCCTCACGTCTGATAACATCTTGCATTTAGCTTTATGATGTCAGCTTGCTAGGCAACAGATTGGCCCTCATGTCAGACAACATCTTGCTTTTACTTTATGATGTCAGATCATCACTGGTCCAATTGTCCTTGTGGAAGCGGACCACACAGGAGGATGAGATATCAGAAGTTATGCAGTAGGTTGCTATCTCTATTCATGACTGCAAGGCAAGTCGGAGGCGGAATGGCAAATACTCTGAACCACTCAAAGCACTGTGGCCTTTTTGAAAGTGGGATGCAGATACAAAAACAGAGATTATCCTTACCAACAATCCTTCTTGAGTATCAGAGTCCAACATACAGAGTGCAGCGGAAGACGTTAAATGTGCTTCATTCCGTGTGAACGCAACTCTATAGTTCTACAGTGAGATAGTGCATTTCAGCCTCAAAGGAAGCAATGTCCTCAAACGGAACATTGGTGGCACTAGGATCTAAAGCAGGCTTAAGAAGCCTTGGATGCAGTCAGTCTTTTATTAACTATCATGACCGACACAATGTGATCCATAATACTTCCATCTTGGCAGAAATTACATTCAAGCACAGGCCCCCACTAGAAGGTAGTTATGACATTCAGGTGCTGAAAACGCCTTTTTAATGCCTAAAGGAATGATTGTGAGCTTTACTTACCATACATATTGGCCAAATGATGCCATATGCCGGAAGACTGTCTTTTTTTTTTTTTCTTCAGTATCGGCAATGCAGAGACAATTTGTTGCGAAACACTGCCACTGCTGGTCATTCAGTATAATCTGCAGATGGAAAAGTCCACTGTTAGCACATTTACTACAAGCAATACAAAAAATCATGCTTTTTATAAAGGGTAAACAGATCAATACTATGGAGTTTGTATTATTGTGAAAATCAGCAGCTCATTAGAAAATCAAATCTCGATTTGTGTTTTTAACCTACCATACTACTCTGAATCTCATGCCTCTTTTGCCAACACGCTCTAAACAACTGTAGAAGGTACATTAGAACATAGATAGAGATCTTTTTGCCAGCCAAGTGGCAGTGTACCCCTCTCACTTTATTTGTTTTAGGATATGGTACACCAGTAGCAATTAAGCCAGCTGATAAGTTGAGAGGTAGGGTTATGCTACAGTTAATGGGAATAATAAAAGCTATGAATAGCACGTTCATAATCATGATTTGAGCCAATTCCTAGCAGTTCAGCAATAGTGAAGTTGACTCTAATGCTCAAACTCACGCTCGTTCAAATTTAGAGGTCTTATAAAGTGCCCTCATTTTGTACATTTTACCATCATAGCTGTCACTTGGGCGTCCGGTCTACCCTGCTACTCATTTCATTAGCAAGATAAATGTATCTTACTGCTTGCTAGGCAACAACAGAGTGGCCCTCACGTCTGACAACATCTTGCATTTAGCTTTATGATGTCAGCTTGCTAGGCAACAGATTGGCCCTCATGTCAGACAACATCTTGCTTTTGCTTTATGATGTCAGATCATCACTGGTCCAATTGTCCTTGTGGAAGCGGACCACACAGGAGGATGAGATATCAGAAGTTATGCAGTAGGTTGCTATCTCTATTCATGACTGCAAGGCAAGTCGGAGGCGGAATGGCAAATACTCTGAACCACTCAAAGCACTGTGGCCTTTTTGAAAGTTTGATGCAGATACAAAAACAGAGATTATCCTTACCAACAATACTTCTTGAGTATCAGAGTCCAACATACAGAGTGCAGCGGAAGACGTTAAATGTGCTTCATTCCGTGTGAACGCAACTCTATAGTTCTACAGTGAGATAGTGCATTTGAGCCTCAAAGGAAGCAATATCCCCAAACGGAACATTGGTGGCACCAGGATCTAAAGCAGGCTTAAGAAGCCTTGGATGCAGTCAGTCTTTTATTAACTATCATGACCGACACAATGTGATCCATAATACTTCCATCTTGGCAGAAATTTCATTCAAGCACAGGCCCCCACTAGAAGGTAGTTATGACATTCAGGTGCTGAAAACGCCTTTTTAATGCCGAAAGGAATGATTGTGAGCTTTACTTACCATACATATTGGTCAAATGATGCCCTATGCCGGAAGACTGTCTTTTTTTTTTCTTCAGTATCGGCAATGCAGAGACAATTTGTTGCGAAACACTGCCACTGCTGGTCATTCAGTATAATCTGCAGATGGAAAAGTCCACTGTTAGCACATTTACTAAAAGCAATACAAAAAAATCATGCTTTTTATAAAGGGTAAACAGATCAATACTATGGAGTTTGTATTATTGTGAAAATCAGCAGCTCATTAGAAAATCAAATCTCGATTTGTGTTTTTAACCTACCATACTACTCTGAGTCTCATGCCTCTTTTGCCAACACGCTCTAAACAACTGTAGAAGGTACATTAGGACACAGAGATCTTTTTGCAAGCCAAGTGGCAGCGTACCACTCTCACTTTATTTGTTTTAGGATATGGTACACCGGTAGCAATTAAGCCAGCTGATAAGTTGAGAGGTAGGGTTATGCTACAGTTAATGGGAATAATAAAAGCTATGAATAGCATGTTCATAATCATCATTTGAGCCAATTCCTAGCAGTTCAGCAATAGTGAAGTTGACTCTAATGCTCAAACTCACGCTCGTTCAAATTTAGAGGTCTTATAAAGTGCCCTCATTTTGTACATTTTACCATCATAGCTGTCACTTGGGCGTCCGGTCTACCCTGCTACTCATTTCATTAGCAAGATAAATGTATCTTACTGCTTGCTAGGCAACAACAGAGTGGCCCTCACGTCTGACAACATCTTGCATTTAGCTTTATGATGTCAGCTTGCTAGGCAACAGATTGGCCCTCATGTCAGACAACATCTTGCTTTTGCTTTATGATGTCAGATCATCACTGGTCCAATTTTCCTTGTGGAAGCGGACCACACAGGAGGATGAGATATCAGAAGTTATGCAGTAGGTTGCTATCTCTATTCATGACTGCAAGGCAAGTCGGAGGCGGAATGGCAAATACTCTGAACCACTCAAAGCACTGTGGCCTTTTTGAAAGTTTGATGCAGATACAAAAACAGAGATTATCCTTACCAACAATCCTTCTTGAGTATCAGAGTCCAACATACAGAGTGCAGCGGAAGACGTTAAATGTGCTTCATTCCGTGTGAACGCAACTCTATAGTTCTACAGTGAGATAGTGCATTTCAGCCTCAAAGGAAGCAATATCCCCAAACGGAACATTGGTGGCACTAGGATCTAAAGCAGGCTTAAGAAGCCTTGGATGCAGTCAGTCTTTTATTAACTATCATGACCGACACAATGTGATCCATAATACTTCCATCTTGGCAGAAATTACATTCAAGCACAGGCCCCCACTAGAAGGTAGTTATGACATTCAGGTGC
Organism: Lissotriton vulgaris; assembly: GCF_964263255.1. Classification (NCBI taxonomy): domain Eukaryota; kingdom Metazoa; phylum Chordata; class Amphibia; order Caudata; family Salamandridae; genus Lissotriton; species Lissotriton vulgaris. The sequence continues at coordinate 237,687,941 of NC_141700.1, read as the reverse complement.
TGAAAACGCCTTTTTAATGCCTAAAGGAATGATTGTGAGCTTTACTTACCATACATATTGGCCAAATGATGCCCTATGCCGGAAGACTGTCTTTTTTTTTTTTTCTTCAGTATCGGCAATGCAGAGACAATTTGTTGCGAAACACTGCCACTGCTGGTCATTCAGTATAATCTGCAGATGGAAAAGTCCACTGTTAGCACATTTACTAAAAGCAATACAAAAAAATCATGCTTTTTATAAAGGGTAAACAGATCAATACTATGGAGTTTGTATTATTGTGAAAATCAGCAGCTCATTAGAAAATCAAATCTCGATTTGTGTTTTTAACCTACCATACTACTCTGAGTCTCATGCCTCTTTTGCCAACACGCTCTAAACAACTGTAGAAGGTACATTAGGACACAGAGATCTTTTTGCAAGCCAAGTGGCAGCGTACCACTCTCACTTTATTTGTTTTAGGATATGGTACACCGGTAGCAATTAAGCCAGCTGATAAGTTGAGAGGTAGGGTTATGCTACAGTTAATGGGAATAATAAAAGCTATGAATAGCATGTTCATAATCATCATTTGAGCCAATTCCTAGCAGTTCAGCAATAGTGAAGTTGACTCTAATGCTCAAACTCACGCTCGTTCAAATTTAGAGGTCTTATAAAGTGCCCTCATTTTGTACATTTTACCATCATAGCTGTCACTTGGGCGTCCGGTCTACCCTGCTACTCATTTCATTAGCAAGATAAATGTATCTTACTGCTTGCTAGGCAACAACAGAGTGGCCCTCACGTCTGATAACATCTTGCATTTAGCTTTATGATGTCAGCTTGCTAGGCAACAGATTGGCCCTCATGTCAGACAACATCTTGCTTTTACTTTATGATGTCAGATCATCACTGGTCCAATTGTCCTTGTGGAAGCGGACCACACAGGAGGATGAGATATCAGAAGTTATGCAGTAGGTTGCTATCTCTATTCATGACTGCAAGGCAAGTCGGAGGCGGAATGGCAAATACTCTGAACCACTCAAAGCACTGTGGCCTTTTTGAAAGTGGGATGCAGATACAAAAACAGAGATTATCCTTACCAACAATCCTTCTTGAGTATCAGAGTCCAACATACAGAGTGCAGCGGAAGACGTTAAATGTGCTTCATTCCGTGTGAACGCAACTCTATAGTTCTACAGTGAGATAGTGCATTTCAGCCTCAAAGGAAGCAATGTCCTCAAACGGAACATTGGTGGCACTAGGATCTAAAGCAGGCTTAAGAAGCCTTGGATGCAGTCAGTCTTTTATTAACTATCATGACCGACACAATGTGATCCATAATACTTCCATCTTGGCAGAAATTACATTCAAGCACAGGCCCCCACTAGAAGGTAGTTATGACATTCAGGTGCTGAAAACGCCTTTTTAATGCCTAAAGGAATGATTGTGAGCTTTACTTACCATACATATTGGCCAAATGATGCCCTATGCCGGAAGACTGTCTTTTTTTTTTTTTCTTCAGTATCGGCAATGCAGAGACAATTTGTTGCGAAACACTGCCACTGCTGGTCATTCAGTATAATCTGCAGATGGAAAAGTCCACTGTTAGCACATTTACTACAAGCAATACAAAAAATCATGCTTTTTATAAAGGGTAAACAGATCAATACTATGGAGTTTGTATTATTGTGAAAATCAGCAGCTCATTAGAAAATCAAATCTCGATTTGTGTTTTTAACCTACCATACTACTCTGAATCTCATGCCTCTTTTGCCAACACGCTCTAAACAACTGTAGAAGGTACATTAGGACATAGATAGAGATCTTTTTGCCAGCCAAGTGGCAGTGTACCCCTCTCACTTTATTTGTTTTAGGATATGGTACACCAGTAGCAATTAAGCCAGCTGATAAGTTGAGAGGTAGGGTTATGCTACAGTTAATGGGAATAATAAAAGCTATGAATAGCATGTTCATAATCATCATTTGAGCCAATTCCTAGCAGTTCAGCAATAGTGAAGTTGACTCTAATGCTCAAACTCACGCTCGTTCAAATTTAGAGGTCTTATAAAGTGCCCTAATTTTGTACATTTTACCATCATAGCTGTCACTTGGGCGTCCGGTCTACCCTGCTACTCATTTCATTAGCAAGATAAATGTATCTTACTGCTTGCTAGGCAACAACAGAGTGGCCCTCACGTCAGACAACATCTTGTATTTAGCTTTATGATGTCAGCTTGCTAGGCAACAGATTGGCCCTCATGTCAGACAACATCTTGCTTTTGCTTTATGATGTCAGATCATCACTGGTACAATTGTCCTTGTGGAAGCGGACCACACAGGAGGATGAGATATCAGAAGTTATGCAGTAGGTTGCTATCTCTATTCATGACTGCAAGGCAAGTCGGAGGCGGAATGGCAAATACTCTGAACCACTCAAAGCACTGTGGCCTTTTTGAAAGTTTGATGCAGATACAAAAACAGAGATTATCCTTACCAACAATCCTTCTTGAGTATCAGAGTCCAACATACAGAGTGCAGCGGAAGACGTTAAATGTGCTTCATTCCGTGTGAACGCAACTCTATAGTTCTACAGTGAGATAGTGCATTTCAGCCTCAAAGGAAGCAATATCCCCAAACGGAACATTGGTGGCACCAGGATCTAAAGCAGGCTTAAGAAGCCTTGGATGCAGTCAGTCTTTTATTAACTATCATGACCGACACAATGTGATCCATAATACTTCCATCTTGGCAGAAATTTCATTCAAGCACAGGCCCCCACTAGAAGGTAGTTATGACATTCAGGTGCTGAAAACGCCTTTTTAATGCCTAAAGGAATGATTGTGAGCTTTACTTACCATACATATTGGTCAAATGATGCCCCATCCCGGAAGACTGTCTTTTTTTTTTTTCTTCAGTATCGGCAATGCAGAGACAATTTGTTGCGAAACACTGCCACTGCTGGTCATTCAGTATAATCTGCAGATGGAAAAGTCCACTGTTAGCACATTTACTAAAAGCAATACCAAAAAATCATGCTTTTTATAAAGGGTAAACAGATCAATAACATGGAGTTTGTATTATTGTGAAAATCAGCAGCTCATTAGAAAATCAAATCTCGATTTGTGTTTTTAACCTACCATACTACTCTGAGTCTCATGCCTCTTTTGCCAACACGCTCTAAACAACTGTAGAAGGTACATTAGGACATAGATAGAGATCTTTTTGCCAGCCAAGTGGCAGCGTACCCCTCTCACTTTATTTGTTTTAGGATATGGTACACCAGTAGCAATTAAGCCAGCTGATAAGTTGAGAGGTAGGGTTATGCTACAGTTAATGGGAATAATAAAAGCTATGAATAGCATGTTCATAATCATCATTTGAGCCAATTCCTAGCAGTTCAGCAATAGTGAAGTTGACTCTAATGCTCAAACTCACGCTCGTTCAAATTTAGAGGTCTTATAAAGTGCCCTAATTTTGTACATTTTACCATCATAGCTGTCACTTGGGCGTCCGGTCTACCCTGCTACTCATTTCATTAGCAAGATAAATGTATCTTACTGCTTGCTAGGCAACAACAGAGTGGCCCTCACGTCAGACAACATCTTGTATTTAGCTTTATGATGTCAGCTTGCTAGGCAACAGATTGGCCCTCATGTCAGACAACATCTTGCTTTTGCTTTATGATGTCAGATCATCACTGGTCCAATTGTCCTTGTGGAAGCGGACCACACAGGAGGATGAGATATCAGAAGTTATGCAGTAGGTTGCTATCTCTATTCATGACTGCAAGGCAAGTCGGAGGCGGAATGGCAAATACTCTGAACCACTCAAAGCACTGTGGCCTTTTTGAAAGTGGGATGCAGATACAAAAACAGAGATTATCCTTACCAACAATCCTTCTTGAGTATCAGAGTCCAACATACAGAGTGCAGCGGAAGACGTTAAATGTGCTTCATTCCGTGTGAACGCAACTCTATAGTTCTACAGTGAGATAGTGCATTTGAGCCTCAAAGGAAGCAATATCCCCAAACGGAACATTGGTGGCACCAGGATCTAAAGCAGGCTTAAGAAGCCTTGGATGCAGTCAGTCTTTTATTAACTATCATGACTGACACAATGTGATCCATAATACTTCCATTTTTGCAGAAATTACATTCAAGCACAGGCCCCCACTAGAAGGTAGTGATGACATTCAGGTGCTGAAAATGCCTTTTTAATGCCGAAAGGAATGATTGTGAGCTTTACTTACCATACATATTGGTCAAATGATGCCCTATGCCGGAAGACTGTCTTTTTTTTTTCTTCAGTATCGGCAATGCAGAGACAATTTGTTGCGAAACACTGCCACTGCTGGTCATTCAGTATAATCTGCAGATGGAAAAGTCCACTGTTAGCACATTTACTAAAAGCAATACAAAAAAATCATGCTTTTTATAAAGGGTAAACAGATCAATACTATGGAGTTTGTATTATTGTGAAAATCAGCAGCTCATTAGAAAATCAAATCTCGATTTGTGTTTTTAACCTACCATACTACTCTGAGTCTCATGCCTCTTTTGCCAACACGCTCTAAACAACTGTAGAAGGTACATTAGGACACAGAGATCTTTTTGCAAGCCAAGTGGCAGCGTACCACTCTCACTTTATTTGTTTTAGGATATGGTACACCGGTAGCAATTAAGCCAGCTGATAAGTTGAGAGGTAGGGTTATGCTACAGTTAATGGGAATAATAAAAGCTATGAATAGCATGTTCATAATCATCATTTGAGCCAATTCCTAGCAGTTCAGCAATAGTGAAGTTGACTCTAATGCTCAAACTCACGCTCGTTCAAATTTAGAGGTCTTATAAAGTGCCCTCATTTTGTACATTTTACCATCATAGCTGTCACTTGGGCGTCCGGTCTACCCTGCTACTCATTTCATTAGCAAGATAAATGTATCTTACTGCTTGCTAGGCAACAACAGAGTGGCCCTCACGTCTGATAACATCTTGCATTTAGCTTTATGATGTCAGCTTGCTAGGCAACAGATTGGCCCTCATGTCAGACAACATCTTGCTTTTACTTTATGATGTCAGATCATCACTGGTCCAATTGTCCTTGTGGAAGCGGACCACACAGGAGGATGAGATATCAGAAGTTATGCAGTAGGTTGCTATCTCTATTCATGACTGCAAGGCAAGTCGGAGGCGGAATGGCAAATACTCTGAACCACTCAAAGCACTGTGGCCTTTTTGAAAGTGGGATGCAGATACAAAAACAGAGATTATCCTTACCAACAATCCTTCTTGAGTATCAGAGTCCAACATACAGAGTGCAGCGGAAGACGTTAAATGTGCTTCATTCCGTGTGAACGCAACTCTATAGTTCTACAGTGAGATAGTGCATTTCAGCCTCAAAGGAAGCAATGTCCTCAAACGGAACATTGGTGGCACTAGGATCTAAAGCAGGCTTAAGAAGCCTTGGATGCAGTCAGTCTTTTATTAACTATCATGACCGACACAATGTGATCCATAATACTTCCATCTAGGCAGAAATTACATTCAAGCACAGGCCCCCACTAGAAGGTAGTTATGACATTCAGGTGCTGAAAACGCCTTTTTAATGCCTAAAGGAATGATTGTGAGCTTTACTTACCATACATATTGGCCAAATGATGCCCTATGCCGGAAGACTGTCTTTTTTTTTTTTTCTTCAGTATCGGCAATGCAGAGACAATTTGTTGCGAAACACTGCCACTGCTGGTCATTCAGTATAATCTGCAGATGGAAAAGTCCACTGTTAGCACATTTACTACAAGCAATACAAAAAATCATGCTTTTTATAAAGGGTAAACAGATCAATACTATGGAGTTTGTATTATTGTGAAAATCAGCAGCTCATTAGAAAATCAAATCTCGATTTGTGTTTTTAACCTACCATACTACTCTGAATCTCATGCCTCTTTTGCCAACACGCTCTAAACAACTGTAGAAGGTACATTAGAACATAGATAGAGATCTTTTTGCCAGCCAAGTGGCAGTGTACCCCTCTCACTTTATTTGTTTTAGGATATGGTACACCAGTAGCAATTAAGCCAGCTGATAAGTTGAGAGGTAGGGTTATGCTACAGTTAATGGGAATAATAAAAGCTATGAATAGCACGTTCATAATCATGATTTGAGCCAATTCCTAGCAGTTCAGCAATAGTGAAGTTGACTCTAATGCTCAAACTCACGCTCGTTCAAATTTAGAGGTCTTATAAAGTGCCCTCATTTTGTACATTTTACCATCATAGCTGTCACTTGGGCGTCCGGTCTACCCTGCTACTCATTTCATTAGCAAGATAAATGTATCTTACTGCTTGCTAGGCAACAACAGAGTGGCCCTCACGTCTGACAACATCTTGCATTTAGCTTTATGATGTCAGCTTGCTAGGCAACAGATTGGCCCTCATGTCAGACAACATCTTGCTTTTGCTTTATGATGTCAGATCATCACTGGTCCAATTGTCCTTGTGGAAGCGGACCACACAGGAGGATGAGATATCAGAAGTTATGCAGTAGGTTGCTATCTCTATTCATGACTGCAAGGCAAGTCGGAGGCGGAATGGCAAATACTCTGAACCACTCAAAGCACTGTGGCCTTTTTGAAAGTTTGATGCAGATACAAAAACAGAGATTATCCTTACCAACAATCCTTCTTGAGTATCAGAGTCCAACATACAGAGTGCAGCGGAAGACGTTAAATGTGCTTCATTCCGTGTGAACGCAACTCTATAGTTCTACAGTGAGATAGTGCATTTGAGCCTCAAAGGAAGCAATATCCCCAAACGGAACATTGGTGGCACCAGGATCTAAAGCAGGCTTAAGAAGCCTTGGATGCAGTCAGTCTTTTATTAACTATCATGACCGACACAATGTGATCCATAATACTTCCATCTTGGCAGAAATTTCATTCAAGCACAGGCCCCCACTAGAAGGTAGTTATGACATTCAGGTGCTGAAAACGCCTTTTTAATGCCGAAAGGAATGATTGTGAGCTTTACTTACCATACATATTGGTCAAATGATGCCCTATGCCGGAAGACTGTCTTTTTTTTTTCTTCAGTATCGGCAATGCAGAGACAATTTGTTGCGAAACACTGCCACTGCTGGTCATTCAGTATAATCTGCAGATGGAAAAGTCCACTGTTAGCACATTTACTAAAAGCAATACAAAAAAATCATGCTTTTTATAAAGGGTAAACAGATCAATACTATGGAGTTTGTATTATTGTGAAAATCAGCAGCTCATTAGAAAATCAAATCTCGATTTGTGTTTTTAACCTACCATACTACTCTGAGTCTCATGCCTCTTTTGCCAACACGCTCTAAACAACTGTAGAAGGTACATTAGGACACAGAGATCTTTTTGCAAGCCAAGTGGCAGCGTACCACTCTCACTTTATTTGTTTTAGGATATGGTACACCGGTAGCAATTAAGCCAGCTGATAAGTTGAGAGGTAGGGTTATGCTACAGTTAATGGGAATAATAAAAGCTATGAATAGCATGTTCATAATCATCATTTGAGCCAATTCCTAGCAGTTCAGCAATAGTGAAGTTGACTCTAATGCTCAAACTCACGCTCGTTCAAATTTAGAGGTCTTATAAAGTGCCCTCATTTTGTACATTTTACCATCATAGCTGTCACTTGGGCGTCCGGTCTACCCTGCTACTCATTTCATTAGCAAGATAAATGTATCTTACTGCTTGCTAGGCAACAACAGAGTGGCCCTCACGTCTGACAACATCTTGCATTTAGCTTTATGATGTCAGCTTGCTAGGCAACAGATTGGCCCTCATGTCAGACAACATCTTGCTTTTGCTTTATGATGTCAGATCATCACTGGTCCAATTTTCCTTGTGGAAGCGGACCACACAGGAGGATGAGATATCAGAAGTTATGCAGTAGGTTGCTATCTCTATTCATGACTGCAAGGCAAGTCGGAGGCGGAATGGCAAATACTCTGAACCACTCAAAGCACTGTGGCCTTTTTGAAAGTTTGATGCAGATACAAAAACAGAGATTATCCTTACCAACAATCCTTCTTGAGTATCAGAGTCCAACATACAGAGTGCAGCGGAAGACGTTAAATGTGCTTCATTCCGTGTGAACGCAACTCTATAGTTCTACAGTGAGATAGTGCATTTCAGCCTCAAAGGAAGCAATATCCCCAAACGGAACATTGGTGGCACTAGGATCTAAAGCAGGCTTAAGAAGCCTTGGATGCAGTCAGTCTTTTATTAACTATCATGACCGACACAATGTGATCCATAATACTTCCATCTTGGCAGAAATTACATTCAAGCACAGGCCCCCACTAGAAGGTAGTTATGACATTCAGGTGCTGAAAACGCCTTTTTAATGCCTAAAGGAATGATTGTGAGCTTTACTTACCATACATATTGGCCAAATGATGCCCTATGCCGGAAGACTGTCTTTTTTTTTTTTTCTTCAGTATCGGCAATGCAGAGACAATTTGTTGCGAAACACTGCCACTGCTGGTCATTCAGTATAATCTGCAGATGGAAAAGTCCACTGTTAGCACATTTACTAAAAGCAATACAAAAAAATCATGCTTTTTATAAAGGGTAAACAGATCAATACTATGGAGTTTGTATTATTGTGAAAATCAGCAGCTCATTAGAAAATCAAATCTCGATTTGTGTTTTTAACCTACCATACTACTCTGAGTCTCATGCCTCTTTTGCCAACACGCTCTAAACAACTGTAGAAGGTACATTAGGACACAGAGATCTTTTTGCAAGCCAAGTGGCAGCGTACCACTCTCACTTTATTTGTTTTAGGATATGGTACACCGGTAGCAATTAAGCCAGCTGATAAGTTGAGAGGTAGGGTTATGCTACAGTTAATGGGAATAATAAAAGCTATGAATAGCATGTTCATAATCATCATTTGAGCCAATTCCTAGCAGTTCAGCAATAGTGAAGTTGACTCTAATGCTCAAACTCACGCTCGTTCAAATTTAGAGGTCTTATAAAGTGCCCTCATTTTGTACATTTTACCATCATAGCTGTCACTTGGGCGTCCGGTCTACCCTGCTACTCATTTCATTAGCAAGATAAATGTATCTTACTGCTTGGTAGGCAACAACAGAGTGGCCCTCACGTCTGATAACATCTTGCATTTAGCTTTATGATGTCAGCTTGCTAGGCAACAGATTGGCCCTCATGTCAGACAACATCTTGCTTTTACTTTATGATGTCAGATCATCACTGGTCCAATTGTCCTTGTGGAAGCGGACCACACAGGAGGATGAGATATCAGAAGTTATGCAGTAGGTTGCTATCTCTATTCATGACTGCAAGGCAAGTCGGAGGCGGAATGGCAAATACTCTGAACCACTCAAAGCACTGTGGCCTTTTTGAAAGTTTGATGCAGATACAAAAACAGAGATTATCCTTACCAACAATCCTTCTTGAGTATCAGAGTCCAACATACAGAGTGCAGCGGAAGACGTTAAATGTGCTTCATTCCGTGTGAACGCAACTCTATAGTTCTACAGTGAGATAGTGCATTTCAGCCTCAAAGGAAGCAATATCCCCAAACGGAACATTGGTGGCACCAGGATCTAAAGCAGGCTTAAGAAGCCTTGGATGCAGTCAGTCTTTTATTAACTATCATGACCGACACAATGTGATCCATAATACTTCCATCTTGGCAGAAATTTCATTCAAGCACAGGCCCCCACTAGAAGGTAGTTATGACATTCAGGTGCTGAAAACGCCTTTTTAATGCCTAAAGGAATGATTGTGAGCTTTACTTACCATACATATTGGTCAAATGATGCCCCATCCCGGAAGACTGTCTTTTTTTTTTTTCTTCAGTATCGGCAATGCAGAGACAATTTGTTGCGAAACACTGCCACTGCTGGTCATTCAGTATAATCTGCAGATGGAAAAGTCCACTGTTAGCACATTTACTAAAAGCAATACCAAAAAATCATGCTTTTTATAAAGGGTAAACAGATCAATAACATGGAGTTTGTATTATTGTGAAAATCAGCAGCTCATTAGAAAATCAAATCTCGATTTGTGTTTTTAACCTACCATACTACTCTGAGTCTCATGCCTCTTTTGCCAACACGCTCTAAACAACTGTAGAAGGTACATTAGGACATAGATAGAGATCTTTTTGCCAGCCAAGTGGCAGCGTACCCCTCTCACTTTATTTGTTTTAGGATATGGTACACCAGTAGCAATTAAGCCAGCTGATAAGTTGAGAGGTAGGGTTATGCTACAGTTAATGGGAATAATAAAAGCTATGAATAGCATGTTCATAATCATCATTTGAGCCAATTCCTAGCAGTTCAGCAATAGTGAAGTTGACTCTAATGCTCAAACTCACGCTCGTTCAAATTTAGAGGTCTTATAAAGTGCCCTAATTTTGTACATTTTACCATCATAGCTGTCACTTGGGCGTCCGGTCTACCCTGCTACTCATTTCATTAGCAAGATAAATGTATCTTACTGCTTGCTAGGCAACAACAGAGTGGCCCTCACGTCAGACAACATCTTGTATTTAGCTTTATGATGTCAGCTTGCTAGGCAACAGATTGGCCCTCATGTCAGACAACATCTTGCTTTTGCTTTATGATGTCAGATCATCACTGGTACAATTGTCCTTGTGGAAGCGGACCACACAGGAGGATGAGATATCAGAAGTTATGCAGTAGGTTGCTATCTCTATTCATGACTGCAAGGCAAGTCGGAGGCGGAATGGCAAATACTCTGAACCACTCAAAGCACTGTGGCCTTTTTGAAAGTTTGATGCAGATACAAAAACAGAGATTATCCTTACCAACAATCCTTCTTGAGTATCAGAGTCCAACATACAGAGTGCAGCGGAAGACGTTAAATGTGCTTCATTCCGTGTGAACGCAACTCTATAGTTCTACAGTGAGATAGTGCATTTCAGCCTCAAAGGAAGCAATATCCCCAAACGGAACATTGGTGGCACCAGGATCTAAAGCAGGCTTAAGAAGCCTTGGATGCAGTCAGTCTTTTATTAACTATCATGACCGACACAATGTGATCCATAATACTTCCATCTTGGCAGAAATTTCATTCAAGCACAGGCCCCCACTAGAAGGTAGTTATGACATTCAGGTGCTGAAAACGCCTTTTTAATGCCTAAAGGAATGATTGTGAGCTTTACTTACCATACATATTGGTCAAATGATGCCCCATCCCGGAAGACTGTCTTTTTTTTTTTTCTTCAGTATCGGCAATGCAGAGACAATTTGTTGCGAAACACTGCCACTGCTGGTCATTCAGTATAATCTGCAGATGGAAAAGTCCACTGTTAGCACATTTACTAAAAGCAATACCAAAAAATCATGCTTTTTATAAAGGGTAAACAGATCAATAACATGGAGTTTGTATTATTGTGAAAATCAGCAGCTCATTAGAAAATCAAATCTCGATTTGTGTTTTTAACCTACCATACTACTCTGAGTCTCATGCCTCTTTTGCCAACACGCTCTAAACAACTGTAGAAGGTACATTAGGACATAGATAGAGATCTTTTTGCCAGCCAAGTGGCAGCGTACCCCTCTCACTTTATTTGTTTTAGGATATGGTACACCAGTAACAATTAAGCCAGCTGATAAGTTGAGAGGTAGGGTTATGCTACAGTTAATGGGAATAATAAAAGCTATGAATAGCACGTTCATAATCATGATTTGAGCCAATTCCTAGCAGTTCAGCAATAGTGAAGTTGACTCTAATGCTCAAACTCACGCTCGTTCAAATTTAGAGGTCTTATAAAGTGCCCTCATTTTGTACATTTTACCATCATAGCTGTCACTTGGGCGTCCGGTCTACCCTGCTACTCATTTCATTAGCAAGATAAATGTATCTTACTGCTTGCTAGGCAACAACAGAGTGGCCCTCACGTCTGACAACATCTTGCATTTAGCTTTATGATGTCAGCTTGCTAGGCAACAGATTGGCCCTCATGTCAGACAACATCTTGCTTTTGCTTTATGATGTCAGATCATCACTGGTCCAATTGTCCTTGTGGAAGCGGACCACACAGGAGGATGAGATATCAGAAGTTATGCAGTAGGTTGCTATCTCTATTCATGACTGCAAGGCAAGTCGGAGGCGGAATGGCAAATACTCTGAACCACTCAAAGCACTGTGGCCTTTTTGAAAGTTTGATGCAGATACAAAAACAGAGATTATCCTTACCAACAATCCTTCTTGAGTATCAGAGTCCAACATACAGAGTGCAGCGGAAGACGTTAAATGTGCTTCATTCCGTGTGAACGCAACTCTATAGTTCTACAGTGAGATAGTGCATTTCAGCCTCAAAGGAAGCAATATCCCCAAACGGAACATTGGTGGCACCAGGATCTAAAGCAGGCTTAAGAAGCCTTGGATGCAGTCAGTCTTTTATTAACTATCATGACCGACACAATGTGATCCATAATACTTCCATCTTGGCAGAAATTTCATTCAAGCACAGGCCCCCACTAGAAGGTAGTTATGACATTCAGGTGCTGAAAACGCCTTTTTAATGCCTAAAGGAATGATTGTGAGCTTTACTTACCATACATATTGGTCAAATGATGCCCCATCCCGGAAGACTGTCTTTTTTTTTTTTCTTCAGTATCGGCAATGCAGAGACAATTTGTTGCGAAACACTGCCACTGCTGGTCATTCAGTATAATCTGCAGATGGAAAAGTCCACTGTTAGCACATTTACTAAAAGCAATACCAAAAAATCATGCTTTTTATAAAGGGTAAACAGATCAATACCATGGAGTTTGTATTATTGTGAAAATCAGCAGCTCATTAGAAAATCAAATCTCGATTTGTGTTTTTAACCTACCATACTACTCTGAGTCTCATGCCTCTTTTGCCAACACGCTCTAAACAACTGTAGAAGGTACATTAGGACATAGAGATCTTTTTGCCAGCCAAGTGGCAGTGTACCCCTCTCACTTTATTTGTTTTAGGATATGGTACACCAGTAGCAATTAAGCCAGCTGATAAGTTGAGAGGTAGGGTTATGCTACAGTTAATGGGAATAATAAAAGCCATGAATAGCACGTTCATAATCATGATTTGAGCCAATTCCTAGCAGTTCAGCAATAGTGAAGTTGACTCTAATGCTCAAACTCACGCTCGTTCAAATTTAGAGGTCTTATAAAGTGCCCTCATTTTGTACATTTTACCATCATAGCTGTCACTTGGGCGTCCGGTCTACCCTGCTACTCATTTCATTAGCAAGATAAATGTATCTTACTGCTTGCTAGGCAACAACAGAGTGGCCCTCACGTCTGACAACATCTTGCATTTAGCTTTATGATGTCAGCTTGCTAGGCAACAGATTGGCCCTCATGTCAGACAACATCTTGCTTTTGCTTTATGATGTCAGATCATCACTGGTCCAATTGTCCTTGTGGAAGCGGACCACACAGGAGGATGAGATATCAGAAGTTATGCAGTAGGTTGCTATCTCTATTCATGACTGCAAGGCAAGTCGGAGGCGGAATGGCAAATACTCTGAACCACTCAAAGCACTGTGGCCTTTTTGAAAGTTTGATGCAGATACAAAAACAGAGATTATCCTTACCAACAATCCTTCTTGAGTATCAGAGTCCAACATACAGAGTGCAGCGGAAGACGTTAAATGTGCTTCATTCCGTGTGAACGCAACTCTATAGTTCTACAGTGAGATAGTGCATTTCAGCCTCAAAGGAAGCAATATCCCCAAACGGAACATTGGTGGCACCAGGATCTAAAGCAGGCTTAAGAAGCCTTGGATGCAGTCAGTCTTTTATTAACTATCATGACCGACACAATGTGATCCATAATACTTCCATCTTGGCAGAAATTTCATTCAAGCACAGGCCCCCACTAGAAGGTAGTTATGACATTCAGGTGCTGAAAACGCCTTTTTAATGCCTAAAGGAATGATTGTGAGCTTTACTTACCATACATATTGGTCAAATGATGCCCCATCCCGGAAGACTGTCTTTTTTTTTTTTCTTCAGTATCGGCAATGCAGAGACAATTTGTTGCGAAACACTGCCACTGCTGGTCATTCAGTATAATCTGCAGATGGAAAAGTCCACTGTTAGCACATTTACTAAAAGCAATACCAAAAAATCATGCTTTTTATAAAGGGTAAACAGATCAATACCATGGAGTTTGTATTATTGTGAAAATCAGCAGCTCATTAGAAAATCAAATCTCGATTTGTGTTTTTAACCTACCATACTACTCTGAGTCTCATGCCTCTTTTGCCAACACGCTCTAAACAACTGTAGAAGGTACATTAGGACATAGAGATCTTTTTGCCAGCCAAGTGGCAGCGTACCCCTCTCACTTTATTTGTTTTAGGATATGGTACACCAGTAGCAATTAAGCCAGCTGATAAGTTGAGAGGTAGGGTTATGCTACAGTTAATGGGAATAATAAAAGCCATGAATAGCACGTTCATAATCATGATTTGAGCCAATTCCTAGCAGTTCAGCAATAGTGAAGTTGACTCTAATGCTCAAACTCACGCTCGTTCAAATTTAGAGGTCTTATAAAGTGCCCTCATTTTGTACATTTTACCATCATAGCTGTCACTTGGGCGTCCGGTCTACCCTGCTACTCATTTCATTAGCAAGATAAATGTATCTTACTGCTTGCTAGGCAACAACAGAGTGGCCCTCACGTCTGACAACATCTTGCATTTAGCTTTATGATGTCAGCTTGCTAGGCAACAGATTGGCCCTCATGTCAGACAACATCTTGCTTTTGCTTTATGATGTCAGATCATCACTGGTCCAATTGTCCTTGTGGAAGCGGACCACACAGGAGGATGAGATATCAGAAGTTATGCAGTAGGTTGCTATCTCTATTCATGACTGCAAGGCAAGTCGGAGGCGGAATGGCAAATACTCTGAACCACTCAAAGCACTGTGGCCTTTTTGAAAGTTTGATGCAGATACAAAAACAGAGATTATCCTTACCAACAATCCTTCTTGAGTATCAGAGTCCAACATACAGAGTGCAGCGGAAGACGTTAAATGTGCTTCATTCCGTGTGAACGCAACTCTATAGTTCTACAGTGAGATAGTGCATTTCAGCCTCAAAGGAAGCAATATCCCCAAACGGAACATTGGTGGCACCAGGATCTAAAGCAGGCTTAAGAAGCCTTGGATGCAGTCAGTCTTTTATTAACTATCATGACCGACACAATGTGATCCATAATACTTCCATCTTGGCAGAAATTTCATTCAAGCACAGGCCCCCACTAGAAGGTAGTTATGACATTCAGGTGCTGAAAACGCCTTTTTAATGCCTAAAGGAATGATTGTGAGCTTTACTTACCATACATATTGGTCAAATGATGCCCCATCCCGGAAGACTGTCTTTTTTTTTTTTCTTCAGTATCGGCAATGCAGAGACAATTTGTTGCGAAACACTGCCACTGCTGGTCATTCAGTATAATCTGCAGATGGAAAAGTCCACTGTTAGCACATTTACTAAAAGCAATACCAAAAAATCATGCTTTTTATAAAGGGTAAACAGATCAATACCATGGAGTTTGTATTATTGTGAAAATCAGCAGCTCATTAGAAAATCAAATCTCGATTTGTGTTTTTAACCTACCATACTACTCTGAGTCTCATGCCTCTTTTGCCAACACGCTCTAAACAACTGTAGAAGGTACATTAGGACATAGAGATCTTTTTGCCAGCCAAGTGGCAGCGTACCCCTCTCACTTTATTTGTTTTAGGATATGGTACACCAGTAGCAATTAAGCCAGCTGATAAGTTGAGAGGTAGGGTTATGCTACAGTTAATGGGAATAATAAAAGCTATGAATAGCATGTTCATAATCATCATTTGAGCCAATTCCTAGCAGTTCAGCAATAGTGAAGTTGACTCTAATGCTCAAACTCACGCTCGTTCAAATTTAGAGGTCTTATAAAGTGCCCTAATTTTGTACATTTTACCATCATAGCTGTCACTTGGGCGTCCGGTCTACCCTGCTACTCATTTCATTAGCAAGATAAATGTATCTTACTGCTTGCTAGGCAACAACAGAGTGGCCCTCACGTCAGACAACATCTTGTATTTAGCTTTATGATGTCAGCTTGCTAGGCAACAGATTGGCCCTCATGTCAGACAACATCTTGCTTTTGCTTTATGATGTCAGATCATCACTGGTACAATTGTCCTTGTGGAAGCGGACCACACAGGAGGATGAGATATCAGAAGTTATGCAGTAGGTTGCTATCTCTATTCATGACTGCAAGGCAAGTCGGAGGCGGAATGGCAAATACTCTGAACCACTCAAAGCACTGTGGCCTTTTTGAAAGTGGGATGCAGATACAAAAACAGAGATTATCCTTACCAACAATCCTTCTTGAGTATCAGAGTCCAACATACAGAGTGCAGCGGAAGACGTTAAATGTGCTTCATTCCGTGTGAACGCAACTCTATAGTTCTACAGTGAGATAGTGCATTTGAGCCTCAAAGGAAGCAATATCCCCAAACGGAACATTGGTGGCACCAGGATCTAAAGCAGGCTTAAGAAGCCTTGGATGCAGTCAGTCTTTTATTAACTATCATGACTGACACAATGTGATCCATAATACTTCCATTTTTGCAGAAATTACATTCAAGCACAGGCCCCCACTAGAAGGTAGTGATGACATTCAGGTGCTGAAAATGCCTTTTTAATGCCGAAAGGAATGATTGTGAGCTTTACTTACCATACATATTGGTCAAATGATGCCCTATGCCGGAAGACTGTCTTTTTTTTTTCTTCAGTATCGGCAATGCAGAGACAATTTGTTGCGAAACACTGCCACTGCTGGTCATTCAGTATAATCTGCAGATGGAAAAGTCCACTGTTAGCACATTTACTAAAAGCAATACAAAAAAATCATGCTTTTTATAAAGGGTAAACAGATCAATACTATGGAGTTTGTATTATTGTGAAAATCAGCAGCTCATTAGAAAATCAAATCTCGATTTGTGTTTTTAACCTACCATACTACTCTGAGTCTCATGCCTCTTTTGCCAACACGCTCTAAACAACTGTAGAAGGTACATTAGGACACAGAGATCTTTTTGCAAGCCAAGTGGCAGCGTACCACTCTCACTTTATTTGTTTTAGGATATGGTACACCGGTAGCAATTAAGCCAGCTGATAAGTTGAGAGGTAGGGTTATGCTACAGTTAATGGGAATAATAAAAGCTATGAATAGCATGTTCATAATCATCATTTGAGCCAATTTCTAGCAGTTCAGCAATAGTGAAGTTGACTCTAATGCTCAAACTCACGCTCGTTCAAATTTAGAGGTCTTATAAAGTGCCCTCATTTTGTACATTTTACCATCATAGCTGTCACTTGGGCGTCCGGTCTACCCTGCTACTCATTTCATTAGCAAGATAAATGTATCTTACTGCTTGCTAGGCAACAACAGAGTGGCCCTCACGTCTGATAACATCTTGCATTTAGCTTTATGATGTCAGCTTGCTAGGCAACAGATTGGCCCTCATGTCAGACAACATCTTGCTTTTACTTTATGATGTCAGATCATCACTGGTCCAATTGTCCTTGTGGAAGCGGACCACACAGGAGGATGAGATATCAGAAGTTATGCAGTAGGTTGCTATCTCTATTCATGACTGCAAGGCAAGTCGGAGGCGGAATGGCAAATACTCTGAACCACTCAAAGCACTGTGGCCTTTTTGAAAGTGGGATGCAGATACAAAAACAGAGATTATCCTTACCAACAATCCTTCTTGAGTATCAGAGTCCAACATACAGAGTGCAGCGGAAGACGTTAAATGTGCTTCATTCCGTGTGAACGCAACTCTATAGTTCTACAGTGAGATAGTGCATTTCAGCCTCAAAGTAAGCAATGTCCTCAAACGGAACATTGGTGGCACTAGGATCTAAAGCAGGCTTAAGAAGCCTTGGATGCAGTCAGTCTTTTATTAACTATCATGACCGACACAATGTGATCCATAATACTTCCATCTTGGCAGAAATTACATTCAAGCACAGGCCCCCACTAGAAGGTAGTTATGACATTCAGGTGCTGAAAACGCCTTTTTAATGCCTAAAGGAATGATTGTGAGCTTTACTTACCATACATATTGGCCAAATAATGCCCTATGCCGGAAGACTGTCTTTTTTTTTTTTTTCTTCAGTATCGGCAATGCAGAGACAATTTGTTGCGAAACACTGCCACTGCTGGTCATTCAGTATAATCTGCAGATGGAAAAGTCCACTGTTAGCACATTTACTACAAGCAATACAAAAAATCATGCTTTTTATAAAGGGTAAACAGATCAATACTATGGAGTTTGTATTATTGTGAAAATCAGCAGCTCATTAGAAAATCAAATCTCGATTTGTGTTTTTAACCTACCATACTACTCTGAATCTCATGCCTCTTTTGCCAACACGCTCTAAACAACTGTAGAAGGTACATTAGGACATAGATAGAGATCTTTTTGCCAGCCAAGTGGCAGTGTACCCCTCTCACTTTATTTGTTTTAGGATATGGTACACCAGTAGCAATTAAGCCAGCTGATAAGTTGAGAGGTAGGGTTATGCTACAGTTAATGGGAATAATAAAAGCTATGAATAGCACGTTCATAATCATGATTTGAGCCAATTCCTAGCAGTTCAGCAATAGTGAAGTTGACTCTAATGCTCAAACTCACGCTCGTTCAAATTTAGAGGTCTTATAAAGTGCCCTCATTTTGTACATTTTACCATCATAGCTGTCACTTGGGCGTCCGGTCTACCCTGCTACTCATTTCATTAGCAAGATAAATGTATCTTACTGCTTGCTAGGCAACAACAGAGTGGCCCTCACGTCTGACAACATCTTGCATTTAGCTTTATGATGTCAGCTTGCTAGGCAACAGATTGGCCCTCATGTCAGACAACATCTTGCTTTTGCTTTATGATGTCAGATCATCACTGGTCCAATTGTCCTTGTGGAAGCGGACCACACAGGAGGATGAGATATCAGAAGTTATGCAGTAGGTTGCTATCTCTATTCATGACTGCAAGGCAAGTCGGAGGCGGAATGGCAAATACTCTGAACCACTCAAAGCACTGTGGCCTTTTTGAAAGTTTGATGCAGATACAAAAACAGAGATTATCCTTACCAACAATCCTTCTTGAGTATCAGAGTCCAACATACAGAGTGCAGCGGAAGACGTTAAATGTGCTTCATTCCGTGTGAACGCAACTCTATAGTTCTACAGTGAGATAGTGCATTTCAGCCTCAAAGGAAGCAATATCCCCAAACGGAACATTGGTGGCACTAGGATCTAAAGCAGGCTTAAGAAGCCTTGGATGCAGTCAGTCTTTTATTAACTATCATGACCGACACAATGTGATCCATAATACTTCCATCTTGGCAGAAATTTCATTCAAGCACAGGCCCCCACTAGAAGGTAGTTATGACATTCAGGTGCTGAAAACGCCTTTTTAATGCCTAAAGGAATGATTGTGAGCTTTACTTACCATACATATTGGTCAAATGATGCCCCATCCCGGAAGACTGTCTTTTTTTTTTTTCTTCAGTATCGGCAATGCAGAGACAATTTGTTGCGAAACACTGCCACTGCTGGTCATTCAGTATAATCTGCAGATGGAAAAGTCCACTGTTAGCACATTTACTAAAAGCAATACCAAAAAATCATGCTTTTTATAAAGGGTAAACAGATCAATAACATGGAGTTTGTATTATTGTGAAAATCAGCAGCTCATTAGAAAATCAAATCTCGATTTGTGTTTTTAACCTACCATACTACTCTGAGTCTCATGCCTCTTTTGCCAACACGCTCTAAACAACTGTAGAAGGTACATTAGGACATAGATAGAGATCTTTTTGCCAGCCAAGTGGCAGCGTACCCCTCTCACTTTATTTGTTTTAGGATATGGTACACCAGTAGCAATTAAGCCAGCTGATAAGTTGAGAGGTAGGGTTATGCTACAGTTAATGGGAATAATAAAAGCTATGAATAGCACGTTCATAATCATGATTTGAGCCAATTCCTAGCAGTTCAGCAATAGTGAAGTTGACTCTAATGCTCAAACTCACGCTCGTTCAAATTTAGAGGTCTTATAAAGTGCCCTCATTTTGTACATTTTACCATCATAGCTGTCACTTGGGCGTCCGGTCTACCCTGCTACTCATTTCATTAGCAAGATAAATGTATCTTACTGCTTGCTAGGCAACAACAGAGTGGCCCTCACGTCTGACAACATCTTGCATTTAGCTTTATGATGTCAGCTTGCTAGGCAACAGATTGGCCCTCATGTCAGACAACATCTTGCTTTTGCTTTATGATGTCAGATCATCACTGGTCCAATTGTCCTTGTGGAAGCGGACCACACAGGAGGATGAGATATCAGAAGTTATGCAGTAGGTTGCTATCTCTATTCATGACTGCAAGGCAAGTCGGAGGCGGAATGGCAAATACTCTGAACCACTCAAAGCACTGTGGCCTTTTTGAAAGTTTGATGCAGATACAAAAACAGAGATTATCCTTACCAACAATCCTTCTTGAGTATCAGAGTCCAACATACAGAGTGCAGCGGAAGACGTTAAATGTGCTTCATTCCGTGTGAACGCAACTCTATAGTTCTACAGTGAGATAGTGCATTTCAGCCTCAAAGGAAGCAATATCCCCAAACGGAACATTGGTGGCACCAGGATCTAAAGCAGGCTTAAGAAGCCTTGGATGCAGTCAGTCTTTTATTAACTATCATGACCGACACAATGTGATCCATAATACTTCCATCTTGGCAGAAATTTCATTCAAGCACAGGCCCCCACTAGAAGGTAGTTATGACATTCAGGTGCTGAAAACGCCTTTTTAATGCCTAAAGGAATGATTGTGAGCTTTACTTACCATACATATTGGTCAAATGATGCCCCATCCCGGAAGACTGTCTTTTTTTTTTTTCTTCAGTATCGGCAATGCAGAGACAATTTGTTGCGAAACACTGCCACTGCTGGTCATTCAGTATAATCTGCAGATGGAAAAGTCCACTGTTAGCACATTTACTAAAAGCAATACCAAAAAATCATGCTTTTTATAAAGGGTAAACAGATCAATACCATGGAGTTTGTATTATTGTGAAAATCAGCAGCTCATTAGAAAATCAAATCTCGATTTGTGTTTTTAACCTACCATACTACTCTGAGTCTCATGCCTCTTTTGCCAACACGCTCTAAACAACTGTAGAAGGTACATTAGGACATAGAGATCTTTTTGCCAGCCAAGTGGCAGCGTACCCCTCTCACTTTATTTGTTTTAGGATATGGTACACCAGTAGCAATTAAGCCAGCTGATAAGTTGAGAGGTAGGGTTATGCTACAGTTAATGGGAATAATAAAAGCTATGAATAGCATGTTCATAATCATCATTTGAGCCAATTCCTAGCAGTTCAGCAATAGTGAAGTTGACTCTAATGCTCAAACTCACGCTCGTTCAAATTTAGAGGTCTTATAAAGTGCCCTAATTTTGTACATTTTACCATCATAGCTGTCACTTGGGCGTCCGGTCTACCCTGCTACTCATTTCATTAGCAAGATAAATGTATCTTACTGCTTGCTAGGCAACAACAGAGTGGCCCTCACGTCAGACAACATCTTGTATTTAGCTTTATGATGTCAGCTTGCTAGGCAACAGATTGGCCCTCATGTCAGACAACATCTTGCTTTTGCTTTATGATGTCAGATCATCACTGGTACAATTGTCCTTGTGGAAGCGGACCACACAGGAGGATGAGATATCAGAAGTTATGCAGTAGGTTGCTATCTCTATTCATGACTGCAAGGCAAGTCGGAGGCGGAATGGCAAATACTCTGAACCACTCAAAGCACTGTGGCCTTTTTGAAAGTGGGATGCAGATACAAAAACAGAGATTATCCTTACCAACAATCCTTCTTGAGTATCAGAGTCCAACATACAGAGTGCAGCGGAAGACGTTAAATGTGCTTCATTCCGTGTGAACGCAACTCTATAGTTCTACAGTGAGATAGTGCATTTCAGCCTCAAAGGAAGCAATATCCCCAAACGGAACATTGGTGGCACTAGGATCTAAAGCAGGCTTAAGAAGCCTTGGATGCAGTCAGTCTTTTATTAACTATCATGACCGACACAATGTGATCCATAATACTTCCATCTTGGCAGAAATTTCATTCAAGCACAGGCCCCCACTAGAAGGTAGTTATGACATTCAGGTGCTGAAAACGCCTTTTTAATGCCTAAAGGAATGATTGTGAGCTTTACTTACCATACATATTGGTCAAATGATGCCCCATCCCGGAAGACTGTCTTTTTTTTTTTTCTTCAGTATCGGCAATGCAGAGACAATTTGTTGCGAAACACTGCCACTGCTGGTCATTCAGTATAATCTGCAGATGGAAAAGTCCACTGTTAGCACATTTACTAAAAGCAATACCAAAAAATCATGCTTTTTATAAAGGGTAAACAGATCAATAACATGGAGTTTGTATTATTGTGAAAATCAGCAGCTCATTAGAAAATCAAATCTCGATTTGTGTTTTTAACCTACCATACTACTCTGAGTCTCATGCCTCTTTTGCCAACACGCTCTAAACAACTGTAGAAGGTACATTAGGACATAGATAGAGATCTTTTTGCCAGCCAAGTGGCAGCGTACCCCTCTCACTTTATTTGTTTTAGGATATGGTACACCAGTAGCAATTAAGCCAGCTGATAAGTTGAGAGGTAGGGTTATGCTACAGTTAATGGGAATAATAAAAGCTATGAATAGCACGTTCATAATCATGATTTGAGCCAATTCCTAGCAGTTCAGCAATAGTGAAGTTGACTCTAATGCTCAAACTCACGCTCGTTCAAATTTAGAGGTCTTATAAAGTGCCCTCATTTTGTACATTTTACCATCATAGCTGTCACTTGGGCGTCCGGTCTACCCTGCTACTCATTTCATTAGCAAGATAAATGTATCTTACTGCTTGCTAGGCAACAACAGAGTGGCCCTCACGTCTGACAACATCTTGCATTTAGCTTTATGATGTCAGCTTGCTAGGCAACAGATTGGCCCTCATGTCAGACAACATCTTGCTTTTGCTTTATGATGTCAGATCATCACTGGTCCAATTGTCCTTGTGGAAGCGGACCACACAGGAGGATGAGATATCAGAAGTTATGCAGTAGGTTGCTATCTCTATTCATGACTGCAAGGCAAGTCGGAGGCGGAATGGCAAATACTCTGAACCACTCAAAGCACTGTGGCCTTTTTGAAAGTTTGATGCAGATACAAAAACAGAGATTATCCTTACCAACAATCCTTCTTGAGTATCAGAGTCCAACATACAGAGTGCAGCGGAAGACGTTAAATGTGCTTCATTCCGTGTGAACGCAACTCTATAGTTCTACAGTGAGATAGTGCATTTCAGCCTCAAAGGAAGCAATATCCCCAAACGGAACATTGGTGGCACCAGGATCTAAAGCAGGCTTAAGAAGCCTTGGATGCAGTCAGTCTTTTATTAACTATCATGACCGACACAATGTGATCCATAATACTTCCATCTTGGCAGAAATTTCATTCAAGCACAGGCCCCCACTAGAAGGTAGTTATGACATTCAGGTGCTGAAAACGCCTTTTTAATGCCTAAAGGAATGATTGTGAGCTTTACTTACCATACATATTGGTCAAATGATGCCCCATCCCGGAAGACTGTCTTTTTTTTTTTTCTTCAGTATCGGCAATGCAGAGACAATTTGTTGCGAAACACTGCCACTGCTGGTCATTCAGTATAATCTGCAGATGGAAAAGTCCACTGTTAGCACATTTACTAAAAGCAATACCAAAAAATCATGCTTTTTATAAAGGGTAAACAGATCAATACCATGGAGTTTGTATTATTGTGAAAATCAGCAGCTCATTAGAAAATCAAATCTCGATTTGTGTTTTTAACCTACCATACTACTCTGAGTCTCATGCCTCTTTTGCCAACACGCTCTAAACAACTGTAGAAGGTACATTAGGACATAGAGATCTTTTTGCCAGCCAAGTGGCAGTGTACCCCTCTCACTTTATTTGTTTTAGGATATGGTACACCAGTAGCAATTAAGCCAGCTGATAAGTTGAGAGGTAGGGTTATGCTACAGTTAATGGGAATAATAAAAGCCATGAATAGCACGTTCATAATCATGATTTGAGCCAATTCCTAGCAGTTCAGCAATAGTGAAGTTGACTCTAATGCTCAAACTCACGCTCGTTCAAATTTAGAGGTCTTATAAAGTGCCCTCATTTTGTACATTTTACCATCATAGCTGTCACTTGGGCGTCCGGTCTACCCTGCTACTCATTTCATTAGCAAGATAAATGTATCTTACTGCTTGCTAGGCAACAACAGAGTGGCCCTCACGTCTGACAACATCTTGCATTTAGCTTTATGATGTCAGCTTGCTAGGCAACAGATTGGCCCTCATGTCAGACAACATCTTGCTTTTGCTTTATGATGTCAGATCATCACTGGTCCAATTGTCCTTGTGGAAGCGGACCACACAGGAGGATGAGATATCAGAAGTTATGCAGTAGGTTGCTATCTCTATTCATGACTGCAAGGCAAGTCGGAGGCGGAATGGCAAATACTCTGAACCACTCAAAGCACTGTGGCCTTTTTGAAAGTTTGATGCAGATACAAAAACAGAGATTATCCTTACCAACAATCCTTCTTGAGTATCAGAGTCCAACATACAGAGTGCAGCGGAAGACGTTAAATGTGCTTCATTCCGTGTGAACGCAACTCTATAGTTCTACAGTGAGATAGTGCATTTCAGCCTCAAAGGAAGCAATATCCCCAAACGGAACATTGGTGGCACTAGGATCTAAAGCAGGCTTAAGAAGCCTTGGATGCAGTCAGTCTTTTATTAACTATCATGACCGACACAATGTGATCCATAATACTTCCATCTTGGCAGAAATTACATTCAAGCACAGGCCCCCACTAGAAGGTAGTTATGACATTCAGGTGCTGAAAACGCCTTTTTAATGCCTAAAGGAATGATTGTGAGCTTTACTTACCATACATATTGGCCAAATGATGCCCTATGCCGGAAGACTGTCTTTTTTTTTTTTTCTTCAGTATCGGCAATGCAGAGACAATTTGTTGCGAAACACTGCCACTGCTGGTCATTCAGTATAATCTGCAGATGGAAAAGTCCACTGTTAGCACATTTACTAAAAGCAATACAAAAAAATCATGCTTTTTATAAAGGGTAAACAGATCAATACTATGGAGTTTGTATTATTGTGAAAATCAGCAGCTCATTAGAAAATCAAATCTCGATTTGTGTTTTTAACCTACCATACTACTCTGAGTCTCATGCCTCTTTTGCCAACACGCTCTAAACAACTGTAGAAGGTACATTAGGACACAGAGATCTTTTTGCAAGCCAAGTGGCAGCGTACCACTCTCACTTTATTTGTTTTAGGATATGGTACACCGGTAGCAATTAAGCCAGCTGATAAGTTGAGAGGTAGGGTTATGCTACAGTTAATGGGAATAATAAAAGCTATGAATAGCATGTTCATAATCATCATTTGAGCCAATTCCTAGCAGTTCAGCAATAGTGAAGTTGACTCTAATGCTCAAACTCACGCTCGTTCAAATTTAGAGGTCTTATAAAGTGCCCTCATTTTGTACATTTTACCATCATAGCTGTCACTTGGGCGTCCGGTCTACCCTGCTACTCATTTCATTAGCAAGATAAATGTATCTTACTGCTTGCTAGGCAACAACAGAGTGGCCCTCACGTCTGATAACATCTTGCATTTAGCTTTATGATGTCAGCTTGCTAGGCAACAGATTGGCCCTCATGTCAGACAACATCTTGCTTTTACTTTATGATGTCAGATCATCACTGGTCCAATTGTCCTTGTGGAAGCGGACCACACAGGAGGATGAGATATCAGAAGTTATGCAGTAGGTTGCTATCTCTATTCATGACTGCAAGGCAAGTCGGAGGCGGAATGGCAAATACTCTGAACCACTCAAAGCACTGTGGCCTTTTTGAAAGTGGGATGCAGATACAAAAACAGAGATTATCCTTACCAACAATCCTTCTTGAGTATCAGAGTCCAACATACAGAGTGCAGCGGAAGACGTTAAATGTGCTTCATTCCGTGTGAACGCAACTCTATAGTTCTACAGTGAGATAGTGCATTTCAGCCTCAAAGGAAGCAATGTCCTCAAACGGAACATTGGTGGCACTAGGATCTAAAGCAGGCTTAAGAAGCCTTGGATGCAGTCAGTCTTTTATTAACTATCATGACCGACACAATGTGATCCATAATACTTCCATCTTGGCAGAAATTACATTCAAGCACAGGCCCCCACTAGAAGGTAGTTATGACATTCAGGTGCTGAAAACGCCTTTTTAATGCCTAAAGGAATGATTGTGAGCTTTACTTACCATACATATTGGCCAAATGATGCCCTATGCCGGAAGACTGTCTTTTTTTTTTTTTCTTCAGTATCGGCAATGCAGAGACAATTTGTTGCGAAACACTGCCACTGCTGGTCATTCAGTATAATCTGCAGATGGAAAAGTCCACTGTTAGCACATTTACTACAAGCAATACAAAAAATCATGCTTTTTATAAAGGGTAAACAGATCAATACTATGGAGTTTGTATTATTGTGAAAATCAGCAGCTCATTAGAAAATCAAATCTCGATTTGTGTTTTTAACCTACCATACTACTCTGAATCTCATGCCTCTTTTGCCAACACGCTCTAAACAACTGTAGAAGGTACATTAGGACATAGATAGAGATCTTTTTGCCAGCCAAGTGGCAGTGTACCCCTCTCACTTTATTTGTTTTAGGATATGGTACACCAGTAGCAATTAAGCCAGCTGATAAGTTGAGAGGTAGGGTTATGCTACAGTTAATGGGAATAATAAAAGCTATGAATAGCATGTTCATAATCATCATTTGAGCCAATTCCTAGCAGTTCAGCAATAGTGAAGTTGACTCTAATGCTCAAACTCACGCTCGTTCAAATTTAGAGGTCTTATAAAGTGCCCTAATTTTGTACATTTTACCATCATAGCTGTCACTTGGGCGTCCGGTCTACCCTGCTACTCATTTCATTAGCAAGATAAATGTATCTTACTGCTTGCTAGGCAACAACAGAGTGGCCCTCACGTCAGACAACATCTTGTATTTAGCTTTATGATGTCAGCTTGCTAGGCAACAGATTGGCCCTCATGTCAGACAACATCTTGCTTTTGCTTTATGATGTCAGATCATCACTGGTACAATTGTCCTTGTGGAAGCGGACCACACAGGAGGATGAGATATCAGAAGTTATGCAGTAGGTTGCTATCTCTATTCATGACTGCAAGGCAAGTCGGAGGCGGAATGGCAAATACTCTGAACCACTCAAAGCACTGTGGCCTTTTTGAAAGTTTGATGCAGATACAAAAACAGAGATTATCCTTACCAACAATCCTTCTTGAGTATCAGAGTCCAACATACAGAGTGCAGCGGAAGACGTTAAATGTGCTTCATTCCGTGTGAACGCAACTCTATAGTTCTACAGTGAGATAGTGCATTTCAGCCTCAAAGGAAGCAATATCCCCAAACGGAACATTGGTGGCACCAGGATCTAAAGCAGGCTTAAGAAGCCTTGGATGCAGTCAGTCTTTTATTAACTATCATGACCGACACAATGTGATCCATAATACTTCCATCTTGGCAGAAATTTCATTCAAGCACAGGCCCCCACTAGAAGGTAGTTATGACATTCAGGTGCTGAAAACGCCTTTTTAATGCCTAAAGGAATGATTGTGAGCTTTACTTACCATACATATTGGTCAAATGATGCCCCATCCCGGAAGACTGTCTTTTTTTTTTTTCTTCAGTATCGGCAATGCAGAGACAATTTGTTGCGAAACACTGCCACTGCTGGTCATTCAGTATAATCTGCAGATGGAAAAGTCCACTGTTAGCACATTTACTAAAAGCAATACCAAAAAATCATGCTTTTTATAAAGGGTAAACAGATCAATAACATGGAGTTTGTATTATTGTGAAAATCAGCAGCTCATTAGAAAATCAAATCTCGATTTGTGTTTTTAACCTACCATACTACTCTGAGTCTCATGCCTCTTTTGCCAACACGCTCTAAACAACTGTAGAAGGTACATTAGGACATAGATAGAGATCTTTTTGCCAGCCAAGTGGCAGCGTACCCCTCTCACTTTATTTGTTTTAGGATATGGTACACCAGTAGCAATTAAGCCAGCTGATAAGTTGAGAGGTAGGGTTATGCTACAGTTAATGGGAATAATAAAAGCTATGAATAGCATGTTCATAATCATCATTTGAGCCAATTCCTAGCAGTTCAGCAATAGTGAAGTTGACTCTAATGCTCAAACTCACGCTCGTTCAAATTTAGAGGTCTTATAAAGTGCCCTAATTTTGTACATTTTACCATCATAGCTGTCACTTGGGCGTCCGGTCTACCCTGCTACTCATTTCATTAGCAAGATAAATGTATCTTACTGCTTGCTAGGCAACAACAGAGTGGCCCTCACGTCAGACAACATCTTGTATTTAGCTTTATGATGTCAGCTTGCTAGGCAACAGATTGGCCCTCATGTCAGACAACATCTTGCTTTTGCTTTATGATGTCAGATCATCACTGGTCCAATTGTCCTTGTGGAAGCGGACCACACAGGAGGATGAGATATCAGAAGTTATGCAGTAGGTTGCTATCTCTATTCATGACTGCAAGGCAAGTCGGAGGCGGAATGGCAAATACTCTGAACCACTCAAAGCACTGTGGCCTTTTTGAAAGTGGGATGCAGATACAAAAACAGAGATTATCCTTACCAACAATCCTTCTTGAGTATCAGAGTCCAACATACAGAGTGCAGCGGAAGACGTTAAATGTGCTTCATTCCGTGTGAACGCAACTCTATAGTTCTACAGTGAGATAGTGCATTTGAGCCTCAAAGGAAGCAATATCCCCAAACGGAACATTGGTGGCACCAGGATCTAAAGCAGGCTTAAGAAGCCTTGGATGCAGTCAGTCTTTTATTAACTATCATGACTGACACAATGTGATCCATAATACTTCCATTTTTGCAGAAATTACATTCAAGCACAGGCCCCCACTAGAAGGTAGTGATGACATTCAGGTGCTGAAAATGCCTTTTTAATGCCGAAAGGAATGATTGTGAGCTTTACTTACCATACATATTGGTCAAATGATGCCCTATGCCGGAAGACTGTCTTTTTTTTTTCTTCAGTATCGGCAATGCAGAGACAATTTGTTGCGAAACACTGCCACTGCTGGTCATTCAGTATAATCTGCAGATGGAAAAGTCCACTGTTAGCACATTTACTAAAAGCAATACAAAAAAATCATGCTTTTTATAAAGGGTAAACAGATCAATACTATGGAGTTTGTATTATTGTGAAAATCAGCAGCTCATTAGAAAATCAAATCTCGATTTGTGTTTTTAACCTACCATACTACTCTGAGTCTCATGCCTCTTTTGCCAACACGCTCTAAACAACTGTAGAAGGTACATTAGGACACAGAGATCTTTTTGCAAGCCAAGTGGCAGCGTACCACTCTCACTTTATTTGTTTTAGGATATGGTACACCGGTAGCAATTAAGCCAGCTGATAAGTTGAGAGGTAGGGTTATGCTACAGTTAATGGGAATAATAAAAGCTATGAATAGCATGTTCATAATCATCATTTGAGCCAATTCCTAGCAGTTCAGCAATAGTGAAGTTGACTCTAATGCTCAAACTCACGCTCGTTCAAATTTAGAGGTCTTATAAAGTGCCCTAATTTTGTACATTTTACCATCATAGCTGTCACTTGGGCGTCCGGTCTACCCTGCTACTCATTTCATTAGCAAGATAAATGTATCTTACTGCTTGCTAGGCAACAACAGAGTGGCCCTCACGTCAGACAACATCTTGTATTTAGCTTTATGATGTCAGCTTGCTAGGCAACAGATTGGCCCTCATGTCAGACAACATCTTGCTTTTGCTTTATGATGTCAGATCATCACTGGTACAATTGTCCTTGTGGAAGCGGACCACACAGGAGGATGAGATATCAGAAGTTATGCAGTAGGTTGCTATCTCTATTCATGACTGCAAGGCAAGTCGGAGGCGGAATGGCAAATACTCTGAACCACTCAAAGCACTGTGGCCTTTTTGAAAGTGGGATGCAGATACAAAAACAGAGATTATCCTTACCAACAATCCTTCTTGAGTATCAGAGTCCAACATACAGAGTGCAGCGGAAGACGTTAAATGTGCTTCATTCCGTGTGAACGCAACTCTATAGTTCTACAGTGAGATAGTGCATTTCAGCCTCAAAGGAAGCAATATCCCCAAACGGAACATTGGTGGCACTAGGATCTAAAGCAGGCTTAAGAAGCCTTGGATGCAGTCAGTCTTTTATTAACTATCATGACCGACACAATGTGATCCATAATACTTCCATCTTGGCAGAAATTTCATTCAAGCACAGGCCCCCACTAGAAGGTAGTTATGACATTCAGGTGCTGAAAACGCCTTTTTAATGCCTAAAGGAATGATTGTGAGCTTTACTTACCATACATATTGGTCAAATGATGCCCCATCCCGGAAGACTGTCTTTTTTTTTTTTCTTCAGTATCGGCAATGCAGAGACAATTTGTTGCGAAACACTGCCACTGCTGGTCATTCAGTATAATCTGCAGATGGAAAAGTCCACTGTTAGCACATTTACTAAAAGCAATACCAAAAAATCATGCTTTTTATAAAGGGTAAACAGATCAATAACATGGAGTTTGTATTATTGTGAAAATCAGCAGCTCATTAGAAAATCAAATCTCGATTTGTGTTTTTAACCTACCATACTACTCTGAGTCTCATGCCTCTTTTGCCAACACGCTCTAAACAACTGTAGAAGGTACATTAGGACATAGATAGAGATCTTTTTGCCAGCCAAGTGGCAGCGTACCCCTCTCACTTTATTTGTTTTAGGATATGGTACACCAGTAGCAATTAAGCCAGCTGATAAGTTGAGAGGTAGGGTTATGCTACAGTTAATGGGAATAATAAAAGCTATGAATAGCACGTTCATAATCATGATTTGAGCCAATTCCTAGCAGTTCAGCAATAGTGAAGTTGACTCTAATGCTCAAACTCACGCTCGTTCAAATTTAGAGGTCTTATAAAGTGCCCTCATTTTGTACATTTTACCATCATAGCTGTCACTTGGGCGTCCGGTCTACCCTGCTACTCATTTCATTAGCAAGATAAATGTATCTTACTGCTTGCTAGGCAACAACAGAGTGGCCCTCACGTCTGACAACATCTTGCATTTAGCTTTATGATGTCAGCTTGCTAGGCAACAGATTGGCCCTCATGTCAGACAACATCTTGCTTTTGCTTTATGATGTCAGATCATCACTGGTCCAATTGTCCTTGTGGAAGCGGACCACACAGGAGGATGAGATATCAGAAGTTATGCAGTAGGTTGCTATCTCTATTCATGACTGCAAGGCAAGTCGGAGGCGGAATGGCAAATACTCTGAACCACTCAAAGCACTGTGGCCTTTTTGAAAGTTTGATGCAGATACAAAAACAGAGATTATCCTTACCAACAATCCTTCTTGAGTATCAGAGTCCAACATACAGAGTGCAGCGGAAGACGTTAAATGTGCTTCATTCCGTGTGAACGCAACTCTATAGTTCTACAGTGAGATAGTGCATTTCAGCCTCAAAGGAAGCAATATCCCCAAACGGAACATTGGTGGCACCAGGATCTAAAGCAGGCTTAAGAAGCCTTGGATGCAGTCAGTCTTTTATTAACTATCATGACCGACACAATGTGATCCATAATACTTCCATCTTGGCAGAAATTTCATTCAAGCACAGGCCCCCACTAGAAGGTAGTTATGACATTCAGGTGCTGAAAACGCCTTTTTAATGCCTAAAGGAATGATTGTGAGCTTTACTTACCATACATATTGGTCAAATGATGCCCCATCCCGGAAGACTGTCTTTTTTTTTTTTCTTCAGTATCGGCAATGCAGAGACAATTTGTTGCGAAACACTGCCACTGCTGGTCATTCAGTATAATCTGCAGATGGAAAAGTCCACTGTTAGCACATTTACTAAAAGCAATACCAAAAAATCATGCTTTTTATAAAGGGTAAACAGATCAATACCATGGAGTTTGTATTATTGTGAAAATCAGCAGCTCATTAGAAAATCAAATCTCGATTTGTGTTTTTAACCTACCATACTACTCTGAGTCTCATGCCTCTTTTGCCAACACGCTCTAAACAACTGTAGAAGGTACATTAGGACATAGAGATCTTTTTGCCAGCCAAGTGGCAGTGTACCCCTCTCACTTTATTTGTTTTAGGATATGGTACACCAGTAGCAATTAAGCCAGCTGATAAGTTGAGAGGTAGGGTTATGCTACAGTTAATGGGAATAATAAAAGCCATGAATAGCACGTTCATAATCATGATTTGAGCCAATTCCTAGCAGTTCAGCAATAGTGAAGTTGACTCTAATGCTCAAACTCACGCTCGTTCAAATTTAGAGGTCTTATAAAGTGCCCTCATTTTGTACATTTTACCATCATAGCTGTCACTTGGGCGTCCGGTCTACCCTGCTACTCATTTCATTAGCAAGATAAATGTATCTTACTGCTTGCTAGGCAACAACAGAGTGGCCCTCACGTCTGACAACATCTTGCATTTAGCTTTATGATGTCAGCTTGCTAGGCAACAGATTGGCCCTCATGTCAGACAACATCTTGCTTTTGCTTTATGATGTCAGATCATCACTGGTCCAATTGTCCTTGTGGAAGCGGACCACACAGGAGGATGAGATATCAGAAGTTATGCAGTAGGTTGCTATCTCTATTCATGACTGCAAGGCAAGTCGGAGGCGGAATGGCAAATACTCTGAACCACTCAAAGCACTGTGGCCTTTTTGAAAGTTTGATGCAGATACAAAAACAGAGATTATCCTTACCAACAATCCTTCTTGAGTATCAGAGTCCAACATACAGAGTGCAGCGGAAGACGTTAAATGTGCTTCATTCCGTGTGAACGCAACTCTATAGTTCTACAGTGAGATAGTGCATTTCAGCCTCAAAGGAAGCAATATCCCCAAACGGAACATTGGTGGCACCAGGATCTAAAGCAGGCTTAAGAAGCCTTGGATGCAGTCAGTCTTTTATTAACTATCATGACCGACACAATGTGATCCATAATACTTCCATCTTGGCAGAAATTTCATTCAAGCACAGGCCCCCACTAGAAGGTAGTTATGACATTCAGGTGCTGAAAACGCCTTTTTAATGCCTAAAGGAATGATTGTGAGCTTTACTTACCATACATATTGGTCAAATGATGCCCCATCCCGGAAGACTGTCTTTTTTTTTTTTCTTCAGTATCGGCAATGCAGAGACAATTTGTTGCGAAACACTGCCACTGCTGGTCATTCAGTATAATCTGCAGATGGAAAAGTCCACTGTTAGCACATTTACTAAAAGCAATACCAAAAAATCATGCTTTTTATAAAGGGTAAACAGATCAATACCATGGAGTTTGTATTATTGTGAAAATCAGCAGCTCATTAGAAAATCAAATCTCGATTTGTGTTTTTAACCTACCATACTACTCTGAGTCTCATGCCTCTTTTGCCAACACGCTCTAAACAACTGTAGAAGGTACATTAGGACATAGAGATCTTTTTGCCAGCCAAGTGGCAGCGTACCCCTCTCACTTTATTTGTTTTAGGATATGGTACACCAGTAGCAATTAAGCCAGCTGATAAGTTGAGAGGTAGGGTTATGCTACAGTTAATGGGAATAATAAAAGCTATGAATAGCATGTTCATAATCATCATTTGAGCCAATTCCTAGCAGTTCAGCAATAGTGAAGTTGACTCTAATGCTCAAACTCACGCTCGTTCAAATTTAGAGGTCTTATAAAGTGCCCTAATTTTGTACATTTTACCATCATAGCTGTCACTTGGGCGTCCGGTCTACCCTGCTACTCATTTCATTAGCAAGATAAATGTATCTTACTGCTTGCTAGGCAACAACAGAGTGGCCCTCACGTCAGACAACATCTTGTATTTAGCTTTATGATGTCAGCTTGCTAGGCAACAGATTGGCCCTCATGTCAGACAACATCTTGCTTTTGCTTTATGATGTCAGATCATCACTGGTACAATTGTCCTTGTGGAAGCGGACCACACAGGAGGATGAGATATCAGAAGTTATGCAGTAGGTTGCTATCTCTATTCATGACTGCAAGGCAAGTCGGAGGCGGAATGGCAAATACTCTGAACCACTCAAAGCACTGTGGCCTTTTTGAAAGTGGGATGCAGATACAAAAACAGAGATTATCCTTACCAACAATCCTTCTTGAGTATCAGAGTCCAACATACAGAGTGCAGCGGAAGACGTTAAATGTGCTTCATTCCGTGTGAACGCAACTCTATAGTTCTACAGTGAGATAGTGCATTTGAGCCTCAAAGGAAGCAATATCCCCAAACGGAACATTGGTGGCACCAGGATCTAAAGCAGGCTTAAGAAGCCTTGGATGCAGTCAGTCTTTTATTAACTATCATGACTGACACAATGTGATCCATAATACTTCCATTTTTGCAGAAATTACATTCAAGCACAGGCCCCCACTAGAAGGTAGTGATGACATTCAGGTGCTGAAAATGCCTTTTTAATGCCGAAAGGAATGATTGTGAGCTTTACTTACCATACATATTGGTCAAATGATGCCCTATGCCGGAAGACTGTCTTTTTTTTTTCTTCAGTATCGGCAATGCAGAGACAATTTGTTGCGAAACACTGCCACTGCTGGTCATTCAGTATAATCTGCAGATGGAAAAGTCCACTGTTAGCACATTTACTAAAAGCAATACAAAAAAATCATGCTTTTTATAAAGGGTAAACAGATCAATACTATGGAGTTTGTATTATTGTGAAAATCAGCAGCTCATTAGAAAATCAAATCTCGATTTGTGTTTTTAACCTACCATACTACTCTGAGTCTCATGCCTCTTTTGCCAACACGCTCTAAACAACTGTAGAAGGTACATTAGGACACAGAGATCTTTTTGCAAGCCAAGTGGCAGCGTACCACTCTCACTTTATTTGTTTTAGGATATGGTACACCGGTAGCAATTAAGCCAGCTGATAAGTTGAGAGGTAGGGTTATGCTACAGTTAATGGGAATAATAAAAGCTATGAATAGCATGTTCATAATCATCATTTGAGCCAATTTCTAGCAGTTCAGCAATAGTGAAGTTGACTCTAATGCTCAAACTCACGCTCGTTCAAATTTAGAGGTCTTATAAAGTGCCCTCATTTTGTACATTTTACCATCATAGCTGTCACTTGGGCGTCCGGTCTACCCTGCTACTCATTTCATTAGCAAGATAAATGTATCTTACTGCTTGCTAGGCAACAACAGAGTGGCCCTCACGTCTGATAACATCTTGCATTTAGCTTTATGATGTCAGCTTGCTAGGCAACAGATTGGCCCTCATGTCAGACAACATCTTGCTTTTACTTTATGATGTCAGATCATCACTGGTCCAATTGTCCTTGTGGAAGCGGACCACACAGGAGGATGAGATATCAGAAGTTATGCAGTAGGTTGCTATCTCTATTCATGACTGCAAGGCAAGTCGGAGGCGGAATGGCAAATACTCTGAACCACTCAAAGCACTGTGGCCTTTTTGAAAGTGGGATGCAGATACAAAAACAGAGATTATCCTTACCAACAATCCTTCTTGAGTATCAGAGTCCAACATACAGAGTGCAGCGGAAGACGTTAAATGTGCTTCATTCCGTGTGAACGCAACTCTATAGTTCTACAGTGAGATAGTGCATTTCAGCCTCAAAGTAAGCAATGTCCTCAAACGGAACATTGGTGGCACTAGGATCTAAAGCAGGCTTAAGAAGCCTTGGATGCAGTCAGTCTTTTATTAACTATCATGACCGACACAATGTGATCCATAATACTTCCATCTTGGCAGAAATTACATTCAAGCACAGGCCCCCACTAGAAGGTAGTTATGACATTCAGGTGCTGAAAACGCCTTTTTAATGCCTAAAGGAATGATTGTGAGCTTTACTTACCATACATATTGGCCAAATGATGCCCTATGCCGGAAGACTGTCTTTTTTTTTTTTTTCTTCAGTATCGGCAATGCAGAGACAATTTGTTGCGAAACACTGCCACTGCTGGTCATTCAGTATAATCTGCAGATGGAAAAGTCCACTGTTAGCACATTTACTACAAGCAATACAAAAAATCATGCTTTTTATAAAGGGTAAACAGATCAATACTATGGAGTTTGTATTATTGTGAAAATCAGCAGCTCATTAGAAAATCAAATCTCGATTTGTGTTTTTAACCTACCATACTACTCTGAATCTCATGCCTCTTTTGCCAACACGCTCTAAACAACTGTAGAAGGTACATTAGGACATAGATAGAGATCTTTTTGCCAGCCAAGTGGCAGTGTACCCCTCTCACTTTATTTGTTTTAGGATATGGTACACCAGTAGCAATTAAGCCAGCTGATAAGTTGAGAGGTAGGGTTATGCTACAGTTAATGGGAATAATAAAAGCTATGAATAGCACGTTCATAATCATGATTTGAGCCAATTCCTAGCAGTTCAGCAATAGTGAAGTTGACTCTAATGCTCAAACTCACGCTCGTTCAAATTTAGAGGTCTTATAAAGTGCCCTCATTTTGTACATTTTACCATCATAGCTGTCACTTGGGCGTCCGGTCTACCCTGCTACTCATTTCATTAGCAAGATAAATGTATCTTACTGCTTGCTAGGCAACAACAGAGTGGCCCTCACGTCTGACAACATCTTGCATTTAGCTTTATGATGTCAGCTTGCTAGGCAACAGATTGGCCCTCATGTCAGACAACATCTTGCTTTTGCTTTATGATGTCAGATCATCACTGGTCCAATTGTCCTTGTGGAAGCGGACCACACAGGAGGATGAGATATCAGAAGTTATGCAGTAGGTTGCTATCTCTATTCATGACTGCAAGGCAAGTCGGAGGCGGAATGGCAAATACTCTGAACCACTCAAAGCACTGTGGCCTTTTTGAAAGTTTGATGCAGATACAAAAACAGAGATTATCCTTACCAACAATCCTTCTTGAGTATCAGAGTCCAACATACAGAGTGCAGCGGAAGACGTTAAATGTGCTTCATTCCGTGTGAACGCAACTCTATAGTTCTACAGTGAGATAGTGCATTTCAGCCTCAAAGGAAGCAATATCCCCAAACGGAACATTGGTGGCACTAGGATCTAAAGCAGGCTTAAGAAGCCTTGGATGCAGTCAGTCTTTTATTAACTATCATGACCGACACAATGTGATCCATAATACTTCCATCTTGGCAGAAATTACATTCAAGCACAGGCCCCCACTAGAAGGTAGTTATGACATTCAGGTGCTGAAAACGCCTTTTTAATGCCTAAAGGAATGATTGTGAGCTTTACTTACCATACATATTGGCCAAATGATGCCCTATGCCGGAAGACTGTCTTTTTTTTTTTTTCTTCAGTATCGGCAATGCAGAGACAATTTGTTGCGAAACACTGCCACTGCTGGTCATTCAGTATAATCTGCAGATGGAAAAGTCCACTGTTAGCACATTTACTACAAGCAATACAAAAAATCATGCTTTTTATAAAGGGTAAACAGATCAATACTATGGAGTTTGTATTATTGTGAAAATCAGCAGCTCATTAGAAAATCAAATCTCGATTTGTGTTTTTAACCTACCATACTACTCTGAATCTCATGCCTCTTTTGCCAACACGCTCTAAACAACTGTAGAAGGTACATTAGGACATAGATAGAGATCTTTTTGCCAGCCAAGTGGCAGTGTACCCCTCTCACTTTATTTGTTTTAGGATATGGTACACCAGTAGCAATTAAGCCAGCTGATAAGTTGAGAGGTAGGGTTA
This sequence comes from Lissotriton vulgaris, assembly GCF_964263255.1. Classification (NCBI taxonomy): domain Eukaryota; kingdom Metazoa; phylum Chordata; class Amphibia; order Caudata; family Salamandridae; genus Lissotriton; species Lissotriton vulgaris. The sequence goes on along the minus strand of NC_141700.1, from coordinate 237,649,852 downwards.
TGCTACAGTTAATGGGAATAATAAAAGCTATGAATAGCATGTTCATAATCATGATTTGAGCCAATTCCTAGCAGTTCAGCAATAGTGAAGTTGACTCTAATGCTCAAACTCACGCTCGTTCAAATTTAGAGGTCTTATAAAGTGCCCTCATTTTGTACATTTTACCATCATAGCTGTCACTTGGGCGTCCGGTCTACCCTGCTACTCATTTCATTAGCAAGATAAATGTATCTTACTGCTTGCTAGGCAACAACAGAGTGGCCCTCACGTCTGACAACATCTTGCATTTAGCTTTATGATGTCAGCTTGCTAGGCAACAGATTGGCCCTCATGTCAGACAACATCTTGCTTTTGCTTTATGATGTCAGATCATCACTGGTCCAATTGTCCTTGTGGAAGCGGACCACACAGGAGGATGAGATATCAGAAGTTATGCAGTAGGTTGCTATCTCTATTCATGACTGCAAGGCAAGTCGGAGGCGGAATGGCAAATACTCTGAACCACTCAAAGCACTGTGGCCTTTTTGAAAGTGGGATGCAGATACAAAAACAGAGATTATCCTTACCAACAATCCTTCTTGAGTATCAGAGTCCAACATACAGAGTGCAGCGGAAGACGTTAAATGTGCTTCATTCCGTGTGAACGCAACTCTATAGTTCTACAGTGAGATAGTGCATTTCAGCCTCAAAGGAAGCAATATCCCCAAACGGAACATTGGTGGCACTAGGATCTAAAGCAGGCTTAAGAAGCCTTGGATGCAGTCAGTCTTTTATTAACTATCATGACCGACACAATGTGATCCATAATACTTCCATCTTGGCAGAAATTACATTCAAGCACAGGCCCCCACTAGAAGGTAGTTATGACATTCAGGTGCTGAAAACGCCTTTTTAATGCCTAAAGGAATGATTGTGAGCTTTACTTACCATACATATTGGCCAAATGATGCCCTATGCCGGAAGACTGTCTTTTTTTTTTTTTCTTCAGTATCGGCAATGCAGAGACAATTTGTTGCGAAACACTGCCACTGCTGGTCATTCAGTATAATCTGCAGATGGAAAAGTCCACTGTTAGCACATTTACTACAAGCAATACAAAAAATCATGCTTTTTATAAAGGGTAAACAGATCAATACTATGGAGTTTGTATTATTGTGAAAATCAGCAGCTCATTAGAAAATCAAATCTCGATTTGTGTTTTTAACCTACCATACTACTCTGAGTCTCATGCCTCTTTTGCCAACACGCTCTAAACAACTGTAGAAGGTACATTAGGACACAGAGATCTTTTTGCAAGCCAAGTGGCAGCGTACCACTCTCACTTTATTTGTTTTAGGATATGGTACACCGGTAGCAATTAAGCCAGCTGATAAGTTGAGAGGTAGGGTTATGCTACAGTTAATGGGAATAATAAAAGCTATGAATAGCATGTTCATAATCATCATTTGAGCCAATTCCTAGCAGTTCAGCAATAGTGAAGTTGACTCTAATGCTCAAACTCACGCTCGTTCAAATTTAGAGGTCTTATAAAGTGCCCTCATTTTGTACATTTTACCATCATAGCTGTCACTTGGGCGTCCGGTCTACCCTGCTACTCATTTCATTAGCAAGATAAATGTATCTTACTGCTTGCTAGGCAACAACAGAGTGGCCCTCACGTCTGATAACATCTTGCATTTAGCTTTATGATGTCAGCTTGCTAGGCAACAGATTGGCCCTCATGTCAGACAACATCTTGCTTTTACTTTATGATGTCAGATCATCACTGGTCCAATTGTCCTTGTGGAAGCGGACCACACAGGAGGATGAGATATCAGAAGTTATGCAGTAGGTTGCTATCTCTATTCATGACTGCAAGGCAAGTCGGAGGCGGAATGGCAAATACTCTGAACCACTCAAAGCACTGTGGCCTTTTTGAAAGTGGGATGCAGATACAAAAACAGAGATTATCCTTACCAACAATCCTTCTTGAGTATCAGAGTCCAACATACAGAGTGCAGCGGAAGACGTTAAATGTGCTTCATTCCGTGTGAACGCAACTCTATAGTTCTACAGTGAGATAGTGCATTTCAGCCTCAAAGGAAGCAATGTCCTCAAACGGAACATTGGTGGCACTAGGATCTAAAGCAGGCTTAAGAAGCCTTGGATGCAGTCAGTCTTTTATTAACTATCATGACCGACACAATGTGATCCATAATACTTCCATCTTGGCAGAAATTACATTCAAGCACAGGCCCCCACTAGAAGGTAGTTATGACATTCAGGTGCTGAAAACGCCTTTTTAATGCCTAAAGGAATGATTGTGAGCTTTACTTACCATACATATTGGCCAAATGATGCCATATGCCGGAAGACTGTCTTTTTTTTTTTTTCTTCAGTATCGGCAATGCAGAGACAATTTGTTGCGAAACACTGCCACTGCTGGTCATTCAGTATAATCTGCAGATGGAAAAGTCCACTGTTAGCACATTTACTACAAGCAATACAAAAAATCATGCTTTTTATAAAGGGTAAACAGATCAATACTATGGAGTTTGTATTATTGTGAAAATCAGCAGCTCATTAGAAAATCAAATCTCGATTTGTGTTTTTAACCTACCATACTACTCTGAATCTCATGCCTCTTTTGCCAACACGCTCTAAACAACTGTAGAAGGTACATTAGAACATAGATAGAGATCTTTTTGCCAGCCAAGTGGCAGTGTACCCCTCTCACTTTATTTGTTTTAGGATATGGTACACCAGTAGCAATTAAGCCAGCTGATAAGTTGAGAGGTAGGGTTATGCTACAGTTAATGGGAATAATAAAAGCTATGAATAGCATGTTCATAATCATCATTTGAGCCAATTTCTAGCAGTTCAGCAATAGTGAAGTTGACTCTAATGCTCAAACTCACGCTCGTTCAAATTTAGAGGTCTTATAAAGTGCCCTCATTTTGTACATTTTACCATCATAGCTGTCACTTGGGCGTCCGGTCTACCCTGCTACTCATTTCATTAGCAAGATAAATGTATCTTACTGCTTGCTAGGCAACAACAGAGTGGCCCTCACGTCTGATAACATCTTGCATTTAGCTTTATGATGTCAGCTTGCTAGGCAACAGATTGGCCCTCATGTCAGACAACATCTTGCTTTTACTTTATGATGTCAGATCATCACTGGTCCAATTGTCCTTGTGGAAGCGGACCACACAGGAGGATGAGATATCAGAAGTTATGCAGTAGGTTGCTATCTCTATTCATGACTGCAAGGCAAGTCGGAGGCGGAATGGCAAATACTCTGAACCACTCAAAGCACTGTGGCCTTTTTGAAAGTGGGATGCAGATACAAAAACAGAGATTATCCTTACCAACAATCCTTCTTGAGTATCAGAGTCCAACATACAGAGTGCAGCGGAAGACGTTAAATGTGCTTCATTCCGTGTGAACGCAACTCTATAGTTCTACAGTGAGATAGTGCATTTCAGCCTCAAAGTAAGCAATGTCCTCAAACGGAACATTGGTGGCACTAGGATCTAAAGCAGGCTTAAGAAGCCTTGGATGCAGTCAGTCTTTTATTAACTATCATGACCGACACAATGTGATCCATAATACTTCCATCTTGGCAGAAATTACATTCAAGCACAGGCCCCCACTAGAAGGTAGTTATGACATTCAGGTGCTGAAAACGCCTTTTTAATGCCTAAAGGAATGATTGTGAGCTTTACTTACCATACATATTGGCCAAATAATGCCCTATGCCGGAAGACTGTCTTTTTTTTTTTTTTCTTCAGTATCGGCAATGCAGAGACAATTTGTTGCGAAACACTGCCACTGCTGGTCATTCAGTATAATCTGCAGATGGAAAAGTCCACTGTTAGCACATTTACTACAAGCAATACAAAAAATCATGCTTTTTATAAAGGGTAAACAGATCAATACTATGGAGTTTGTATTATTGTGAAAATCAGCAGCTCATTAGAAAATCAAATCTCGATTTGTGTTTTTAACCTACCATACTACTCTGAATCTCATGCCTCTTTTGCCAACACGCTCTAAACAACTGTAGAAGGTACATTAGGACATAGATAGAGATCTTTTTGCCAGCCAAGTGGCAGTGTACCCCTCTCACTTTATTTGTTTTAGGATATGGTACACCAGTAGCAATTAAGCCAGCTGATAAGTTGAGAGGTAGGGTTATGCTACAGTTAATGGGAATAATAAAAGCTATGAATAGCACGTTCATAATCATGATTTGAGCCAATTCCTAGCAGTTCAGCAATAGTGAAGTTGACTCTAATGCTCAAACTCACGCTCGTTCAAATTTAGAGGTCTTATAAAGTGCCCTCATTTTGTACATTTTACCATCATAGCTGTCACTTGGGCGTCCGGTCTACCCTGCTACTCATTTCATTAGCAAGATAAATGTATCTTACTGCTTGCTAGGCAACAACAGAGTGGCCCTCACGTCTGACAACATCTTGCATTTAGCTTTATGATGTCAGCTTGCTAGGCAACAGATTGGCCCTCATGTCAGACAACATCTTGCTTTTGCTTTATGATGTCAGATCATCACTGGTCCAATTGTCCTTGTGGAAGCGGACCACACAGGAGGATGAGATATCAGAAGTTATGCAGTAGGTTGCTATCTCTATTCATGACTGCAAGGCAAGTCGGAGGCGGAATGGCAAATACTCTGAACCACTCAAAGCACTGTGGCCTTTTTGAAAGTTTGATGCAGATACAAAAACAGAGATTATCCTTACCAACAATCCTTCTTGAGTATCAGAGTCCAACATACAGAGTGCAGCGGAAGACGTTAAATGTGCTTCATTCCGTGTGAACGCAACTCTATAGTTCTACAGTGAGATAGTGCATTTCAGCCTCAAAGGAAGCAATATCCCCAAACGGAACATTGGTGGCACTAGGATCTAAAGCAGGCTTAAGAAGCCTTGGATGCAGTCAGTCTTTTATTAACTATCATGACCGACACAATGTGATCCATAATACTTCCATCTTGGCAGAAATTTCATTCAAGCACAGGCCCCCACTAGAAGGTAGTTATGACATTCAGGTGCTGAAAACGCCTTTTTAATGCCTAAAGGAATGATTGTGAGCTTTACTTACCATACATATTGGTCAAATGATGCCCCATCCCGGAAGACTGTCTTTTTTTTTTTTCTTCAGTATCGGCAATGCAGAGACAATTTGTTGCGAAACACTGCCACTGCTGGTCATTCAGTATAATCTGCAGATGGAAAAGTCCACTGTTAGCACATTTACTAAAAGCAATACCAAAAAATCATGCTTTTTATAAAGGGTAAACAGATCAATAACATGGAGTTTGTATTATTGTGAAAATCAGCAGCTCATTAGAAAATCAAATCTCGATTTGTGTTTTTAACCTACCATACTACTCTGAGTCTCATGCCTCTTTTGCCAACACGCTCTAAACAACTGTAGAAGGTACATTAGGACATAGATAGAGATCTTTTTGCCAGCCAAGTGGCAGCGTACCCCTCTCACTTTATTTGTTTTAGGATATGGTACACCAGTAGCAATTAAGCCAGCTGATAAGTTGAGAGGTAGGGTTATGCTACAGTTAATGGGAATAATAAAAGCTATGAATAGCACGTTCATAATCATGATTTGAGCCAATTCCTAGCAGTTCAGCAATAGTGAAGTTGACTCTAATGCTCAAACTCACGCTCGTTCAAATTTAGAGGTCTTATAAAGTGCCCTCATTTTGTACATTTTACCATCATAGCTGTCACTTGGGCGTCCGGTCTACCCTGCTACTCATTTCATTAGCAAGATAAATGTATCTTACTGCTTGCTAGGCAACAACAGAGTGGCCCTCACGTCTGACAACATCTTGCATTTAGCTTTATGATGTCAGCTTGCTAGGCAACAGATTGGCCCTCATGTCAGACAACATCTTGCTTTTGCTTTATGATGTCAGATCATCACTGGTCCAATTGTCCTTGTGGAAGCGGACCACACAGGAGGATGAGATATCAGAAGTTATGCAGTAGGTTGCTATCTCTATTCATGACTGCAAGGCAAGTCGGAGGCGGAATGGCAAATACTCTGAACCACTCAAAGCACTGTGGCCTTTTTGAAAGTTTGATGCAGATACAAAAACAGAGATTATCCTTACCAACAATCCTTCTTGAGTATCAGAGTCCAACATACAGAGTGCAGCGGAAGACGTTAAATGTGCTTCATTCCGTGTGAACGCAACTCTATAGTTCTACAGTGAGATAGTGCATTTCAGCCTCAAAGGAAGCAATATCCCCAAACGGAACATTGGTGGCACCAGGATCTAAAGCAGGCTTAAGAAGCCTTGGATGCAGTCAGTCTTTTATTAACTATCATGACCGACACAATGTGATCCATAATACTTCCATCTTGGCAGAAATTTCATTCAAGCACAGGCCCCCACTAGAAGGTAGTTATGACATTCAGGTGCTGAAAACGCCTTTTTAATGCCTAAAGGAATGATTGTGAGCTTTACTTACCATACATATTGGTCAAATGATGCCCCATCCCGGAAGACTGTCTTTTTTTTTTTTCTTCAGTATCGGCAATGCAGAGACAATTTGTTGCGAAACACTGCCACTGCTGGTCATTCAGTATAATCTGCAGATGGAAAAGTCCACTGTTAGCACATTTACTAAAAGCAATACCAAAAAATCATGCTTTTTATAAAGGGTAAACAGATCAATACCATGGAGTTTGTATTATTGTGAAAATCAGCAGCTCATTAGAAAATCAAATCTCGATTTGTGTTTTTAACCTACCATACTACTCTGAGTCTCATGCCTCTTTTGCCAACACGCTCTAAACAACTGTAGAAGGTACATTAGGACATAGAGATCTTTTTGCCAGCCAAGTGGCAGCGTACCCCTCTCACTTTATTTGTTTTAGGATATGGTACACCAGTAGCAATTAAGCCAGCTGATAAGTTGAGAGGTAGGGTTATGCTACAGTTAATGGGAATAATAAAAGCTATGAATAGCATGTTCATAATCATCATTTGAGCCAATTCCTAGCAGTTCAGCAATAGTGAAGTTGACTCTAATGCTCAAACTCACGCTCGTTCAAATTTAGAGGTCTTATAAAGTGCCCTAATTTTGTACATTTTACCATCATAGCTGTCACTTGGGCGTCCGGTCTACCCTGCTACTCATTTCATTAGCAAGATAAATGTATCTTACTGCTTGCTAGGCAACAACAGAGTGGCCCTCACGTCAGACAACATCTTGTATTTAGCTTTATGATGTCAGCTTGCTAGGCAACAGATTGGCCCTCATGTCAGACAACATCTTGCTTTTGCTTTATGATGTCAGATCATCACTGGTACAATTGTCCTTGTGGAAGCGGACCACACAGGAGGATGAGATATCAGAAGTTATGCAGTAGGTTGCTATCTCTATTCATGACTGCAAGGCAAGTCGGAGGCGGAATGGCAAATACTCTGAACCACTCAAAGCACTGTGGCCTTTTTGAAAGTGGGATGCAGATACAAAAACAGAGATTATCCTTACCAACAATCCTTCTTGAGTATCAGAGTCCAACATACAGAGTGCAGCGGAAGACGTTAAATGTGCTTCATTCCGTGTGAACGCAACTCTATAGTTCTACAGTGAGATAGTGCATTTCAGCCTCAAAGGAAGCAATATCCCCAAACGGAACATTGGTGGCACTAGGATCTAAAGCAGGCTTAAGAAGCCTTGGATGCAGTCAGTCTTTTATTAACTATCATGACCGACACAATGTGATCCATAATACTTCCATCTTGGCAGAAATTTCATTCAAGCACAGGCCCCCACTAGAAGGTAGTTATGACATTCAGGTGCTGAAAACGCCTTTTTAATGCCTAAAGGAATGATTGTGAGCTTTACTTACCATACATATTGGTCAAATGATGCCCCATCCCGGAAGACTGTCTTTTTTTTTTTTCTTCAGTATCGGCAATGCAGAGACAATTTGTTGCGAAACACTGCCACTGCTGGTCATTCAGTATAATCTGCAGATGGAAAAGTCCACTGTTAGCACATTTACTAAAAGCAATACCAAAAAATCATGCTTTTTATAAAGGGTAAACAGATCAATAACATGGAGTTTGTATTATTGTGAAAATCAGCAGCTCATTAGAAAATCAAATCTCGATTTGTGTTTTTAACCTACCATACTACTCTGAGTCTCATGCCTCTTTTGCCAACACGCTCTAAACAACTGTAGAAGGTACATTAGGACATAGATAGAGATCTTTTTGCCAGCCAAGTGGCAGCGTACCCCTCTCACTTTATTTGTTTTAGGATATGGTACACCAGTAGCAATTAAGCCAGCTGATAAGTTGAGAGGTAGGGTTATGCTACAGTTAATGGGAATAATAAAAGCTATGAATAGCACGTTCATAATCATGATTTGAGCCAATTCCTAGCAGTTCAGCAATAGTGAAGTTGACTCTAATGCTCAAACTCACGCTCGTTCAAATTTAGAGGTCTTATAAAGTGCCCTCATTTTGTACATTTTACCATCATAGCTGTCACTTGGGCGTCCGGTCTACCCTGCTACTCATTTCATTAGCAAGATAAATGTATCTTACTGCTTGCTAGGCAACAACAGAGTGGCCCTCACGTCTGACAACATCTTGCATTTAGCTTTATGATGTCAGCTTGCTAGGCAACAGATTGGCCCTCATGTCAGACAACATCTTGCTTTTGCTTTATGATGTCAGATCATCACTGGTCCAATTGTCCTTGTGGAAGCGGACCACACAGGAGGATGAGATATCAGAAGTTATGCAGTAGGTTGCTATCTCTATTCATGACTGCAAGGCAAGTCGGAGGCGGAATGGCAAATACTCTGAACCACTCAAAGCACTGTGGCCTTTTTGAAAGTTTGATGCAGATACAAAAACAGAGATTATCCTTACCAACAATCCTTCTTGAGTATCAGAGTCCAACATACAGAGTGCAGCGGAAGACGTTAAATGTGCTTCATTCCGTGTGAACGCAACTCTATAGTTCTACAGTGAGATAGTGCATTTCAGCCTCAAAGGAAGCAATATCCCCAAACGGAACATTGGTGGCACCAGGATCTAAAGCAGGCTTAAGAAGCCTTGGATGCAGTCAGTCTTTTATTAACTATCATGACCGACACAATGTGATCCATAATACTTCCATCTTGGCAGAAATTTCATTCAAGCACAGGCCCCCACTAGAAGGTAGTTATGACATTCAGGTGCTGAAAACGCCTTTTTAATGCCTAAAGGAATGATTGTGAGCTTTACTTACCATACATATTGGTCAAATGATGCCCCATCCCGGAAGACTGTCTTTTTTTTTTTTCTTCAGTATCGGCAATGCAGAGACAATTTGTTGCGAAACACTGCCACTGCTGGTCATTCAGTATAATCTGCAGATGGAAAAGTCCACTGTTAGCACATTTACTAAAAGCAATACCAAAAAATCATGCTTTTTATAAAGGGTAAACAGATCAATACCATGGAGTTTGTATTATTGTGAAAATCAGCAGCTCATTAGAAAATCAAATCTCGATTTGTGTTTTTAACCTACCATACTACTCTGAGTCTCATGCCTCTTTTGCCAACACGCTCTAAACAACTGTAGAAGGTACATTAGGACATAGAGATCTTTTTGCCAGCCAAGTGGCAGTGTACCCCTCTCACTTTATTTGTTTTAGGATATGGTACACCAGTAGCAATTAAGCCAGCTGATAAGTTGAGAGGTAGGGTTATGCTACAGTTAATGGGAATAATAAAAGCCATGAATAGCACGTTCATAATCATGATTTGAGCCAATTCCTAGCAGTTCAGCAATAGTGAAGTTGACTCTAATGCTCAAACTCACGCTCGTTCAAATTTAGAGGTCTTATAAAGTGCCCTCATTTTGTACATTTTACCATCATAGCTGTCACTTGGGCGTCCGGTCTACCCTGCTACTCATTTCATTAGCAAGATAAATGTATCTTACTGCTTGCTAGGCAACAACAGAGTGGCCCTCACGTCTGACAACATCTTGCATTTAGCTTTATGATGTCAGCTTGCTAGGCAACAGATTGGCCCTCATGTCAGACAACATCTTGCTTTTGCTTTATGATGTCAGATCATCACTGGTCCAATTGTCCTTGTGGAAGCGGACCACACAGGAGGATGAGATATCAGAAGTTATGCAGTAGGTTGCTATCTCTATTCATGACTGCAAGGCAAGTCGGAGGCGGAATGGCAAATACTCTGAACCACTCAAAGCACTGTGGCCTTTTTGAAAGTTTGATGCAGATACAAAAACAGAGATTATCCTTACCAACAATCCTTCTTGAGTATCAGAGTCCAACATACAGAGTGCAGCGGAAGACGTTAAATGTGCTTCATTCCGTGTGAACGCAACTCTATAGTTCTACAGTGAGATAGTGCATTTCAGCCTCAAAGGAAGCAATATCCCCAAACGGAACATTGGTGGCACCAGGATCTAAAGCAGGCTTAAGAAGCCTTGGATGCAGTCAGTCTTTTATTAACTATCATGACCGACACAATGTGATCCATAATACTTCCATCTTGGCAGAAATTTCATTCAAGCACAGGCCCCCACTAGAAGGTAGTTATGACATTCAGGTGCTGAAAACGCCTTTTTAATGCCTAAAGGAATGATTGTGAGCTTTACTTACCATACATATTGGTCAAATGATGCCCCATCCCGGAAGACTGTCTTTTTTTTTTTTCTTCAGTATCGGCAATGCAGAGACAATTTGTTGCGAAACACTGCCACTGCTGGTCATTCAGTATAATCTGCAGATGGAAAAGTCCACTGTTAGCACATTTACTAAAAGCAATACCAAAAAATCATGCTTTTTATAAAGGGTAAACAGATCAATACCATGGAGTTTGTATTATTGTGAAAATCAGCAGCTCATTAGAAAATCAAATCTCGATTTGTGTTTTTAACCTACCATACTACTCTGAGTCTCATGCCTCTTTTGCCAACACGCTCTAAACAACTGTAGAAGGTACATTAGGACATAGAGATCTTTTTGCCAGCCAAGTGGCAGCGTACCCCTCTCACTTTATTTGTTTTAGGATATGGTACACCAGTAGCAATTAAGCCAGCTGATAAGTTGAGAGGTAGGGTTATGCTACAGTTAATGGGAATAATAAAAGCTATGAATAGCATGTTCATAATCATCATTTGAGCCAATTCCTAGCAGTTCAGCAATAGTGAAGTTGACTCTAATGCTCAAACTCACGCTCGTTCAAATTTAGAGGTCTTATAAAGTGCCCTAATTTTGTACATTTTACCATCATAGCTGTCACTTGGGCGTCCGGTCTACCCTGCTACTCATTTCATTAGCAAGATAAATGTATCTTACTGCTTGCTAGGCAACAACAGAGTGGCCCTCACGTCAGACAACATCTTGTATTTAGCTTTATGATGTCAGCTTGCTAGGCAACAGATTGGCCCTCATGTCAGACAACATCTTGCTTTTGCTTTATGATGTCAGATCATCACTGGTACAATTGTCCTTGTGGAAGCGGACCACACAGGAGGATGAGATATCAGAAGTTATGCAGTAGGTTGCTATCTCTATTCATGACTGCAAGGCAAGTCGGAGGCGGAATGGCAAATACTCTGAACCACTCAAAGCACTGTGGCCTTTTTGAAAGTGGGATGCAGATACAAAAACAGAGATTATCCTTACCAACAATCCTTCTTGAGTATCAGAGTCCAACATACAGAGTGCAGCGGAAGACGTTAAATGTGCTTCATTCCGTGTGAACGCAACTCTATAGTTCTACAGTGAGATAGTGCATTTGAGCCTCAAAGGAAGCAATATCCCCAAACGGAACATTGGTGGCACCAGGATCTAAAGCAGGCTTAAGAAGCCTTGGATGCAGTCAGTCTTTTATTAACTATCATGACTGACACAATGTGATCCATAATACTTCCATTTTTGCAGAAATTACATTCAAGCACAGGCCCCCACTAGAAGGTAGTGATGACATTCAGGTGCTGAAAATGCCTTTTTAATGCCGAAAGGAATGATTGTGAGCTTTACTTACCATACATATTGGTCAAATGATGCCCTATGCCGGAAGACTGTCTTTTTTTTTTCTTCAGTATCGGCAATGCAGAGACAATTTGTTGCGAAACACTGCCACTGCTGGTCATTCAGTATAATCTGCAGATGGAAAAGTCCACTGTTAGCACATTTACTAAAAGCAATACAAAAAAATCATGCTTTTTATAAAGGGTAAACAGATCAATACTATGGAGTTTGTATTATTGTGAAAATCAGCAGCTCATTAGAAAATCAAATCTCGATTTGTGTTTTTAACCTACCATACTACTCTGAGTCTCATGCCTCTTTTGCCAACACGCTCTAAACAACTGTAGAAGGTACATTAGGACACAGAGATCTTTTTGCAAGCCAAGTGGCAGCGTACCACTCTCACTTTATTTGTTTTAGGATATGGTACACCGGTAGCAATTAAGCCAGCTGATAAGTTGAGAGGTAGGGTTATGCTACAGTTAATGGGAATAATAAAAGCTATGAATAGCATGTTCATAATCATCATTTGAGCCAATTTCTAGCAGTTCAGCAATAGTGAAGTTGACTCTAATGCTCAAACTCACGCTCGTTCAAATTTAGAGGTCTTATAAAGTGCCCTCATTTTGTACATTTTACCATCATAGCTGTCACTTGGGCGTCCGGTCTACCCTGCTACTCATTTCATTAGCAAGATAAATGTATCTTACTGCTTGCTAGGCAACAACAGAGTGGCCCTCACGTCTGATAACATCTTGCATTTAGCTTTATGATGTCAGCTTGCTAGGCAACAGATTGGCCCTCATGTCAGACAACATCTTGCTTTTACTTTATGATGTCAGATCATCACTGGTCCAATTGTCCTTGTGGAAGCGGACCACACAGGAGGATGAGATATCAGAAGTTATGCAGTAGGTTGCTATCTCTATTCATGACTGCAAGGCAAGTCGGAGGCGGAATGGCAAATACTCTGAACCACTCAAAGCACTGTGGCCTTTTTGAAAGTGGGATGCAGATACAAAAACAGAGATTATCCTTACCAACAATCCTTCTTGAGTATCAGAGTCCAACATACAGAGTGCAGCGGAAGACGTTAAATGTGCTTCATTCCGTGTGAACGCAACTCTATAGTTCTACAGTGAGATAGTGCATTTCAGCCTCAAAGTAAGCAATGTCCTCAAACGGAACATTGGTGGCACTAGGATCTAAAGCAGGCTTAAGAAGCCTTGGATGCAGTCAGTCTTTTATTAACTATCATGACCGACACAATGTGATCCATAATACTTCCATCTTGGCAGAAATTACATTCAAGCACAGGCCCCCACTAGAAGGTAGTTATGACATTCAGGTGCTGAAAACGCCTTTTTAATGCCTAAAGGAATGATTGTGAGCTTTACTTACCATACATATTGGCCAAATGATGCCCTATGCCGGAAGACTGTCTTTTTTTTTTTTTTCTTCAGTATCGGCAATGCAGAGACAATTTGTTGCGAAACACTGCCACTGCTGGTCATTCAGTATAATCTGCAGATGGAAAAGTCCACTGTTAGCACATTTACTACAAGCAATACAAAAAATCATGCTTTTTATAAAGGGTAAACAGATCAATACTATGGAGTTTGTATTATTGTGAAAATCAGCAGCTCATTAGAAAATCAAATCTCGATTTGTGTTTTTAACCTACCATACTACTCTGAATCTCATGCCTCTTTTGCCAACACGCTCTAAACAACTGTAGAAGGTACATTAGGACATAGATAGAGATCTTTTTGCCAGCCAAGTGGCAGTGTACCCCTCTCACTTTATTTGTTTTAGGATATGGTACACCAGTAGCAATTAAGCCAGCTGATAAGTTGAGAGGTAGGGTTATGCTACAGTTAATGGGAATAATAAAAGCTATGAATAGCACGTTCATAATCATGATTTGAGCCAATTCCTAGCAGTTCAGCAATAGTGAAGTTGACTCTAATGCTCAAACTCACGCTCGTTCAAATTTAGAGGTCTTATAAAGTGCCCTCATTTTGTACATTTTACCATCATAGCTGTCACTTGGGCGTCCGGTCTACCCTGCTACTCATTTCATTAGCAAGATAAATGTATCTTACTGCTTGCTAGGCAACAACAGAGTGGCCCTCACGTCTGACAACATCTTGCATTTAGCTTTATGATGTCAGCTTGCTAGGCAACAGATTGGCCCTCATGTCAGACAACATCTTGCTTTTGCTTTATGATGTCAGATCATCACTGGTCCAATTGTCCTTGTGGAAGCGGACCACACAGGAGGATGAGATATCAGAAGTTATGCAGTAGGTTGCTATCTCTATTCATGACTGCAAGGCAAGTCGGAGGCGGAATGGCAAATACTCTGAACCACTCAAAGCACTGTGGCCTTTTTGAAAGTTTGATGCAGATACAAAAACAGAGATTATCCTTACCAACAATCCTTCTTGAGTATCAGAGTCCAACATACAGAGTGCAGCGGAAGACGTTAAATGTGCTTCATTCCGTGTGAACGCAACTCTATAGTTCTACAGTGAGATAGTGCATTTCAGCCTCAAAGGAAGCAATATCCCCAAACGGAACATTGGTGGCACCAGGATCTAAAGCAGGCTTAAGAAGCCTTGGATGCAGTCAGTCTTTTATTAACTATCATGACCGACACAATGTGATCCATAATACTTCCATCTTGGCAGAAATTTCATTCAAGCACAGGCCCCCACTAGAAGGTAGTTATGACATTCAGGTGCTGAAAACGCCTTTTTAATGCCTAAAGGAATGATTGTGAGCTTTACTTACCATACATATTGGTCAAATGATGCCCCATCCCGGAAGACTGTCTTTTTTTTTTTTCTTCAGTATCGGCAATGCAGAGACAATTTGTTGCGAAACACTGCCACTGCTGGTCATTCAGTATAATCTGCAGATGGAAAAGTCCACTGTTAGCACATTTACTAAAAGCAATACCAAAAAATCATGCTTTTTATAAAGGGTAAACAGATCAATACCATGGAGTTTGTATTATTGTGAAAATCAGCAGCTCATTAGAAAATCAAATCTCGATTTGTGTTTTTAACCTACCATACTACTCTGAGTCTCATGCCTCTTTTGCCAACACGCTCTAAACAACTGTAGAAGGTACATTAGGACATAGAGATCTTTTTGCCAGCCAAGTGGCAGCGTACCCCTCTCACTTTATTTGTTTTAGGATATGGTACACCAGTAGCAATTAAGCCAGCTGATAAGTTGAGAGGTAGGGTTATGCTACAGTTAATGGGAATAATAAAAGCTATGAATAGCATGTTCATAATCATCATTTGAGCCAATTCCTAGCAGTTCAGCAATAGTGAAGTTGACTCTAATGCTCAAACTCACGCTCGTTCAAATTTAGAGGTCTTATAAAGTGCCCTAATTTTGTACATTTTACCATCATAGCTGTCACTTGGGCGTCCGGTCTACCCTGCTACTCATTTCATTAGCAAGATAAATGTATCTTACTGCTTGCTAGGCAACAACAGAGTGGCCCTCACGTCAGACAACATCTTGTATTTAGCTTTATGATGTCAGCTTGCTAGGCAACAGATTGGCCCTCATGTCAGACAACATCTTGCTTTTGCTTTATGATGTCAGATCATCACTGGTACAATTGTCCTTGTGGAAGCGGACCACACAGGAGGATGAGATATCAGAAGTTATGCAGTAGGTTGCTATCTCTATTCATGACTGCAAGGCAAGTCGGAGGCGGAATGGCAAATACTCTGAACCACTCAAAGCACTGTGGCCTTTTTGAAAGTGGGATGCAGATACAAAAACAGAGATTATCCTTACCAACAATCCTTCTTGAGTATCAGAGTCCAACATACAGAGTGCAGCGGAAGACGTTAAATGTGCTTCATTCCGTGTGAACGCAACTCTATAGTTCTACAGTGAGATAGTGCATTTGAGCCTCAAAGGAAGCAATATCCCCAAACGGAACATTGGTGGCACCAGGATCTAAAGCAGGCTTAAGAAGCCTTGGATGCAGTCAGTCTTTTATTAACTATCATGACTGACACAATGTGATCCATAATACTTCCATTTTTGCAGAAATTACATTCAAGCACAGGCCCCCACTAGAAGGTAGTGATGACATTCAGGTGCTGAAAATGCCTTTTTAATGCCGAAAGGAATGATTGTGAGCTTTACTTACCATACATATTGGTCAAATGATGCCCTATGCCGGAAGACTGTCTTTTTTTTTTCTTCAGTATCGGCAATGCAGAGACAATTTGTTGCGAAACACTGCCACTGCTGGTCATTCAGTATAATCTGCAGATGGAAAAGTCCACTGTTAGCACATTTACTAAAAGCAATACAAAAAAATCATGCTTTTTATAAAGGGTAAACAGATCAATACTATGGAGTTTGTATTATTGTGAAAATCAGCAGCTCATTAGAAAATCAAATCTCGATTTGTGTTTTTAACCTACCATACTACTCTGAGTCTCATGCCTCTTTTGCCAACACGCTCTAAACAACTGTAGAAGGTACATTAGGACACAGAGATCTTTTTGCAAGCCAAGTGGCAGCGTACCACTCTCACTTTATTTGTTTTAGGATATGGTACACCGGTAGCAATTAAGCCAGCTGATAAGTTGAGAGGTAGGGTTATGCTACAGTTAATGGGAATAATAAAAGCTATGAATAGCATGTTCATAATCATCATTTGAGCCAATTTCTAGCAGTTCAGCAATAGTGAAGTTGACTCTAATGCTCAAACTCACGCTCGTTCAAATTTAGAGGTCTTATAAAGTGCCCTCATTTTGTACATTTTACCATCATAGCTGTCACTTGGGCGTCCGGTCTACCCTGCTACTCATTTCATTAGCAAGATAAATGTATCTTACTGCTTGCTAGGCAACAACAGAGTGGCCCTCACGTCTGATAACATCTTGCATTTAGCTTTATGATGTCAGCTTGCTAGGCAACAGATTGGCCCTCATGTCAGACAACATCTTGCTTTTACTTTATGATGTCAGATCATCACTGGTCCAATTGTCCTTGTGGAAGCGGACCACACAGGAGGATGAGATATCAGAAGTTATGCAGTAGGTTGCTATCTCTATTCATGACTGCAAGGCAAGTCGGAGGCGGAATGGCAAATACTCTGAACCACTCAAAGCACTGTGGCCTTTTTGAAAGTGGGATGCAGATACAAAAACAGAGATTATCCTTACCAACAATCCTTCTTGAGTATCAGAGTCCAACATACAGAGTGCAGCGGAAGACGTTAAATGTGCTTCATTCCGTGTGAACGCAACTCTATAGTTCTACAGTGAGATAGTGCATTTCAGCCTCAAAGTAAGCAATGTCCTCAAACGGAACATTGGTGGCACTAGGATCTAAAGCAGGCTTAAGAAGCCTTGGATGCAGTCAGTCTTTTATTAACTATCATGACCGACACAATGTGATCCATAATACTTCCATCTTGGCAGAAATTACATTCAAGCACAGGCCCCCACTAGAAGGTAGTTATGACATTCAGGTGCTGAAAACGCCTTTTTAATGCCTAAAGGAATGATTGTGAGCTTTACTTACCATACATATTGGCCAAATGATGCCCTATGCCGGAAGACTGTCTTTTTTTTTTTTTTCTTCAGTATCGGCAATGCAGAGACAATTTGTTGCGAAACACTGCCACTGCTGGTCATTCAGTATAATCTGCAGATGGAAAAGTCCACTGTTAGCACATTTACTACAAGCAATACAAAAAATCATGCTTTTTATAAAGGGTAAACAGATCAATACTATGGAGTTTGTATTATTGTGAAAATCAGCAGCTCATTAGAAAATCAAATCTCGATTTGTGTTTTTAACCTACCATACTACTCTGAATCTCATGCCTCTTTTGCCAACACGCTCTAAACAACTGTAGAAGGTACATTAGGACATAGATAGAGATCTTTTTGCCAGCCAAGTGGCAGTGTACCCCTCTCACTTTATTTGTTTTAGGATATGGTACACCAGTAGCAATTAAGCCAGCTGATAAGTTGAGAGGTAGGGTTATGCTACAGTTAATGGGAATAATAAAAGCTATGAATAGCACGTTCATAATCATGATTTGAGCCAATTCCTAGCAGTTCAGCAATAGTGAAGTTGACTCTAATGCTCAAACTCACGCTCGTTCAAATTTAGAGGTCTTATAAAGTGCCCTCATTTTGTACATTTTACCATCATAGCTGTCACTTGGGCGTCCGGTCTACCCTGCTACTCATTTCATTAGCAAGATAAATGTATCTTACTGCTTGCTAGGCAACAACAGAGTGGCCCTCACGTCTGACAACATCTTGCATTTAGCTTTATGATGTCAGCTTGCTAGGCAACAGATTGGCCCTCATGTCAGACAACATCTTGCTTTTGCTTTATGATGTCAGATCATCACTGGTCCAATTGTCCTTGTGGAAGCGGACCACACAGGAGGATGAGATATCAGAAGTTATGCAGTAGGTTGCTATCTCTATTCATGACTGCAAGGCAAGTCGGAGGCGGAATGGCAAATACTCTGAACCACTCAAAGCACTGTGGCCTTTTTGAAAGTTTGATGCAGATACAAAAACAGAGATTATCCTTACCAACAATCCTTCTTGAGTATCAGAGTCCAACATACAGAGTGCAGCGGAAGACGTTAAATGTGCTTCATTCCGTGTGAACGCAACTCTATAGTTCTACAGTGAGATAGTGCATTTCAGCCTCAAAGGAAGCAATATCCCCAAACGGAACATTGGTGGCACTAGGATCTAAAGCAGGCTTAAGAAGCCTTGGATGCAGTCAGTCTTTTATTAACTATCATGACCGACACAATGTGATCCATAATACTTCCATCTTGGCAGAAATTACATTCAAGCACAGGCCCCCACTAGAAGGTAGTTATGACATTCAGGTGCTGAAAACGCCTTTTTAATGCCTAAAGGAATGATTGTGAGCTTTACTTACCATACATATTGGCCAAATGATGCCCTATGCCGGAAGACTGTCTTTTTTTTTTTTTCTTCAGTATCGGCAATGCAGAGACAATTTGTTGCGAAACACTGCCACTGCTGGTCATTCAGTATAATCTGCAGATGGAAAAGTCCACTGTTAGCACATTTACTACAAGCAATACAAAAAATCATGCTTTTTATAAAGGGTAAACAGATCAATACTATGGAGTTTGTATTATTGTGAAAATCAGCAGCTCATTAGAAAATCAAATCTCGATTTGTGTTTTTAACCTACCATACTACTCTGAATCTCATGCCTCTTTTGCCAACACGCTCTAAACAACTGTAGAAGGTACATTAGGACATAGATAGAGATCTTTTTGCCAGCCAAGTGGCAGTGTACCCCTCTCACTTTATTTGTTTTAGGATATGGTACACCAGTAGCAATTAAGCCAGCTGATAAGTTGAGAGGTAGGGTTATGCTACAGTTAATGGGAATAATAAAAGCTATGAATAGCATGTTCATAATCATGATTTGAGCCAATTCCTAGCAGTTCAGCAATAGTGAAGTTGACTCTAATGCTCAAACTCACGCTCGTTCAAATTTAGAGGTCTTATAAAGTGCCCTCATTTTGTACATTTTACCATCATAGCTGTCACTTGGGCGTCCGGTCTACCCTGCTACTCATTTCATTAGCAAGATAAATGTATCTTACTGCTTGCTAGGCAACAACAGAGTGGCCCTCACGTCTGACAACATCTTGCATTTAGCTTTATGATGTCAGCTTGCTAGGCAACAGATTGGCCCTCATGTCAGACAACATCTTGCTTTTGCTTTATGATGTCAGATCATCACTGGTCCAATTGTCCTTGTGGAAGCGGACCACACAGGAGGATGAGATATCAGAAGTTATGCAGTAGGTTGCTATCTCTATTCATGACTGCAAGGCAAGTCGGAGGCGGAATGGCAAATACTCTGAACCACTCAAAGCACTGTGGCCTTTTTGAAAGTGGGATGCAGATACAAAAACAGAGATTATCCTTACCAACAATCCTTCTTGAGTATCAGAGTCCAACATACAGAGTGCAGCGGAAGACGTTAAATGTGCTTCATTCCGTGTGAACGCAACTCTATAGTTCTACAGTGAGATAGTGCATTTCAGCCTCAAAGGAAGCAATATCCCCAAACGGAACATTGGTGGCACTAGGATCTAAAGCAGGCTTAAGAAGCCTTGGATGCAGTCAGTCTTTTATTAACTATCATGACCGACACAATGTGATCCATAATACTTCCATCTTGGCAGAAATTACATTCAAGCACAGGCCCCCACTAGAAGGTAGTTATGACATTCAGGTGCTGAAAACGCCTTTTTAATGCCTAAAGGAATGATTGTGAGCTTTACTTACCATACATATTGGCCAAATGATGCCCTATGCCGGAAGACTGTCTTTTTTTTTTTTTCTTCAGTATCGGCAATGCAGAGACAATTTGTTGCGAAACACTGCCACTGCTGGTCATTCAGTATAATCTGCAGATGGAAAAGTCCACTGTTAGCACATTTACTACAAGCAATACAAAAAATCATGCTTTTTATAAAGGGTAAACAGATCAATACTATGGAGTTTGTATTATTGTGAAAATCAGCAGCTCATTAGAAAATCAAATCTCGATTTGTGTTTTTAACCTACCATACTACTCTGAGTCTCATGCCTCTTTTGCCAACACGCTCTAAACAACTGTAGAAGGTACATTAGGACACAGAGATCTTTTTGCAAGCCAAGTGGCAGC
This sequence comes from Lissotriton vulgaris, assembly GCF_964263255.1. NCBI lineage: Eukaryota > Metazoa > Chordata > Amphibia > Caudata > Salamandridae > Lissotriton > Lissotriton vulgaris. Next base: position 237,629,056 of record NC_141700.1, on the reverse strand, counting down.
GTACCACTCTCACTTTATTTGTTTTAGGATATGGTACACCGGTAGCAATTAAGCCAGCTGATAAGTTGAGAGGTAGGGTTATGCTACAGTTAATGGGAATAATAAAAGCTATGAATAGCATGTTCATAATCATCATTTGAGCCAATTCCTAGCAGTTCAGCAATAGTGAAGTTGACTCTAATGCTCAAACTCACGCTCGTTCAAATTTAGAGGTCTTATAAAGTGCCCTCATTTTGTACATTTTACCATCATAGCTGTCACTTGGGCGTCCGGTCTACCCTGCTACTCATTTCATTAGCAAGATAAATGTATCTTACTGCTTGCTAGGCAACAACAGAGTGGCCCTCACGTCTGATAACATCTTGCATTTAGCTTTATGATGTCAGCTTGCTAGGCAACAGATTGGCCCTCATGTCAGACAACATCTTGCTTTTACTTTATGATGTCAGATCATCACTGGTCCAATTGTCCTTGTGGAAGCGGACCACACAGGAGGATGAGATATCAGAAGTTATGCAGTAGGTTGCTATCTCTATTCATGACTGCAAGGCAAGTCGGAGGCGGAATGGCAAATACTCTGAACCACTCAAAGCACTGTGGCCTTTTTGAAAGTGGGATGCAGATACAAAAACAGAGATTATCCTTACCAACAATCCTTCTTGAGTATCAGAGTCCAACATACAGAGTGCAGCGGAAGACGTTAAATGTGCTTCATTCCGTGTGAACGCAACTCTATAGTTCTACAGTGAGATAGTGCATTTCAGCCTCAAAGGAAGCAATGTCCTCAAACGGAACATTGGTGGCACTAGGATCTAAAGCAGGCTTAAGAAGCCTTGGATGCAGTCAGTCTTTTATTAACTATCATGACCGACACAATGTGATCCATAATACTTCCATCTTGGCAGAAATTACATTCAAGCACAGGCCCCCACTAGAAGGTAGTTATGACATTCAGGTGCTGAAAACGCCTTTTTAATGCCTAAAGGAATGATTGTGAGCTTTACTTACCATACATATTGGCCAAATGATGCCATATGCCGGAAGACTGTCTTTTTTTTTTTTTCTTCAGTATCGGCAATGCAGAGACAATTTGTTGCGAAACACTGCCACTGCTGGTCATTCAGTATAATCTGCAGATGGAAAAGTCCACTGTTAGCACATTTACTACAAGCAATACAAAAAATCATGCTTTTTATAAAGGGTAAACAGATCAATACTATGGAGTTTGTATTATTGTGAAAATCAGCAGCTCATTAGAAAATCAAATCTCGATTTGTGTTTTTAACCTACCATACTACTCTGAATCTCATGCCTCTTTTGCCAACACGCTCTAAACAACTGTAGAAGGTACATTAGAACATAGATAGAGATCTTTTTGCCAGCCAAGTGGCAGTGTACCCCTCTCACTTTATTTGTTTTAGGATATGGTACACCAGTAGCAATTAAGCCAGCTGATAAGTTGAGAGGTAGGGTTATGCTACAGTTAATGGGAATAATAAAAGCTATGAATAGCACGTTCATAATCATGATTTGAGCCAATTCCTAGCAGTTCAGCAATAGTGAAGTTGACTCTAATGCTCAAACTCACGCTCGTTCAAATTTAGAGGTCTTATAAAGTGCCCTCATTTTGTACATTTTACCATCATAGCTGTCACTTGGGCGTCCGGTCTACCCTGCTACTCATTTCATTAGCAAGATAAATGTATCTTACTGCTTGCTAGGCAACAACAGAGTGGCCCTCACGTCTGACAACATCTTGCATTTAGCTTTATGATGTCAGCTTGCTAGGCAACAGATTGGCCCTCATGTCAGACAACATCTTGCTTTTGCTTTATGATGTCAGATCATCACTGGTCCAATTGTCCTTGTGGAAGCGGACCACACAGGAGGATGAGATATCAGAAGTTATGCAGTAGGTTGCTATCTCTATTCATGACTGCAAGGCAAGTCGGAGGCGGAATGGCAAATACTCTGAACCACTCAAAGCACTGTGGCCTTTTTGAAAGTTTGATGCAGATACAAAAACAGAGATTATCCTTACCAACAATCCTTCTTGAGTATCAGAGTCCAACATACAGAGTGCAGCGGAAGACGTTAAATGTGCTTCATTCCGTGTGAACGCAACTCTATAGTTCTACAGTGAGATAGTGCATTTGAGCCTCAAAGGAAGCAATATCCCCAAACGGAACATTGGTGGCACCAGGATCTAAAGCAGGCTTAAGAAGCCTTGGATGCAGTCAGTCTTTTATTAACTATCATGACCGACACAATGTGATCCATAATACTTCCATCTTGGCAGAAATTTCATTCAAGCACAGGCCCCCACTAGAAGGTAGTTATGACATTCAGGTGCTGAAAACGCCTTTTTAATGCCGAAAGGAATGATTGTGAGCTTTACTTACCATACATATTGGTCAAATGATGCCCTATGCCGGAAGACTGTCTTTTTTTTTTCTTCAGTATCGGCAATGCAGAGACAATTTGTTGCGAAACACTGCCACTGCTGGTCATTCAGTATAATCTGCAGATGGAAAAGTCCACTGTTAGCACATTTACTAAAAGCAATACAAAAAAATCATGCTTTTTATAAAGGGTAAACAGATCAATACTATGGAGTTTGTATTATTGTGAAAATCAGCAGCTCATTAGAAAATCAAATCTCGATTTGTGTTTTTAACCTACCATACTACTCTGAGTCTCATGCCTCTTTTGCCAACACGCTCTAAACAACTGTAGAAGGTACATTAGGACACAGAGATCTTTTTGCAAGCCAAGTGGCAGCGTACCACTCTCACTTTATTTGTTTTAGGATATGGTACACCGGTAGCAATTAAGCCAGCTGATAAGTTGAGAGGTAGGGTTATGCTACAGTTAATGGGAATAATAAAAGCTATGAATAGCATGTTCATAATCATCATTTGAGCCAATTCCTAGCAGTTCAGCAATAGTGAAGTTGACTCTAATGCTCAAACTCACGCTCGTTCAAATTTAGAGGTCTTATAAAGTGCCCTCATTTTGTACATTTTACCATCATAGCTGTCACTTGGGCGTCCGGTCTACCCTGCTACTCATTTCATTAGCAAGATAAATGTATCTTACTGCTTGCTAGGCAACAACAGAGTGGCCCTCACGTCTGACAACATCTTGCATTTAGCTTTATGATGTCAGCTTGCTAGGCAACAGATTGGCCCTCATGTCAGACAACATCTTGCTTTTGCTTTATGATGTCAGATCATCACTGGTCCAATTTTCCTTGTGGAAGCGGACCACACAGGAGGATGAGATATCAGAAGTTATGCAGTAGGTTGCTATCTCTATTCATGACTGCAAGGCAAGTCGGAGGCGGAATGGCAAATACTCTGAACCACTCAAAGCACTGTGGCCTTTTTGAAAGTTTGATGCAGATACAAAAACAGAGATTATCCTTACCAACAATCCTTCTTGAGTATCAGAGTCCAACATACAGAGTGCAGCGGAAGACGTTAAATGTGCTTCATTCCGTGTGAACGCAACTCTATAGTTCTACAGTGAGATAGTGCATTTCAGCCTCAAAGGAAGCAATATCCCCAAACGGAACATTGGTGGCACTAGGATCTAAAGCAGGCTTAAGAAGCCTTGGATGCAGTCAGTCTTTTATTAACTATCATGACCGACACAATGTGATCCATAATACTTCCATCTTGGCAGAAATTACATTCAAGCACAGGCCCCCACTAGAAGGTAGTTATGACATTCAGGTGCTGAAAACGCCTTTTTAATGCCTAAAGGAATGATTGTGAGCTTTACTTACCATACATATTGGCCAAATGATGCCCTATGCCGGAAGACTGTCTTTTTTTTTTTTTCTTCAGTATCGGCAATGCAGAGACAATTTGTTGCGAAACACTGCCACTGCTGGTCATTCAGTATAATCTGCAGATGGAAAAGTCCACTGTTAGCACATTTACTAAAAGCAATACAAAAAAATCATGCTTTTTATAAAGGGTAAACAGATCAATACTATGGAGTTTGTATTATTGTGAAAATCAGCAGCTCATTAGAAAATCAAATCTCGATTTGTGTTTTTAACCTACCATACTACTCTGAGTCTCATGCCTCTTTTGCCAACACGCTCTAAACAACTGTAGAAGGTACATTAGGACACAGAGATCTTTTTGCAAGCCAAGTGGCAGCGTACCACTCTCACTTTATTTGTTTTAGGATATGGTACACCGGTAGCAATTAAGCCAGCTGATAAGTTGAGAGGTAGGGTTATGCTACAGTTAATGGGAATAATAAAAGCTATGAATAGCATGTTCATAATCATCATTTGAGCCAATTCCTAGCAGTTCAGCAATAGTGAAGTTGACTCTAATGCTCAAACTCACGCTCGTTCAAATTTAGAGGTCTTATAAAGTGCCCTCATTTTGTACATTTTACCATCATAGCTGTCACTTGGGCGTCCGGTCTACCCTGCTACTCATTTCATTAGCAAGATAAATGTATCTTACTGCTTGCTAGGCAACAACAGAGTGGCCCTCACGTCTGATAACATCTTGCATTTAGCTTTATGATGTCAGCTTGCTAGGCAACAGATTGGCCCTCATGTCAGACAACATCTTGCTTTTACTTTATGATGTCAGATCATTACTGGTCCAATTGTCCTTGTGGAAGCGGACCACACAGGAGGATGAGATATCAGAAGTTATGCAGTAGGTTGCTATCTCTATTCATGACTGCAAGGCAAGTCGGAGGCGGAATGGCAAATACTCTGAACCACTCAAAGCACTGTGGCCTTTTTGAAAGTGGGATGCAGATACAAAAACAGAGATTATCCTTACCAACAATCCTTCTTGAGTATCAGAGTCCAACATACAGAGTGCAGCGGAAGACGTTAAATGTGCTTCATTCCGTGTGAACGCAACTCTATAGTTCTACAGTGAGATAGTGCATTTCAGCCTCAAAGGAAGCAATGTCCTCAAACGGAACATTGGTGGCACTAGGATCTAAAGCAGGCTTAAGAAGCCTTGGATGCAGTCAGTCTTTTATTAACTATCATGACCGACACAATGTGATCCATAATACTTCCATCTTGGCAGAAATTACATTCAAGCACAGGCCCCCACTAGAAGGTAGTTATGACATTCAGGTGCTGAAAACGCCTTTTTAATGCCTAAAGGAATGATTGTGAGCTTTACTTACCATACATATTGGCCAAATGATGCCCTATGCCGGAAGACTGTCTTTTTTTTTTTTTCTTCAGTATCGGCAATGCAGAGACAATTTGTTGCGAAACACTGCCACTGCTGGTCATTCAGTATAATCTGCAGATGGAAAAGTCCACTGTTAGCACATTTACTACAAGCAATACAAAAAATCATGCTTTTTATAAAGGGTAAACAGATCAATACTATGGAGTTTGTATTATTGTGAAAATCAGCAGCTCATTAGAAAATCAAATCTCGATTTGTGTTTTTAACCTACCATACTACTCTGAATCTCATGCCTCTTTTGCCAACACGCTCTAAACAACTGTAGAAGGTACATTAGGACATAGATAGAGATCTTTTTGCCAGCCAAGTGGCAGTGTACCCCTCTCACTTTATTTGTTTTAGGATATGGTACACCAGTAGCAATTAAGCCAGCTGATAAGTTGAGAGGTAGGGTTATGCTACAGTTAATGGGAATAATAAAAGCTATGAATAGCATGTTCATAATCATCATTTGAGCCAATTCCTAGCAGTTCAGCAATAGTGAAGTTGACTCTAATGCTCAAACTCACGCTCGTTCAAATTTAGAGGTCTTATAAAGTGCCCTAATGAACAAGTTACTTACCTTCGGTAACGATATATCTGTAAGAAACATTAGTTAGTGTTAGATTCCTTACCTTAGAATATCCCCAGGCGTCAGTCTGGATCCGGAAACTTTTGCGTAGCAGTACCCCTGCGCGTCGGTAGGCGTCGTCTGCAGGCGTCCCCTGCGGCTCCGCGTCCGTCGTCGGCGTCGTGCGCCGTGATGACGTCGCTGGAGTACATAGACGCCGCCTCCGCGCGCTGACGTCAGTTCTTTGCACACAGCTTTTCCGCGCCAGGAGACGCAGAGCCATGAGAGAACCAACACTGGTGCCATGTACAAACTAGGGCCCTGAAAGGGATGACCTTAACCCTAGGTATCAGTTCGCAGAACGGGGAGGATGGGTGGGTTCGGTAAGGAATCTAACACTAACTAATGTTTCTTACAGATATATCGTTACCGAAGGTAAGTAACTTGTTCATCTGAAAGAAACACGTTAGTGTTAGATTCCTTACCTTAGAATACATACCCCAGCAATACCAACCCCGGTGGTGGGTCTGCGAACCAATACAAAACTACACCAGAAAATCCTGGAGGACAGAACGGCCAAAGAAGCCATCCCTCCGGACTTGACTGTCCAGGCAGTAGTGCCTCGCAAAGGTGTGCAGCGAGGCCCACGTAGCCGCCTGGCAAATGTCCTGCAAGGGGACTCCCCGGCCCAGGGCAGTAGTAGCCGCCGTGGCCCGAGTGGAATGGGCCCTCAGCCCAACAGGAGGCTCCTTCCGAGCCAAAGAGTAGCACGCTTTGATGCAGAGGACGACCCATCGGGAGATGGTTCGTTTACAAACCGCCCGTCCCTTCTTCGCACCCACGTAGCCAACAAACAGTTGGTCATCCACCCGGAACTGGCGTGTGCGATCCATGTAAAATGAAAGCGCACGTTTTGGGTCCAGACGATGGAGCCGCTCTTCATCCTTTGAAGGATGCGGAGGCGGGAAGAAGGAAGGGAGGGTGATGGACTGCCCGATGTGAAAGGCCGAAACAACCTTGGGCAGGAAAGAAGGTCTAGTCCTCAGAACCACCTTGTCAGGATGAATGGACAGGAAAGGAGGTTGGACAGAAAGAGCCTGGAGCTCACTCACCCTCCTGGCAGAGGTGATGGCAACCAGGAAAGCCGTCTTTAAAGTCAGGAGACGGAGAGGGCAAGAATGAAGGGGCTCAAAGGGAGCACACATCAGGAAAGTTAGAACCAGGTTCAAATCCCACTGAGGCATCACAAACGGAACAGGTGGGAACATGTGAGTGATGCCTTTCAAGAATCGAGTTACAATCGGGGATTTGAACAAAGAAGGCTGATCAGGAAGCCTCAAGAAGGCTGAAAGGGCAGAAAGGTAGCCCTTGATAGTGCCCAGAGCAGAGCCCTGCTGGGCAAGAGAAAGAAGAAACAGAAGAACCTCCGAAAGAGGGGCAGAAAGAGGATCCACAGCCTTTGCTGTGCACCATGCCACAAATCTGTTCCACCGACAGGCGTATACCGACTTAGTGGAGGGACGCCTGGCTGCCAGAATAACATCACAGACTTCAGGAGGCAAGTCAAATGGCCTCAACTGCCGCCGCTCAATCTCCAAGCATGGAGGTGGAGACTGGACAGGTTCGGGTGGAGGACCGTCCCCTGCTGCTGCGACAGAAGGTCCTCCTGAAGGGGCAGGCGGATCGGGGGACCGACTGACATGCTGAGTAGCTCGGGATACCAGTACCTTCGAGCCCAGTCCGGAGCCACAAGGATAACTTGGGCCCGGTCGCGCCTGATCTTCTTCAGCACTCTGGGCAGAAGTGGTATAGGCGGAAAGGCGTATAACAGACCGCAACTCCACTCGCGCCGAAAGGCGTCGCCGTGCGAGTGCCGTCTTGGAAACTCCAACGCGCAGAACTGATGACATTGCGCGTTCTCTTCTGTGGCGAATAGATCTAACCAAGGCTCTCCCCACTGCAGAAAGATGCCTTGCGCCACGTCCGAGTTCAGACGCCATTCGTGATCCATCGAGCACCGACGGCTGAGTTCGTCCGCCCTGGCGTTCAGAGAACCTGCCAGGTGTTGAACCGTCAGAGTCACGCCCTGACGTTCCAGCCATTGCCATAGGCGCAGAGCCTCCTGGCAAAGGGTCCACGACCCCACACCGCCCTGTTTGTTGCAGTACCACATGGCGGTGGTGTTGTCGGTGAACACCTGCACTACACTCCCGTTGACAAAGGGGAGGAATGCCTTCAGTGCCAGACGAATCGCCCGCAGCTCCAACAGATTGATATGGAGCCGGGACTCCGCCGGAGACCAGATGCCTCTGATCTCTGCCTCTCCCAAGTGGCCACCCCAGCCCTGGAGGGACGCGTCCGTCACGACAACGTGCTCCGGTTGGGGAAGGGAGAGGGACTTGCCCCTGACCCAATCGCGGTCCGTAAGCCACCACTGCAGTTGTCTCGCAGTGCCCTCCGAGATCAAGACGTGGTCGGACAAGTTGCCCTGATGCTGGGCCCACTGAAACTTCAGGTCCCACTGCAGAGCCCGCATCCGCCACCTGGCGTGATGCACCAGAAGGATGCAGGAAGCCATCAGTCCCAGCAGCCGCAGCGTCAACCTGACCGAGACTCGGGATAGCGGCTGAAAGATGGGAATCAAAGCCTGAATATCCCGAACCCGCCGTTCCGGAGGATAAACCCGAAACTGCGCCGAGTCCAGAACCGCTCCGATGAAAAGGAGCTTTTGAGAGGGACACAGGTGTGATTTCGGCACGTTGATGGAGAACCCCAGGCCGTGCAAGAGGTCTGCCGTCATCTGAAGGTGGTGGACGACTGTCTGGGGCGAGCCCGCCTTCAACAACCAGTCGTCTAGGTAGGGGAAGACTGAAACCCCTAACCTGCGCAGATGGGCTGCGACCACCGCCATCACCTTTGTGAACACCCGTGGGGCGCTGGTAAGGCCGAAGGGGAGCACGATAAACTGAAAGTGCTCCTGGCCTACCGTGAACCGCAGATAACGCCGGTGGGCCGGCAGGACGGGGATGTGAAAATAGGCGTCCTGCAAGTCCAACGCTACCATCCAGTCTTGCGGGTCTAGAGCAGCCAAGACCTGAGCTAACGTCAACATCTTGAACTTCTCCTTCCGGAGGAAGCCGTTGACGTTCCTTAGATCCAAGATAGGACGTAGGCCCCCCTTGTCCTTCTTGGGCACCAGAAAGTAGTGGGAATAACAACCACGCCCCACTTCTGGCCCAGGAACGCGCTCGATGGCCCCCTTGGCCAAGAGGGCCGTAACTTCCTCCTGCAGAAGTGTCAAGTGGTCCCCCGACACACGGTGGTTCTGCGGTGGCATGGCTGGAGGAGAGGTCTCGAAGGGGAGGGAGTAGCCCCTTCGGACAATTTGCAGCACCCACCTGTCCGAAGTGATCGTGCGCCAGTGAGCGTGGTGATGGCGAACCCTGCCACCCACTGGCGTCACATGGGGCCGAAAGCACGGACTAGGAGGATTTTGGGGTAGATGCTGCGGGGGAAGGTGTGGTCTGACCCCGCCGTTGTCCCCGACCGCCACCACGGCGGTTTCCACGGCCGCCACCGCGTTGGAAGGATTGTTGCGGCGCGTGGCTGGCAGCACGTGTGGGGGCGCCCCTTCCTTGGCCACGAAAGGGACGAAACGAACCCGGTTGCTGACGCTGGGTCGAGAGACCCAAGGACTTGGCCGTGACCCTGGAGTCCTTGAAGCGTTCCAGCGCGTGGTCCGCTTTGTCACCGAACAGGTGACAGCCATCAAACGGCATGTCCATCAGGGTATTTTGGACATCAGCCGAAAAATTGGCGGATCTCAGCCAGGCGTGACGGCGAATCGCCACCGTCGTAGACATAGCCCTGCCCAGCGAGTCGGTCGTATCAAGACCACACCGAATGGAATATTTCGCTGCATCCCGGCCCTCAGCTACAGCTTGACCGAGCTTTGCCCGCACCTCCATGGGGCATTCTGGCAGCAGCTCCGCGACCGTATCCCACACAGAGTGGGTGTAGCGGCCCAAGAGGCAGGCGGTGTTGCAAGACCGCAGGCCCAAACTAATGGACGAGAAGACCTTTTTTCCAAACTGGTCATACCTCTTGGATTCCCGGTCGGGCGGGGCCGACGGGAATGCGGACTGGGAGGTCGAGGCCTGGATCACCAGACTCTCAGGAGTGGGGTGGGTAGACAGGTACTTGGGGTCGTCCGGACAAGGACGGTGGCGCCTGGCCACGTTCCGATCAACAGGCGCACCTGAAGCGGGCCTGGACCACGTGCCCAACAGAACGTCAGACAAGGCTTCATTAAACGGCAGCAGAGGCTCCAAAGGGCATGACTGCGGCTTGAAGACCTCGGTGAGGATGTTAGGCCTCACGGCCGCGACGGGGAGCTCAAGGTTTAAGGCCTTGGCAGCCCTCATCAGCACCACAGAATAGGCAGCTCCCTCCACCGATGCCACGGTTGGAGGAGAGATCAAACCAGGGTTAGGGGAGTCGTCCAAACCACTGGCATCCCCCAAGTCACCCGTCCAGTCCGGGTCATACTGGCACTCGCGAGCCAGAGGGTCCTCGGACCCCTCCCAACCTTCACCGTACTCCTCATCCTCTCCGTATTCGGAGTCAATGATGAAGACCGGCTCCTCGGGGTTCATGGGCCCCATCGGCGCCGGGACCGGCGTCGTGCGACGCCCATCCGGCGCCGCGTCCGGCGTCGGAGAAGGTAAGGGGACGGCGCCGCCCGGAGCCGGCGCCGGAACCCCACCGCCGGCCGGAACCGGCAGTGGAGAACCGGCGCCGCGCGGGGACGGCGCCGGGGGTAACCCCGATGGCAACGGCGCCGGGGAGGCCGGAAGACCAGCCGGCGCCGATCCCGAAGGCCCCTGCGGCGCCGGGGTCGGAGCCGTCGGCGACGCCGGGCCCGGAGCACCCGACGGCGCCGAGGCAGGGACACCCGAACCGCCAGGGCCCCCAGACGGTAGCACTGGGCCCGAAGGCGCCGTAGGCCCCGTCGGAGAAGCGAGCGCCCTCATGGCCATGAGGAACGCCTCGATCTCCTCAGGCGTCGCGCCATGCCCAGGGACCGGAGGGTATGAGGCAGGCCGCGCCGGCGACTCTCGCGGAGCCGCGGGGTTGGGGTCACCCGAGCCCCCGGCCGCATCGCGCGAGCGTCGGGGGGAGTCGGGGGTACGATGACGACGCCCCGACTTCTTGTGCTTCCTACCTGACGAGCCTGACGAGTGGTGTCGACTTCCGGAGCGCCCAGCGCGGCTCCGCGACCGCTCCCTCGAACGCTCCCCCGACCTCCGGCCGGACCGGGACCGCTCCCGGTCCCGACGTGGGGCCGACACCCGGAGCTCCAGCAGCTTGCGGGACCGCTCCCGCCTAGCCTTGTTGGTAAGGGCCCGGCAGTCGAGGCACGATTCCACGTCGTGGTCGGGGCCCAGACACCGGAGGCAGAGGCGGTGATGGTCTGTGACCGACATCGTGCGCTCACAGTCATCGCAATTCTTAAATCCAGGCATCCTATCAGGCACAATAGAGAAAAAAAGTCGAAAAAACTTGGTCAAAGACCGGAGTACTGCTCTTCCAGATCTGCGTCCACTGGCGCGGAAAAAAGAAGAACTGACGTCAGCGCGCGGAGGCGGCGTCTATGTACTCCAGCGACGTCATCACGGCGCACGACGCCGACGACGGACGCGGAGCCGCAGGGGACGCCTGCAGACGACGCCTACCGACGCGCAGGGGTACTGCTACGCAAAAGTTTCCGGATCCAGACTGACGCCTGGGGATATTCTAAGGTAAGGAATCTAACACTAACGTGTTTCTTTCAGATTTTGTACATTTTACCATCATAGCTGTCACTTGGGCGTCCGGTCTACCCTGCTACTCATTTCATTAGCAAGATAAATGTATCTTACTGCTTGCTAGGCAACAACAGAGTGGCCCTCACGTCAGACAACATCTTGTATTTAGCTTTATGATGTCAGCTTGCTAGGCAACAGATTGGCCCTCATGTCAGACAACATCTTGCTTTTGCTTTATGATGTCAGATCATCACTGGTACAATTGTCCTTGTGGAAGCGGACCACACAGGAGGATGAGATATCAGAAGTTATGCAGTAGGTTGCTATCTCTATTCATGACTGCAAGGCAAGTCGGAGGCGGAATGGCAAATACTCTGAACCACTCAAAGCACTGTGGCCTTTTTGAAAGTTTGATGCAGATACAAAAACAGAGATTATCCTTACCAACAATCCTTCTTGAGTATCAGAGTCCAACATACAGAGTGCAGCGGAAGACGTTAAATGTGCTTCATTCCGTGTGAACGCAACTCTATAGTTCTACAGTGAGATAGTGCATTTCAGCCTCAAAGGAAGCAATATCCCCAAACGGAACATTGGTGGCACCAGGATCTAAAGCAGGCTTAAGAAGCCTTGGATGCAGTCAGTCTTTTATTAACTATCATGACCGACACAATGTGATCCATAATACTTCCATCTTGGCAGAAATTTCATTCAAGCACAGGCCCCCACTAGAAGGTAGTTATGACATTCAGGTGCTGAAAACGCCTTTTTAATGCCTAAAGGAATGATTGTGAGCTTTACTTACCATACATATTGGTCAAATGATGCCCCATCCCGGAAGACTGTCTTTTTTTTTTTTCTTCAGTATCGGCAATGCAGAGACAATTTGTTGCGAAACACTGCCACTGCTGGTCATTCAGTATAATCTGCAGATGGAAAAGTCCACTGTTAGCACATTTACTAAAAGCAATACCAAAAAATCATGCTTTTTATAAAGGGTAAACAGATCAATAACATGGAGTTTGTATTATTGTGAAAATCAGCAGCTCATTAGAAAATCAAATCTCGATTTGTGTTTTTAACCTACCATACTACTCTGAGTCTCATGCTTCTTTTGCCAACACGCTCTAAACAACTGTAGAAGGTACATTAGGACATAGATAGAGATCTTTTTGCCAGCCAAGTGGCAGCGTACCCCTCTCACTTTATTTGTTTTAGGATATGGTACACCAGTAGCAATTAAGCCAGCTGATAAGTTGAGAGGTAGGGTTATGCTACAGTTAATGGGAATAATAAAAGCTATGAATAGCACGTTCATAATCATGATTTGAGCCAATTCCTAGCAGTTCAGCAATAGTGAAGTTGACTCTAATGCTCAAACTCACGCTCGTTCAAATTTAGAGGTCTTATAAAGTGCCCTCATTTTGTACATTTTACCATCATAGCTGTCACTTGGGCGTCCGGTCTACCCTGCTACTCATTTCATTAGCAAGATAAATGTATCTTACTGCTTGCTAGGCAACAACAGAGTGGCCCTCACGTCTGACAACATCTTGCATTTAGCTTTATGATGTCAGCTTGCTAGGCAACAGATTGGCCCTCATGTCAGACAACATCTTGCTTTTGCTTTATGATGTCAGATCATCACTGGTCCAATTGTCCTTGTGGAAGCGGACCACACAGGAGGATGAGATATCAGAAGTTATGCAGTAGGTTGCTATCTCTATTCATGACTGCAAGGCAAGTCGGAGGCGGAATGGCAAATACTCTGAACCACTCAAAGCACTGTGGCCTTTTTGAAAGTTTGATGCAGATACAAAAACAGAGATTATCCTTACCAACAATCCTTCTTGAGTATCAGAGTCCAACATACAGAGTGCAGCGGAAGACGTTAAATGTGCTTCATTCCGTGTGAACGCAACTCTATAGTTCTACAGTGAGATAGTGCATTTCAGCCTCAAAGGAAGCAATATCCCCAAACGGAACATTGGTGGCACCAGGATCTAAAGCAGGCTTAAGAAGCCTTGGATGCAGTCAGTCTTTTATTAACTATCATGACCGACACAATGTGATCCATAATACTTCCATCTTGGCAGAAATTTCATTCAAGCACAGGCCCCCACTAGAAGGTAGTTATGACATTCAGGTGCTGAAAACGCCTTTTTAATGCCTAAAGGAATGATTGTGAGCTTTACTTACCATACATATTGGTCAAATGATGCCCCATCCCGGAAGACTGTCTTTTTTTTTTTTCTTCAGTATCGGCAATGCAGAGACAATTTGTTGCGAAACACTGCCACTGCTGGTCATTCAGTATAATCTGCAGATGGAAAAGTCCACTGTTAGCACATTTACTAAAAGCAATACCAAAAAATCATGCTTTTTATAAAGGGTAAACACATCAATACCATGGAGTTTGTATTATTGTGAAAATCAGCAGCTCATTAGAAAATCAAATCTCGATTTGTGTTTTTAACCTACCATACTACTCTGAGTCTCATGCCTCTTTTGCCAACACGCTCTAAACAACTGTAGAAGGTACATTAGGACATAGAGATCTTTTTGCCAGCCAAGTGGCAGTGTACCCCTCTCACTTTATTTGTTTTAGGATATGGTACACCAGTAGCAATTAAGCCAGCTGATAAGTTGAGAGGTAGGGTTATGCTACAGTTAATGGGAATAATAAAAGCCATGAATAGCACGTTCATAATCATGATTTGAGCCAATTCCTAGCAGTTCAGCAATAGTGAAGTTGACTCTAATGCTCAAACTCACGCTCGTTCAAATTTAGAGGTCTTATAAAGTGCCCTCATTTTGTACATTTTACCATCATAGCTGTCACTTGGGCGTCCGGTCTACCCTGCTACTCATTTCATTAGCAAGATAAATGTATCTTACTGCTTGCTAGGCAACAACAGAGTGGCCCTCACGTCTGACAACATCTTGCATTTAGCTTTATGATGTCAGCTTGCTAGGCAACAGATTGGCCCTCATGTCAGACAACATCTTGCTTTTGCTTTATGATGTCAGATCATCACTGGTCCAATTTTCCTTGTGGAAGCGGACCACACAGGAGGATGAGATATCAGAAGTTATGCAGTAGGTTGCTATCTCTATTCATGACTGCAAGGCAAGTCGGAGGCGGAATGGCAAATACTCTGAACCACTCAAAGCACTGTGGCCTTTTTGAAAGTTTGATGCAGATACAAAAACAGAGATTATCCTTACCAACAATCCTTCTTGAGTATCAGAGTCCAACATACAGAGTGCAGCGGAAGACGTTAAATGTGCTTCATTCCGTGTGAACGCAACTCTATAGTTCTACAGTGAGATAGTGCATTTCAGCCTCAAAGGAAGCAATATCCCCAAACGGAACATTGGTGGCACTAGGATCTAAAGCAGGCTTAAGAAGCCTTGGATGCAGTCAGTCTTTTATTAACTATCATGACCGACACAATGTGATCCATAATACTTCCATCTTGGCAGAAATTACATTCAAGCACAGGCCCCCACTAGAAGGTAGTTATGACATTCAGGTGCTGAAAACGCCTTTTTAATGCCTAAAGGAATGATTGTGAGCTTTACTTACCATACATATTGGCCAAATGATGCCCTATGCCGGAAGACTGTCTTTTTTTTTTTCTTCAGTATCGGCAATGCAGAGACAATTTGTTGCGAAACACTGCCACTGCTGGTCATTCAGTATAATCTGCAGATGGAAAAGTCCACTGTTAGCACATTTACTAAAAGCAATACAAAAAAATCATGCTTTTTATAAAGGGTAAACAGATCAATACTATGGAGTTTGTATTATTGTGAAAATCAGCAGCTCATTAGAAAATCAAATCTCGATTTGTGTTTTTAACCTACCATACTACTCTGAGTCTCATGCCTCTTTTGCCAACACGCTCTAAACAACTGTAGAAGGTACATTAGGACACAGAGATCTTTTTGCAAGCCAAGTGGCAGCGTACCACTCTCACTTTATTTGTTTTAGGATATGGTACACCGGTAGCAATTAAGCCAGCTGATAAGTTGAGAGGTAGGGTTATGCTACAGTTAATGGGAATAATAAAAGCTATGAATAGCATGTTCATAATCATCATTTGAGCCAATTCCTAGCAGTTCAGCAATAGTGAAGTTGACTCTAATGCTCAAACTCACGCTCGTTCAAATTTAGAGGTCTTATAAAGTGCCCTCATTTTGTACATTTTACCATCATAGCTGTCACTTGGGCGTCCGGTCTACCCTGCTACTCATTTCATTAGCAAGATAAATGTATCTTACTGCTTGCTAGGCAACAACAGAGTGGCCCTCACGTCTGATAACATCTTGCATTTAGCTTTATGATGTCAGCTTGCTAGGCAACAGATTGGCCCTCATGTCAGACAACATCTTGCTTTTACTTTATGATGTCAGATCATCACTGGTCCAATTGTCCTTGTGGAAGCGGACCACACAGGAGGATGAGATATCAGAAGTTATGCAGTAGGTTGCTATCTCTATTCATGACTGCAAGGCAAGTCGGAGGCGGAATGGCAAATACTCTGAACCACTCAAAGCACTGTGGCCTTTTTGAAAGTGGGATGCAGATACAAAAACAGAGATTATCCTTACCAACAATCCTTCTTGAGTATCAGAGTCCAACATACAGAGTGCAGCGGAAGACGTTAAATGTGCTTCATTCCGTGTGAACGCAACTCTATAGTTCTACAGTGAGATAGTGCATTTCAGCCTCAAAGGAAGCAATGTCCTCAAACGGAACATTGGTGGCACTAGGATCTAAAGCAGGCTTAAGAAGCCTTGGATGCAGTCAGTCTTTTATTAACTATCATGACCGACACAATGTGATCCATAATACTTCCATCTTGGCAGAAATTACATTCAAGCACAGGCCCCCACTAGAAGGTAGTTATGACATTCAGGTGCTGAAAACGCCTTTTTAATGCCTAAAGGAATGATTGTGAGCTTTACTTACCATACATATTGGCCAAATGATGCCCTATGCCGGAAGACTGTCTTTTTTTTTTTTTCTTCAGTATCGGCAATGCAGAGACAATTTGTTGCGAAACACTGCCACTGCTGGTCATTCAGTATAATCTGCAGATGGAAAAGTCCACTGTTAGCACATTTACTACAAGCAATACAAAAAATCATGCTTTTTATAAAGGGTAAACAGATCAATACTATGGAGTTTGTATTATTGTGAAAATCAGCAGCTCATTAGAAAATCAAATCTCGATTTGTGTTTTTAACCTACCATACTACTCTGAATCTCATGCCTCTTTTGCCAACACGCTCTAAACAACTGTAGAAGGTACATTAGGACATAGATAGAGATCTTTTTGCCAGCCAAGTGGCAGTGTACCCCTCTCACTTTATTTGTTTTAGGATATGGTACACCAGTAGCAATTAAGCCAGCTGATAAGTTGAGAGGTAGGGTTATGCTACAGTTAATGGGAATAATAAAAGCTATGAATAGCATGTTCATAATCATCATTTGAGCCAATTCCTAGCAGTTCAGCAATAGTGAAGTTGACTCTAATGCTCAAACTCACGCTCGTTCAAATTTAGAGGTCTTATAAAGTGCCCTAATTTTGTACATTTTACCATCATAGCTGTCACTTGGGCGTCCGGTCTACCCTGCTACTCATTTCATTAGCAAGATAAATGTATCTTACTGCTTGCTAGGCAACAACAGAGTGGCCCTCACGTCAGACAACATCTTGTATTTAGCTTTATGATGTCAGCTTGCTAGGCAACAGATTGGCCCTCATGTCAGACAACATCTTGCTTTTGCTTTATGATGTCAGATCATCACTGGTACAATTGTCCTTGTGGAAGCGGACCACACAGGAGGATGAGATATCAGAAGTTATGCAGTAGGTTGCTATCTCTATTCATGACTGCAAGGCAAGTCGGAGGCGGAATGGCAAATACTCTGAACCACTCAAAGCACTGTGGCCTTTTTGAAAGTTTGATGCAGATACAAAAACAGAGATTATCCTTACCAACAATCCTTCTTGAGTATCAGAGTCCAACATACAGAGTGCAGCGGAAGACGTTAAATGTGCTTCATTCCGTGTGAACGCAACTCTATAGTTCTACAGTGAGATAGTGCATTTCAGCCTCAAAGGAAGCAATATCCCCAAACGGAACATTGGTGGCACCAGGATCTAAAGCAGGCTTAAGAAGCCTTGGATGCAGTCAGTCTTTTATTAACTATCATGACCGACACAATGTGATCCATAATACTTCCATCTTGGCAGAAATTTCATTCAAGCACAGGCCCCCACTAGAAGGTAGTTATGACATTCAGGTGCTGAAAACGCCTTTTTAATGCCTAAAGGAATGATTGTGAGCTTTACTTACCATACATATTGGTCAAATGATGCCCCATCCCGGAAGACTGTCTTTTTTTTTTTTCTTCAGTATCGGCAATGCAGAGACAATTTGTTGCGAAACACTGCCACTGCTGGTCATTCAGTATAATCTGCAGATGGAAAAGTCCACTGTTAGCACATTTACTAAAAGCAATACCAAAAAATCATGCTTTTTATAAAGGGTAAACAGATCAATAACATGGAGTTTGTATTATTGTGAAAATCAGCAGCTCATTAGAAAATCAAATCTCGATTTGTGTTTTTAACCTACCATACTACTCTGAGTCTCATGCCTCTTTTGCCAACACGCTCTAAACAACTGTAGAAGGTACATTAGGACATAGATAGAGATCTTTTTGCCAGCCAAGTGGCAGCGTACCCCTCTCACTTTATTTGTTTTAGGATATGGTACACCAGTAGCAATTAAGCCAGCTGATAAGTTGAGAGGTAGGGTTATGCTACAGTTAATGGGAATAATAAAAGCTATGAATAGCACGTTCATAATCATGATTTGAGCCAATTCCTAGCAGTTCAGCAATAGTGAAGTTGACTCTAATGCTCAAACTCACGCTCGTTCAAATTTAGAGGTCTTATAAAGTGCCCTCATTTTGTACATTTTACCATCATAGCTGTCACTTGGGCGTCCGGTCTACCCTGCTACTCATTTCATTAGCAAGATAAATGTATCTTACTGCTTGCTAGGCAACAACAGAGTGGCCCTCACGTCTGACAACATCTTGCATTTAGCTTTATGATGTCAGCTTGCTAGGCAACAGATTGGCCCTCATGTCAGACAACATCTTGCTTTTGCTTTATGATGTCAGATCATCACTGGTCCAATTGTCCTTGTGGAAGCGGACCACACAGGAGGATGAGATATCAGAAGTTATGCAGTAGGTTGCTATCTCTATTCATGACTGCAAGGCAAGTCGGAGGCGGAATGGCAAATACTCTGAACCACTCAAAGCACTGTGGCCTTTTTGAAAGTTTGATGCAGATACAAAAACAGAGATTATCCTTACCAACAATCCTTCTTGAGTATCAGAGTCCAACATACAGAGTGCAGCGGAAGACGTTAAATGTGCTTCATTCCGTGTGAACGCAACTCTATAGTTCTACAGTGAGATAGTGCATTTCAGCCTCAAAGGAAGCAATATCCCCAAACGGAACATTGGTGGCACCAGGATCTAAAGCAGGCTTAAGAAGCCTTGGATGCAGTCAGTCTTTTATTAACTATCATGACCGACACAATGTGATCCATAATACTTCCATCTTGGCAGAAATTTCATTCAAGCACAGGCCCCCACTAGAAGGTAGTTATGACATTCAGGTGCTGAAAACGCCTTTTTAATGCCTAAAGGAATGATTGTGAGCTTTACTTACCATACATATTGGTCAAATGATGCCCCATCCCGGAAGACTGTCTTTTTTTTTTTTCTTCAGTATCGGCAATGCAGAGACAATTTGTTGCGAAACACTGCCACTGCTGGTCATTCAGTATAATCTGCAGATGGAAAAGTCCACTGTTAGCACATTTACTAAAAGCAATACCAAAAAATCATGCTTTTTATAAAGGGTAAACAGATCAATACCATGGAGTTTGTATTATTGTGAAAATCAGCAGCTCATTAGAAAATCAAATCTCGATTTGTGTTTTTAACCTACCATACTACTCTGAGTCTCATGCCTCTTTTGCCAACACGCTCTAAACAACTGTAGAAGGTACATTAGGACATAGAGATCTTTTTGCCAGCCAAGTGGCAGTGTACCCCTCTCACTTTATTTGTTTTAGGATATGGTACACCAGTAGCAATTAAGCCAGCTGATAAGTTGAGAGGTAGGGTTATGCTACAGTTAATGGGAATAATAAAAGCCATGAATAGCACGTTCATAATCATGATTTGAGCCAATTCCTAGCAGTTCAGCAATAGTGAAGTTGACTCTAATGCTCAAACTCACGCTCGTTCAAATTTAGAGGTCTTATAAAGTGCCCTCATTTTGTACATTTTACCATCATAGCTGTCACTTGGGCATCCGGTCTACCCTGCTACTCATTTCATTAGCAAGATAAATGTATCTTACTGCTTGCTAGGCAACAACAGAGTGGCCCTCACGTCTGACAACATCTTGCATTTAGCTTTATGATGTCAGCTTGCTAGGCAACAGATTGGCCCTCATGTCAGACAACATCTTGCTTTTGCTTTATGATGTCAGATCATCACTGGTCCAATTGTCCTTGTGGAAGCGGACCACACAGGAGGATGAGATATCAGAAGTTATGCAGTAGGTTGCTATCTCTATTCATGACTGCAAGGCAAGTCGGAGGCGGAATGGCAAATACTCTGAACCACTCAAAGCACTGTGGCCTTTTTGAAAGTTTGATGCAGATACAAAAACAGAGATTATCCTTACCAACAATCCTTCTTGAGTATCAGAGTCCAACATACAGAGTGCAGCGGAAGACGTTAAATGTGCTTCATTCCGTGTGAACGCAACTCTATAGTTCTACAGTGAGGTAGTGCATTTCAGCCTCAAAGGAAGCAATATCCCCAAACGGAACATTGGTGGCACCAGGATCTAAAGCAGGCTTAAGAAGCCTTGGATGCAGTCAGTCTTTTATTAACTATCATGACCGACACAATGTGATCCATAATACTTCCATCTTGGCAGAAATTTCATTCAAGCACAGGCCCCCACTAGAAGGTAGTTATGACATTCAGGTGCTGAAAACGCCTTTTTAATGCCTAAAGGAATGATTGTGAGCTTTACTTACCATACATATTGGTCAAATGATGCCCCATCCCGGAAGACTGTCTTTTTTTTTTTTCTTCAGTATCGGCAATGCAGAGACAATTTGTTGCGAAACACTGCCACTGCTGGTCATTCAGTATAATCTGCAGATGGAAAAGTCCACTGTTAGCACATTTACTAAAAGCAATACCAAAAAATCATGCTTTTTATAAAGGGTAAACAGATCAATACCATGGAGTTTGTATTATTGTGAAAATTAGCAGCTCATTAGAAAATCAAATCTCGATTTGTGTTTTTAACCTACCATACTACTCTGAATCTCATGCCTCTTTTGCCAACACGCTCTAAACAACTGTAGAAGGTACATTAGGACATAGATAGAGATCTTTTTGCCAGCCAAGTGGCAGTGTACCCCTCTCACTTTATTTGTTTTAGGATATGGTACACCAGTAGCAATTAAGCCAGCTGATAAGTTGAGAGGTAGGGTTATGCTACAGTTAATGGGAATAATAAAAGCTATGAATAGCACGTTCATAATCATGATTTGAGCCAATTCCTAGCAGTTCAGCAATAGTGAAGTTGACTCTAATGCTCAAACTCACGCTCGTTCAAATTTAGAGGTCTTATAAAGTGCCCTCATTTTGTACATTTTACCATCATAGCTGTCACTTGGGCGTCCGGTCTACCCTGCTACTCATTTCATTAGCAAGATAAATGTATCTTACTGCTTGCTAGGCAACAACAGAGTGGCCCTCACGTCTGACAACATCTTGCATTTAGCTTTATGATGTCAGCTTGCTAGGCAACAGATTGGCCCTCATGTCAGACAACATCTTGCTTTTGCTTTATGATGTCAGATCATCACTGGTCCAATTGTCCTTGTGGAAGCGGACCACACAGGAGGATGAGATATCAGAAGTTATGCAGTAGGTTGCTATCTCTATTCATGACTGCAAGGCAAGTCGGAGGCGGAATGGCAAATACTCTGAACTACTCAAAGCACTGTGGCCTTTTTGAAAGTGGGATGCAGATACAAAAACAGAGATTATCCTTACCAACAATCCTTCTTGAGTATCAGAGTCCAACATACAGAGTGCAGCGGAAGACGTTAAATGTGCTTCATTCCGTGTGAACGCAACTCTATAGTTCTACAGTGAGATAGTGCATTTCAGCCTCAAAGGAAGCAATATCCCCAAACGGAACATTGGTGGCACTAGGATCTAAAGCAGGCTTAAGAAGCCTTGGATGCAGTCAGTCTTTTATTAACTATCATGACCGACACAATGTGATCCATAATACTTCCATCTTGGCAGAAATTACATTCAAGCACAGGCCCCCACTAGAAGGTAGTTATGACATTCAGGTGCTGAAAACGCCTTTTTAATGCCTAAAGGAATGATTGTGAGCTTTACTTACCATACATATTGGCCAAATGATGCCCTATGCCGGAAGACTGTCTTTTTTTTTTTTTCTTCAGTATCGGCAATGCAGAGACAATTTGTTGCGAAACACTGCCACTGCTGGTCATTCAGTATAATCTGCAGATGGAAAAGTCCACTGTTAGCACATTTACTACAAGCAATACAAAAAATCATGCTTTTTATAAAGGGTAAACAGATCAATACTATGGAGTTTGTATTATTGTGAAAATCAGCAGCTCATTAGAAAATCAAATCTCGATTTGTGTTTTTAACCTACCATACTACTCTGAATCTCATGCCTCTTTTGCCAACACGCTCTAAACAACTGTAGAAGGTACATTAGGACATAGATAGAGATCTTTTTGCCAGCCAAGTGGCAGTGTACCCCTCTCACTTTATTTGTTTTAGGATATGGTACACCAGTAGCAATTAAGCCAGCTGATAAGTTGAGAGGTAGGGTTATGCTACAGTTAATGGGAATAATAAAAGCTATGAATAGCATGTTCATAATCATGATTTGAGCCAATTCCTAGCAGTTCAGCAATAGTGAAGTTGACTCTAATGCTCAAACTCACGCTCGTTCAAATTTAGAGGTCTTATAAAGTGCCCTCATTTTGTACATTTTACCATCATAGCTGTCACTTGGGCGTCCGGTCTACCCTGCTACTCATTTCATTAGCAAGATAAATGTATCTTACTGCTTGCTAGGCAACAACAGAGTGGCCCTCACGTCTGACAACATCTTGCATTTAGCTTTATGATGTCAGCTTGCTAGGCAACAGATTGGCCCTCATGTCAGACAACATCTTGCTTTTGCTTTATGATGTCAGATCATCACTGGTCCAATTGTCCTTGTGGAAGCGGACCACACAGGAGGATGAGATATCAGAAGTTATGCAGTAGGTTGCTATCTCTATTCATGACTGCAAGGCAAGTCGGAGGCGGAATGGCAAATACTCTGAACCACTCAAAGCACTGTGGCCTTTTTGAAAGTGGGATGCAGATACAAAAACAGAGATTATCCTTACCAACAATCCTTCTTGAGTATCAGAGTCCAACATACAGAGTGCAGCGGAAGACGTTAAATGTGCTTCATTCCGTGTGAACGCAACTCTATAGTTCTACAGTGAGATAGTGCATTTGAGCCTCAAAGGAAGCAATATCCCCAAACGGAACATTGGTGGCACCAGGATCTAAAGCAGGCTTAAGAAGCCTTGGATGCAGTCAGTCTTTTATTAACTATCATGACTGACACAATGTGATCCATAATACTTCCATTTTTGCAGAAATTACATTCAAGCACAGGCCCCCACTAGAAGGTAGTGATGACATTCAGGTGCTGAAAATGCCTTTTTAATGCCGAAAGGAATGATTGTGAGCTTTACTTACCATACATATTGGTCAAATGATGCCCTATGCCGGAAGACTGTCTTTTTTTTTTCTTCAGTATCGGCAATGCAGAGACAATTTGTTGCGAAACACTGCCACTGCTGGTCATTCAGTATAATCTGCAGATGGAAAAGTCCACTGTTAGCACATTTACTAAAAGCAATACCAAAAAATCATGCTTTTTATAAAGGGTAAACAGATCAATACTATGGAGTTTGTATTATTGTGAAAATCAGCAGCTCATTAGAAAATCAAATCTCGATTTGTGTTTTTAACCTACCATACTACTCTGAGTCTCATGCCTCTTTTGCCAACACGCTCTAAACAACTGTAGAAGGTACATTAGGACACAGAGATCTTTTTGCAAGCCAAGTGGCAGCGTACCACTCTCACTTTATTTGTTTTAGGATATGGTACACCGGTAGCAATTAAGCCAGCTGATAAGTTGAGAGGTAGGGTTATGCTACAGTTAATGGGAATAATAAAAGCTATGAATAGCATGTTCATAATCATCATTTGAGCCAATTCCTAGCAGTTCAGCAATAGTGAAGTTGACTCTAATGCTCAAACTCACGCTCGTTCAAATTTAGAGGTCTTATAAAGTGCCCTCATTTTGTACATTTTACCATCATAGCTGTCACTTGGGCGTCCGGTCTACCCTGCTACTCATTTCATTAGCAAGATAAATGTATCTTACTGCTTGCTAGGCAACAACAGAGTGGCCCTCACGTCTGATAACATCTTGCATTTAGCTTTATGATGTCAGCTTGCTAGGCAACAGATTGGCCCTCATGTCAGACAACATCTTGCTTTTACTTTATGATGTCAGATCATCACTGGTCCAATTGTCCTTGTGGAAGCGGACCACACAGGAGGATGAGATATCAGAAGTTATGCAGTAGGTTGCTATCTCTATTCATGACTGCAAGGCAAGTCGGAGGCGGAATGGCAAATACTCTGAACCACTCAAAGCACTGTGGCCTTTTTGAAAGTGGGATGCAGATACAAAAACAGAGATTATCCTTACCAACAATCCTTCTTGAGTATCAGAGTCCAACATACAGAGTGCAGCGGAAGACGTTAAATGTGCTTCATTCCGTGTGAACGCAACTCTATAGTTCTACAGTGAGATAGTGCATTTCAGCCTCAAAGGAAGCAATGTCCTCAAACGGAACATTGGTGGCACTAGGATCTAAAGCAGGCTTAAGAAGCCTTGGATGCAGTCAGTCTTTTATTAACTATCATGACCGACACAATGTGATCCATAATACTTCCATCTTGGCAGAAATTACATTCAAGCACAGGCCCCCACTAGAAGGTAGTTATGACATTCAGGTGCTGAAAACGCCTTTTTAATGCCTAAAGGAATGATTGTGAGCTTTACTTACCATACATATTGGCCAAATGATGCCATATGCCGGAAGACTGTCTTTTTTTTTTTTTCTTCAGTATCGGCAATGCAGAGACAATTTGTTGCGAAACACTGCCACTGCTGGTCATTCAGTATAATCTGCAGATGGAAAAGTCCACTGTTAGCACATTTACTACAAGCAATACAAAAAATCATGCTTTTTATAAAGGGTAAACAGATCAATACTATGGAGTTTGTATTATTGTGAAAATCAGCAGCTCATTAGAAAATCAAATCTCGATTTGTGTTTTTAACCTACCATACTACTCTGAATCTCATGCCTCTTTTGCCAACACGCTCTAAACAACTGTAGAAGGTACATTAGAACATAGATAGAGATCTTTTTGCCAGCCAAGTGGCAGTGTACCCCTCTCACTTTATTTGTTTTAGGATATGGTACACCAGTAGCAATTAAGCCAGCTGATAAGTTGAGAGGTAGGGTTATGCTACAGTTAATGGGAATAATAAAAGCTATGAATAGCACGTTCATAATCATGATTTGAGCCAATTCCTAGCAGTTCAGCAATAGTGAAGTTGACTCTAATGCTCAAACTCACGCTCGTTCAAATTTAGAGGTCTTATAAAGTGCCCTCATTTTGTACATTTTACCATCATAGCTGTCACTTGGGCGTCCGGTCTACCCTGCTACTCATTTCATTAGCAAGATAAATGTATCTTACTGCTTGCTAGGCAACAACAGAGTGGCCCTCACGTCTGACAACATCTTGCATTTAGCTTTATGATGTCAGCTTGCTAGGCAACAGATTGGCCCTCATGTCAGACAACATCTTGCTTTTGCTTTATGATGTCAGATCATCACTGGTCCAATTGTCCTTGTGGAAGCGGACCACACAGGAGGATGAGATATCAGAAGTTATGCAGTAGGTTGCTATCTCTATTCATGACTGCAAGGCAAGTCGGAGGCGGAATGGCAAATACTCTGAACCACTCAAAGCACTGTGGCCTTTTTGAAAGTTTGATGCAGATACAAAAACAGAGATTATCCTTACCAACAATCCTTCTTGAGTATCAGAGTCCAACATACAGAGTGCAGCGGAAGACGTTAAATGTGCTTCATTCCGTGTGAACGCAACTCTATAGTTCTACAGTGAGATAGTGCATTTGAGCCTCAAAGGAAGCAATATCCCCAAACGGAACATTGGTGGCACCAGGATCTAAAGCAGGCTTAAGAAGCCTTGGATGCAGTCAGTCTTTTATTAACTATCATGACCGACACAATGTGATCCATAATACTTCCATCTTGGCAGAAATTTCATTCAAGCACAGGCCCCCACTAGAAGGTAGTTATGACATTCAGGTGCTGAAAACGCCTTTTTAATGCCGAAAGGAATGATTGTGAGCTTTACTTACCATACATATTGGTCAAATGATGCCCTATGCCGGAAGACTGTCTTTTTTTTTTCTTCAGTATCGGCAATGCAGAGACAATTTGTTGCGAAACACTGCCACTGCTGGTCATTCAGTATAATCTGCAGATGGAAAAGTCCACTGTTAGCACATTTACTAAAAGCAATACAAAAAAATCATGCTTTTTATAAAGGGTAAACAGATCAATACTATGGAGTTTGTATTATTGTGAAAATCAGCAGCTCATTAGAAAATCAAATCTCGATTTGTGTTTTTAACCTACCATACTACTCTGAGTCTCATGCCTCTTTTGCCAACACGCTCTAAACAACTGTAGAAGGTACATTAGGACACAGAGATCTTTTTGCAAGCCAAGTGGCAGCGTACCACTCTCACTTTATTTGTTTTAGGATATGGTACACCGGTAGCAATTAAGCCAGCTGATAAGTTGAGAGGTAGGGTTATGCTACAGTTAATGGGAATAATAAAAGCTATGAATAGCATGTTCATAATCATCATTTGAGCCAATTCCTAGCAGTTCAGCAATAGTGAAGTTGACTCTAATGCTCAAACTCACGCTCGTTCAAATTTAGAGGTCTTATAAAGTGCCCTCATTTTGTACATTTTACCATCATAGCTGTCACTTGGGCGTCCGGTCTACCCTGCTACTCATTTCATTAGCAAGATAAATGTATCTTACTGCTTGCTAGGCAACAACAGAGTGGCCCTCACGTCTGACAACATCTTGCATTTAGCTTTATGATGTCAGCTTGCTAGGCAACAGATTGGCCCTCATGTCAGACAACATCTTGCTTTTGCTTTATGATGTCAGATCATCACTGGTCCAATTTTCCTTGTGGAAGCGGACCACACAGGAGGATGAGATATCAGAAGTTATGCAGTAGGTTGCTATCTCTATTCATGACTGCAAGGCAAGTCGGAGGCGGAATGGCAAATACTCTGAACCACTCAAAGCACTGTGGCCTTTTTGAAAGTTTGATGCAGATACAAAAACAGAGATTATCCTTACCAACAATCCTTCTTGAGTATCAGAGTCCAACATACAGAGTGCAGCGGAAGACGTTAAATGTGCTTCATTCCGTGTGAACGCAACTCTATAGTTCTACAGTGAGATAGTGCATTTCAGCCTCAAAGGAAGCAATATCCCCAAACGGAACATTGGTGGCACCAGGATCTAAAGCAGGCTTAAGAAGCCTTGGATGCAGTCAGTCTTTTATTAACTATCATGACCGACACAATGTGATCCATAATACTTCCATCTTGGCAGAAATTTCATTCAAGCACAGGCCCCCACTAGAAGGTAGTTATGACATTCAGGTGCTGAAAACGCCTTTTTAATGCCTAAAGGAATGATTGTGAGCTTTACTTACCATACATATTGGTCAAATGATGCCCCATCCCGGAAGACTGTCTTTTTTTTTTTTCTTCAGTATCGGCAATGCAGAGACAATTTGTTGCGAAACACTGCCACTGCTGGTCATTCAGTATAATCTGCAGATGGAAAAGTCCACTGTTAGCACATTTACTAAAAGCAATACCAAAAAATCATGCTTTTTATAAAGGGTAAACAGATCAATACCATGGAGTTTGTATTATTGTGAAAATCAGCAGCTCATTAGAAAATCAAATCTCGATTTGTGTTTTTAACCTACCATACTACTCTGAGTCTCATGCCTCTTTTGCCAACACGCTCTAAACAACTGTAGAAGGTACATTAGGACATAGAGATCTTTTTGCCAGCCAAGTGGCAGTGTACCCCTCTCACTTTATTTGTTTTAGGATATGGTACACCAGTAGCAATTAAGCCAGCTGATAAGTTGAGAGGTAGGGTTATGCTACAGTTAATGGGAATAATAAAAGCCATGAATAGCACGTTCATAATCATGATTTGAGCCAATTCCTAGCAGTTCAGCAATAGTGAAGTTGACTCTAATGCTCAAACTCACGCTCGTTCAAATTTAGAGGTCTTATAAAGTGCCCTCATTTTGTACATTTTACCATCATAGCTGTCACTTGGGCGTCCGGTCTACCCTGCTACTCATTTCATTAGCAAGATAAATGTATCTTACTGCTTGCTAGGCAACAACAGAGTGGCCCTCACGTCTGACAACATCTTGCATTTAGCTTTATGATGTCAGCTTGCTAGGCAACAGATTGGCCCTCATGTCAGACAACATCTTGCTTTTGCTTTATGATGTCAGATCATCACTGGTCCAATTGTCCTTGTGGAAGCGGACCACACAGGAGGATGAGATATCAGAAGTTATGCAGTAGGTTGCTATCTCTATTCATGACTGCAAGGCAAGTCGGAGGCGGAATGGCAAATACTCTGAACCACTCAAAGCACTGTGGCCTTTTTGAAAGTTTGATGCAGATACAAAAACAGAGATTATCCTTACCAACAATCCTTCTTGAGTATCAGAGTCCAACATACAGAGTGCAGCGGAAGACGTTAAATGTGCTTCATTCCGTGTGAACGCAACTCTATAGTTCTACAGTGAGATAGTGCATTTCAGCCTCAAAGGAAGCAATATCCCCAAACGGAACATTGGTGGCACTAGGATCTAAAGCAGGCTTAAGAAGCCTTGGATGCAGTCAGTCTTTTATTAACTATCATGACCGACACAATGTGATCCATAATACTTCCATCTTGGCAGAAATTACATTCAAGCACAGGCCCCCACTAGAAGGTAGTTATGACATTCAGGTGCTGAAAACGCCTTTTTAATGCCTAAAGGAATGATTGTGAGCTTTACTTACCATACATATTGGCCAAATGATGCCCTATGCCGGAAGACTGTCTTTTTTTTTTTTTCTTCAGTATCGGCAATGCAGAGACAATTTGTTGCGAAACACTGCCACTGCTGGTCATTCAGTATAATCTGCAGATGGAAAAGTCCACTGTTAGCACATTTACTAAAAGCAATACAAAAAAATCATGCTTTTTATAAAGGGTAAACAGATCAATACTATGGAGTTTGTATTATTGTGAAAATCAGCAGCTCATTAGAAAATCAAATCTCGATTTGTGTTTTTAACCTACCATACTACTCTGAGTCTCATGCCTCTTTTGCCAACACGCTCTAAACAACTGTAGAAGGTACATTAGGACACAGAGATCTTTTTGCAAGCCAAGTGGCAGCGTACCACTCTCACTTTATTTGTTTTAGGATATGGTACACCGGTAGCAATTAAGCCAGCTGATAAGTTGAGAGGTAGGGTTATGCTACAGTTAATGGGAATAATAAAAGCTATGAATAGCATGTTCATAATCATCATTTGAGCCAATTCCTAGCAGTTCAGCAATAGTGAAGTTGACTCTAATGCTCAAACTCACGCTCGTTCAAATTTAGAGGTCTTATAAAGTGCCCTCATTTTGTACATTTTACCATCATAGCTGTCACTTGGGCGTCCGGTCTACCCTGCTACTCATTTCATTAGCAAGATAAATGTATCTTACTGCTTGCTAGGCAACAACAGAGTGGCCCTCACGTCTGATAACATCTTGCATTTAGCTTTATGATGTCAGCTTGCTAGGCAACAGATTGGCCCTCATGTCAGACAACATCTTGCTTTTACTTTATGATGTCAGATCATCACTGGTCCAATTGTCCTTGTGGAAGCGGACCACACAGGAGGATGAGATATCAGAAGTTATGCAGTAGGTTGCTATCTCTATTCATGACTGCAAGGCAAGTCGGAGGCGGAATGGCAAATACTCTGAACCACTCAAAGCACTGTGGCCTTTTTGAAAGTGGGATGCAGATACAAAAACAGAGATTATCCTTACCAACAATCCTTCTTGAGTATCAGAGTCCAACATACAGAGTGCAGCGGAAGACGTTAAATGTGCTTCATTCCGTGAGAACGCAACTCTATAGTTCTACAGTGAGATAGTGCATTTCAGCCTCAACGGAAGCAATGTCCTCAAACGGAACATTGGTGGCACCAGGATCTAAAGCAGGCTTAAGAAGCCTTGGATGCAGTCAGTCCTTTATTAACTATCATGACCGACACAATGTGATCCATAATACTTCCATTTTGGCAGAAATTACATTCAAGCACAGGCCCCCACTAGAAGGTAGTGATGACATTCAGGTGCTGAAAATGCCTTTTTAATGCCGAAAGGAATGATTGTGAGCTTTACTTACCATACATATTGGTCAAATGATGCCCTATGCCGGAAGACTGTCTTTTTTTTTTTCTTCAGTATCGGCAATGCAGAGACAATTTGTTGCGAAACACTGCCACTGCTGGTCATTCAGTATAATCTGCAGATGGAAAAGTCCACTGTTAGCACATTTACTACAAGCAATACAAAAAATCATGCTTTTTATAAAGGGTAAACAGATCAATACTATGGAGTTTGTATTATTGTGAAAATCAGCAGCTCATTAGAAAATCAAATCTCGATTTGTGTTTTTAACCTACTATACTACTCTGAGTCTCAAGCCTCTTTTGCCAACACGCTCTAAACAACTGTAGAAGGTACATTAGGACATAGAGATCTTTTTGCCAGCCAAGTGGCAGCGTACCCCTCTCACTTTATTTGTTTTAGGATATGGTACACCAGTAGCAATTAAGCCAGCTGATAAGTTGAGAGGTAGGGTTATGCTACAGTTAATGGGAATAATACAAGCTATGAATAGCATGTTCATAATCATCATTTGAGCCAATTCCTAGCAGTTCAGCAATAGTGAAGTTGACTCTAATGCTCAAACTCACGCTCGTTCAAATTTAGAGGTCTTATAAAGTGCCCTAATTTTATACATTTTACCATCATAGCTGTCACTTGGGCGTCCGGTCTACCCTGCTACTCATTTCATTAGCAAGATAAATGTATCTTACTGCTTGCTAGGCAACAACAGAGTGGCCCTCACGTCAGACAACATCTTGCATTTAGCTTTATGATGTCAGCTTGCTAGGCAACAGATTGGCCCTCATGTCAGACAACATCTTGCTTTTGCTTTATGATGTCAGATCATCACTGGTCCAATTGTCCTTGTGGAAGCGGACCACACCGGAGAATGAGATATCAGAAGTTATGCAGTAGGTTGCTATCTCTATTCATGACTGCAAGGCAGGTCGGAGGCGGAATGGCAAATACTCTGAACCACTCAAAGCACTGTGGCCTTTTTGAAAGTGGGATGCAGATACAAAAACAGAGATTATCCTTACCAACAATCCTTCTTGAGTATCAGAGTCCAACATACAGAGTGCAGCGGAAGACGTTAAATGTGCTTCATTCCGTGTGAACGCAACTCTATAGTTCTACAGTGAGATAGCGCATTTCAGCCTCAAAGGAAGCAATATCCCCAAACGGAACATTGGTGGCACCAGGATCTAAAGCAGGCTTAAGAAGCCTTGGATGCAGTCAGTCTTTTATTAACTATCATGACCGACACAATGTGATCCATAATACTTCCATTTTGGCAGAAATTACATTCAAGCACAGGCCCCCACTAGAAGGTAGTGATGACATTCAGGTGCTGAAAACGCCTTTTTAATGCCTAAAGGAATGATTGTGAGCTTTACTTACCATACATATTGGTCAAATGATGCCCTATGCCGGAAGACTGTCTTTTTTTTTTTCTTCAGTATCGGCAATGCAGAGACAATTTGTTGCGAAACACTGCCACTGCTGGTCATTCAGTATAATCTGCAGATGGAAAAGTCCACTGTTAGCACATTTACTACAAGCAATACAAAAAATCATGCTTTTTATAAAGGGTAAACAGATCAATACTATGGAGTTTGTATTATTGTGAAAATCAGCAGCTCATTAGAAAATCAAATCTCGATTTTTGTTTTTAACCTACCATACTACTCTGAGTCTCATGCCTCTTTTGCCAACACGCTCTAAACAACTGTAGAAGGTACATTAGGACATAGATCGAGATCTTTTTGCCAGCCAAGTGGCAGCGTACCCCTCTCACTTTATTTGTTTTAGGATATCGTACACCAGTAGCAATTAAGCCAGCTGATAAGTTGAGAGGTAGGGTTATGGTACAGTTAATGGGAATAATAAAAGCTATGAATAGCATGTTCATAATCATCATTTGAGCCAATTCCTAGCAGTTCAGCAATAGTGAAGTTGACTCTAATGCTCAAGCTCACGCTCGTTCAAATTTAGAGGTCTTATAAAGTGCCCTCATTTTGTACATTTTACCATCATAGCTGTCACTTGGGCGTCCGGTCTACCCTGCTACTCATTTCATTAGCAAGATAAATGTATCTTACTGCTTGCTAGGCAACAACAGAGTGGCCCTCACGTCAGACAACATCTTGCATTTAGCTTTATGATGTCAGCTTGCTAGGCAACAGATTGGCCCTCATGTCAGACAACATCTTGCTTTTGCTTTATGATGTCAGATCATCACTGGTCCAATTGTCCTTGTGGAAGCGGACCACACAGGAGGATGAGATATCAGAAGTTATGCAGTAGGTTGCTATCTCTATTCATGACTGCAAGGCAAGTCGGAGGCGGAATGGCAAATACTCTGAACTACTCAAAGCACTGTGGCCTTTTTGAAAGTGGGATGCAGATACAAAAACAGAGATTATCCTTACCAACAATCCTTCTTGAGTATCAGAGTCCAACATACAGAGTGCAGCGGAAGACGTTAAATGTGCTTCATTCCGTGTGAACGCAACTCTATAGTTCTACAGTGAGATAGTGCATTTCAGCCTCAAAGGAAGCAATATCCCCAAACGGAACATTGGTGGCACTAGGATCTAAAGCAGGCTTAAGAAGCCTTGGATGCAGTCAGTCTTTTATTAACTATCATGACCGACACAATGTGATCCATAATACTTCCATCTTGGCAGAAATTACATTCAAGCACAGGCCCCCACTAGAAGGTAGTTATGACATTCAGGTGCTGAAAACGCCTTTTTAATGCCTAAAGGAATGATTGTGAGCTTTACTTACCATACATATTGGCCAAATGATGCCCTATGCCGGAAGACTGTCTTTTTTTTTTTTTCTTCAGTATCGGCAATGCAGAGACAATTTGTTGCGAAACACTGCCACTGCTGGTCATTCAGTATAATCTGCAGATGGAAAAGTCCACTGTTAGCACATTTACTACAAGCAATACAAAAAATCATGCTTTTTATAAAGGGTAAACAGATCAATACTATGGAGTTTGTATTATTGTGAAAATCAGCAGCTCATTAGAAAATCAAATCTCGATTTGTGTTTTTAACCTACCATACTACTCTGAATCTCATGCCTCTTTTGCCAACACGCTCTAAACAACTGTAGAAGGTACATTAGGACATAGATAGAGATCTTTTTGCCAGCCAAGTGGCAGTGTACCCCTCTCACTTTATTTGTTTTAGGATATGGTACACCAGTAGCAATTAAGCCAGCTGATAAGTTGAGAGGTAGGGTTATGCTACAGTTAATGGGAATAATAAAAGCTATGAATAGCATGTTCATAATCATCATTTGAGCCAATTCCTAGCAGTTCAGCAATAGTGAAGTTGACTCTAATGCTCAAACTCACGCTCGTTCAAATTTAGAGGTCTTATAAAGTGCCCTCATTTTGTACATTTTACCATCATAGCTGTCACTTGGGCGTCCGGTCTACCCTGCTACTCATTTCATTAGCAAGATAAATGTATCTTACTGCTTGCTAGGCAACAACAGAGTGGCCCTCACGTCTGACAACATCTTGCATTTAGCTTTATGATGTCAGCTTGCTAGGCAACAGATTGGCCCTCATGTCAGACAACATCTTGCTTTTGCTTTATGATGTCAGATCATCACTGGTCCAATTGTCCTTGTGGAAGCGGACCACACAGGAGGATGAGATATCAGAAGTTATGCAGTAGGTTGCTATCTCTATTCATGACTGCAAGGCAAGTCGGAGGCGGAATGGCAAATACTCTGAACCACTCAAAGCACTGTGGCCTTTTTGAAAGTGGGATGCAGATACAAAAACAGAGATTATCCTTACCAACAATCCTTCTTGAGTATCAGAGTCCAACATACAGAGTGCAGCGGAAGACGTTAAATGTGCTTCATTCCGTGTGAACGCAACTCTATAGTTCTACAGTGAGATAGTGCATTTGAGCCTCAAAGGAAGCAATATCCCCAAACGGAACATTGGTGGCACCAGGATCTAAAGCAGGCTTAAGAAGCCTTGGATGCAGTCAGTCTTTTATTAACTATCATGACTGACACAATGTGATCCATAATACTTCCATTTTTGCAGAA
Organism: Lissotriton vulgaris; assembly: GCF_964263255.1. Lineage (NCBI taxonomy): Eukaryota > Metazoa > Chordata > Amphibia > Caudata > Salamandridae > Lissotriton > Lissotriton vulgaris. The sequence goes on along the minus strand of NC_141700.1, from coordinate 237,594,479 downwards.
ATTACATTCAAGCACAGGCCCCCACTAGAAGGTAGTGATGACATTCAGGTGCTGAAAATGCCTTTTTAATGCCGAAAGGAATGATTGTGAGCTTTACTTACCATACATATTGGTCAAATGATGCCCTATGCCGGAAGACTGTCTTTTTTTTTTCTTCAGTATCGGCAATGCAGAGACAATTTGTTGCGAAACACTGCCACTGCTGGTCATTCAGTATAATCTGCAGATGGAAAAGTCCACTGTTAGCACATTTACTAAAAGCAATACCAAAAAATCATGCTTTTTATAAAGGGTAAACAGATCAATACTATGGAGTTTGTATTATTGTGAAAATCAGCAGCTCATTAGAAAATCAAATCTCGATTTGTGTTTTTAACCTACCATACTACTCTGAGTCTCATGCCTCTTTTGCCAACACGCTCTAAACAACTGTAGAAGGTACATTAGGACACAGAGATCTTTTTGCAAGCCAAGTGGCAGCGTACCACTCTCACTTTATTTGTTTTAGGATATGGTACACCGGTAGCAATTAAGCCAGCTGATAAGTTGAGAGGTAGGGTTATGCTACAGTTAATGGGAATAATAAAAGCTATGAATAGCATGTTCATAATCATCATTTGAGCCAATTCCTAGCAGTTCAGCAATAGTGAAGTTGACTCTAATGCTCAAACTCACGCTCGTTCAAATTTAGAGGTCTTATAAAGTGCCCTCATTTTGTACATTTTACCATCATAGCTGTCACTTGGGCGTCCGGTCTACCCTGCTACTCATTTCATTAGCAAGATAAATGTATCTTACTGCTTGCTAGGCAACAACAGAGTGGCCCTCACGTCTGATAACATCTTGCATTTAGCTTTATGATGTCAGCTTGCTAGGCAACAGATTGGCCCTCATGTCAGACAACATCTTGCTTTTACTTTATGATGTCAGATCATCACTGGTCCAATTGTCCTTGTGGAAGCGGACCACACAGGAGGATGAGATATCAGAAGTTATGCAGTAGGTTGCTATCTCTATTCATGACTGCAAGGCAAGTCGGAGGCGGAATGGCAAATACTCTGAACCACTCAAAGCACTGTGGCCTTTTTGAAAGTGGGATGCAGATACAAAAACAGAGATTATCCTTACCAACAATCCTTCTTGAGTATCAGAGTCCAACATACAGAGTGCAGCGGAAGACGTTAAATGTGCTTCATTCCGTGTGAACGCAACTCTATAGTTCTACAGTGAGATAGTGCATTTCAGCCTCAAAGGAAGCAATGTCCTCAAACGGAACATTGGTGGCACTAGGATCTAAAGCAGGCTTAAGAAGCCTTGGATGCAGTCAGTCTTTTATTAACTATCATGACCGACACAATGTGATCCATAATACTTCCATCTTGGCAGAAATTACATTCAAGCACAGGCCCCCACTAGAAGGTAGTTATGACATTCAGGTGCTGAAAACGCCTTTTTAATGCCTAAAGGAATGATTGTGAGCTTTACTTACCATACATATTGGCCAAATGATGCCATATGCCGGAAGACTGTCTTTTTTTTTTTTTCTTCAGTATCGGCAATGCAGAGACAATTTGTTGCGAAACACTGCCACTGCTGGTCATTCAGTATAATCTGCAGATGGAAAAGTCCACTGTTAGCACATTTACTACAAGCAATACAAAAAATCATGCTTTTTATAAAGGGTAAACAGATCAATACTATGGAGTTTGTATTATTGTGAAAATCAGCAGCTCATTAGAAAATCAAATCTCGATTTGTGTTTTTAACCTACCATACTACTCTGAATCTCATGCCTCTTTTGCCAACACGCTCTAAACAACTGTAGAAGGTACATTAGAACATAGATAGAGATCTTTTTGCCAGCCAAGTGGCAGTGTACCCCTCTCACTTTATTTGTTTTAGGATATGGTACACCAGTAGCAATTAAGCCAGCTGATAAGTTGAGAGGTAGGGTTATGCTACAGTTAATGGGAATAATAAAAGCTATGAATAGCACGTTCATAATCATGATTTGAGCCAATTCCTAGCAGTTCAGCAATAGTGAAGTTGACTCTAATGCTCAAACTCACGCTCGTTCAAATTTAGAGGTCTTATAAAGTGCCCTCATTTTGTACATTTTACCATCATAGCTGTCACTTGGGCGTCCGGTCTACCCTGCTACTCATTTCATTAGCAAGATAAATGTATCTTACTGCTTGCTAGGCAACAACAGAGTGGCCCTCACGTCTGACAACATCTTGCATTTAGCTTTATGATGTCAGCTTGCTAGGCAACAGATTGGCCCTCATGTCAGACAACATCTTGCTTTTGCTTTATGATGTCAGATCATCACTGGTCCAATTGTCCTTGTGGAAGCGGACCACACAGGAGGATGAGATATCAGAAGTTATGCAGTAGGTTGCTATCTCTATTCATGACTGCAAGGCAAGTCGGAGGCGGAATGGCAAATACTCTGAACCACTCAAAGCACTGTGGCCTTTTTGAAAGTTTGATGCAGATACAAAAACAGAGATTATCCTTACCAACAATCCTTCTTGAGTATCAGAGTCCAACATACAGAGTGCAGCGGAAGACGTTAAATGTGCTTCATTCCGTGTGAACGCAACTCTATAGTTCTACAGTGAGATAGTGCATTTGAGCCTCAAAGGAAGCAATATCCCCAAACGGAACATTGGTGGCACCAGGATCTAAAGCAGGCTTAAGAAGCCTTGGATGCAGTCAGTCTTTTATTAACTATCATGACCGACACAATGTGATCCATAATACTTCCATCTTGGCAGAAATTTCATTCAAGCACAGGCCCCCACTAGAAGGTAGTTATGACATTCAGGTGCTGAAAACGCCTTTTTAATGCCGAAAGGAATGATTGTGAGCTTTACTTACCATACATATTGGTCAAATGATGCCCTATGCCGGAAGACTGTCTTTTTTTTTTCTTCAGTATCGGCAATGCAGAGACAATTTGTTGCGAAACACTGCCACTGCTGGTCATTCAGTATAATCTGCAGATGGAAAAGTCCACTGTTAGCACATTTACTAAAAGCAATACAAAAAAATCATGCTTTTTATAAAGGGTAAACAGATCAATACTATGGAGTTTGTATTATTGTGAAAATCAGCAGCTCATTAGAAAATCAAATCTCGATTTGTGTTTTTAACCTACCATACTACTCTGAGTCTCATGCCTCTTTTGCCAACACGCTCTAAACAACTGTAGAAGGTACATTAGGACACAGAGATCTTTTTGCAAGCCAAGTGGCAGCGTACCACTCTCACTTTATTTGTTTTAGGATATGGTACACCGGTAGCAATTAAGCCAGCTGATAAGTTGAGAGGTAGGGTTATGCTACAGTTAATGGGAATAATAAAAGCTATGAATAGCATGTTCATAATCATCATTTGAGCCAATTCCTAGCAGTTCAGCAATAGTGAAGTTGACTCTAATGCTCAAACTCACGCTCGTTCAAATTTAGAGGTCTTATAAAGTGCCCTCATTTTGTACATTTTACCATCATAGCTGTCACTTGGGCGTCCGGTCTACCCTGCTACTCATTTCATTAGCAAGATAAATGTATCTTACTGCTTGCTAGGCAACAACAGAGTGGCCCTCACGTCTGACAACATCTTGCATTTAGCTTTATGATGTCAGCTTGCTAGGCAACAGATTGGCCCTCATGTCAGACAACATCTTGCTTTTGCTTTATGATGTCAGATCATCACTGGTCCAATTTTCCTTGTGGAAGCGGACCACACAGGAGGATGAGATATCAGAAGTTATGCAGTAGGTTGCTATCTCTATTCATGACTGCAAGGCAAGTCGGAGGCGGAATGGCAAATACTCTGAACCACTCAAAGCACTGTGGCCTTTTTGAAAGTTTGATGCAGATACAAAAACAGAGATTATCCTTACCAACAATCCTTCTTGAGTATCAGAGTCCAACATACAGAGTGCAGCGGAAGACGTTAAATGTGCTTCATTCCGTGTGAACGCAACTCTATAGTTCTACAGTGAGATAGTGCATTTCAGCCTCAAAGGAAGCAATATCCCCAAACGGAACATTGGTGGCACCAGGATCTAAAGCAGGCTTAAGAAGCCTTGGATGCAGTCAGTCTTTTATTAACTATCATGACCGACACAATGTGATCCATAATACTTCCATCTTGGCAGAAATTTCATTCAAGCACAGGCCCCCACTAGAAGGTAGTTATGACATTCAGGTGCTGAAAACGCCTTTTTAATGCCTAAAGGAATGATTGTGAGCTTTACTTACCATACATATTGGTCAAATGATGCCCCATCCCGGAAGACTGTCTTTTTTTTTTTTCTTCAGTATCGGCAATGCAGAGACAATTTGTTGCGAAACACTGCCACTGCTGGTCATTCAGTATAATCTGCAGATGGAAAAGTCCACTGTTAGCACATTTACTAAAAGCAATACCAAAAAATCATGCTTTTTATAAAGGGTAAACAGATCAATACCATGGAGTTTGTATTATTGTGAAAATCAGCAGCTCATTAGAAAATCAAATCTCGATTTGTGTTTTTAACCTACCATACTACTCTGAGTCTCATGCCTCTTTTGCCAACACGCTCTAAACAACTGTAGAAGGTACATTAGGACATAGAGATCTTTTTGCCAGCCAAGTGGCAGTGTACCCCTCTCACTTTATTTGTTTTAGGATATGGTACACCAGTAGCAATTAAGCCAGCTGATAAGTTGAGAGGTAGGGTTATGCTACAGTTAATGGGAATAATAAAAGCCATGAATAGCACGTTCATAATCATGATTTGAGCCAATTCCTAGCAGTTCAGCAATAGTGAAGTTGACTCTAATGCTCAAACTCACGCTCGTTCAAATTTAGAGGTCTTATAAAGTGCCCTCATTTTGTACATTTTACCATCATAGCTGTCACTTGGGCGTCCGGTCTACCCTGCTACTCATTTCATTAGCAAGATAAATGTATCTTACTGCTTGCTAGGCAACAACAGAGTGGCCCTCACGTCTGACAACATCTTGCATTTAGCTTTATGATGTCAGCTTGCTAGGCAACAGATTGGCCCTCATGTCAGACAACATCTTGCTTTTGCTTTATGATGTCAGATCATCACTGGTCCAATTGTCCTTGTGGAAGCGGACCACACAGGAGGATGAGATATCAGAAGTTATGCAGTAGGTTGCTATCTCTATTCATGACTGCAAGGCAAGTCGGAGGCGGAATGGCAAATACTCTGAACCACTCAAAGCACTGTGGCCTTTTTGAAAGTTTGATGCAGATACAAAAACAGAGATTATCCTTACCAACAATCCTTCTTGAGTATCAGAGTCCAACATACAGAGTGCAGCGGAAGACGTTAAATGTGCTTCATTCCGTGTGAACGCAACTCTATAGTTCTACAGTGAGATAGTGCATTTCAGCCTCAAAGGAAGCAATATCCCCAAACGGAACATTGGTGGCACTAGGATCTAAAGCAGGCTTAAGAAGCCTTGGATGCAGTCAGTCTTTTATTAACTATCATGACCGACACAATGTGATCCATAATACTTCCATCTTGGCAGAAATTACATTCAAGCACAGGCCCCCACTAGAAGGTAGTTATGACATTCAGGTGCTGAAAACGCCTTTTTAATGCCTAAAGGAATGATTGTGAGCTTTACTTACCATACATATTGGCCAAATGATGCCCTATGCCGGAAGACTGTCTTTTTTTTTTTTTCTTCAGTATCGGCAATGCAGAGACAATTTGTTGCGAAACACTGCCACTGCTGGTCATTCAGTATAATCTGCAGATGGAAAAGTCCACTGTTAGCACATTTACTAAAAGCAATACAAAAAAATCATGCTTTTTATAAAGGGTAAACAGATCAATACTATGGAGTTTGTATTATTGTGAAAATCAGCAGCTCATTAGAAAATCAAATCTCGATTTGTGTTTTTAACCTACCATACTACTCTGAGTCTCATGCCTCTTTTGCCAACACGCTCTAAACAACTGTAGAAGGTACATTAGGACACAGAGATCTTTTTGCAAGCCAAGTGGCAGCGTACCACTCTCACTTTATTTGTTTTAGGATATGGTACACCGGTAGCAATTAAGCCAGCTGATAAGTTGAGAGGTAGGGTTATGCTACAGTTAATGGGAATAATAAAAGCCATGAATAGCACGTTCATAATCATGATTTGAGCCAATTCCTAGCAAATCAGCAATAGTGAAGTTGACTCTAATGCTCAAACTCACGCTCGTTCAAATTTAGAGGTCTTATAAAGTGCCCTCATTTTGTACATTTTACCATCATAGCTGTCACTTGGGCGTCCGGTCTACCCTGCTACTCATTTCATTAGCAAGATAAATGTATCTTACTGCTTGCTAGGCAACAACAGAGTGGCCCTCACGTCTGACAACATCTTGCATTTAGCTTTATGATGTCAGCTTGCTAGGCAACAGATTGGCCCTCATGTCAGACAACATCTTGCTTTTGCTTTATGATGTCAGATCATCACTGGTCCAATTGTCCTTGTGGAAGCGGACCACACAGGAGGATGAGATATCAGAAGTTATGCAGTAGGTTGCTATCTCTATTCATGACTGCAAGGCAAGTCGGAGGCGGAATGGCAAATACTCTGAACCACTCAAAGCACTGTGGCCTTTTTGAAAGTTTGATGCAGATACAAAAACAGAGATTATCCTTACCAACAATCCTTCTTGAGTATCAGAGTCCAACATACAGAGTGCAGCGGAAGACGTTAAATGTGCTTCATTCCGTGTGAACGCAACTCTATAGTTCTACAGTGAGATAGTGCATTTCAGCCTCAAAGGAAGCAATATCCCCAAACGGAACATTGGTGGCACCAGGATCTAAAGCAGGCTTAAGAAGCCTTGGATGCAGTCAGTCTTTTATTAACTATCATGACCGACACAATGTGATCCATAATACTTCCATCTTGGCAGAAATTTCATTCAAGCACAGGCCCCCACTAGAAGGTAGTTATGACATTCAGGTGCTGAAAACGCCTTTTTAATGCCTAAAGGAATGATTGTGAGCTTTACTTACCATACATATTGGTCAAATGATGCCCCATCCCGGAAGACTGTCTTTTTTTTTTTTCTTCAGTATCGGCAATGCAGAGACAATTTGTTGCGAAACACTGCCACTGCTGGTCATTCAGTATAATCTGCAGATGGAAAAGTCCACTGTTAGCACATTTACTAAAAGCAATACCAAAAAATCATGCTTTTTATAAAGGGTAAACAGATCAATACCATGGAGTTTGTATTATTGTGAAAATTAGCAGCTCATTAGAAAATCAAATCTCGATTTGTGTTTTTAACCTACCATACTACTCTGAATCTCATGCCTCTTTTGCCAACACGCTCTAAACAACTGTAGAAGGTACATTAGGACATAGATAGAGATCTTTTTGCCAGCCAAGTGGCAGTGTACCCCTCTCACTTTATTTGTTTTAGGATATGGTACACCAGTAGCAATTAAGCCAGCTGATAAGTTGAGAGGTAGGGTTATGCTACAGTTAATGGGAATAATAAAAGCTATGAATAGCACGTTCATAATCATGATTTGAGCCAATTCCTAGCAGTTCAGCAATAGTGAAGTTGACTCTAATGCTCAAACTCACGCTCGTTCAAATTTAGAGGTCTTATAAAGTGCCCTCATTTTGTACATTTTACCATCATAGCTGTCACTTGGGCGTCCGGTCTACCCTGCTACTCATTTCATTAGCAAGATAAATGTATCTTACTGCTTGCTAGGCAACAACAGAGTGGCCCTCACGTCTGACAACATCTTGCATTTAGCTTTATGATGTCAGCTTGCTAGGCAACAGATTGGCCCTCATGTCAGACAACATCTTGCTTTTGCTTTATGATGTCAGATCATCACTGGTCCAATTGTCCTTGTGGAAGCGGACCACACAGGAGGATGAGATATCAGAAGTTATGCAGTAGGTTGCTATCTCTATTCATGACTGCAAGGCAAGTCGGAGGCGGAATGGCAAATACTCTGAACTACTCAAAGCACTGTGGCCTTTTTGAAAGTGGGATGCAGATACAAAAACAGAGATTATCCTTACCAACAATCCTTCTTGAGTATCAGAGTCCAACATACAGAGTGCAGCGGAAGACGTTAAATGTGCTTCATTCCGTGTGAACGCAACTCTATAGTTCTACAGTGAGATAGTGCATTTCAGCCTCAAAGGAAGCAATATCCCCAAACGGAACATTGGTGGCACTAGGATCTAAAGCAGGCTTAAGAAGCCTTGGATGCAGTCAGTCTTTTATTAACTATCATGACCGACACAATGTGATCCATAATACTTCCATCTTGGCAGAAATTACATTCAAGCACAGGCCCCCACTAGAAGGTAGTTATGACATTCAGGTGCTGAAAACGCCTTTTTAATGCCTAAAGGAATGATTGTGAGCTTTACTTACCATACATATTGGCCAAATGATGCCCTATGCCGGAAGACTGTCTTTTTTTTTTTTTCTTCAGTATCGGCAATGCAGAGACAATTTGTTGCGAAACACTGCCACTGCTGGTCATTCAGTATAATCTGCAGATGGAAAAGTCCACTGTTAGCACATTTACTACAAGCAATACAAAAAATCATGCTTTTTATAAAGGGTAAACAGATCAATACTATGGAGTTTGTATTATTGTGAAAATCAGCAGCTCATTAGAAAATCAAATCTCGATTTGTGTTTTTAACCTACCATACTACTCTGAATCTCATGCCTCTTTTGCCAACACGCTCTAAACAACTGTAGAAGGTACATTAGGACATAGATAGAGATCTTTTTGCCAGCCAAGTGGCAGTGTACCCCTCTCACTTTATTTGTTTTAGGATATGGTACACCAGTAGCAATTAAGCCAGCTGATAAGTTGAGAGGTAGGGTTATGCTACAGTTAATGGGAATAATAAAAGCTATGAATAGCATGTTCATAATCATGATTTGAGCCAATTCCTAGCAGTTCAGCAATAGTGAAGTTGACTCTAATGCTCAAACTCACGCTCGTTCAAATTTAGAGGTCTTATAAAGTGCCCTCATTTTGTACATTTTACCATCATAGCTGTCACTTGGGCGTCCGGTCTACCCTGCTACTCATTTCATTAGCAAGATAAATGTATCTTACTGCTTGCTAGGCAACAACAGAGTGGCCCTCACGTCTGACAACATCTTGCATTTAGCTTTATGATGTCAGCTTGCTAGGCAACAGATTGGCCCTCATGTCAGACAACATCTTGCTTTTGCTTTATGATGTCAGATCATCACTGGTCCAATTGTCCTTGTGGAAGCGGACCACACAGGAGGATGAGATATCAGAAGTTATGCAGTAGGTTGCTATCTCTATTCATGACTGCAAGGCAAGTCGGAGGCGGAATGGCAAATACTCTGAACCACTCAAAGCACTGTGGCCTTTTTGAAAGTGGGATGCAGATACAAAAACAGAGATTATCCTTACCAACAATCCTTCTTGAGTATCAGAGTCCAACATACAGAGTGCAGCGGAAGACGTTAAATGTGCTTCATTCCGTGTGAACGCAACTCTATAGTTCTACAGTGAGATAGTGCATTTGAGCCTCAAAGGAAGCAATATCCCCAAACGGAACATTGGTGGCACCAGGATCTAAAGCAGGCTTAAGAAGCCTTGGATGCAGTCAGTCTTTTATTAACTATCATGACTGACACAATGTGATCCATAATACTTCCATTTTTGCAGAAATTACATTCAAGCACAGGCCCCCACTAGAAGGTAGTGATGACATTCAGGTGCTGAAAATGCCTTTTTAATGCCGAAAGGAATGATTGTGAGCTTTACTTACCATACATATTGGTCAAATGATGCCCTATGCCGGAAGACTGTCTTTTTTTTTTCTTCAGTATCGGCAATGCAGAGACAATTTGTTGCGAAACACTGCCACTGCTGGTCATTCAGTATAATCTGCAGATGGAAAAGTCCACTGTTAGCACATTTACTAAAAGCAATACCAAAAAATCATGCTTTTTATAAAGGGTAAACAGATCAATACTATGGAGTTTGTATTATTGTGAAAATCAGCAGCTCATTAGAAAATCAAATCTCGATTTGTGTTTTTAACCTACCATACTACTCTGAGTCTCATGCCTCTTTTGCCAACACGCTCTAAACAACTGTAGAAGGTACATTAGGACACAGAGATCTTTTTGCAAGCCAAGTGGCAGCGTACCACTCTCACTTTATTTGTTTTAGGATATGGTACACCGGTAGCAATTAAGCCAGCTGATAAGTTGAGAGGTAGGGTTATGCTACAGTTAATGGGAATAATAAAAGCTATGAATAGCATGTTCATAATCATCATTTGAGCCAATTCCTAGCAGTTCAGCAATAGTGAAGTTGACTCTAATGCTCAAACTCACGCTCGTTCAAATTTAGAGGTCTTATAAAGTGCCCTCATTTTGTACATTTTACCATCATAGCTGTCACTTGGGCGTCCGGTCTACCCTGCTACTCATTTCATTAGCAAGATAAATGTATCTTACTGCTTGCTAGGCAACAACAGAGTGGCCCTCACGTCTGATAACATCTTGCATTTAGCTTTATGATGTCAGCTTGCTAGGCAACAGATTGGCCCTCATGTCAGACAACATCTTGCTTTTACTTTATGATGTCAGATCATCACTGGTCCAATTGTCCTTGTGGAAGCGGACCACACAGGAGGATGAGATATCAGAAGTTATGCAGTAGGTTGCTATCTCTATTCATGACTGCAAGGCAAGTCGGAGGCGGAATGGCAAATACTCTGAACCACTCAAAGCACTGTGGCCTTTTTGAAAGTGGGATGCAGATACAAAAACAGAGATTATCCTTACCAACAATCCTTCTTGAGTATCAGAGTCCAACATACAGAGTGCAGCGGAAGACGTTAAATGTGCTTCATTCCGTGTGAACGCAACTCTATAGTTCTACAGTGAGATAGTGCATTTCAGCCTCAAAGGAAGCAATGTCCTCAAACGGAACATTGGTGGCACTAGGATCTAAAGCAGGCTTAAGAAGCCTTGGATGCAGTCAGTCTTTTATTAACTATCATGACCGACACAATGTGATCCATAATACTTCCATCTTGGCAGAAATTACATTCAAGCACAGGCCCCCACTAGAAGGTAGTTATGACATTCAGGTGCTGAAAACGCCTTTTTAATGCCTAAAGGAATGATTGTGAGCTTTACTTACCATACATATTGGCCAAATGATGCCATATGCCGGAAGACTGTCTTTTTTTTTTTTTCTTCAGTATCGGCAATGCAGAGACAATTTGTTGCGAAACACTGCCACTGCTGGTCATTCAGTATAATCTGCAGATGGAAAAGTCCACTGTTAGCACATTTACTACAAGCAATACAAAAAATCATGCTTTTTATAAAGGGTAAACAGATCAATACTATGGAGTTTGTATTATTGTGAAAATCAGCAGCTCATTAGAAAATCAAATCTCGATTTGTGTTTTTAACCTACCATACTACTCTGAATCTCATGCCTCTTTTGCCAACACGCTCTAAACAACTGTAGAAGGTACATTAGAACATAGATAGAGATCTTTTTGCCAGCCAAGTGGCAGTGTACCCCTCTCACTTTATTTGTTTTAGGATATGGTACACCAGTAGCAATTAAGCCAGCTGATAAGTTGAGAGGTAGGGTTATGCTACAGTTAATGGGAATAATAAAAGCTATGAATAGCACGTTCATAATCATGATTTGAGCCAATTCCTAGCAGTTCAGCAATAGTGAAGTTGACTCTAATGCTCAAACTCACGCTCGTTCAAATTTAGAGGTCTTATAAAGTGCCCTCATTTTGTACATTTTACCATCATAGCTGTCACTTGGGCGTCCGGTCTACCCTGCTACTCATTTCATTAGCAAGATAAATGTATCTTACTGCTTGCTAGGCAACAACAGAGTGGCCCTCACGTCTGACAACATCTTGCATTTAGCTTTATGATGTCAGCTTGCTAGGCAACAGATTGGCCCTCATGTCAGACAACATCTTGCTTTTGCTTTATGATGTCAGATCATCACTGGTCCAATTGTCCTTGTGGAAGCGGACCACACAGGAGGATGAGATATCAGAAGTTATGCAGTAGGTTGCTATCTCTATTCATGACTGCAAGGCAAGTCGGAGGCGGAATGGCAAATACTCTGAACCACTCAAAGCACTGTGGCCTTTTTGAAAGTTTGATGCAGATACAAAAACAGAGATTATCCTTACCAACAATCCTTCTTGAGTATCAGAGTCCAACATACAGAGTGCAGCGGAAGACGTTAAATGTGCTTCATTCCGTGTGAACGCAACTCTATAGTTCTACAGTGAGATAGTGCATTTGAGCCTCAAAGGAAGCAATATCCCCAAACGGAACATTGGTGGCACCAGGATCTAAAGCAGGCTTAAGAAGCCTTGGATGCAGTCAGTCTTTTATTAACTATCATGACCGACACAATGTGATCCATAATACTTCCATCTTGGCAGAAATTTCATTCAAGCACAGGCCCCCACTAGAAGGTAGTTATGACATTCAGGTGCTGAAAACGCCTTTTTAATGCCGAAAGGAATGATTGTGAGCTTTACTTACCATACATATTGGTCAAATGATGCCCTATGCCGGAAGACTGTCTTTTTTTTTTCTTCAGTATCGGCAATGCAGAGACAATTTGTTGCGAAACACTGCCACTGCTGGTCATTCAGTATAATCTGCAGATGGAAAAGTCCACTGTTAGCACATTTACTAAAAGCAATACAAAAAAATCATGCTTTTTATAAAGGGTAAACAGATCAATACTATGGAGTTTGTATTATTGTGAAAATCAGCAGCTCATTAGAAAATCAAATCTCGATTTGTGTTTTTAACCTACCATACTACTCTGAGTCTCATGCCTCTTTTGCCAACACGCTCTAAACAACTGTAGAAGGTACATTAGGACACAGAGATCTTTTTGCAAGCCAAGTGGCAGCGTACCACTCTCACTTTATTTGTTTTAGGATATGGTACACCGGTAGCAATTAAGCCAGCTGATAAGTTGAGAGGTAGGGTTATGCTACAGTTAATGGGAATAATAAAAGCTATGAATAGCATGTTCATAATCATCATTTGAGCCAATTCCTAGCAGTTCAGCAATAGTGAAGTTGACTCTAATGCTCAAACTCACGCTCGTTCAAATTTAGAGGTCTTATAAAGTGCCCTCATTTTGTACATTTTACCATCATAGCTGTCACTTGGGCGTCCGGTCTACCCTGCTACTCATTTCATTAGCAAGATAAATGTATCTTACTGCTTGCTAGGCAACAACAGAGTGGCCCTCACGTCTGACAACATCTTGCATTTAGCTTTATGATGTCAGCTTGCTAGGCAACAGATTGGCCCTCATGTCAGACAACATCTTGCTTTTGCTTTATGATGTCAGATCATCACTGGTCCAATTTTCCTTGTGGAAGCGGACCACACAGGAGGATGAGATATCAGAAGTTATGCAGTAGGTTGCTATCTCTATTCATGACTGCAAGGCAAGTCGGAGGCGGAATGGCAAATACTCTGAACCACTCAAAGCACTGTGGCCTTTTTGAAAGTTTGATGCAGATACAAAAACAGAGATTATCCTTACCAACAATCCTTCTTGAGTATCAGAGTCCAACATACAGAGTGCAGCGGAAGACGTTAAATGTGCTTCATTCCGTGTGAACGCAACTCTATAGTTCTACAGTGAGATAGTGCATTTCAGCCTCAAAGGAAGCAATATCCCCAAACGGAACATTGGTGGCACCAGGATCTAAAGCAGGCTTAAGAAGCCTTGGATGCAGTCAGTCTTTTATTAACTATCATGACCGACACAATGTGATCCATAATACTTCCATCTTGGCAGAAATTTCATTCAAGCACAGGCCCCCACTAGAAGGTAGTTATGACATTCAGGTGCTGAAAACGCCTTTTTAATGCCTAAAGGAATGATTGTGAGCTTTACTTACCATACATATTGGTCAAATGATGCCCCATCCCGGAAGACTGTCTTTTTTTTTTTTCTTCAGTATCGGCAATGCAGAGACAATTTGTTGCGAAACACTGCCACTGCTGGTCATTCAGTATAATCTGCAGATGGAAAAGTCCACTGTTAGCACATTTACTAAAAGCAATACCAAAAAATCATGCTTTTTATAAAGGGTAAACAGATCAATACCATGGAGTTTGTATTATTGTGAAAATCAGCAGCTCATTAGAAAATCAAATCTCGATTTGTGTTTTTAACCTACCATACTACTCTGAGTCTCATGCCTCTTTTGCCAACACGCTCTAAACAACTGTAGAAGGTACATTAGGACATAGAGATCTTTTTGCCAGCCAAGTGGCAGTGTACCCCTCTCACTTTATTTGTTTTAGGATATGGTACACCAGTAGCAATTAAGCCAGCTGATAAGTTGAGAGGTAGGGTTATGCTACAGTTAATGGGAATAATAAAAGCCATGAATAGCACGTTCATAATCATGATTTGAGCCAATTCCTAGCAGTTCAGCAATAGTGAAGTTGACTCTAATGCTCAAACTCACGCTCGTTCAAATTTAGAGGTCTTATAAAGTGCCCTCATTTTGTACATTTTACCATCATAGCTGTCACTTGGGCGTCCGGTCTACCCTGCTACTCATTTCATTAGCAAGATAAATGTATCTTACTGCTTGCTAGGCAACAACAGAGTGGCCCTCACGTCTGACAACATCTTGCATTTAGCTTTATGATGTCAGCTTGCTAGGCAACAGATTGGCCCTCATGTCAGACAACATCTTGCTTTTGCTTTATGATGTCAGATCATCACTGGTCCAATTGTCCTTGTGGAAGCGGACCACACAGGAGGATGAGATATCAGAAGTTATGCAGTAGGTTGCTATCTCTATTCATGACTGCAAGGCAAGTCGGAGGCGGAATGGCAAATACTCTGAACCACTCAAAGCACTGTGGCCTTTTTGAAAGTTTGATGCAGATACAAAAACAGAGATTATCCTTACCAACAATCCTTCTTGAGTATCAGAGTCCAACATACAGAGTGCAGCGGAAGACGTTAAATGTGCTTCATTCCGTGTGAACGCAACTCTATAGTTCTACAGTGAGATAGTGCATTTGAGCCTCAAAGGAAGCAATATCCCCAAACGGAACATTGGTGGCACCAGGATCTAAAGCAGGCTTAAGAAGCCTTGGATGCAGTCAGTCTTTTATTAACTATCATGACCGACACAATGTGATCCATAATACTTCCATCTTGGCAGAAATTTCATTCAAGCACAGGCCCCCACTAGAAGGTAGTTATGACATTCAGGTGCTGAAAACGCCTTTTTAATGCCGAAAGGAATGATTGTGAGCTTTACTTACCATACATATTGGTCAAATGATGCCCTATGCCGGAAGACTGTCTTTTTTTTTTCTTCAGTATCGGCAATGCAGAGACAATTTGTTGCGAAACACTGCCACTGCTGGTCATTCAGTATAATCTGCAGATGGAAAAGTCCACTGTTAGCACATTTACTAAAAGCAATACAAAAAAATCATGCTTTTTATAAAGGGTAAACAGATCAATACTATGGAGTTTGTATTATTGTGAAAATCAGCAGCTCATTAGAAAATCAAATCTCGATTTGTGTTTTTAACCTACCATACTACTCTGAGTCTCATGCCTCTTTTGCCAACACGCTCTAAACAACTGTAGAAGGTACATTAGGACACAGAGATCTTTTTGCAAGCCAAGTGGCAGCGTACCACTCTCACTTTATTTGTTTTAGGATATGGTACACCGGTAGCAATTAAGCCAGCTGATAAGTTGAGAGGTAGGGTTATGCTACAGTTAATGGGAATAATAAAAGCTATGAATAGCATGTTCATAATCATCATTTGAGCCAATTCCTAGCAGTTCAGCAATAGTGAAGTTGACTCTAATGCTCAAACTCACGCTCGTTCAAATTTAGAGGTCTTATAAAGTGCCCTCATTTTGTACATTTTACCATCATAGCTGTCACTTGGGCGTCCGGTCTACCCTGCTACTCATTTCATTAGCAAGATAAATGTATCTTACTGCTTGCTAGGCAACAACAGAGTGGCCCTCACGTCTGACAACATCTTGCATTTAGCTTTATGATGTCAGCTTGCTAGGCAACAGATTGGCCCTCATGTCAGACAACATCTTGCTTTTGCTTTATGATGTCAGATCATCACTGGTCCAATTTTCCTTGTGGAAGCGGACCACACAGGAGGATGAGATATCAGAAGTTATGCAGTAGGTTGCTATCTCTATTCATGACTGCAAGGCAAGTCGGAGGCGGAATGGCAAATACTCTGAACCACTCAAAGCACTGTGGCCTTTTTGAAAGTTTGATGCAGATACAAAAACAGAGATTATCCTTACCAACAATCCTTCTTGAGTATCAGAGTCCAACATACAGAGTGCAGCGGAAGACGTTAAATGTGCTTCATTCCGTGTGAACGCAACTCTATAGTTCTACAGTGAGATAGTGCATTTCAGCCTCAAAGGAAGCAATATCCCCAAACGGAACATTGGTGGCACTAGGATCTAAAGCAGGCTTAAGAAGCCTTGGATGCAGTCAGTCTTTTATTAACTATCATGACCGACACAATGTGATCCATAATACTTCCATCTTGGCAGAAATTACATTCAAGCACAGGCCCCCACTAGAAGGTAGTTATGACATTCAGGTGCTGAAAACGCCTTTTTAATGCCTAAAGGAATGATTGTGAGCTTTACTTACCATACATATTGGCCAAATGATGCCCTATGCCGGAAGACTGTCTTTTTTTTTTTTTCTTCAGTATCGGCAATGCAGAGACAATTTGTTGCGAAACACTGCCACTGCTGGTCATTCAGTATAATCTGCAGATGGAAAAGTCCACTGTTAGCACATTTACTAAAAGCAATACAAAAAAATCATGCTTTTTATAAAGGGTAAACAGATCAATACTATGGAGTTTGTATTATTGTGAAAATCAGCAGCTCATTAGAAAATCAAATCTCGATTTGTGTTTTTAACCTACCATACTACTCTGAGTCTCATGCCTCTTTTGCCAACACGCTCTAAACAACTGTAGAAGGTACATTAGGACACAGAGATCTTTTTGCAAGCCAAGTGGCAGCGTACCACTCTCACTTTATTTGTTTTAGGATATGGTACACCGGTAGCAATTAAGCCAGCTGATAAGTTGAGAGGTAGGGTTATGCTACAGTTAATGGGAATAATAAAAGCTATGAATAGCATGTTCATAATCATCATTTGAGCCAATTCCTAGCAGTTCAGCAATAGTGAAGTTGACTCTAATGCTCAAACTCACGCTCGTTCAAATTTAGAGGTCTTATAAAGTGCCCTCATTTTGTACATTTTACCATCATAGCTGTCACTTGGGCGTCCGGTCTACCCTGCTACTCATTTCATTAGCAAGATAAATGTATCTTACTGCTTGCTAGGCAACAACAGAGTGGCCCTCACGTCTGATAACATCTTGCATTTAGCTTTATGATGTCAGCTTGCTAGGCAACAGATTGGCCCTCATGTCAGACAACATCTTGCTTTTACTTTATGATGTCAGATCATCACTGGTCCAATTGTCCTTGTGGAAGCGGACCACACAGGAGGATGAGATATCAGAAGTTATGCAGTAGGTTGCTATCTCTATTCATGACTGCAAGGCAAGTCGGAGGCGGAATGGCAAATACTCTGAACCACTCAAAGCACTGTGGCCTTTTTGAAAGTGGGATGCAGATACAAAAACAGAGATTATCCTTACCAACAATCCTTCTTGAGTATCAGAGTCCAACATACAGAGTGCAGCGGAAGACGTTAAATGTGCTTCATTCCGTGAGAACGCAACTCTATAGTTCTACAGTGAGATAGTGCATTTCAGCCTCAACGGAAGCAATGTCCTCAAACGGAACATTGGTGGCACCAGGATCTAAAGCAGGCTTAAGAAGCCTTGGATGCAGTCAGTCCTTTATTAACTATCATGACCGACACAATGTGATCCATAATACTTCCATTTTGGCAGAAATTACATTCAAGCACAGGCCCCCACTAGAAGGTAGTGATGACATTCAGGTGCTGAAAATGCCTTTTTAATGCCGAAAGGAATGATTGTGAGCTTTACTTACCATACATATTGGTCAAATGATGCCCTATGCCGGAAGACTGTCTTTTTTTTTTTCTTCAGTATCGGCAATGCAGAGACAATTTGTTGCGAAACACTGCCACTGCTGGTCATTCAGTATAATCTGCAGATGGAAAAGTCCACTGTTAGCACATTTACTACAAGCAATACAAAAAATCATGCTTTTTATAAAGGGTAAACAGATCAATACTATGGAGTTTGTATTATTGTGAAAATCAGCAGCTCATTAGAAAATCAAATCTCGATTTGTGTTTTTAACCTACTATACTACTCTGAGTCTCAAGCCTCTTTTGCCAACACGCTCTAAACAACTGTAGAAGGTACATTAGGACATAGAGATCTTTTTGCCAGCCAAGTGGCAGCGTACCCCTCTCACTTTATTTGTTTTAGGATATGGTACACCAGTAGCAATTAAGCCAGCTGATAAGTTGAGAGGTAGGGTTATGCTACAGTTAATGGGAATAATACAAGCTATGAATAGCATGTTCATAATCATCATTTGAGCCAATTCCTAGCAGTTCAGCAATAGTGAAGTTGACTCTAATGCTCAAACTCACGCTCGTTCAAATTTAGAGGTCTTATAAAGTGCCCTAATTTTATACATTTTACCATCATAGCTGTCACTTGGGCGTCCGGTCTACCCTGCTACTCATTTCATTAGCAAGATAAATGTATCTTACTGCTTGCTAGGCAACAACAGAGTGGCCCTCACGTCAGACAACATCTTGCATTTAGCTTTATGATGTCAGCTTGCTAGGCAACAGATTGGCCCTCATGTCAGACAACATCTTGCTTTTGCTTTATGATGTCAGATCATCACTGGTCCAATTGTCCTTGTGGAAGCGGACCACACCGGAGAATGAGATATCAGAAGTTATGCAGTAGGTTGCTATCTCTATTCATGACTGCAAGGCAGGTCGGAGGCGGAATGGCAAATACTCTGAACCACTCAAAGCACTGTGGCCTTTTTGAAAGTGGGATGCAGATACAAAAACAGAGATTATCCTTACCAACAATCCTTCTTGAGTATCAGAGTCCAACATACAGAGTGCAGCGGAAGACGTTAAATGTGCTTCATTCCGTGTGAACGCAACTCTATAGTTCTACAGTGAGATAGCGCATTTCAGCCTCAAAGGAAGCAATATCCCCAAACGGAACATTGGTGGCACCAGGATCTAAAGCAGGCTTAAGAAGCCTTGGATGCAGTCAGTCTTTTATTAACTATCATGACCGACACAATGTGATCCATAATACTTCCATTTTGGCAGAAATTACATTCAAGCACAGGCCCCCACTAGAAGGTAGTGATGACATTCAGGTGCTGAAAACGCCTTTTTAATGCCTAAAGGAATGATTGTGAGCTTTACTTACCATACATATTGGTCAAATGATGCCCTATGCCGGAAGACTGTCTTTTTTTTTTTCTTCAGTATCGGCAATGCAGAGACAATTTGTTGCGAAACACTGCCACTGCTGGTCATTCAGTATAATCTGCAGATGGAAAAGTCCACTGTTAGCACATTTACTACAAGCAATACAAAAAATCATGCTTTTTATAAAGGGTAAACAGATCAATACTATGGAGTTTGTATTATTGTGAAAATCAGCAGCTCATTAGAAAATCAAATCTCGATTTTTGTTTTTAACCTACCATACTACTCTGAGTCTCATGCCTCTTTTGCCAACACGCTCTAAACAACTGTAGAAGGTACATTAGGACATAGATCGAGATCTTTTTGCCAGCCAAGTGGCAGCGTACCCCTCTCACTTTATTTGTTTTAGGATATCGTACACCAGTAGCAATTAAGCCAGCTGATAAGTTGAGAGGTAGGGTTATGGTACAGTTAATGGGAATAATAAAAGCTATGAATAGCATGTTCATAATCATCATTTGAGCCAATTCCTAGCAGTTCAGCAATAGTGAAGTTGACTCTAATGCTCAAGCTCACGCTCGTTCAAATTTAGAGGTCTTATAAAGTGCCCTCATTTTGTACATTTTACCATCATAGCTGTCACTTGGGCGTCCGGTCTACCCTGCTACTCATTTCATTAGCAAGATAAATGTATCTTACTGCTTGCTAGGCAACAACAGAGTGGCCCTCACGTCAGACAACATCTTGCATTTAGCTTTATGATGTCAGCTTGCTAGGCAACAGATTGGCCCTCATGTCAGACAACATCTTGCTTTTGCTTTATGATGTCAGATCATCACTGGTCCAATTGTCCTTGTGGAAGCGGACCACACAGGAGGATGAGATATCAGAAGTTATGCAGTAGGTTGCTATCTCTATTCATGACTGCAAGGCAAGTCGGAGGCGGAATGGCAAATACTCTGAACTACTCAAAGCACTGTGGCCTTTTTGAAAGTGGGATGCAGATACAAAAACAGAGATTATCCTTACCAACAATCCTTCTTGAGTATCAGAGTCCAACATACAGAGTGCAGCGGAAGACGTTAAATGTGCTTCATTCCGTGTGAACGCAACTCTATAGTTCTACAGTGAGATAGTGCATTTCAGCCTCAAAGGAAGCAATATCCCCAAACGGAACATTGGTGGCACTAGGATCTAAAGCAGGCTTAAGAAGCCTTGGATGCAGTCAGTCTTTTATTAACTATCATGACCGACACAATGTGATCCATAATACTTCCATCTTGGCAGAAATTACATTCAAGCACAGGCCCCCACTAGAAGGTAGTTATGACATTCAGGTGCTGAAAACGCCTTTTTAATGCCTAAAGGAATGATTGTGAGCTTTACTTACCATACATATTGGCCAAATGATGCCCTATGCCGGAAGACTGTCTTTTTTTTTTTTTCTTCAGTATCGGCAATGCAGAGACAATTTGTTGCGAAACACTGCCACTGCTGGTCATTCAGTATAATCTGCAGATGGAAAAGTCCACTGTTAGCACATTTACTACAAGCAATACAAAAAATCATGCTTTTTATAAAGGGTAAACAGATCAATACTATGGAGTTTGTATTATTGTGAAAATCAGCAGCTCATTAGAAAATCAAATCTCGATTTGTGTTTTTAACCTACCATACTACTCTGAATCTCATGCCTCTTTTGCCAACACGCTCTAAACAACTGTAGAAGGTACATTAGGACATAGATAGAGATCTTTTTGCCAGCCAAGTGGCAGTGTACCCCTCTCACTTTATTTGTTTTAGGATATGGTACACCAGTAGCAATTAAGCCAGCTGATAAGTTGAGAGGTAGGGTTATGCTACAGTTAATGGGAATAATAAAAGCTATGAATAGCATGTTCATAATCATGATTTGAGCCAATTCCTAGCAGTTCAGCAATAGTGAAGTTGACTCTAATGCTCAAACTCACGCTCGTTCAAATTTAGAGGTCTTATAAAGTGCCCTCATTTTGTACATTTTACCATCATAGCTGTCACTTGGGCGTCCGGTCTACCCTGCTACTCATTTCATTAGCAAGATAAATGTATCTTACTGCTTGCTAGGCAACAACAGAGTGGCCCTCACGTCTGACAACATCTTGCATTTAGCTTTATGATGTCAGCTTGCTAGGCAACAGATTGGCCCTCATGTCAGACAACATCTTGCTTTTGCTTTATGATGTCAGATCATCACTGGTCCAATTGTCCTTGTGGAAGCGGACCACACAGGAGGATGAGATATCAGAAGTTATGCAGTAGGTTGCTATCTCTATTCATGACTGCAAGGCAAGTCGGAGGCGGAATGGCAAATACTCTGAACCACTCAAAGCACTGTGGCCTTTTTGAAAGTGGGATGCAGATACAAAAACAGAGATTATCCTTACCAACAATCCTTCTTGAGTATCAGAGTCCAACATACAGAGTGCAGCGGAAGACGTTAAATGTGCTTCATTCCGTGTGAACGCAACTCTATAGTTCTACAGTGAGATAGTGCATTTGAGCCTCAAAGGAAGCAATATCCCCAAACGGAACATTGGTGGCACCAGGATCTAAAGCAGGCTTAAGAAGCCTTGGATGCAGTCAGTCTTTTATTAACTATCATGACTGACACAATGTGATCCATAATACTTCCATTTTTGCAGAAATTACATTCAAGCACAGGCCCCCACTAGAAGGTAGTGATGACATTCAGGTGCTGAAAATGCCTTTTTAATGCCGAAAGGAATGATTGTGAGCTTTACTTACCATACATATTGGTCAAATGATGCCCTATGCCGGAAGACTGTCTTTTTTTTTTCTTCAGTATCGGCAATGCAGAGACAATTTGTTGCGAAACACTGCCACTGCTGGTCATTCAGTATAATCTGCAGATGGAAAAGTCCACTGTTAGCACATTTACTAAAAGCAATACCAAAAAATCATGCTTTTTATAAAGGGTAAACAGATCAATACTATGGAGTTTGTATTATTGTGAAAATCAGCAGCTCATTAGAAAATCAAATCTCGATTTGTGTTTTTAACCTACCATACTACTCTGAGTCTCATGCCTCTTTTGCCAACACGCTCTAAACAACTGTAGAAGGTACATTAGGACACAGAGATCTTTTTGCAAGCCAAGTGGCAGCGTACCACTCTCACTTTATTTGTTTTAGGATATGGTACACCGGTAGCAATTAAGCCAGCTGATAAGTTGAGAGGTAGGGTTATGCTACAGTTAATGGGAATAATAAAAGCTATGAATAGCATGTTCATAATCATCATTTGAGCCAATTCCTAGCAGTTCAGCAATAGTGAAGTTGACTCTAATGCTCAAACTCACGCTCGTTCAAATTTAGAGGTCTTATAAAGTGCCCTCATTTTGTACATTTTACCATCATAGCTGTCACTTGGGCGTCCGGTCTACCCTGCTACTCATTTCATTAGCAAGATAAATGTATCTTACTGCTTGCTAGGCAACAACAGAGTGGCCCTCACGTCTGATAACATCTTGCATTTAGCTTTATGATGTCAGCTTGCTAGGCAACAGATTGGCCCTCATGTCAGACAACATCTTGCTTTTACTTTATGATGTCAGATCATCACTGGTCCAATTGTCCTTGTGGAAGCGGACCACACAGGAGGATGAGATATCAGAAGTTATGCAGTAGGTTGCTATCTCTATTCATGACTGCAAGGCAAGTCGGAGGCGGAATGGCAAATACTCTGAACCACTCAAAGCACTGTGGCCTTTTTGAAAGTGGGATGCAGATACAAAAACAGAGATTATCCTTACCAACAATCCTTCTTGAGTATCAGAGTCCAACATACAGAGTGCAGCGGAAGACGTTAAATGTGCTTCATTCCGTGTGAACGCAACTCTATAGTTCTACAGTGAGATAGTGCATTTCAGCCTCAAAGGAAGCAATGTCCTCAAACGGAACATTGGTGGCACTAGGATCTAAAGCAGGCTTAAGAAGCCTTGGATGCAGTCAGTCTTTTATTAACTATCATGACCGACACAATGTGATCCATAATACTTCCATCTTGGCAGAAATTACATTCAAGCACAGGCCCCCACTAGAAGGTAGTTATGACATTCAGGTGCTGAAAACGCCTTTTTAATGCCTAAAGGAATGATTGTGAGCTTTACTTACCATACATATTGGCCAAATGATGCCATATGCCGGAAGACTGTCTTTTTTTTTTTTTCTTCAGTATCGGCAATGCAGAGACAATTTGTTGCGAAACACTGCCACTGCTGGTCATTCAGTATAATCTGCAGATGGAAAAGTCCACTGTTAGCACATTTACTACAAGCAATACAAAAAATCATGCTTTTTATAAAGGGTAAACAGATCAATACTATGGAGTTTGTATTATTGTGAAAATCAGCAGCTCATTAGAAAATCAAATCTCGATTTGTGTTTTTAACCTACCATACTACTCTGAATCTCATGCCTCTTTTGCCAACACGCTCTAAACAACTGTAGAAGGTACATTAGAACATAGATAGAGATCTTTTTGCCAGCCAAGTGGCAGTGTACCCCTCTCACTTTATTTGTTTTAGGATATGGTACACCAGTAGCAATTAAGCCAGCTGATAAGTTGAGAGGTAGGGTTATGCTACAGTTAATGGGAATAATAAAAGCTATGAATAGCACGTTCATAATCATGATTTGAGCCAATTCCTAGCAGTTCAGCAATAGTGAAGTTGACTCTAATGCTCAAACTCACGCTCGTTCAAATTTAGAGGTCTTATAAAGTGCCCTCATTTTGTACATTTTACCATCATAGCTGTCACTTGGGCGTCCGGTCTACCCTGCTACTCATTTCATTAGCAAGATAAATGTATCTTACTGCTTGCTAGGCAACAACAGAGTGGCCCTCACGTCTGACAACATCTTGCATTTAGCTTTATGATGTCAGCTTGCTAGGCAACAGATTGGCCCTCATGTCAGACAACATCTTGCTTTTGCTTTATGATGTCAGATCATCACTGGTCCAATTGTCCTTGTGGAAGCGGACCACACAGGAGGATGAGATATCAGAAGTTATGCAGTAGGTTGCTATCTCTATTCATGACTGCAAGGCAAGTCGGAGGCGGAATGGCAAATACTCTGAACCACTCAAAGCACTGTGGCCTTTTTGAAAGTTTGATGCAGATACAAAAACAGAGATTATCCTTACCAACAATCCTTCTTGAGTATCAGAGTCCAACATACAGAGTGCAGCGGAAGACGTTAAATGTGCTTCATTCCGTGTGAACGCAACTCTATAGTTCTACAGTGAGATAGTGCATTTGAGCCTCAAAGGAAGCAATATCCCCAAACGGAACATTGGTGGCACCAGGATCTAAAGCAGGCTTAAGAAGCCTTGGATGCAGTCAGTCTTTTATTAACTATCATGACCGACACAATGTGATCCATAATACTTCCATCTTGGCAGAAATTTCATTCAAGCACAGGCCCCCACTAGAAGGTAGTTATGACATTCAGGTGCTGAAAACGCCTTTTTAATGCCGAAAGGAATGATTGTGAGCTTTACTTACCATACATATTGGTCAAATGATGCCCTATGCCGGAAGACTGTCTTTTTTTTTTCTTCAGTATCGGCAATGCAGAGACAATTTGTTGCGAAACACTGCCACTGCTGGTCATTCAGTATAATCTGCAGATGGAAAAGTCCACTGTTAGCACATTTACTAAAAGCAATACAAAAAAATCATGCTTTTTATAAAGGGTAAACAGATCAATACTATGGAGTTTGTATTATTGTGAAAATCAGCAGCTCATTAGAAAATCAAATCTCGATTTGTGTTTTTAACCTACCATACTACTCTGAGTCTCATGCCTCTTTTGCCAACACGCTCTAAACAACTGTAGAAGGTACATTAGGACACAGAGATCTTTTTGCAAGCCAAGTGGCAGCGTACCACTCTCACTTTATTTGTTTTAGGATATGGTACACCGGTAGCAATTAAGCCAGCTGATAAGTTGAGAGGTAGGGTTATGCTACAGTTAATGGGAATAATAAAAGCTATGAATAGCATGTTCATAATCATCATTTGAGCCAATTCCTAGCAGTTCAGCAATAGTGAAGTTGACTCTAATGCTCAAACTCACGCTCGTTCAAATTTAGAGGTCTTATAAAGTGCCCTCATTTTGTACATTTTACCATCATAGCTGTCACTTGGGCGTCCGGTCTACCCTGCTACTCATTTCATTAGCAAGATAAATGTATCTTACTGCTTGCTAGGCAACAACAGAGTGGCCCTCACGTCTGACAACATCTTGCATTTAGCTTTATGATGTCAGCTTGCTAGGCAACAGATTGGCCCTCATGTCAGACAACATCTTGCTTTTGCTTTATGATGTCAGATCATCACTGGTCCAATTTTCCTTGTGGAAGCGGACCACACAGGAGGATGAGATATCAGAAGTTATGCAGTAGGTTGCTATCTCTATTCATGACTGCAAGGCAAGTCGGAGGCGGAATGGCAAATACTCTGAACCACTCAAAGCACTGTGGCCTTTTTGAAAGTTTGATGCAGATACAAAAACAGAGATTATCCTTACCAACAATCCTTCTTGAGTATCAGAGTCCAACATACAGAGTGCAGCGGAAGACGTTAAATGTGCTTCATTCCGTGTGAACGCAACTCTATAGTTCTACAGTGAGATAGTGCATTTCAGCCTCAAAGGAAGCAATATCCCCAAACGGAACATTGGTGGCACCAGGATCTAAAGCAGGCTTAAGAAGCCTTGGATGCAGTCAGTCTTTTATTAACTATCATGACCGACACAATGTGATCCATAATACTTCCATCTTGGCAGAAATTTCATTCAAGCACAGGCCCCCACTAGAAGGTAGTTATGACATTCAGGTGCTGAAAACGCCTTTTTAATGCCTAAAGGAATGATTGTGAGCTTTACTTACCATACATATTGGTCAAATGATGCCCCATCCCGGAAGACTGTCTTTTTTTTTTTTCTTCAGTATCGGCAATGCAGAGACAATTTGTTGCGAAACACTGCCACTGCTGGTCATTCAGTATAATCTGCAGATGGAAAAGTCCACTGTTAGCACATTTACTAAAAGCAATACCAAAAAATCATGCTTTTTATAAAGGGTAAACAGATCAATACCATGGAGTTTGTATTATTGTGAAAATCAGCAGCTCATTAGAAAATCAAATCTCGATTTGTGTTTTTAACCTACCATACTACTCTGAGTCTCATGCCTCTTTTGCCAACACGCTCTAAACAACTGTAGAAGGTACATTAGGACATAGAGATCTTTTTGCCAGCCAAGTGGCAGTGTACCCCTCTCACTTTATTTGTTTTAGGATATGGTACACCAGTAGCAATTAAGCCAGCTGATAAGTTGAGAGGTAGGGTTATGCTACAGTTAATGGGAATAATAAAAGCCATGAATAGCACGTTCATAATCATGATTTGAGCCAATTCCTAGCAGTTCAGCAATAGTGAAGTTGACTCTAATGCTCAAACTCACGCTCGTTCAAATTTAGAGGTCTTATAAAGTGCCCTCATTTTGTACATTTTACCATCATAGCTGTCACTTGGGCGTCCGGTCTACCCTGCTACTCATTTCATTAGCAAGATAAATGTATCTTACTGCTTGCTAGGCAACAACAGAGTGGCCCTCACGTCTGACAACATCTTGCATTTAGCTTTATGATGTCAGCTTGCTAGGCAACAGATTGGCCCTCATGTCAGACAACATCTTGCTTTTGCTTTATGATGTCAGATCATCACTGGTCCAATTGTCCTTGTGGAAGCGGACCACACAGGAGGATGAGATATCAGAAGTTATGCAGTAGGTTGCTATCTCTATTCATGACTGCAAGGCAAGTCGGAGGCGGAATGGCAAATACTCTGAACCACTCAAAGCACTGTGGCCTTTTTGAAAGTTTGATGCAGATACAAAAACAGAGATTATCCTTACCAACAATCCTTCTTGAGTATCAGAGTCCAACATACAGAGTGCAGCGGAAGACGTTAAATGTGCTTCATTCCGTGTGAACGCAACTCTATAGTTCTACAGTGAGATAGTGCATTTGAGCCTCAAAGGAAGCAATATCCCCAAACGGAACATTGGTGGCACCAGGATCTAAAGCAGGCTTAAGAAGCCTTGGATGCAGTCAGTCTTTTATTAACTATCATGACCGACACAATGTGATCCATAATACTTCCATCTTGGCAGAAATTTCATTCAAGCACAGGCCCCCACTAGAAGGTAGTTATGACATTCAGGTGCTGAAAACGCCTTTTTAATGCCGAAAGGAATGATTGTGAGCTTTACTTACCATACATATTGGTCAAATGATGCCCTATGCCGGAAGACTGTCTTTTTTTTTTCTTCAGTATCGGCAATGCAGAGACAATTTGTTGCGAAACACTGCCACTGCTGGTCATTCAGTATAATCTGCAGATGGAAAAGTCCACTGTTAGCACATTTACTAAAAGCAATACAAAAAAATCATGCTTTTTATAAAGGGTAAACAGATCAATACTATGGAGTTTGTATTATTGTGAAAATCAGCAGCTCATTAGAAAATCAAATCTCGATTTGTGTTTTTAACCTACCATACTACTCTGAGTCTCATGCCTCTTTTGCCAACACGCTCTAAACAACTGTAGAAGGTACATTAGGACACAGAGATCTTTTTGCAAGCCAAGTGGCAGCGTACCACTCTCACTTTATTTGTTTTAGGATATGGTACACCGGTAGCAATTAAGCCAGCTGATAAGTTGAGAGGTAGGGTTATGCTACAGTTAATGGGAATAATAAAAGCTATGAATAGCATGTTCATAATCATCATTTGAGCCAATTCCTAGCAGTTCAGCAATAGTGAAGTTGACTCTAATGCTCAAACTCACGCTCGTTCAAATTTAGAGGTCTTATAAAGTGCCCTCATTTTGTACATTTTACCATCATAGCTGTCACTTGGGCGTCCGGTCTACCCTGCTACTCATTTCATTAGCAAGATAAATGTATCTTACTGCTTGCTAGGCAACAACAGAGTGGCCCTCACGTCTGACAACATCTTGCATTTAGCTTTATGATGTCAGCTTGCTAGGCAACAGATTGGCCCTCATGTCAGACAACATCTTGCTTTTGCTTTATGATGTCAGATCATCACTGGTCCAATTTTCCTTGTGGAAGCGGACCACACAGGAGGATGAGATATCAGAAGTTATGCAGTAGGTTGCTATCTCTATTCATGACTGCAAGGCAAGTCGGAGGCGGAATGGCAAATACTCTGAACCACTCAAAGCACTGTGGCCTTTTTGAAAGTTTGATGCAGATACAAAAACAGAGATTATCCTTACCAACAATCCTTCTTGAGTATCAGAGTCCAACATACAGAGTGCAGCGGAAGACGTTAAATGTGCTTCATTCCGTGTGAACGCAACTCTATAGTTCTACAGTGAGATAGTGCATTTCAGCCTCAAAGGAAGCAATATCCCCAAACGGAACATTGGTGGCACTAGGATCTAAAGCAGGCTTAAGAAGCCTTGGATGCAGTCAGTCTTTTATTAACTATCATGACCGACACAATGTGATCCATAATACTTCCATCTTGGCAGAAATTACATTCAAGCACAGGCCCCCACTAGAAGGTAGTTATGACATTCAGGTGCTGAAAACGCCTTTTTAATGCCTAAAGGAATGATTGTGAGCTTTACTTACCATACATATTGGCCAAATGATGCCCTATGCCGGAAGACTGTCTTTTTTTTTTTTTCTTCAGTATCGGCAATGCAGAGACAATTTGTTGCGAAACACTGCCACTGCTGGTCATTCAGTATAATCTGCAGATGGAAAAGTCCACTGTTAGCACATTTACTAAAAGCAATACAAAAAAATCATGCTTTTTATAAAGGGTAAACAGATCAATACTATGGAGTTTGTATTATTGTGAAAATCAGCAGCTCATTAGAAAATCAAATCTCGATTTGTGTTTTTAACCTACCATACTACTCTGAGTCTCATGCCTCTTTTGCCAACACGCTCTAAACAACTGTAGAAGGTACATTAGGACACAGAGATCTTTTTGCAAGCCAAGTGGCAGCGTACCACTCTCACTTTATTTGTTTTAGGATATGGTACACCGGTAGCAATTAAGCCAGCTGATAAGTTGAGAGGTAGGGTTATGCTACAGTTAATGGGAATAATAAAAGCTATGAATAGCATGTTCATAATCATCATTTGAGCCAATTCCTAGCAGTTCAGCAATAGTGAAGTTGACTCTAATGCTCAAACTCACGCTCGTTCAAATTTAGAGGTCTTATAAAGTGCCCTCATTTTGTACATTTTACCATCATAGCTGTCACTTGGGCGTCCGGTCTACCCTGCTACTCATTTCATTAGCAAGATAAATGTATCTTACTGCTTGCTAGGCAACAACAGAGTGGCCCTCACGTCTGATAACATCTTGCATTTAGCTTTATGATGTCAGCTTGCTAGGCAACAGATTGGCCCTCATGTCAGACAACATCTTGCTTTTACTTTATGATGTCAGATCATCACTGGTCCAATTGTCCTTGTGGAAGCGGACCACACAGGAGGATGAGATATCAGAAGTTATGCAGTAGGTTGCTATCTCTATTCATGACTGCAAGGCAAGTCGGAGGCGGAATGGCAAATACTCTGAACCACTCAAAGCACTGTGGCCTTTTTGAAAGTGGGATGCAGATACAAAAACAGAGATTATCCTTACCAACAATCCTTCTTGAGTATCAGAGTCCAACATACAGAGTGCAGCGGAAGACGTTAAATGTGCTTCATTCCGTGAGAACGCAACTCTATAGTTCTACAGTGAGATAGTGCATTTCAGCCTCAACGGAAGCAATGTCCTCAAACGGAACATTGGTGGCACCAGGATCTAAAGCAGGCTTAAGAAGCCTTGGATGCAGTCAGTCCTTTATTAACTATCATGACCGACACAATGTGATCCATAATACTTCCATTTTGGCAGAAATTACATTCAAGCACAGGCCCCCACTAGAAGGTAGTGATGACATTCAGGTGCTGAAAATGCCTTTTTAATGCCGAAAGGAATGATTGTGAGCTTTACTTACCATACATATTGGTCAAATGATGCCCTATGCCGGAAGACTGTCTTTTCTTTTTTTCTTCAGTATCGGCAATGCAGAGACAATTTGTTGCGAAACACTGCCACTGCTGGTCATTCAGTATAATCTGCAGATGGAAAAGTCCACTGTTAGCACATTTACTACAAGCAATACAAAAAATCATGCTTTTTATAAAGGGTAAACAGATCAATACTATGGAGTTTGTATTATTGTGAAAATCAGCAGCTCATTAGAAAATCAAATCTCGATTTGTGTTTTTAACCTACTATACTACTCTGAGTCTCAAGCCTCTTTTGCCAACACGCTCTAAACAACTGTAGAAGGTACATTAGGACATAGAGATCTTTTTGCCAGCCAAGTGGCAGCGTACCCCTCTCACTTTATTTGTTTTA
Source organism: Lissotriton vulgaris (assembly GCF_964263255.1). Taxonomy (NCBI): domain Eukaryota; kingdom Metazoa; phylum Chordata; class Amphibia; order Caudata; family Salamandridae; genus Lissotriton; species Lissotriton vulgaris. Next base: position 237,563,380 of record NC_141700.1, on the reverse strand, counting down.
GGATATGGTACACCAGTAGCAATTAAGCCAGCTGATAAGTTGAGAGGTAGGGTTATGCTACAGTTAATGGGAATAATACAAGCTATGAATAGCATGTTCATAATCATCATTTGAGCCAATTCCTAGCAGTTCAGCAATAGTGAAGTTGACTCTAATGCTCAAACTCACGCTCGTTCAAATTTAGAGGTCTTATAAAGTGCCCTAATTTTATACATTTTACCATCATAGCTGTCACTTGGGCGTCCGGTCTACCCTGCTACTCATTTCATTAGCAAGATAAATGTATCTTACTGCTTGCTAGGCAACAACAGAGTGGCCCTCACGTCAGACAACATCTTGCATTTAGCTTTATGATGTCAGCTTGCTAGGCAACAGATTGGCCCTCATGTCAGACAACATCTTGCTTTTGCTTTATGATGTCAGATCATCACTGGTCCAATTGTCCTTGTGGAAGCGGACCACACCGGAGAATGAGATATCAGAAGTTATGCAGTAGGTTGCTATCTCTATTCATGACTGCAAGGCAGGTCGGAGGCGGAATGGCAAATACTCTGAACCACTCAAAGCACTGTGGCCTTTTTGAAAGTGGGATGCAGATACAAAAACAGAGATTATCCTTACCAACAATCCTTCTTGAGTATCAGAGTCCAACATACAGAGTGCAGCGGAAGACGTTAAATGTGCTTCATTCCGTGTGAACGCAACTCTATAGTTCTACAGTGAGATAGCGCATTTCAGCCTCAAAGGAAGCAATATCCCCAAACGGAACATTGGTGGCACCAGGATCTAAAGCAGGCTTAAGAAGCCTTGGATGCAGTCAGTCTTTTATTAACTATCATGACCGACACAATGTGATCCATAATACTTCCATTTTGGCAGAAATTACATTCAAGCACAGGCCCCCACTAGAAGGTAGTGATGACATTCAGGTGCTGAAAACGCCTTTTTAATGCCTAAAGGAATGATTGTGAGCTTTACTTACCATACATATTGGTCAAATGATGCCCTATGCCGGAAGACTGTCTTTTTTTTTTTCTTCAGTATCGGCAATGCAGAGACAATTTGTTGCGAAACACTGCCACTGCTGGTCATTCAGTATAATCTGCAGATGGAAAAGTCCACTGTTAGCACATTTACTACAAGCAATACAAAAAATCATGCTTTTTATAAAGGGTAAACAGATCAATACTATGGAGTTTGTATTATTGTGAAAATCAGCAGCTCATTAGAAAATCAAATCTCGATTTTTGTTTTTAACCTACCATACTACTCTGAGTCTCATGCCTCTTTTGCCAACACGCTCTAAACAACTGTAGAAGGTACATTAGGACATAGATCGAGATCTTTTTGCCAGCCAAGTGGCAGCGTACCCCTCTCACTTTATTTGTTTTAGGATATCGTACACCAGTAGCAATTAAGCCAGCTGATAAGTTGAGAGGTAGGGTTATGGTACAGTTAATGGGAATAATAAAAGCTATGAATAGCATGTTCATAATCATCATTTGAGCCAATTCCTAGCAGTTCAGCAATAGTGAAGTTGACTCTAATGCTCAAGCTCACGCTCGTTCAAATTTAGAGGTCTTATAAAGTGCCCTCATTTTGTACATTTTACCATCATAGCTGTCACTTGGGCGTCCGGTCTACCCTGCTACTCATTTCATTAGCAAGATAAATGTATCTTACTGCTTGCTAGGCAACAACAGAGTGGCCCTCACGTCAGACAACATCTTGCATTTAGCTTTATGATGTCAGCTTGCTAGGCAACAGATTGGCCCTCATGTCAGACAACATCTTGCTTTTGCTTGATGATGTCAGATCATCACTGGTCCAATTGTCCTTGTGGAAGCGGACCACACAGGAGGATGAGATATCAGAAGTTATGCAGTAGGTTGCTATCTCTATTCATGACTGCAAGGCAAGTCGGAGGCGGAATGGCAAATACTCTGAACCACTCAAAGCACTGTGGCCTTTTTGAAAGTGGGATGCAGATATAAAAACAGGGATTATCCTTACCAACAACCCTTCTTGAGTATCAGAGTCCAACATACAGAGTGCAGCGGAAGACGTTAAATGTGCTTCATTCTGTGAGAATGCAACTCTATAGTTCTACAGTGAGATAGTGCATTTCAGCCTCAACGGAAGCAATGTCCTCAAACGGAACATTGGTGGCACCAGGATCTAAAGCAGGCTTAAGAAGCCTTGGATGCAGTCAGTCTTTTATTAACTATCATGACCGACACAATGTGATCCATAATACTTCCATTTTGGCAGAAATTACATTCAAGCACAGGCCCCCACTAGAAGGTAGTGATGACATTCAGGTGCTGAAAATGCCTTTTTAATGCCGAAAGGAATGATTGTGAGCTTTACTTACCATACATATTGGTCAAATGATGCCCTATGCCGGAAGACTGTCTTTTTTTTTTTCTTCAGTATCGGCAATGCAGAGACAATTTGTTGCGAAACACTGCCACTGCTGGTCATTCAGTATAATCTGCAGATGGAAAAGTCCACTGTTAGCACATTTACTAAAAGCAATACAAAAAAATCATGCTTTTTATAAAGGGTAAACAGATCAATACTATGGAGTTTGTATTATTGTGAAAATCAGCAGCTCATTAGAAAATCAGATCTCGATTTGTGTTTTTAACCTACCATACAACTCTGAATCTCATGCCTCTTTTGCCAACACGCTCTAAACAACTGTAGAAGGTACATTAGGACATAGATAGAGATCTTTTTGCCAGCCAAGTGGCAGTGTACCCCTCTCACTTTATTTGTTTTAGGATATGGTACACCAGTAGCAATTAAGCCAGCTGATAAGTTGAGAGGTAGGGTTATGCTACAGTTAATGGCAATAATAAAAGCTATGAATAGCATGTTCATAATCATCATTTGAGCCAATTCCTAGCAGTTCAGCAATAGTGAAGTTGACTCTAATGCTCAAGCTCACGCTCGTTCAAATTTAGAGGTCTTATAAAGTGCCCTCATTTTGTACATTTTACCATCATAGCTGTCACTTGGGCGTCCGGTCTACCCTGCTACTCATTTCATTAGCAAGATAAATGTATCTTACTGCTTGCTAGGCAACAACAGAGTGGCCCTCACGTCAGACAACATCTTGCATTTAGCTTTATGATGTCAGCTTGCTAGGCAACAGATTGGCCCTCATGTCAGACAACATCTTGCTTTTGCTTTATGATGTCAGATCATCACTGGTCCAATTGTCCTTGTGGAAGCGGACCACACAGGAGGATGAGATATCAGAAGTTATGCAGTAGGTTGCTATCTCTATTCATGACTGCAAGGCAGGTCGGAGGCGGAATGGCAAATACTCTCAACCACTCAAAGCACTGTGGCCTTTTTGAAAGTGGGATGCAGATATAAAAACAGGGATTATCCTTACCAACAACCCTTCTTGAGTATCAGAGTCCAACATACAGAGTGCAGCGGAAGACGTTAAATGTGCTTCATTCTGTGAGAATGCAACTCTATAGTTCTACAGTGAGATAGTGCATTTCAGCCTCAACGGAAGCAATGTCCTCAAACGGAACATTGGTGGCACCAGGATCTAAAGCAGGCTTAAGAAGCCTTGGATGCAGTCAGTCCTTTATTAACTATCATGACCGACACAATGTGATCCATAATACTTCCATTTTGGCAGAAATTACATTCAAGCACAGGCCCCCACTAGAAGGTAGTGATGACATTCAGGTGCTGAAAATGCCTTTTTAATGCCGAAAGGAATGATTGTGAGCTTTACTTACCATACATATTGGTCAAATGATGCCCTATGCCGGAAGACTGTCTTTTTTTTTTTTCTTCAGTATCGGCAATGCAGAGACAATTTGTTGCGAAACACTGCCACTGCTGGTCATTCAGTATAATCTGCAGATGGAAAAGGCCACTGTTAGCACATTTACTACAAGCAATACAAAAAATCATGCTTTTTATAAAGGGTAAACAGATCAATACTATGGAGTTTGTATTATTGTGAAAATCAGCAGCTCATTAGAAAATCAAATCTCGATTTGTGTTTTTAACCTACCATACTACTCTGAGTCTCATGCCTCTTTTGCCAACACGCTCTAAACAACTGTAGAAGGTACATTAGGACATAGATAGAGATCTTTTTGCCAGCCAAGTGGCAGCGTACCCCTCTCACTTTATTTGTTTTAGGATATCGTACACCAGTAGCAATTAAGCCAGCTGATAAGTTGAGAGGTAGGGTTATGGTACAGTTAATGGGAATAATAAAAGCTATGAATAGCATGTTCATAATCATCATTTGAGCCAATTCCTAGCAGTTCAGCAATAGTGAAGTTGACTCTAATGCTCAAGCTCACGCTCGTTCAAATTTAGAGGTCTTATAAAGTGCCCTCATTTTGTACATTTTACCATCATAGCTGTCACTTGGGCGTCCGGTCTACCCTGCTACTCATTTCATTAGCAAGATAAATGTATCTTACTGCTTGCTAGGCAACAACAGAGTGGCCCTCACGTCAGACAACATCTTGCATTTAGCTTTATGATGTCAGCTTGCTAGGCAACAGATTGGCCCTCATGTCAGACAACATCTTGCTTTTGCTTTATGATGTCAGATCATCACTGGTCCAATTGTCCTTGTGGAAGCGGACCACACCGGAGAATGAGATATCAGAAGTTATGCAGTAGGTTGCTATCTCTATTCATGACTGCAAGGCAGGTCGGAGGCGGAATGGCAAATACTCTGAACCACTCAAAGCACTGTGGCCTTTTTGAAAGTGGGATGCAGATACAAAAACAGAGATTATCCTTACCAACAATCCTTCTTGAGTATCAGAGTCCAACATACAGAGTGCAGCGGAAGACGTTAAATGTGCTTCATTCTGTGAGAACGCAACTCTATAGTTCTACAGTGAGATAGCGCATTTCAGCCTCAAAGGAAGCAATGTCCTCAAACGGAACATTGTTGGCACCAGGATCTAAAGCAGGCTTAAGAAGCCTTGGATGCAGTTAGTCTTTTATTAACTATCATGACCGACACAATGTGATCCATAATACTTCCATTTTGGCAGAAATTACATTCAAGCACAGGCCCCCACTAGAAGGTAGTGATGACATTCAGGTGCTGAAAACGCCTTTTTAATGCCTAAAGGAATGATTGTGAGCTTTACTTACCATACATATTGGTCAAATGATGCCCTATGCCGGAAGACTGTCTTTTTTTTTTTCTTCAGTATCGGCAATGCAGAGACAATTTGTTGCGAAACACTGCCACTGCTGGTCATTCAGTATAATCTGCAGATGGAAAAGTCCACTGTTAGCACATTTACTACAAGCAATACAAAAAATCATGCTTTTTATAAAGGGTAAACAGATCAATACTATGGAGTTTGTATTATTGTGAAAATCAGCAGCTCATTAGAAAATCAAATCTCGATTTGTGTTTTTAACCTACCATACTACTCTGAGTCTCATGCCTCTTTTGCCAACACGCTCTAAACAACTGTAGAAGGTACATTAGGACATAGATAGAGATCTTTTTGCCAGCCAAGTGGCAGCGTACCCCTCTCACTTTATTTGTTTTAGGATATGGTACACCAGTAGCAATTAAGCCAGCTGATAAGTTGAGAGGTAGGGTTATGGTACAGTTAATGGGAATAATGAAAGCTATGAATAGCATGTTCATAATCATCATTTGAGCCAATTCCTAGCAGTTCAGCAATAGTGAAGTTGACTCTAATGCTCAAACTCACGCTCGTTCAAATTTAGAGGTTTTATAAAGTGCCCTAATTTTGTACATTTTACCATCATAGCTGTCACTTGGGCGTCCGGTCTACCCTGCAACTCATTTCATTAGCAAGATAAATGTATCTTACTGCTTGCTAGGCAACAACAGAGTGGCCCTCACGTCAGACAACATCTTGCATTTAGCTTTATGATGTCAGCTTGCTAGGCAACAGATTGGCCCTCATGTCAGACAACATCTTGCTTTTGCTTTATGATGTCAGATCATCACTGGTCCAATTGTCCTTGTGGAAGCGGACCACACAGGAGGATGAGATAGCAGAAGTTATGCAGTAGGTTGCTATCTCTATTCATGACTGCAAGGCAAGTCGGAGGCGGAATGGCAAATACTCTGAACCACTCAAAGCACTGTGGCCTTTTTGAAAGTGGGATGCAGATACAAAAACAGAGATTATCCTTACCAACAATCCTTCTTGAGTATCAGAGTCCAACATACAGAGTGCAGCGGAAGACGTTAAATGTGCTTCATTCCGTGAGAACGCAACTCTATAGTTCTACAGTGAGATAGTGCATTTCAGCCTCAAAGGAAGCAATGTCCTCAAACGGAACATTGGTGGCACCAGGATCTAAAGCAGGCTTAAGAAGCCTTGGATGCAGTCAGTCTTTTATTAACTATCATGACCGACACAATGTGATCCATAATACTTCCATTTTGGCAGAAATTACATTCAAGCACAGGCCCCCACTAGAAGGTAGTGATGACATTCAGGTGCTGAAAATGCCTTTTTAATGCCGAAAGGAATGATTGTGAGCTTTACTTACCATACATATTGGTCAAATGATGCCCTATGCCGGAAGACTGTCTTTTTTTTTTTCTTCAGTATCGGCAATGCAGAGACAATTTGTTGCGAAACACTGCCACTGCTGGTCATTCAGTATAATCTGCAGATGGAAAAGTCCACTGTTAGCACATTTACTAAAAGCAATACAAAAAAATCATGCTTTTTATAAAGGGTAAACAGATCAATACTATGGAGTTTGTATTATTGTGAAAATCAGCAGCTCATTAGAAAATCAGATCTCGATTTGTGTTTTTAACCTACCATACTACTCTGAATCTCATGCCTCTTTTGCCAACACGCTCTAAACAACTGTAGAAGGTACATTAGGACATAGATAGAGATCTTTTTGCCAGCCAAGTGGCAGTGTACCCCTCTCACTTTATTTGTTTTAGGATATGGTACACCAGTAGCAATTAAGCCAGCTGATAAGTTGAGAGGTAGGGTTATGCTACAGTTAATGGGAATAATAAAAGCTATGAATAGCATGTTCATAATCATCATTTGAGCCAATTCCTAGCAGTTCAGCAATAGTGAAGTTGACTCTAATGCTCAAGCTCACGCTCGTTCAAATTTAGAGGTCTTATAAAGTGCCCTCATTTTGTACATTTTACCATCATAGCTGTCACTTGGGCGTCCGGTCTACCCTGCTACTCATTTCATTAGCAAGATAAATGTATCTTACTGCTTGCTAGGCAACAACAGAGTGGCCCTCACGTCAGACAACATCTTGCATTTAGCTTTATGATGTCAGCTTGCTAGGCAACAGATTGGCCCTCATGTCAGACAACATCTTGCTTTTGCTTTATGATGTCAGATCATCACTGGTCCAATTGTCCTTGTGGAAGCGGACCACACAGGAGGATGAGATATCAGAAGTTATGCAGTAGGTTGCTATCTCTATTCATGACTGCAAGGCAAGTCGGAGGCGGAATGGCAAATACTCTGAACCACTCAAAGCACTGTGGCCTTTTTGAAAGTGGGATGCAGATATAAAAACAGGGATTATCCTTACCAACAACCCTTCTTGAGTATCAGAGTCCAACATACAGAGTGCAGCGGAAGACGTTAAATGTGCTTCATTCTGTGAGAATGCAACTCTATAGTTCTACAGTGAGATAGTGCATTTCAGCCTCAACGGAAGCAATGTCCTCAAACGGAACATTGGTGGCACCAGGATCTAAAGCAGGCTTAAGAAGCCTTGGATGCAGTCAGTCTTTTATTAACTATCATGACCGACACAATGTGATCCATAATACTTCCATTTTGGCAGAAATTACATTCAAGCACAGGCCCCCACTAGAAGGTAGTGATGACATTCAGGTGCTGAAAATGCCTTTTTAATGCCGAAAGGAATGATTGTGAGCTTTACTTACCATACATATTGGTCAAATGATGCCCTATGCCGGAAGACTGTCTTTTTTTTTTTCTTCAGTATCGGCAATGCAGAGACAATTTTTTGCGAAACACTGCCACTGCTGGTCATTCAGTATAATCGGCAGATGGAAAAGTCCACTGTTAGCACATTTACTAAAAGCAATACAAAAAAATCATGCTTTTTATAAAGGGTAAACAGATCAATACTATGGAGTTTGTATTATTGTGAAAATCAGCAGCTCATTAGAAAATCAGATCTCGATTTGTGTTTTTAACCTACCATACAACTCTGAATCTCATGCCTCTTTTGCCAACACGCTCTAAACAACTGTAGAAGGTACATTAGGACATAGATAGAGATCTTTTTGCCAGCCAAGTGGCAGTGTACCCCTCTCACTTTATTTGTTTTAGGATATGGTACACCAGTAGCAATTAAGCCAGCTGATAAGTTGAGAGGTAGGGTTATGCTACAGTTAATGGCAATAATAAAAGCTATGAAAGCATGTTCATAATCATCATTTGAGCCAATTCCTAGCAGTTCAGCAATAGTGAAGTTGACTCTAATGCTCAAGCTCACGCTCGTTCAAATTTAGAGGTCTTATAAAGTGCCCTCATTTTGTACATTTTACCATCATAGCTGTCACTTGGGCGTCCGGTCTACCCTGCTACTCATTTCATTAGCAAGATAAATGTATCTTACTGCTTGCTAGGCAACAACAGAGTGGCCCTCACGTCAGACAACATCTTGCATTTAGCTTTATGATGTCAGCTTGCTAGGCAACAGATTGGCCCTCATGTCAGACAACATCTTGCTTTTGCTTTATGATGTCAGATCATCACTGGTCCAATTGTCCTTGTGGAAGCGGACCACACAGGAGGATGAGATATCAGAAGTTATGCAGTAGGTTGCTATCTCTATTCATGACTGCAAGGCAGGTCGGAGGCGGAATGGCAAATACTCTGAACCACTCAAAGCACTGTGGCCTTTTTGAAAGCGGGATGCAGATATAAAAACAGGGATTATCCTTACCAACAACCCTTCTTGAGTATCAGAGTCCAACATACAGAGTGCAGCGGAAGACGTTAAATGTGCTTCATTCTGTGAGAATGCAACTCTATAGTTCTACAGTGAGATAGTGCATTTCAGCCTCAACGGAAGCAATGTCCTCAAACGGAACATTGGTGGCACCAGGATCTAAAGCAGGCTTAAGAAGCCTTGGATGCAGTCAGTCCTTTATTAACTATCATGACCGACACAATGTGATCCATAATACTTCCATTTTGGCAGAAATTACATTCAAGCACAGGCCCCCACTAGAAGGTAGTGATGACATTCAGGTGCTGAAAATGCCTTTTTAATGCCGAAAGGAATGATTGTGAGCTTTACTTACCATACATATTGGTCAAATGATGCCCTATGCCGGAAGACTGTCTTTTTTTTTTTTCTTCAGTATCGGCAATGCAGAGACAATTTGTTGCGAAACACTGCCACTGCTGGTCATTCAGTATAATCTGCAGATGGAAAAGGCCACTGTTAGCACATTTACTACAAGCAATACAAAAAATCATGCTTTTTATAAAGGGTAAACAGATCAATACTATGGAGTTTGTATTATTGTGAAAATCAGCAGCTCATTAGAAAATCAAATCTCGATTTGTGTTTTTAACCTACCATACTACTCTGAGTCTCATGCCTCTTTTGCCAACACGCTCTAAACAACTGTAGAAGGTACATTAGGACATAGATAGAGATCTTTTTGCCAGCCAAGTGGCAGCGTACCCCTCTCACTTTATTTGTTTTAGGATATCGTACACCAGTAGCAATTAAGCCAGCTGATAAGTTGAGAGGTAGGGTTATGGTACAGTTAATGGGAATAATAAAAGCTATGAATAGCATGTTCATAATCATCATTTGAGCCAATTCCTAGCAGTTCAGCAATAGTGAAGTTGACTCTAATGCTCAAGCTCACGCTCGTTCAAATTTAGAGGTCTTATAAAGTGCCCTCATTTTGTACATTTTACCATCATAGCTGTCACTTGGGCGTCCGGTCTACCCTGCTACTCATTTCATTAGCAAGATAAATGTATCTTACTGCTTGCTAGGCAACAACAGAGTGGCCCTCACGTCAGACAACATCTTGCATTTAGCTTTATGATGTCAGCTTGCTAGGCAACAGATTGGCCCTCATGTCAGACAACATCTTGCTTTTGCTTTATGATGTCAGATCATCACTGGTCCAATTGTCCTTGTGGAAGCGGACCACACCGGAGAATGAGATATCAGAAGTTATGCAGTAGGTTGCTATCTCTATTCATGACTGCAAGGCAGGTCGGAGGCGGAATGGCAAATACTCTGAACCACTCAAAGCACTGTGGCCTTTTTGAAAGTGGGATGCAGATACAAAAACAGAGATTATCCTTACCAACAATCCTTCTTGAGTATCAGAGTCCAACATACAGAGTGCAGCGGAAGACGTTAAATGTGCTTCATTCTGTGAGAACGCAACTCTATAGTTCTACAGTGAGATAGCGCATTTCAGCCTCAAAGGAAGCAATGTCCTCAAACGGAACATTGTTGGCACCAGGATCTAAAGCAGGCTTAAGAAGCCTTGGATGCAGTTAGTCTTTTATTAACTATCATGACCGACACAATGTGATCCATAATACTTCCATTTTGGCAGAAATTACATTCAAGCACAGGCCCCCACTAGAAGGTAGTGATGACATTCAGGTGCTGAAAACGCCTTTTTAATGCCTAAAGGAATGATTGTGAGCTTTACTTACCATACATATTGGTCAAATGATGCCCTATGCCGGAAGACTGTCTTTTTTTTTTTCTTCAGTATCGGCAATGCAGAGACAATTTGTTGCGAAACACTGCCACTGCTGGTCATTCAGTATAATCTGCAGATGGAAAAGTCCACTGTTAGCACATTTACTACAAGCAATACAAAAAATCATGCTTTTTATAAAGGGTAAACAGATCAATACTATGGAGTTTGTATTATTGTGAAAATCAGCAGCTCATTAGAAAATCAAATCTCGATTTGTGTTTTTAACCTACCATACTACTCTGAGTCTCATGCCTCTTTTGCCAACACGCTCTAAACAACTGTAGAAGGTACATTAGGACATAGATAGAGATCTTTTTGCCAGCCAAGTGGCAGCGTACCCCTCTCACTTTATTTGTTTTAGGATATGGTACACCAGTAGCAATTAAGCCAGCTGATAAGTTGAGAGGTAGGGTTATGGTACAGTTAATGGGAATAATGAAAGCTATGAATAGCATGTTCATAATCATCATTTGAGCCAATTCCTAGCAGTTCAGCAATAGTGAAGTTGACTCTAATGCTCAAACTCACGCTCGTTCAAATTTAGAGGTTTTATAAAGTGCCCTAATTTTGTACATTTTACCATCATAGCTGTCACTTGGGCGTCCGGTCTACCCTGCAACTCATTTCATTAGCAAGATAAATGTATCTTACTGCTTGCTAGGCAACAACAGAGTGGCCCTCACGTCAGACAACATCTTGCATTTAGCTTTATGATGTCAGCTTGCTAGGCAACAGATTGGCCCTCATGTCAGACAACATCTTGCTTTTGCTTTATGATGTCAGATCATCACTGGTCCAATTGTCCTTGTGGAAGCGGACCACACAGGAGGATGAGATAGCAGAAGTTATGCAGTAGGTTGCTATCTCTATTCATGACTGCAAGGCAAGTCGGAGGCGGAATGGCAAATACTCTGAACCACTCAAAGCACTGTGGCCTTTTTGAAAGTGGGATGCAGATACAAAAACAGAGATTATCCTTACCAACAATCCTTCTTGAGTATCAGAGTCCAACATACAGAGTGCAGCGGAAGACGTTAAATGTGCTTCATTCCGTGAGAACGCAACTCTATAGTTCTACAGTGAGATAGTGCATTTCAGCCTCAAAGGAAGCAATGTCCTCAAACGGAACATTGGTGGCACCAGGATCTAAAGCAGGCTTAAGAAGCCTTGGATGCAGTCAGTCTTTTATTAACTATCATGACCGACACAATGTGATCCATAATACTTCCATTTTGGCAGAAATTACATTCAAGCACAGGCCCCCACTAGAAGGTAGTGATGACATTCAGGTGCTGAAAATGCCTTTTTAATGCCGAAAGGAATGATTGTGAGCTTTACTTACCATACATATTGGTCAAATGATGCCCTATGCCGGAAGACTGTCTTTTTTTTTTTCTTCAGTATCGGCAATGCAGAGACAATTTGTTGCGAAACACTGCCACTGCTGGTCATTCAGTATAATCTGCAGATGGAAAAGTCCACTGTTAGCACATTTACTAAAAGCAATACAAAAAAATCATGCTTTTTATAAAGGGTAAACAGATCAATACTATGGAGTTTGTATTATTGTGAAAATCAGCAGCTCATTAGAAAATCAGATCTCGATTTGTGTTTTTAACCTACCATACTACTCTGAATCTCATGCCTCTTTTGCCAACACGCTCTAAACAACTGTAGAAGGTACATTAGGACATAGATAGAGATCTTTTTGCCAGCCAAGTGGCAGTGTACCCCTCTCACTTTATTTGTTTTAGGATATGGTACACCAGTAGCAATTAAGCCAGCTGATAAGTTGAGAGGTAGGGTTATGCTACAGTTAATGGGAATAATAAAAGCTATGAATAGCATGTTCATAATCATCATTTGAGCCAATTCCTAGCAGTTCAGCAATAGTGAAGTTGACTCTAATGCTCAAGCTCACGCTCGTTCAAATTTAGAGGTCTTATAAAGTGCCCTCATTTTGTACATTTTACCATCATAGCTGTCACTTGGGCGTCCGGTCTACCCTGCTACTCATTTCATTAGCAAGATAAATGTATCTTACTGCTTGCTAGGCAACAACAGAGTGGCCCTCACGTCAGACAACATCTTGCATTTAGCTTTATGATGTCAGCTTGCTAGGCAACAGATTGGCCCTCATGTCAGACAACATCTTGCTTTTGCTTTATGATGTCAGATCATCACTGGTCCAATTGTCCTTGTGGAAGCGGACCACACAGGAGGATGAGATATCAGAAGTTATGCAGTAGGTTGCTATCTCTATTCATGACTGCAAGGCAAGTCGGAGGCGGAATGGCAAATACTCTGAACCACTCAAAGCACTGTGGCCTTTTTGAAAGTGGGATGCAGATATAAAAACAGGGATTATCCTTACCAACAACCCTTCTTGAGTATCAGAGTCCAACATACAGAGTGCAGCGGAAGACGTTAAATGTGCTTCATTCTGTGAGAATGCAACTCTATAGTTCTACAGTGAGATAGTGCATTTCAGCCTCAACGGAAGCAATGTCCTCAAACGGAACATTGGTGGCACCAGGATCTAAAGCAGGCTTAAGAAGCCTTGGATGCAGTCAGTCTTTTATTAACTATCATGACCGACACAATGTGATCCATAATACTTCCATTTTGGCAGAAATTACATTCAAGCACAGGCCCCCACTAGAAGGTAGTGATGACATTCAGGTGCTGAAAATGCCTTTTTAATGCCGAAAGGAATGATTGTGAGCTTTACTTACCATACATATTGGTCAAATGATGCCCTATGCCGGAAGACTGTCTTTTTTTTTTTCTTCAGTATCGGCAATGCAGAGACAATTTGTTGCGAAACACTGCCACTGCTGGTCATTCAGTATAATCTGCAGATGGAAAAGTCCACTGTTAGCACATTTACTAAAAGCAATACAAAAAAATCATGCTTTTTATAAAGGGTAAACAGATCAATACTATGGAGTTTGTATTATTGTGAAAATCAGCAGCTCATTAGAAAATCAGATCTCGATTTGTGTTTTTAACCTACCATACAACTCTGAATCTCATGCCTCTTTTGCAAACACGCTCTAAACAACTGTAGAAGGTACATTAGGACATAGATAGAGATCTTTTTGCCAGCCAAGTGGCAGTGTACCCCTCTCACTTTATTTGTTTTAGGATATGGTACACCAGTAGCAATTAAGCCAGCTGATAAGTTGAGAGGTAGGGTTATGCTACAGTTAATGGCAATAATAAAAGCTATGAAAGCATGTTCATAATCATCATTTGAGCCAATTCCTAGCAGTTCAGCAATAGTGAAGTTGACTCTAATGCTCAAGCTCACGCTCGTTCAAATTTAGAGGTCTTATAAAGTGCCCTCATTTTGTACATTTTACCATCATAGCTGTCACTTGGGCGTCCGGTCTACCCTGCTACTCATTTCATTAGCAAGATAAATGTATCTTACTGCTTGCTAGGCAACAACAGAGTGGCCCTCACGTCAGACAACATCTTGCATTTAGCTTTATGATGTCAGCTTGCTAGGCAACAGATTGGCCCTCATGTCAGACAACATCTTGCTTTTGCTTTATGATGTCAGATCATCACTGGTCCAATTGTCCTTGTGGAAGCGGACCACACAGGAGGATGAGATATCAGAAGTTATGCAGTAGGTTGCTATCTCTATTCATGACTGCAAGGCAGGTCGGAGGCGGAATGGCAAATACTCTGCACCACTCAAAGCACTGTGGCCTTTTTGAAAGTGGGATGCAGATATAAAAACAGGGATTATCCTTACCAACAACCCTTCTTGAGTATCAGAGTCCAACATACAGAGTGCAGCGGAAGACGTTAAATGTGCTTCATTCTGTGAGAATGCAACTCTATAGTTCTACAGTGAGATAGTGCATTTCAGCCTCAACGGAAGCAATGTCCTCAAACGGAACATTGGTGGCACCAGGATCTAAAGCAGGCTTAAGAAGCCTTGGATGCAGTCAGTCCTTTATTAACTATCATGACCGACACAATGTGATCCATAATACTTCCATTTTGGCAGAAATTACATTCAAGCACAGGCCCCCACTAGAAGGTAGTGATGACATTCAGGTGCTGAAAATGCCTTTTTAATGCCGAAAGGAATGATTGTGAGCTTTACTTACCATACATATTGGTCAAATGATGCCCTATGCCGGAAGACTGTCTTTTTTTTTTTCTTCAGTATCGGCAATGCAGAGACAATTTGTTGCGAAACACTGCCACTGCTGGTCATTCAGTATAATCTGCAGATGGAAAAGTCCACTGTTAGCACATTTACTAAAAGCAATACAAAAAAATCATGCTTTTTATAAAGGGTAAACAGATCAATACTATGGAGTTTGTATTATTGTGAAAATCAGCAGCTCATTAGAAAATCAGATCTCGATTTGTGTTTTTAACCTACCATACAACTCTGAATCTCATGCCTCTTTTGCCAACACGCTCTAAACAACTGTAGAAGGTACATTAGGACATAGATAGAGATCTTTTTGCCAGCCAAGTGGCAGTGTACCCCTCTCACTTTATTTGTTTTAGGATATGGTACACCAGTAGCAATTAAGCCAGCTGATAAGTTGAGAGGTAGGGTTATGCTACAGTTAATGGCAATAATAAAAGCTATGAAAGCATGTTCATAATCATCATTTGAGCCAATTCCTAGCAGTTCAGCAATAGTGAAGTTGACTCTAATGCTCAAGCTCACGCTCGTTCAAATTTAGAGGTCTTATAAAGTGCCCTCATTTTGTACATTTTACCATCATAGCTGTCACTTGGGCGTCCGGTCTACCCTGCTACTCATTTCATTAGCAAGATAAATGTATCTTACTGCTTGCTAGGCAACAACAGAGTGGCCCTCACGTCCGACAACATCTTGCATTTAGCTTTATGATGTCAGCTTGCTAGGCAACAGATTGGCCCTCATGTCAGACAACATCTTGCTTTTGCTTTATGATGTCAGATCATCACTGGTCCAATTGTCCTTGTGGAAGCGGACCACACAGGAGGATGAGATATCAGAAGTTATGCAGTAGGTTGCTATCTCTATTCATGACTGCAAGGCAGGTCGGAGGCGGAATGGCAAATACTCTGCACCACTCAAAGCACTGTGGCCTTTTTGAAAGTGGGATGCAGATATAAAAACAGGGATTATCCTTACCAACAACCCTTCTTGAGTATCAGAGTCCAACATACAGAGTGCAGCGGAAGACGTTAAATGTGCTTCATTCTGTGAGAATGCAACTCTATAGTTCTACAGTGAGATAGTGCATTTCAGCCTCAACGGAAGCAATGTCCTCAAACGGAACATTGGTGGCACCAGGATCTAAAGCAGGCTTAAGAAGCCTTGGATGCAGTCAGTCCTTTATTAACTATCATGACCGACACAATGTGATCCATAATACTTCCATTTTGGCAGAAATTACATTCAAGCACAGGCCCCCACTAGAAGGTAGTGATGACATTCAGGTGCTGAAAATGCCTTTTTAATGCCGAAAGGAATGATTGTGAGCTTTACTTACCATACATATTGGTCAAATGATGCCCTATGCCGGAAGACTGTCTTTTTTTTTTTTCTTCAGTATCGGCAATGCAGAGACAATTTGTTGCGAAACACTGCCACTGCTGGTCATTCAGTATAATCTGCAGATGGAAAAGGCCACTGTTAGCACATTTACTACAAGCAATACAAAAAATCATGCTTTTTATAAAGGGTAAACAGATCAATACTATGGAGTTTGTATTATTGTGAAAATCAGCAGCTCATTAGAAAATCAAATCTCGATTTGTGTTTTTAACCTACCATACTACTCTGAGTCTCATGCCTCTTTTGCCAACACGCTCTAAACAACTGTAGAAGGTACATTAGGACATAGATAGAGATCTTTTTGCCAGCCAAGTGGCAGCGTACCCCTCTCACTTTATTTGTTTTAGGATATCGTACACCAGTAGCAATTAAGCCAGCTGATAAGTTGAGAGGTAGGGTTATGGTACAGTTAATGGGAATAATAAAAGCTATGAATAGCATGTTCATAATCATCATTTGAGCCAATTCCTAGCAGTTCAGCAATAGTGAAGTTGACTCTAATGCTCAAGCTCACGCTCGTTCAAATTTAGAGGTCTTATAAAGTGCCCTCATTTTGTACATTTTACCATCATAGCTGTCACTTGGGCGTCCGGTCTACCCTGCTACTCATTTCATTAGCAAGATAAATGTATCTTACTGCTTGCTAGGCAACAACAGAGTGGCCCTCACGTCAGACAACATCTTGCATTTAGCTTTATGATGTCAGCTTGCTAGGCAACAGATTGGCCCTCATGTCAGACAACATCTTGCTTTTGCTTTATGATGTCAGATCATCACTGGTCCAATTGTCCTTGTGGAAGCGGACCACACCGGAGAATGAGATATCAGAAGTTATGCAGTAGGTTGCTATCTCTATTCATGACTGCAAGGCAGGTCGGAGGCGGAATGGCAAATACTCTGAACCACTCAAAGCACTGTGGCCTTTTTGAAAGTGGGATGCAGATACAAAAACAGAGATTATCCTTACCAACAATCCTTCTTGAGTATCAGAGTCCAACATACAGAGTGCAGCGGAAGACGTTAAATGTGCTTCATTCTGTGAGAACGCAACTCTATAGTTCTACAGTGAGATAGCGCATTTCAGCCTCAAAGGAAGCAATGTCCTCAAACGGAACATTGTTGGCACCAGGATCTAAAGCAGGCTTAAGAAGCCTTGGATGCAGTTAGTCTTTTATTAACTATCATGACCGACACAATGTGATCCATAATACTTCCATTTTGGCAGAAATTACATTCAAGCACAGGCCCCCACTAGAAGGTAGTGATGACATTCAGGTGCTGAAAACGCCTTTTTAATGCCTAAAGGAATGATTGTGAGCTTTACTTACCATACATATTGGTCAAATGATGCCCTATGCCGGAAGACTGTCTTTTTTTTTTTCTTCAGTATCGGCAATGCAGAGACAATTTGTTGCGAAACACTGCCACTGCTGGTCATTCAGTATAATCTGCAGATGGAAAAGTCCACTGTTAGCACATTTACTACAAGCAATACAAAAAATCATGCTTTTTATAAAGGGTAAACAGATCAATACTATGGAGTTTGTATTATTGTGAAAATCAGCAGCTCATTAGAAAATCAAATCTCGATTTGTGTTTTTAACCTACCATACTACTCTGAGTCTCATGCCTCTTTTGCCAACACGCTCTAAACAACTGTAGAAGGTACATTAGGACATAGATAGAGATCTTTTTGCCAGCCAAGTGGCAGCGTACCCCTCTCACTTTATTTGTTTTAGGATATGGTACACCAGTAGCAATTAAGCCAGCTGATAAGTTGAGAGGTAGGGTTATGGTACAGTTAATGGGAATAATGAAAGCTATGAATAGCATGTTCATAATCATCATTTGAGCCAATTCCTAGCAGTTCAGCAATAGTGAAGTTGACTCTAATGCTCAAACTCACGCTCGTTCAAATTTAGAGGTTTTATAAAGTGCCCTAATTTTGTACATTTTACCATCATAGCTGTCACTTGGGCGTCCGGTCTACCCTGCAACTCATTTCATTAGCAAGATAAATGTATCTTACTGCTTGCTAGGCAACAACAGAGTGGCCCTCACGTCAGACAACATCTTGCATTTAGCTTTATGATGTCAGCTTGCTAGGCAACAGATTGGCCCTCATGTCAGACAACATCTTGCTTTTGCTTTATGATGTCAGATCATCACTGGTCCAATTGTCCTTGTGGAAGCGGACCACACAGGAGGATGAGATAGCAGAAGTTATGCAGTAGGTTGCTATCTCTATTCATGACTGCAAGGCAAGTCGGAGGCGGAATGGCAAATACTCTGAACCACTCAAAGCACTGTGGCCTTTTTGAAAGTGGGATGCAGATACAAAAACAGAGATTATCCTTACCAACAATCCTTCTTGAGTATCAGAGTCCAACATACAGAGTGCAGCGGAAGACGTTAAATGTGCTTCATTCCGTGAGAACGCAACTCTATAGTTCTACAGTGAGATAGTGCATTTCAGCCTCAAAGGAAGCAATGTCCTCAAACGGAACATTGGTGGCACCAGGATCTAAAGCAGGCTTAAGAAGCCTTGGATGCAGTCAGTCTTTTATTAACTATCATGACCGACACAATGTGATCCATAATACTTCCATTTTGGCAGAAATTACATTCAAGCACAGGCCCCCACTAGAAGGTAGTGATGACATTCAGGTGCTGAAAATGCCTTTTTAATGCCGAAAGGAATGATTGTGAGCTTTACTTACCATACATATTGGTCAAATGATGCCCTATGCCGGAAGACTGTCTTTTTTTTTTTCTTCAGTATCGGCAATGCAGAGACAATTTGTTGCGAAACACTGCCACTGCTGGTCATTCAGTATAATCTGCAGATGGAAAAGTCCACTGTTAGCACATTTACTAAAAGCAATACAAAAAAATCATGCTTTTTATAAAGGGTAAACAGATCAATACTATGGAGTTTGTATTATTGTGAAAATCAGCAGCTCATTAGAAAATCAGATCTCGATTTGTGTTTTTAACCTACCATACTACTCTGAATCTCATGCCTCTTTTGCCAACACGCTCTAAACAACTGTAGAAGGTACATTAGGACATAGATAGAGATCTTTTTGCCAGCCAAGTGGCAGTGTACCCCTCTCACTTTATTTGTTTTAGGATATGGTACACCAGTAGCAATTAAGCCAGCTGATAAGTTGAGAGGTAGGGTTATGCTACAGTTAATGGGAATAATAAAAGCTATGAATAGCATGTTCATAATCATCATTTGAGCCAATTCCTAGCAGTTCAGCAATAGTGAAGTTGACTCTAATGCTCAAGCTCACGCTCGTTCAAATTTAGAGGTCTTATAAAGTGCCCTCATTTTGTACATTTTACCATCATAGCTGTCACTTGGGCGTCCGGTCTACCCTGCTACTCATTTCATTAGCAAGATAAATGTATCTTACTGCTTGCTAGGCAACAACAGAGTGGCCCTCACGTCAGACAACATCTTGCATTTAGCTTTATGATGTCAGCTTGCTAGGCAACAGATTGGCCCTCATGTCAGACAACATCTTGCTTTTGCTTTATGATGTCAGATCATCACTGGTCCAATTGTCCTTGTGGAAGCGGACCACACAGGAGGATGAGATATCAGAAGTTATGCAGTAGGTTGCTATCTCTATTCATGACTGCAAGGCAAGTCGGAGGCGGAATGGCAAATACTCTGAACCACTCAAAGCACTGTGGCCTTTTTGAAAGTGGGATGCAGATATAAAAACAGGGATTATCCTTACCAACAACCCTTCTTGAGTATCAGAGTCCAACATACAGAGTGCAGCGGAAGACGTTAAATGTGCTTCATTCTGTGAGAATGCAACTCTATAGTTCTACAGTGAGATAGTGCATTTCAGCCTCAACGGAAGCAATGTCCTCAAACGGAACATTGGTGGCACCAGGATCTAAAGCAGGCTTAAGAAGCCTTGGATGCAGTCAGTCTTTTATTAACTATCATGACCGACACAATGTGATCCATAATACTTCCATTTTGGCAGAAATTACATTCAAGCACAGGCCCCCACTAGAAGGTAGTGATGACATTCAGGTGCTGAAAATGCCTTTTTAATGCCGAAAGGAATGATTGTGAGCTTTACTTACCATACATATTGGTCAAATGATGCCCTATGCCGGAAGACTGTCTTTTTTTTTTTCTTCAGTATCGGCAATGCAGAGACAATTTGTTGCGAAACACTGCCACTGCTGGTCATTCAGTATAATCTGCAGATGGAAAAGTCCACTGTTAGCACATTTACTAAAAGCAATACAAAAAAATCATGCTTTTTATAAAGGGTAAACAGATCAATACTATGGAGTTTGTATTATTGTGAAAATCAGCAGCTCATTAGAAAATCAGATCTCGATTTGTGTTTTTAACCTACCATACAACTCTGAATCTCATGCCTCTTTTGCAAACACGCTCTAAACAACTGTAGAAGGTACATTAGGACATAGATAGAGATCTTTTTGCCAGCCAAGTGGCAGTGTACCCCTCTCACTTTATTTGTTTTAGGATATGGTACACCAGTAGCAATTAAGCCAGCTGATAAGTTGAGAGGTAGGGTTATGCTACAGTTAATGGCAATAATAAAAGCTATGAAAGCATGTTCATAATCATCATTTGAGCCAATTCCTAGCAGTTCAGCAATAGTGAAGTTGACTCTAATGCTCAAGCTCACGCTCGTTCAAATTTAGAGGTCTTATAAAGTGCCCTCATTTTGTACATTTTACCATCATAGCTGTCACTTGGGCGTCCGGTCTACCCTGCTACTCATTTCATTAGCAAGATAAATGTATCTTACTGCTTGCTAGGCAACAACAGAGTGGCCCTCACGTCAGACAACATCTTGCATTTAGCTTTATGATGTCAGCTTGCTAGGCAACAGATTGGCCCTCATGTCAGACAACATCTTGCTTTTGCTTTATGATGTCAGATCATCACTGGTCCAATTGTCCTTGTGGAAGCGGACCACACAGGAGGATGAGATATCAGAAGTTATGCAGTAGGTTGCTATCTCTATTCATGACTGCAAGGCAGGTCGGAGGCGGAATGGCAAATACTCTGCACCACTCAAAGCACTGTGGCCTTTTTGAAAGTGGGATGCAGATATAAAAACAGGGATTATCCTTACCAACAACCCTTCTTGAGTATCAGAGTCCAACATACAGAGTGCAGCGGAAGACGTTAAATGTGCTTCATTCTGTGAGAATGCAACTCTATAGTTCTACAGTGAGATAGTGCATTTCAGCCTCAACGGAAGCAATGTCCTCAAACGGAACATTGGTGGCACCAGGATCTAAAGCAGGCTTAAGAAGCCTTGGATGCAGTCAGTCCTTTATTAACTATCATGACCGACACAATGTGATCCATAATACTTCCATTTTGGCAGAAATTACATTCAAGCACAGGCCCCCACTAGAAGGTAGTGATGACATTCAGGTGCTGAAAATGCCTTTTTAATGCCGAAAGGAATGATTGTGAGCTTTACTTACCATACATATTGGTCAAATGATGCCCTATGCCGGAAGACTGTCTTTTTTTTTTTCTTCAGTATCGGCAATGCAGAGACAATTTGTTGCGAAACACTGCCACTGCTGGTCATTCAGTATAATCTGCAGATGGAAAAGTCCACTGTTAGCACATTTACTAAAAGCAATACAAAAAAATCATGCTTTTTATAAAGGGTAAACAGATCAATACTATGGAGTTTGTATTATTGTGAAAATCAGCAGCTCATTAGAAAATCAGATCTCGATTTGTGTTTTTAACCTACCATACAACTCTGAATCTCATGCCTCTTTTGCCAACACGCTCTAAACAACTGTAGAAGGTACATTAGGACATAGATAGAGATCTTTTTGCCAGCCAAGTGGCAGTGTACCCCTCTCACTTTATTTGTTTTAGGATATGGTACACCAGTAGCAATTAAGCCAGCTGATAAGTTGAGAGGTAGGGTTATGCTACAGTTAATGGCAATAATAAAAGCTATGAAAGCATGTTCATAATCATCATTTGAGCCAATTCCTAGCAGTTCAGCAATAGTGAAGTTGACTCTAATGCTCAAGCTCACGCTCGTTCAAATTTAGAGGTCTTATAAAGTGCCCTCATTTTGTACATTTTACCATCATAGCTGTCACTTGGGCGTCCGGTCTACCCTGCTACTCATTTCATTAGCAAGATAAATGTATCTTACTGCTTGCTAGGCAACAACAGAGTGGCCCTCACGTCCGACAACATCTTGCATTTAGCTTTATGATGTCAGCTTGCTAGGCAACAGATTGGCCCTCATGTCAGACAACATCTTGCTTTTGCTTTATGATGTCAGATCATCACTGGTCCAATTGTCCTTGTGGAAGCGGACCACACAGGAGGATGAGATATCAGAAGTTATGCAGTAGGTTGCTATCTCTATTCATGACTGCAAGGCAGGTCGGAGGCGGAATGGCAAATACTCTGCACCACTCAAAGCACTGTGGCCTTTTTGAAAGTGGGATGCAGATATAAAAACAGGGATTATCCTTACCAACAACCCTTCTTGAGTATCAGAGTCCAACATACAGAGTGCAGCGGAAGACGTTAAATGTGCTTCATTCTGTGAGAATGCAACTCTATAGTTCTACAGTGAGATAGTGCATTTCAGCCTCAACGGAAGCAATGTCCTCAAACGGAACATTGGTGGCACCAGGATCTAAAGCAGGCTTAAGAAGCCTTGGATGCAGTCAGTCCTTTATTAACTATCATGACCGACACAATGTGATCCATAATACTTCCATTTTGGCAGAAATTACATTCAAGCACAGGCCCCCACTAGAAGGTAGTGATGACATTCAGGTGCTGAAAATGCCTTTTTAATGCCGAAAGGAATGATTGTGAGCTTTACTTACCATACATATTGGTCAAATGATGCCCTATGCCGGAAGACTGTCTTTTTTTTTTTTCTTCAGTATCGGCAATGCAGAGACAATTTGTTGCGAAACACTGCCACTGCTGGTCATTCAGTATAATCTGCAGATGGAAAAGGCCACTGTTAGCACATTTACTACAAGCAATACAAAAAATCATGCTTTTTATAAAGGGTAAACAGATCAATACTATGGAGTTTGTATTATTGTGAAAATCAGCAGCTCATTAGAAAATCAAATCTCGATTTGTGTTTTTAACCTACCATACTACTCTGAGTCTCATGCCTCTTTTGCCAACACGCTCTAAACAACTGTAGAAGGTACATTAGGACATAGATAGAGATCTTTTTGCCAGCCAAGTGGCAGCGTACCCCTCTCACTTTATTTGTTTTAGGATATCGTACACCAGTAGCAATTAAGCCAGCTGATAAGTTGAGAGGTAGGGTTATGGTACAGTTAATGGGAATAATAAAAGCTATGAATAGCATGTTCATAATCATCATTTGAGCCAATTCCTAGCAGTTCAGCAATAGTGAAGTTGACTCTAATGCTCAAGCTCACGCTCGTTCAAATTTAGAGGTCTTATAAAGTGCCCTCATTTTGTACATTTTACCATCATAGCTGTCACTTGGGCGTCCGGTCTACCCTGCTACTCATTTCATTAGCAAGATAAATGTATCTTACTGCTTGCTAGGCAACAACAGAGTGGCCCTCACGTCAGACAACATCTTGCATTTAGCTTTATGATGTCAGCTTGCTAGGCAACAGATTGGCCCTCATGTCAGACAACATCTTGCTTTTGCTTTATGATGTCAGATCATCACTGGTCCAATTGTCCTTGTGGAAGCGGACCACACCGGAGAATGAGATATCAGAAGTTATGCAGTAGGTTGCTATCTCTATTCATGACTGCAAGGCAGGTCGGAGGCGGAATGGCAAATACTCTGAACCACTCAAAGCACTGTGGCCTTTTTGAAAGTGGGATGCAGATACAAAAACAGAGATTATCCTTACCAACAATCCTTCTTGAGTATCAGAGTCCAACATACAGAGTGCAGCGGAAGACGTTAAATGTGCTTCATTCTGTGAGAACGCAACTCTATAGTTCTACAGTGAGATAGCGCATTTCAGCCTCAAAGGAAGCAATGTCCTCAAACGGAACATTGTTGGCACCAGGATCTAAAGCAGGCTTAAGAAGCCTTGGATGCAGTTAGTCTTTTATTAACTATCATGACCGACACAATGTGATCCATAATACTTCCATTTTGGCAGAAATTACATTCAAGCACAGGCCCCCACTAGAAGGTAGTGATGACATTCAGGTGCTGAAAACGCCTTTTTAATGCCTAAAGGAATGATTGTGAGCTTTACTTACCATACATATTGGTCAAATGATGCCCTATGCCGGAAGACTGTCTTTTTTTTTTTCTTCAGTATCGGCAATGCAGAGACAATTTGTTGCGAAACACTGCCACTGCTGGTCATTCAGTATAATCTGCAGATGGAAAAGTCCACTGTTAGCACATTTACTACAAGCAATACAAAAAATCATGCTTTTTATAAAGGGTAAACAGATCAATACTATGGAGTTTGTATTATTGTGAAAATCAGCAGCTCATTAGAAAATCAAATCTCGATTTGTGTTTTTAACCTACCATACTACTCTGAGTCTCATGCCTCTTTTGCCAACACGCTCTAAACAACTGTAGAAGGTACATTAGGACATAGATAGAGATCTTTTTGCCAGCCAAGTGGCAGCGTACCCCTCTCACTTTATTTGTTTTAGGATATGGTACACCAGTAGCAATTAAGCCAGCTGATAAGTTGAGAGGTAGGGTTATGGTACAGTTAATGGGAATAATGAAAGCTATGAATAGCATGTTCATAATCATCATTTGAGCCAATTCCTAGCAGTTCAGCAATAGTGAAGTTGACTCTAATGCTCAAACTCACGCTCGTTCAAATTTAGAGGTTTTATAAAGTGCCCTAATTTTGTACATTTTACCATCATAGCTGTCACTTGGGCGTCCGGTCTACCCTGCAACTCATTTCATTAGCAAGATAAATGTATCTTACTGCTTGCTAGGCAACAACAGAGTGGCCCTCACGTCAGACAACATCTTGCATTTAGCTTTATGATGTCAGCTTGCTAGGCAACAGATTGGCCCTCATGTCAGACAACATCTTGCTTTTGCTTTATGATGTCAGATCATCACTGGTCCAATTGTCCTTGTGGAAGCGGACCACACAGGAGGATGAGATAGCAGAAGTTATGCAGTAGGTTGCTATCTCTATTCATGACTGCAAGGCAAGTCGGAGGCGGAATGGCAAATACTCTGAACCACTCAAAGCACTGTGGCCTTTTTGAAAGTGGGATGCAGATACAAAAACAGAGATTATCCTTACCAACAATCCTTCTTGAGTATCAGAGTCCAACATACAGAGTGCAGCGGAAGACGTTAAATGTGCTTCATTCCGTGAGAACGCAACTCTATAGTTCTACAGTGAGATAGTGCATTTCAGCCTCAAAGGAAGCAATGTCCTCAAACGGAACATTGGTGGCACCAGGATCTAAAGCAGGCTTAAGAAGCCTTGGATGCAGTCAGTCTTTTATTAACTATCATGACCGACACAATGTGATCCATAATACTTCCATTTTGGCAGAAATTACATTCAAGCACAGGCCCCCACTAGAAGGTAGTGATGACATTCAGGTGCTGAAAATGCCTTTTTAATGCCGAAAGGAATGATTGTGAGCTTTACTTACCATACATATTGGTCAAATGATGCCCTATGCCGGAAGACTGTCTTTTTTTTTTTCTTCAGTATCGGCAATGCAGAGACAATTTGTTGCGAAACACTGCCACTGCTGGTCATTCAGTATAATCTGCAGATGGAAAAGTCCACTGTTAGCACATTTACTAAAAGCAATACAAAAAAATCATGCTTTTTATAAAGGGTAAACAGATCAATACTATGGAGTTTGTATTATTGTGAAAATCAGCAGCTCATTAGAAAATCAGATCTCGATTTGTGTTTTTAACCTACCATACTACTCTGAATCTCATGCCTCTTTTGCCAACACGCTCTAAACAACTGTAGAAGGTACATTAGGACATAGATAGAGATCTTTTTGCCAGCCAAGTGGCAGTGTACCCCTCTCACTTTATTTGTTTTAGGATATGGTACACCAGTAGCAATTAAGCCAGCTGATAAGTTGAGAGGTAGGGTTATGCTACAGTTAATGGGAATAATAAAAGCTATGAATAGCATGTTCATAATCATCATTTGAGCCAATTCCTAGCAGTTCAGCAATAGTGAAGTTGACTCTAATGCTCAAGCTCACGCTCGTTCAAATTTAGAGGTCTTATAAAGTGCCCTCATTTTGTACATTTTACCATCATAGCTGTCACTTGGGCGTCCGGTCTACCCTGCTACTCATTTCATTAGCAAGATAAATGTATCTTACTGCTTGCTAGGCAACAACAGAGTGGCCCTCACGTCAGACAACATCTTGCATTTAGCTTTATGATGTCAGCTTGCTAGGCAACAGATTGGCCCTCATGTCAGACAACATCTTGCTTTTGCTTTATGATGTCAGATCATCACTGGTCCAATTGTCCTTGTGGAAGCGGACCACACAGGAGGATGAGATATCAGAAGTTATGCAGTAGGTTGCTATCTCTATTCATGACTGCAAGGCAAGTCGGAGGCGGAATGGCAAATACTCTGAACCACTCAAAGCACTGTGGCCTTTTTGAAAGTGGGATGCAGATATAAAAACAGGGATTATCCTTACCAACAACCCTTCTTGAGTATCAGAGTCCAACATACAGAGTGCAGCGGAAGATGTTAAATGTGCTTCATTCTGTGAGAATGCAACTCTATAGTTCTACAGTGAGATAGTGCATTTCAGCCTCAACGGAAGCAATGTCCTCAAACGGAACATTGGTGGCACCAGGATCTAAAGCAGGCTTAAGAAGCCTTGGATGCAGTCAGTCTTTTATTAACTATCATGACCGACACAATGTGATCCATAATACTTCCATTTTGGCAGAAATTACATTCAAGCACAGGCCCCCACTAGAAGGTAGTGATGACATTCAGGTGCTGAAAATGCCTTTTTAATGCCGAAAGGAATGATTGTGAGCTTTACTTACCATACATATTGGTCAAATGATGCCCTATGCCGGAAGACTGTCTTTTTTTTTTTCTTCAGTATCGGCAATGCAGAGACAATTTGTTGCGAAACACTGCCACTGCTGGTCATTCAGTATAATCTGCAGATGGAAAAGTCCACTGTTAGCACATTTACTAAAAGCAATACAAAAAAATCATGCTTTTTATAAAGGGTAAACAGATCAATACTATGGAGTTTGTATTATTGTGAAAATCAGCAGCTCATTAGAAAATCAGATCTCGATTTGTGTTTTTAACCTACCATACAACTCTGAATCTCATGCCTCTTTTGCCAACACGCTCTAAACAACTGTAGAAGGTACATTAGGACATAGATAGAGATCTTTTTGCCAGCCAAGTGGCAGTGTACCCCTCTCACTTTATTTGTTTTAGGATATGGTACACCAGTAGCAATTAAGCCAGCTGATAAGTTGAGAGGTAGGGTTATGCTACAGTTAATGGCAATAATAAAAGCTATGAAAGCATGTTCATAATCATCATTTGAGCCAATTCCTAGCAGTTCAGCAATAGTGAAGTTGACTCTAATGCTCAAGCTCACGCTCGTTCAAATTTAGAGGTCTTATAAAGTGCCCTCATTTTGTACATTTTACCATCATAGCTGTCACTTGGGCGTCCGGTCTACCCTGCTACTCATTTCATTAGCAAGATAAATGTATCTTACTGCTTGCTAGGCAACAACAGAGTGGCCCTCACGTCAGACAACATCTTGCATTTAGCTTTATGATGTCAGCTTGCTAGGCAACAGATTGGCCCTCATGTCAGACAACATCTTGCTTTTGCTTTATGATGTCAGATCATCACTGGTCCAATTGTCCTTGTGGAAGCGGACCACACAGGAGGATGAGATATCAGAAGTTATGCAGTAGGTTGCTATCTCTATTCATGACTGCAAGGCAGGTCGGAGGCGGAATGGCAAATACTCTGAACCACTCAAAGCACTGTGGCCTTTTTGAAAGTGGGATGCAGATATAAAAACAGGGATTATCCTTACCAACAACCCTTCTTGAGTATCAGAGTCCAACATACAGAGTGCAGCGGAAGACGTTAAATGTGCTTCATTCTGTGAGAATGCAACTCTATAGTTCTACAGTGAGATAGTGCATTTCAGCCTCAACGGAAGCAATGTCCTCAAACGGAACATTGGTGGCACCAGGATCTAAAGCAGGCTTAAGAAGCCTTGGATGCAGTCAGTCCTTTATTAACTATCATGACCGACACAATGTGATCCATAATACTTCCATTTTGGCAGAAATTACATTCAAGCACAGGCCCCCACTAGAAGGTAGTGATGACATTCAGGTGCTGAAAATGCCTTTTTAATGCCGAAAGGAATGATTGTGAGCTTTACTTACCATACATATTGGTCAAATGATGCCCTATGCCGGAAGACTGTCTTTTTTTTTTTTCTTCAGTATCGGCAATGCAGAGACAATTTGTTGCGAAACACTGCCACTGCTGGTCATTCAGTATAATCTGCAGATGGAAAAGGCCACTGTTAGCACATTTACTACAAGCAATACAAAAAATCATGCTTTTTATAAAGGGTAAACAGATCAATACTATGGAGTTTGTATTATTGTGAAAATCAGCAGCTCATTAGAAAATCAAATCTCGATTTGTGTTTTTAACCTACCATACTACTCTGAGTCTCATGCCTCTTTTGCCAACACGCTCTAAACAACTGTAGAAGGTACATTAGGACATAGATAGAGATCTTTTTGCCAGCCAAGTGGCAGCGTACCCCTCTCACTTTATTTGTTTTAGGATATCGTACACCAGTAGCAATTAAGCCAGCTGATAAGTTGAGAGGTAGGGTTATGGTACAGTTAATGGGAATAATAAAAGCTATGAATAGCATGTTCATAATCATCATTTGAGCCAATTCCTAGCAGTTCAGCAATAGTGAAGTTGACTCTAATGCTCAAGCTCACGCTCGTTCAAATTTAGAGGTCTTATAAAGTGCCCTCATTTTGTACATTTTACCATCATAGCTGTCACTTGGGCGTCCGGTCTACCCTGCTACTCATTTCATTAGCAAGATAAATGTATCTTACTGCTTGCTAGGCAACAACAGAGTGGCCCTCACGTCAGACAACATCTTGCATTTAGCTTTATGATGTCAGCTTGCTAGGCAACAGATTGGCCCTCATGTCAGACAACATCTTGCTTTTGCTTTATGATGTCAGATCATCACTGGTCCAATTGTCCTTGTGGAAGCGGACCACACCGGAGAATGAGATATCAGAAGTTATGCAGTAGGTTGCTATCTCTATTCATGACTGCAAGGCAGGTCGGAGGCGGAATGGCAAATACTCTGAACCACTCAAAGCACTGTGGCCTTTTTGAAAGTGGGATGCAGATACAAAAACAGAGATTATCCTTACCAACAATCCTTCTTGAGTATCAGAGTCCAACATACAGAGTGCAGCGGAAGACGTTAAATGTGCTTCATTCTGTGAGAACGCAACTCTATAGTTCTACAGTGAGATAGCGCATTTCAGCCTCAAAGGAAGCAATGTCCTCAAACGGAACATTGTTGGCACCAGGATCTAAAGCAGGCTTAAGAAGCCTTGGATGCAGTTAGTCTTTTATTAACTATCATGACCGACACAATGTGATCCATAATACTTCCATTTTGGCAGAAATTACATTCAAGCACAGGCCCCCACTAGAAGGTAGTGATGACATTCAGGTGCTGAAAACGCCTTTTTAATGCCTAAAGGAATGATTGTGAGCTTTACTTACCATACATATTGGTCAAATGATGCCCTATGCCGGAAGACTGTCTTTTTTTTTTTCTTCAGTATCGGCAATGCAGAGACAATTTGTTGCGAAACACTGCCACTGCTGGTCATTCAGTATAATCTGCAGATGGAAAAGTCCACTGTTAGCACATTTACTACAAGCAATACAAAAAATCATGCTTTTTATAAAGGGTAAACAGATCAATACTATGGAGTTTGTATTATTGTGAAAATCAGCAGCTCATTAGAAAATCAAATCTCGATTTGTGTTTTTAACCTACCATACTACTCTGAGTCTCATGCCTCTTTTGCCAACACGCTCTAAACAACTGTAGAAGGTACATTAGGACATAGATAGAGATCTTTTTGCCAGCCAAGTGGCAGCGTACCCCTCTCACTTTATTTGTTTTAGGATATGGTACACCAGTAGCAATTAAGCCAGCTGATAAGTTGAGAGGTAGGGTTATGGTACAGTTAATGGGAATAATGAAAGCTATGAATAGCATGTTCATAATCATCATTTGAGCCAATTCCTAGCAGTTCAGCAATAGTGAAGTTGACTCTAATGCTCAAACTCACGCTCGTTCAAATTTAGAGGTTTTATAAAGTGCCCTAATTTTGTACATTTTACCATCATAGCTGTCACTTGGGCGTCCGGTCTACCCTGCAACTCATTTCATTAGCAAGATAAATGTATCTTACTGCTTGCTAGGCAACAACAGAGTGGCCCTCACGTCAGACAACATCTTGCATTTAGCTTTATGATGTCAGCTTGCTAGGCAACAGATTGGCCCTCATGTCAGACAACATCTTGCTTTTGCTTTATGATGTCAGATCATCACTGGTCCAATTGTCCTTGTGGAAGCGGACCACACAGGAGGATGAGATATCAGAAGTTATGCAGTAGGTTGCTATCTCTATTCATGACTGCAAGGCAGGTCGGAGGCGGAATGGCAAATACTCTGAACCACTCAAAGCACTGTGGCCTTTTTGAAAGTGGGATGCAGATATAAAAACAGGGATTATCCTTACCAACAACCCTTCTTGAGTATCAGAGTCCAACATACAGAGTGCAGCGGAAGACGTTAAATGTGCTTCATTCTGTGAGAATGCAACTCTATAGTTCTACAGTGAGATAGTGCATTTCAGCCTCAACGGAAGCAATGTCCTCAAACGGAACATTGGTGGCACCAGGATCTAAAGCAGGCTTAAGAAGCCTTGGATGCAGTCAGTCCTTTATTAACTATCATGACCGACACAATGTGATCCATAATACTTCCATTTTGGCAGAAATTACATTCAAGCACAGGCCCCCACTAGAAGGTAGTGATGACATTCAGGTGCTGAAAATGCCTTTTTAATGCCGAAAGGAATGATTGTGAGCTTTACTTACCATACATATTGGTCAAATGATGCCCTATGCCGGAAGACTGTCTTTTTTTTTTTTCTTCAGTATCGGCAATGCAGAGACAATTTGTTGCGAAACACTGCCACTGCTGGTCATTCAGTATAATCTGCAGATGGAAAAGGCCACTGTTAGCACATTTACTACAAGCAATACAAAAAATCATGCTTTTTATAAAGGGTAAACAGATCAATACTATGGAGTTTGTATTATTGTGAAAATCAGCAGCTCATTAGAAAATCAAATCTCGATTTGTGTTTTTAACCTACCATACTACTCTGAGTCTCATGCCTCTTTTGCCAACACGCTCTAAACAACTGTAGAAGGTACATTAGGACATAGATAGAGATCTTTTTGCCAGCCAAGTGGCAGCGTACCCCTCTCACTTTATTTGTTTTAGGATATCGTACACCAGTAGCAATTAAGCCAGCTGATAAGTTGAGAGGTAGGGTTATGGTACAGTTAATGGGAATAATAAAAGCTATGAATAGCATGTTCATAATCATCATTTGAGCCAATTCCTAGCAGTTCAGCAATAGTGAAGTTGACTCTAATGCTCAAGCTCACGCTCGTTCAAATTTAGAGGTCTTATAAAGTGCCCTCATTTTGTACATTTTACCATCATAGCTGTCACTTGGGCGTCCGGTCTACCCTGCTACTCATTTCATTAGCAAGATAAATGTATCTTACTGCTTGCTAGGCAACAACAGAGTGGCCCTCACGTCAGACAACATCTTGCATTTAGCTTTATGATGTCAGCTTGCTAGGCAACAGATTGGCCCTCATGTCAGACAACATCTTGCTTTTGCTTTATGATGTCAGATCATCACTGGTCCAATTGTCCTTGTGGAAGCGGACCACACCGGAGAATGAGATATCAGAAGTTATGCAGTAGGTTGCTATCTCTATTCATGACTGCAAGGCAGGTCGGAGGCGGAATGGCAAATACTCTGAACCACTCAAAGCACTGTGGCCTTTTTGAAAGTGGGATGCAGATACAAAAACAGAGATTATCCTTACCAACAATCCTTCTTGAGTATCAGAGTCCAACATACAGAGTGCAGCGGAAGACGTTAAATGTGCTTCATTCTGTGAGAACGCAACTCTATAGTTCTACAGTGAGATAGCGCATTTCAGCCTCAAAGGAAGCAATGTCCTCAAACGGAACATTGTTGGCACCAGGATCTAAAGCAGGCTTAAGAAGCCTTGGATGCAGTTAGTCTTTTATTAACTATCATGACCGACACAATGTGATCCATAATACTTCCATTTTGGCAGAAATTACATTCAAGCACAGGCCCCCACTAGAAGGTAGTGATGACATTCAGGTGCTGAAAACGCCTTTTTAATGCCTAAAGGAATGATTGTGAGCTTTACTTACCATACATATTGGTCAAATGATGCCCTATGCCGGAAGACTGTCTTTTTTTTTTTCTTCAGTATCGGCAATGCAGAGACAATTTGTTGCGAAACACTGCCACTGCTGGTCATTCAGTATAATCTGCAGATGGAAAAGTCCACTGTTAGCACATTTACTACAAGCAATACAAAAAATCATGCTTTTTATAAAGGGTAAACAGATCAATACTATGGAGTTTGTATTATTGTGAAAATCAGCAGCTCATTAGAAAATCAAATCTCGATTTGTGTTTTTAACCTACCATACTACTCTGAGTCTCATGCCTCTTTTGCCAACACGCTCTAAACAACTGTAGAAGGTACATTAGGACATAGATAGAGATCTTTTTGCCAGCCAAGTGGCAGCGTACCCCTCTCACTTTATTTGTTTTAGGATATGGTACACCAGTAGCAATTAAGCCAGCTGATAAGTTGAGAGGTAGGGTTATGGTACAGTTAATGGGAATAATGAAAGCTATGAATAGCATGTTCATAATCATCATTTGAGCCAATTCCTAGCAGTTCAGCAATAGTGAAGTTGACTCTAATGCTCAAACTCACGCTCGTTCAAATTTAGAGGTTTTATAAAGTGCCCTAATTTTGTACATTTTACCATCATAGCTGTCACTTGGGCGTCCGGTCTACCCTGCAACTCATTTCATTAGCAAGATAAATGTATCTTACTGCTTGCTAGGCAACAACAGAGTGGCCCTCACGTCAGACAACATCTTGCATTTAGCTTTATGATGTCAGCTTGCTAGGCAACAGATTGGCCCTCATGTCAGACAACATCTTGCTTTTGCTTTATGATGTCAGATCATCACTGGTCCAATTGTCCTTGTGGAAGCGGACCACACAGGAGGATGAGATAGCAGAAGTTATGCAGTAGGTTGCTATCTCTATTCATGACTGCAAGGCAAGTCGGAGGCGGAATGGCAAATACTCTGAACCACTCAAAGCACTGTGGCCTTTTTGAAAGTGGGATGCAGATACAAAAACAGAGATTATCCTTACCAACAATCCTTCTTGAGTATCAGAGTCCAACATACAGAGTGCAGCGGAAGACGTTAAATGTGCTTCATTCCGTGAGAACGCAACTCTATAGTTCTACAGTGAGATAGTGCATTTCAGCCTCAAAGGAAGCAATGTCCTCAAACGGAACATTGGTGGCACCAGGATCTAAAGCAGGCTTAAGAAGCCTTGGATGCAGTCAGTCTTTTATTAACTATCATGACCGACACAATGTGATCCATAATACTTCCATTTTGGCAGAAATTACATTCAAGCACAGGCCCCCACTAGAAGGTAGTGATGACATTCAGGTGCTGAAAATGCCTTTTTAATGCCGAAAGGAATGATTGTGAGCTTTACTTACCATACATATTGGTCAAATGATGCCCTATGCCGGAAGACTGTCTTTTTTTTTTTCTTCAGTATCGGCAATGCAGAGACAATTTGTTGCGAAACACTGCCACTGCTGGTCATTCAGTATAATCTGCAGATGGAAAAGTCCACTGTTAGCACATTTACTAAAAGCAATACAAAAAAATCATGCTTTTTATAAAGGGTAAACAGATCAATACTATGGAGTTTGTATTATTGTGAAAATCAGCAGCTCATTAGAAAATCAGATCTCGATTTGTGTTTTTAACCTACCATACTACTCTGAATCTCATGCCTCTTTTGCCAACACGCTCTAAACAACTGTAGAAGGTACATTAGGACATAGATAGAGATCGTTTTGCCAGCCAAGTGGCAGTGTACCCCTCTCACTTTATTTGTTTTAGGATATGGTACACCAGTAGCAATTAAGCCAGCTGATAAGTTGAGAGGTAGGGTTATGCTACAGTTAATGGGAATAATAAAAGCTATGAATAGCATGTTCATAATCATCATTTGAGCCAATTCCTAGCAGTTCAGCAATAGTGAAGTTGACTCTAATGCTCAAGCTCACGCTCGTTCAAATTTAGAGGTCTTATAAAGTGCCCTCATTTTGTACATTTTACCATCATAGCTGTCACTTGGGCGTCCGGTCTACCCTGCTACTCATTTCATTAGCAAGATAAATGTATCTTACTGCTTGCTAGGCAACAACAGAGTGGCCCTCACGTCAGACAACATCTTGCATTTAGCTTTATGATGTCAGCTTGCTAGGCAACAGATTGGCCCTCATGTCAGACAACATCTTGCTTTTGCTTTATGATGTCAGATCATCACTGGTCCAATTGTCCTTGTGGAAGCGGACCACACAGGAGGATGAGATATCAGAAGTTATGCAGTAGGTTGCTATCTCTATTCATGACTGCAAGGCAAGTCGGAGGCGGAATGGCAAATACTCTGAACCACTCAAAGCACTGTGGCCTTTTTGAAAGTGGGATGCAGATATAAAAACAGGGATTATCCTTACCAACAACCCTTCTTGAGTATCAGAGTCCAACATACAGAGTGCAGCGGAAGACGTTAAATGTGCTTCATTCTGTGAGAATGCAACTCTATAGTTCTACAGTGAGATAGTGCATTTCAGCCTCAACGGAAGCAATGTCCTCAAACGGAACATTGGTGGCACCAGGATCTAAAGCAGGCTTAAGAAGCCTTGGATGCAGTCAGTCTTTTATTAACTATCATGACCGACACAATGTGATCCATAATACTTCCATTTTGGCAGAAATTACATTCAAGCACAGGCCCCCACTAGAAGGTAGTGATGACATTCAGGTGCTGAAAATGCCTTTTTAATGCCGAAAGGAATGATTGTGAGCTTTACTTACCATACATATTGGTCAAATGATGCCCTATGCCGGAAGACTGTCTTTTTTTTTTTCTTCAGTATCGGCAATGCAGAGACAATTTGTTGCGAAACACTGCCACTGCTGGTCATTCAGTATAATCTGCAGATGGAAAAGTCCACTGTTAGCACATTTACTAAAAGCAATACAAAAAAATCATGCTTTTTATAAAGGGTAAACAGATCAATACTATGGAGTTTGTATTATTGTGAAAATCAGCAGCTCATTAGAAAATCAGATCTCGATTTGTGTTTTTAACCTACCATACAACTCTGAATCTCATGCCTCTTTTGCCAACACGCTCTAAACAACTGTAGAAGGTACATTAGGACATAGATAGAGATCTTTTTGCCAGCCAAGTGGCAGTGTACCCCTCTCACTTTATTTGTTTTAGGATATGGTACACCAGTAGCAATTAAGCCAGCTGATAAGTTGAGAGGTAGGGTTATGCTACAGTTAATGGCAATAATAAAAGCTATGAAAGCATGTTCATAATCATCATTTGAGCCAATTCCTAGCAGTTCAGCAATAGTGAAGTTGACTCTAATGCTCAAGCTCACGCTCGTTCAAATTTAGAGGTCTTATAAAGTGCCCTCATTTTGTACATTTTACCATCATAGCTGTCACTTGGGCGTCCGGTCTACCCTGCTACTCATTTCATTAGCAAGATAAATGTATCTTACTGCTTGCTAGGCAACAACAGAGTGGCCCTCACGTCAGACAACATCTTGCATTTAGCTTTATGATGTCAGCTTGCTAGGCAACAGATTGGCCCTCATGTCAGACAACATCTTGCTTTTGCTTTATGATGTCAGATCATCACTGGTCCAATTGTCCTTGTGGAAGCGGACCACACAGGAGGATGAGATATCAGAAGTTATGCAGTAGGTTGCTATCTCTATTCATGACTGCAAGGCAGGTCGGAGGCGGAATGGCAAATACTCTGAACCACTCAAAGCACTGTGGCCTTTTTGAAAGTGGGATGCAGATATAAAAACAGGGATTATCCTTACCAACAACCCTTCTTGAGTATCAGAGTCCAACATACAGAGTGCAGCGGAAGACGTTAAATGTGCTTCATTCTGTGAGAATGCAACTCTATAGTTCTACAGTGAGATAGTGCATTTCAGCCTCAACGGAAGCAATGTCCTCAAACGGAACATTGGTGGCACCAGGATCTAAAGCAGGCTTAAGAAGCCTTGGATGCAGTCAGTCCTTTATTAACTATCATGACCGACACAATGTGATCCATAATACTTCCATTTTGGCAGAAATTACATTCAAGCACAGGCCCCCACTAGAAGGTAGTGATGACATTCAGGTGCTGAAAATGCCTTTTTAATGCCGAAAGGAATGATTGTGAGCTTTACTTACCATACATATTGGTCAAATGATGCCCTATGCCGGAAGACTGTCTTTTTTTTTTTTCTTCAGTATCGGCAATGCAGAGACAATTTGTTGCGAAACACTGCCACTGCTGGTCATTCAGTATAATCTGCAGATGGAAAAGGCCACTGTTAGCACATTTACTACAAGCAATACAAAAAATCATGCTTTTTATAAAGGGTAAACAGATCAATACTATGGAGTTTGTATTATTGTGAAAATCAGCAGCTCATTAGAAAATCAAATCTCGATTTGTGTTTTTAACCTACCATACTACTCTGAGTCTCATGCCTCTTTTGCCAACACGCTCTAAACAACTGTAGAAGGTACATTAGGACATAGATAGAGATCTTTTTGCCAGCCAAGTGGCAGCGTACCCCTCTCACTTTATTTGTTTTAGGATATCGTACACCAGTAGCAATTAAGCCAGCTGATAAGTTGAGAGGTAGGGTTATGGTACAGTTAATGGGAATAATAAAAGCTATGAATAGCATGTTCATAATCATCATTTGAGCCAATTCCTAGCAGTTCAGCAATAGTGAAGTTGACTCTAATGCTCAAGCTCACGCTCGTTCAAATTTAGAGGTCTTATAAAGTGCCCTCATTTTGTACATTTTACCATCATAGCTGTCACTTGGGCGTCCGGTCTACCCTGCTACTCATTTCATTAGCAAGATAAATGTATCTTACTGCTTGCTAGGCAACAACAGAGTGGCCCTCACGTCAGACAACATCTTGCATTTAGCTTTATGATGTCAGCTTGCTAGGCAACAGATTGGCCCTCATGTCAGACAACATCTTGCTTTTGCTTTATGATGTCAGATCATCACTGGTCCAATTGTCCTTGTGGAAGCGGACCACACCGGAGAATGAGATATCAGAAGTTATGCAGTAGGTTGCTATCTCTATTCATGACTGCAAGGCAGGTCGGAGGCGGAATGGCAAATACTCTGAACCACTCAAAGCACTGTGGCCTTTTTGAAAGTGGGATGCAGATACAAAAACAGAGATTATCCTTACCAACAATCCTTCTTGAGTATCAGAGTCCAACATACAGAGTGCAGCGGAAGACGTTAAATGTGCTTCATTCTGTGAGAACGCAACTCTATAGTTCTACAGTGAGATAGCGCATTTCAGCCTCAAAGGAAGCAATGTCCTCAAACGGAACATTGTTGGCACCAGGATCTAAAGCAGGCTTAAGAAGCCTTGGATGCAGTTAGTCTTTTATTAACTATCATGACCGACACAATGTGATCCATAATACTTCCATTTTGGCAGAAATTACATTCAAGCACAGGCCCCCACTAGAAGGTAGTGATGACATTCAGGTGCTGAAAACGCCTTTTTAATGCCTAAAGGAATGATTGTGAGCTTTACTTACCATACATATTGGTCAAATGATGCCCTATGCCGGAAGACTGTCTTTTTTTTTTTCTTCAGTATCGGCAATGCAGAGACAATTTGTTGCGAAACACTGCCACTGCTGGTCATTCAGTATAATCTGCAGATGGAAAAGTCCACTGTTAGCACATTTACTACAAGCAATACAAAAAATCATGCTTTTTATAAAGGGTAAACAGATCAATACTATGGAGTTTGTATTATTGTGAAAATCAGCAGCTCATTAGAAAATCAAATCTCGATTTGTGTTTTTAACCTACCATACTACTCTGAGTCTCATGCCTCTTTTGCCAACACGCTCTAAACAACTGTAGAAGGTACATTAGGACATAGATAGAGATCTTTTTGCCAGCCAAGTGGCAGCGTACCCCTCTCACTTTATTTGTTTTAGGATATGGTACACCAGTAGCAATTAAGCCAGCTGATAAGTTGAGAGGTAGGGTTATGGTACAGTTAATGGGAATAATGAAAGCTATGAATAGCATGTTCATAATCATCATTTGAGCCAATTCCTAGCAGTTCAGCAATAGTGAAGTTGACTCTAATGCTCAAACTCACGCTCGTTCAAATTTAGAGGTTTTATAAAGTGCCCTAATTTTGTACATTTTACCATCATAGCTGTCACTTGGGCGTCCGGTCTACCCTGCAACTCATTTCATTAGCAAGATAAATGTATCTTACTGCTTGCTAGGCAACAACAGAGTGGCCCTCACGTCAGACAACATCTTGCATTTAGCTTTATGATGTCAGCTTGCTAGGCAACAGATTGGCCCTCATGTCAGACAACATCTTGCTTTTGCTTTATGATGTCAGATCATCACTGGTCCAATTGTCCTTGTGGAAGCGGACCACACAGGAGGATGAGATATCAGAAGTTATGCAGTAGGTTGCTATCTCTATTCATGACTGCAAGGCAGGTCGGAGGCGGAATGGCAAATACTCTGAACCACTCAAAGCACTGTGGCCTTTTTGAAAGTGGGATGCAGATATAAAAACAGGGATTATCCTTACCAACAACCCTTCTTGAGTATCAGAGTCCAACATACAGAGTGCAGCGGAAGACGTTAAATGTGCTTCATTCTGTGAGAATGCAACTCTATAGTTCTACAGTGAGATAGTGCATTTCAGCCTCAACGGAAGCAATGTCCTCAAACGGAACATTGGTGGCACCAGGATCTAAAGCAGGCTTAAGAAGCCTTGGATGCAGTCAGTCCTTTATTAACTATCATGACCGACACAATGTGATCCATAATACTTCCATTTTGGCAGAAATTACATTCAAGCACAGGCCCCCACTAGAAGGTAGTGATGACATTCAGGTGCTGAAAATGCCTTTTTAATGCCGAAAGGAATGATTGTGAGCTTTACTTACCATACATATTGGTCAAATGATGCCCTATGCCGGAAGACTGTCTTTTTTTTTTTTCTTCAGTATCGGCAATGCAGAGACAATTTGTTGCGAAACACTGCCACTGCTGGTCATTCAGTATAATCTGCAGATGGAAAAGGCCACTGTTAGCACATTTACTACAAGCAATACAAAAAATCATGCTTTTTATAAAGGGTAAACAGATCAATACTATGGAGTTTGTATTATTGTGAAAATCAGCAGCTCATTAGAAAATCAAATCTCGATTTGTGTTTTTAACCTACCATACTACTCTGAGTCTCATGCCTCTTTTGCCAACACGCTCTAAACAACTGTAGAAGGTACATTAGGACATAGATAGAGATCTTTTTGCCAGCCAAGTGGCAGCGTACCCCTCTCACTTTATTTGTTTTAGGATATCGTACACCAGTAGCAATTAAGCCAGCTGATAAGTTGAGAGGTAGGGTTATGGTACAGTTAATGGGAATAATAAAAGCTATGAATAGCATGTTCATAATCATCATTTGAGCCAATTCCTAGCAGTTCAGCAATAGTGAAGTTGACTCTAATGCTCAAGCTCACGCTCGTTCAAATTTAGAGGTCTTATAAAGTGCCCTCATTTTGTACATTTTACCATCATAGCTGTCACTTGGGCGTCCGGTCTACCCTGCTACTCATTTCATTAGCAAGATAAATGTATCTTACTGCTTGCTAGGCAACAACAGAGTGGCCCTCACGTCAGACAACATCTTGCATTTAGCTTTATGATGTCAGCTTGCTAGGCAACAGATTGGCCCTCATGTCAGACAACATCTTGCTTTTGCTTTATGATGTCAGATCATCACTGGTCCAATTGTCCTTGTGGAAGCGGACCACACCGGAGAATGAGATATCAGAAGTTATGCAGTAGGTTGCTATCTCTATTCATGACTGCAAGGCAGGTCGGAGGCGGAATGGCAAATACTCTGAACCACTCAAAGCACTGTGGCCTTTTTGAAAGTGGGATGCAGATACAAAAACAGAGATTATCCTTACCAACAATCCTTCTTGAGTATCAGAGTCCAACATACAGAGTGCAGCGGAAGACGTTAAATGTGCTTCATTCTGTGAGAACGCAACTCTATAGTTCTACAGTGAGATAGCGCATTTCAGCCTCAAAGGAAGCAATGTCCTCAAACGGAACATTGTTGGCACCAGGATCTAAAGCAGGCTTAAGAAGCCTTGGATGCAGTTAGTCTTTTATTAACTATCATGACCGACACAATGTGATCCATAATACTTCCATTTTGGCAGAAATTACATTCAAGCACAGGCCCCCACTAGAAGGTAGTGATGACATTCAGGTGCTGAAAACGCCTTTTTAATGCCTAAAGGAATGATTGTGAGCTTTACTTACCATACATATTGGTCAAATGATGCCCTATGCCGGAAGACTGTCTTTTTTTTTTTCTTCAGTATCGGCAATGCAGAGACAATTTGTTGCGAAACACTGCCACTGCTGGTCATTCAGTATAATCTGCAGATGGAAAAGTCCACTGTTAGCACATTTACTACAAGCAATACAAAAAATCATGCTTTTTATAAAGGGTAAACAGATCAATACTATGGAGTTTGTATTATTGTGAAAATCAGCAGCTCATTAGAAAATCAAATCTCGATTTGTGTTTTTAACCTACCATACTACTCTGAGTCTCATGCCTCTTTTGCCAACACGCTCTAAACAACTGTAGAAGGTACATTAGGACATAGATAGAGATCTTTTTGCCAGCCAAGTGGCAGCGTACCCCTCTCACTTTATTTGTTTTAGGATATGGTACACCAGTAGCAATTAAGCCAGCTGATAAGTTGAGAGGTAGGGTTATGGTACAGTTAATGGGAATAATGAAAGCTATGAATAGCATGTTCATAATCATCATTTGAGCCAATTCCTAGCAGTTCAGCAATAGTGAAGTTGACTCTAATGCTCAAACTCACGCTCGTTCAAATTTAGAGGTTTTATAAAGTGCCCTAATTTTGTACATTTTACCATCATAGCTGTCACTTGGGCGTCCGGTCTACCCTGCAACTCATTTCATTAGCAAGATAAATGTATCTTACTGCTTGCTAGGCAACAACAGAGTGGCCCTCACGTCAGACAACATCTTGCATTTAGCTTTATGATGTCAGCTTGCTAGGCAACAGATTGGCCCTCATGTCAGACAACATCTTGCTTTTGCTTTATGATGTCAGATCATCACTGGTCCAATTGTCCTTGTGGAAGCGGACCACACAGGAGGATGAGATATCAGAAGTTATGCAGTAGGTTGCTATCTCTATTCATGACTGCAAGGCAGGTCGGAGGCGGAATGGCAAATACTCTGAACCACTCAAAGCACTGTGGCCTTTTTGAAAGTGGGATGCAGATATAAAAACAGGGATTATCCTTACCAACAACCCTTCTTGAGTATCAGAGTCCAACATACAGAGTGCAGCGGAAGACGTTAAATGTGCTTCATTCTGTGAGAATGCAACTCTATAGTTCTACAGTGAGATAGTGCATTTCAGCCTCAACGGAAGCAATGTCCTCAAACGGAACATTGGTGGCACCAGGATCTAAAGCAGGCTTAAGAAGCCTTGGATGCAGTCAGTCCTTTATTAACTATCATGACCGACACAATGTGATCCATAATACTTCCATTTTGGCAGAAATTACATTCAAGCACAGGCCCCCACTAGAAGGTAGTGATGACATTCAGGTGCTGAAAATGCCTTTTTAATGCCGAAAGGAATGATTGTGAGCTTTACTTACCATACATATTGGTCAAATGATGCCCTATGCCGGAAGACTGTCTTTTTTTTTTTTCTTCAGTATCGGCAATGCAGAGACAATTTGTTGCGAAACACTGCCACTGCTGGTCATTCAGTATAATCTGCAGATGGAAAAGGCCACTGTTAGCACATTTACTACAAGCAATACAAAAAATCATGCTTTTTATAAAGGGTAAACAGATCAATACTATGGAGTTTGTATTATTGTGAAAATCAGCAGCTCATTAGAAAATCAAATCTCGATTTGTGTTTTTAACCTACCATACTACTCTGAGTCTCATGCCTCTTTTGCCAACACGCTCTAAACAACTGTAGAAGGTACATTAGGACATAGATAGAGATCTTTTTGCCAGCCAAGTGGCAGCGTACCCCTCTCACTTTATTTGTTTTAGGATATCGTACACCAGTAGCAATTAAGCCAGCTGATAAGTTGAGAGGTAGGGTTATGGTACAGTTAATGGGAATAATAAAAGCTATGAATAGCATGTTCATAATCATCATTTGAGCCAATTCCTAGCAGTTCAGCAATAGTGAAGTTGACTCTAATGCTCAAGCTCACGCTCGTTCAAATTTAGAGGTCTTATAAAGTGCCCTCATTTTGTACATTTTACCATCATAGCTGTCACTTGGGCGTCCGGTCTACCCTGCTACTCATTTCATTAGCAAGATAAATGTATCTTACTGCTTGCTAGGCAACAACAGAGTGGCCCTCACGTCAGACAACATCTTGCATTTAGCTTTATGATGTCAGCTTGCTAGGCAACAGATTGGCCCTCATGTCAGACAACATCTTGCTTTTGCTTTATGATGTCAGATCATCACTGGTCCAATTGTCCTTGTGGAAGCGGACCACACCGGAGAATGAGATATCAGAAGTTATGCAGTAGGTTGCTATCTCTATTCATGACTGCAAGGCAGGTCGGAGGCGGAATGGCAAATACTCTGAACCACTCAAAGCACTGTGGCCTTTTTGAAAGTGGGATGCAGATACAAAAACAGAGATTATCCTTACCAACAATCCTTCTTGAGTATCAGAGTCCAACATACAGAGTGCAGCGGAAGACGTTAAATGTGCTTCATTCTGTGAGAACGCAACTCTATAGTTCTACAGTGAGATAGCGCATTTCAGCCTCAAAGGAAGCAATGTCCTCAAACGGAACATTGTTGGCACCAGGATCTAAAGCAGGCTTAAGAAGCCTTGGATGCAGTTAGTCTTTTATTAACTATCATGACCGACACAATGTGATCCATAATACTTCCATTTTGGCAGAAATTACATTCAAGCACAGGCCCCCACTAGAAGGTAGTGATGACATTCAGGTGCTGAAAACGCCTTTTTAATGCCTAAAGGAATGATTGTGAGCTTTACTTACCATACATATTGGTCAAATGATGCCCTATGCCGGAAGACTGTCTTTTTTTTTTTCTTCAGTATCGGCAATGCAGAGACAATTTGTTGCGAAACACTGCCACTGCTGGTCATTCAGTATAATCTGCAGATGGAAAAGTCCACTGTTAGCACATTTACTACAAGCAATACAAAAAATCATGCTTTTTATAAAGGGTAAACAGAT
This sequence comes from Lissotriton vulgaris, assembly GCF_964263255.1. Lineage (NCBI taxonomy): Eukaryota > Metazoa > Chordata > Amphibia > Caudata > Salamandridae > Lissotriton > Lissotriton vulgaris. The sequence continues at coordinate 237,519,030 of NC_141700.1, read as the reverse complement.
CAATACTATGGAGTTTGTATTATTGTGAAAATCAGCAGCTCATTAGAAAATCAAATCTCGATTTGTGTTTTTAACCTACCATACTACTCTGAGTCTCATGCCTCTTTTGCCAACACGCTCTAAACAACTGTAGAAGGTACATTAGGACATAGATAGAGATCTTTTTGCCAGCCAAGTGGCAGCGTACCCCTCTCACTTTATTTGTTTTAGGATATGGTACACCAGTAGCAATTAAGCCAGCTGATAAGTTGAGAGGTAGGGTTATGGTACAGTTAATGGGAATAATGAAAGCTATGAATAGCATGTTCATAATCATCATTTGAGCCAATTCCTAGCAGTTCAGCAATAGTGAAGTTGACTCTAATGCTCAAACTCACGCTCGTTCAAATTTAGAGGTTTTATAAAGTGCCCTAATTTTGTACATTTTACCATCATAGCTGTCACTTGGGCGTCCGGTCTACCCTGCAACTCATTTCATTAGCAAGATAAATGTATCTTACTGCTTGCTAGGCAACAACAGAGTGGCCCTCACGTCAGACAACATCTTGCATTTAGCTTTATGATGTCAGCTTGCTAGGCAACAGATTGGCCCTCATGTCAGACAACATCTTGCTTTTGCTTTATGATGTCAGATCATCACTGGTCCAATTGTCCTTGTGGAAGCGGACCACACAGGAGGATGAGATAGCAGAAGTTATGCAGTAGGTTGCTATCTCTATTCATGACTGCAAGGCAAGTCGGAGGCGGAATGGCAAATACTCTGAACCACTCAAAGCACTGTGGCCTTTTTGAAAGTGGGATGCAGATACAAAAACAGAGATTATCCTTACCAACAATCCTTCTTGAGTATCAGAGTCCAACATACAGAGTGCAGCGGAAGACGTTAAATGTGCTTCATTCCGTGAGAACGCAACTCTATAGTTCTACAGTGAGATAGTGCATTTCAGCCTCAAAGGAAGCAATGTCCTCAAACGGAACATTGGTGGCACCAGGATCTAAAGCAGGCTTAAGAAGCCTTGGATGCAGTCAGTCTTTTATTAACTATCATGACCGACACAATGTGATCCATAATACTTCCATTTTGGCAGAAATTACATTCAAGCACAGGCCCCCACTAGAAGGTAGTGATGACATTCAGGTGCTGAAAATGCCTTTTTAATGCCGAAAGGAATGATTGTGAGCTTTACTTACCATACATATTGGTCAAATGATGCCCTATGCCGGAAGACTGTCTTTTTTTTTTTCTTCAGTATCGGCAATGCAGAGACAATTTGTTGCGAAACACTGCCACTGCTGGTCATTCAGTATAATCTGCAGATGGAAAAGTCCACTGTTAGCACATTTACTAAAAGCAATACAAAAAAATCATGCTTTTTATAAAGGGTAAACAGATCAATACTATGGAGTTTGTATTATTGTGAAAATCAGCAGCTCATTAGAAAATCAGATCTCGATTTGTGTTTTTAACCTACCATACTACTCTGAATCTCATGCCTCTTTTGCCAACACGCTCTAAACAACTGTAGAAGGTACATTAGGACATAGATAGAGATCTTTTTGCCAGCCAAGTGGCAGTGTACCCCTCTCACTTTATTTGTTTTAGGATATGGTACACCAGTAGCAATTAAGCCAGCTGATAAGTTGAGAGGTAGGGTTATGCTACAGTTAATGGGAATAATAAAAGCTATGAATAGCATGTTCATAATCATCATTTGAGCCAATTCCTAGCAGTTCAGCAATAGTGAAGTTGACTCTAATGCTCAAGCTCACGCTCGTTCAAATTTAGAGGTCTTATAAAGTGCCCTCATTTTGTACATTTTACCATCATAGCTGTCACTTGGGCGTCCGGTCTACCCTGCTACTCATTTCATTAGCAAGATAAATGTATCTTACTGCTTGCTAGGCAACAACAGAGTGGCCCTCACGTCAGACAACATCTTGCATTTAGCTTTATGATGTCAGCTTGCTAGGCAACAGATTGGCCCTCATGTCAGACAACATCTTGCTTTTGCTTTATGATGTCAGATCATCACTGGTCCAATTGTCCTTGTGGAAGCGGACCACACAGGAGGATGAGATATCAGAAGTTATGCAGTAGGTTGCTATCTCTATTCATGACTGCAAGGCAAGTCGGAGGCGGAATGGCAAATACTCTGAACCACTCAAAGCACTGTGGCCTTTTTGAAAGTGGGATGCAGATATAAAAACAGGGATTATCCTTACCAACAACCCTTCTTGAGTATCAGAGTCCAACATACAGAGTGCAGCGGAAGACGTTAAATGTGCTTCATTCTGTGAGAATGCAACTCTATAGTTCTACAGTGAGATAGTGCATTTCAGCCTCAACGGAAGCAATGTCCTCAAACGGAACATTGGTGGCACCAGGATCTAAAGCAGGCTTAAGAAGCCTTGGATGCAGTCAGTCTTTTATTAACTATCATGACCGACACAATGTGATCCATAATACTTCCATTTTGGCAGAAATTACATTCAAGCACAGGCCCCCACTAGAAGGTAGTGATGACATTCAGGTGCTGAAAATGCCTTTTTAATGCCGAAAGGAATGATTGTGAGCTTTACTTACCATACATATTGGTCAAATGATGCCCTATGCCGGAAGACTGTCTTTTTTTTTTTCTTCAGTATCGGCAATGCAGAGACAATTTTTTGCGAAACACTGCCACTGCTGGTCATTCAGTATAATCTGCAGATGGAAAAGTCCACTGTTAGCACATTTACTAAAAGCAATACAAAAAAATCATGCTTTTTATAAAGGGTAAACAGATCAATACTATGGAGTTTGTATTATTGTGAAAATCAGCAGCTCATTAGAAAATCAGATCTCGATTTGTGTTTTTAACCTACCATACAACTCTGAATCTCATGCCTCTTTTGCCAACACGCTCTAAACAACTGTAGAAGGTACATTAGGACATAGATAGAGATCTTTTTGCCAGCCAAGTGGCAGTGTACCCCTCTCACTTTATTTGTTTTAGGATATGGTACACCAGTAGCAATTAAGCCAGCTGATAAGTTGAGAGGTAGGGTTATGCTACAGTTAATGGCAATAATAAAAGCTATGAAAGCATGTTCATAATCATCATTTGAGCCAATTCCTAGCAGTTCAGCAATAGTGAAGTTGACTCTAATGCTCAAGCTCACGCTCGTTCAAATTTAGAGGTCTTATAAAGTGCCCTCATTTTGTACATTTTACCATCATAGCTGTCACTTGGGCGTCCGGTCTACCCTGCTACTCATTTCATTAGCAAGATAAATGTATCTTACTGCTTGCTAGGCAACAACAGAGTGGCCCTCACGTCAGACAACATCTTGCATTTAGCTTTATGATGTCAGCTTGCTAGGCAACAGATTGGCCCTCATGTCAGACAACATCTTGCTTTTGCTTTATGATGTCAGATCATCACTGGTCCAATTGTCCTTGTGGAAGCGGACCACACAGGAGGATGAGATATCAGAAGTTATGCAGTAGGTTGCTATCTCTATTCATGACTGCAAGGCAGGTCGGAGGCGGAATGGCAAATACTCTGAACCACTCAAAGCACTGTGGCCTTTTTGAAAGTGGGATGCAGATATAAAAACAGGGATTATCCTTACCAACAACCCTTCTTGAGTATCAGAGTCCAACATACAGAGTGCAGCGGAAGACGTTAAATGTGCTTCATTCTGTGAGAATGCAACTCTATAGTTCTACAGTGAGATAGTGCATTTCAGCCTCAACGGAAGCAATGTCCTCAAACGGAACATTGGTGGCACCAGGATCTAAAGCAGGCTTAAGAAGCCTTGGATGCAGTCAGTCCTTTATTAACTATCATGACCGACACAATGTGATCCATAATACTTCCATTTTGGCAGAAATTACATTCAAGCACAGGCCCCCACTAGAAGGTAGTGATGACATTCAGGTGCTGAAAATGCCTTTTTAATGCCGAAAGGAATGATTGTGAGCTTTACTTACCATACATATTGGTCAAATGATGCCCTATGCCGGAAGACTGTCTTTTTTTTTTTTCTTCAGTATCGGCAATGCAGAGACAATTTGTTGCGAAACACTGCCACTGCTGGTCATTCAGTATAATCTGCAGATGGAAAAGGCCACTGTTAGCACATTTACTACAAGCAATACAAAAAATCATGCTTTTTATAAAGGGTAAACAGATCAATACTATGGAGTTTGTATTATTGTGAAAATCAGCAGCTCATTAGAAAATCAAATCTCGATTTTTGTTTTTAACCTACCATACTACTCTGAGTCTCATGCCTCTTTTGCCAACACGCTCTAAACAACTGTAGAAGGTACATTAGGACATAGATCGAGATCTTTTTGCCAGCCAAGTGGCAGCGTACCCCTCTCACTTTATTTGTTTTAGGATATCGTACACCAGTAGCAATTAAGCCAGCTGATAAGTTGAGAGGTAGGGTTATGGTACAGTTAATGGGAATAATAAAAGCTATGAATAGCATGTTCATAATCATCATTTGAGCCAATTCCTAGCAGTTCAGCAATAGTGAAGTTGACTCTAATGCTCAAGCTCACGCTCGTTCAAATTTAGAGGTCTTATAAAGTGCCCTCATTTTGTACATTTTACCATCATAGCTGTCACTTGGGCGTCCGGTCTACCCTGCTACTCATTTCATTAGCAAGATAAATGTATCTTACTGCTTGCTAGGCAACAACAGAGTGGCCCTCACGTCAGACAACATCTTGCATTTAGCTTTATGATGTCAGCTTGCTAGGCAACAGATTGGCCCTCATGTCAGACAACATCTTGCTTTTGCTTTATGATGTCAGATCATCACTGGTCCAATTGTCCTTGTGGAAGCGGACCACACCGGAGAATGAGATATCAGAAGTTATGCAGTAGGTTGCTATCTCTATTCATGACTGCAAGGCAGGTCGGAGGCGGAATGGCAAATACTCTGAACCACTCAAAGCACTGTGGCCTTTTTGAAAGTGGGATGCAGATACAAAAACAGAGATTATCCTTACCAACAATCCTTCTTGAGTATCAGAGTCCAACATACAGAGTGCAGCGGAAGACGTTAAATGTGCTTCATTCTGTGAGAACGCAACTCTATAGTTCTACAGTGAGATAGCGCATTTCAGCCTCAAAGGAAGCAATGTCCTCAAACGGAACATTGTTGGCACCAGGATCTAAAGCAGGCTTAAGAAGCCTTGGATGCAGTTAGTCTTTTATTAACTATCATGACCGACACAATGTGATCCATAATACTTCCATTTTGGCAGAAATTACATTCAAGCACAGGCCCCCACTAGAAGGTAGTGATGACATTCAGGTGCTGAAAACGCCTTTTTAATGCCTAAAGGAATGATTGTGAGCTTTACTTACCATACATATTGGTCAAATGATGCCCTATGCCGGAAGACTGTCTTTTTTTTTTTCTTCAGTATCGGCAATGCAGAGACAATTTGTTGCGAAACACTGCCACTGCTGGTCATTCAGTATAATCTGCAGATGGAAAAGTCCACTGTTAGCACATTTACTACAAGCAATACAAAAAATCATGCTTTTTATAAAGGGTAAACAGATCAATACTATGGAGTTTGTATTATTGTGAAAATCAGCAGCTCATTAGAAAATCAAATCTCGATTTGTGTTTTTAACCTACCATACTACTCTGAGTCTCATGCCTCTTTTGCCAACACGCTCTAAACAACTGTAGAAGGTACATTAGGACATAGATAGAGATCTTTTTGCCAGCCAAGTGGCAGCGTACCCCTCTCACTTTATTTGTTTTAGGATATGGTACACCAGTAGCAATTAAGCCAGCTGATAAGTTGAGAGGTAGGGTTATGGTACAGTTAATGGGAATAATGAAAGCTATGAATAGCATGTTCATAATCATCATTTGAGCCAATTCCTAGCAGTTCAGCAATAGTGAAGTTGACTCTAATGCTCAAACTCACGCTCGTTCAAATTTAGAGGTTTTATAAAGTGCCCTAATTTTGTACATTTTACCATCATAGCTGTCACTTGGGCGTCCGGTCTACCCTGCAACTCATTTCATTAGCAAGATAAATGTATCTTACTGCTTGCTAGGCAACAACAGAGTGGCCCTCACGTCAGACAACATCTTGCATTTAGCTTTATGATGTCAGCTTGCTAGGCAACAGATTGGCCCTCATGTCAGACAACATCTTGCTTTTGCTTTATGATGTCAGATCATCACTGGTCCAATTGTCCTTGTGGAAGCGGACCACACAGGAGGATGAGATAGCAGAAGTTATGCAGTAGGTTGCTATCTCTATTCATGACTGCAAGGCAAGTCGGAGGCGGAATGGCAAATACTCTGAACCACTCAAAGCACTGTGGCCTTTTTGAAAGTGGGATGCAGATACAAAAACAGAGATTATCCTTACCAACAATCCTTCTTGAGTATCAGAGTCCAACATACAGAGTGCAGCGGAAGACGTTAAATGTGCTTCATTCCGTGAGAACGCAACTCTATAGTTCTACAGTGAGATAGTGCATTTCAGCCTCAAAGGAAGCAATGTCCTCAAACGGAACATTGGTGGCACCAGGATCTAAAGCAGGCTTAAGAAGCCTTGGATGCAGTCAGTCTTTTATTAACTATCATGACCGACACAATGTGATCCATAATACTTCCATTTTGGCAGAAATTACATTCAAGCACAGGCCCCCACTAGAAGGTAGTGATGACATTCAGGTGCTGAAAATGCCTTTTTAATGCCGAAAGGAATGATTGTGAGCTTTACTTACCATACATATTGGTCAAATGATGCCCTATGCCGGAAGACTGTCTTTTTTTTTTTCTTCAGTATCGGCAATGCAGAGACAATTTGTTGCGAAACACTGCCACTGCTGGTCATTCAGTATAATCTGCAGATGGAAAAGTCCACTGTTAGCACATTTACTAAAAGCAATACAAAAAAATCATGCTTTTTATAAAGGGTAAACAGATCAATACTATGGAGTTTGTATTATTGTGAAAATCAGCAGCTCATTAGAAAATCAGATCTCGATTTGTGTTTTTAACCTACCATACTACTCTGAATCTCATGCCTCTTTTGCCAACACGCTCTAAACAACTGTAGAAGGTACATTAGGACATAGATAGAGATCTTTTTGCCAGCCAAGTGGCAGTGTACCCCTCTCACTTTATTTGTTTTAGGATATGGTACACCAGTAGCAATTAAGCCAGCTGATAAGTTGAGAGGTAGGGTTATGCTACAGTTAATGGGAATAATAAAAGCTATGAATAGCATGTTCATAATCATCATTTGAGCCAATTCCTAGCAGTTCAGCAATAGTGAAGTTGACTCTAATGCTCAAGCTCACGCTCGTTCAAATTTAGAGGTCTTATAAAGTGCCCTCATTTTGTACATTTTACCATCATAGCTGTCACTTGGGCGTCCGGTCTACCCTGCTACTCATTTCATTAGCAAGATAAATGTATCTTACTGCTTGCTAGGCAACAACAGAGTGGCCCTCACGTCAGACAACATCTTGCATTTAGCTTTATGATGTCAGCTTGCTAGGCAACAGATTGGCCCTCATGTCAGACAACATCTTGCTTTTGCTTTATGATGTCAGATCATCACTGGTCCAATTGTCCTTGTGGAAGCGGACCACACAGGAGGATGAGATATCAGAAGTTATGCAGTAGGTTGCTATCTCTATTCATGACTGCAAGGCAAGTCGGAGGCGGAATGGCAAATACTCTGAACCACTCAAAGCACTGTGGCCTTTTTGAAAGTGGGATGCAGATATAAAAACAGGGATTATCCTTACCAACAACCCTTCTTGAGTATCAGAGTCCAACATACAGAGTGCAGCGGAAGACGTTAAATGTGCTTCATTCTGTGAGAATGCAACTCTATAGTTCTACAGTGAGATAGTGCATTTCAGCCTCAACGGAAGCAATGTCCTCAAACGGAACATTGGTGGCACCAGGATCTAAAGCAGGCTTAAGAAGCCTTGGATGCAGTCAGTCTTTTATTAACTATCATGACCGACACAATGTGATCCATAATACTTCCATTTTGGCAGAAATTACATTCAAGCACAGGCCCCCACTAGAAGGTAGTGATGACATTCAGGTGCTGAAAATGCCTTTTTAATGCCGAAAGGAATGATTGTGAGCTTTACTTACCATACATATTGGTCAAATGATGCCCTATGCCGGAAGACTGTCTTTTTTTTTTTCTTCAGTATCGGCAATGCAGAGACAATTTGTTGCGAAACACTGCCACTGCTGGTCATTCAGTATAATCTGCAGATGGAAAAGTCCACTGTTAGCACATTTACTAAAAGCAATACAAAAAAATCATGCTTTTTATAAAGGGTAAACAGATCAATACTATGGAGTTTGTATTATTGTGAAAATCAGCAGCTCATTAGAAAATCAGATCTCGATTTGTGTTTTTAACCTACCATACAACTCTGAATCTCATGCCTCTTTTGCCAACACGCTCTAAACAACTGTAGAAGGTACATTAGGACATAGATAGAGATCTTTTTGCCAGCCAAGTGGCAGTGTACCCCTCTCACTTTATTTGTTTTAGGATATGGTACACCAGTAGCAATTAAGCCAGCTGATAAGTTGAGAGGTAGGGTTATGCTACAGTTAATGGCAATAATAAAAGCTATGAAAGCATGTTCATAATCATCATTTGAGCCAATTCCTAGCAGTTCAGCAATAGTGAAGTTGACTCTAATGCTCAAGCTCACGCTCGTTCAAATTTAGAGGTCTTATAAAGTGCCCTCATTTTGTACATTTTACCATCATAGCTGTCACTTGGGCGTCCGGTCTACCCTGCTACTCATTTCATTAGCAAGATAAATGTATCTTACTGCTTGCTAGGCAACAACAGAGTGGCCCTCACGTCAGACAACATCTTGCATTTAGCTTTATGATGTCAGCTTGCTAGGCAACAGATTGGCCCTCATGTCAGACAACATCTTGCTTTTGCTTTATGATGTCAGATCATCACTGGTCCAATTGTCCTTGTGGAAGCGGACCACACAGGAGGATGAGATATCAGAAGTTATGCAGTAGGTTGCTATCTCTATTCATGACTGCAAGGCAGGTCGGAGGCGGAATGGCAAATACTCTGAACCACTCAAAGCACTGTGGCCTTTTTGAAAGTGGGATGCAGATATAAAAACAGGGATTATCCTTACCAACAACCCTTCTTGAGTATCAGAGTCCAACATACAGAGTGCAGCGGAAGACGTTAAATGTGCTTCATTCTGTGAGAATGCAACTCTATAGTTCTACAGTGAGATAGTGCATTTCAGCCTCAACGGAAGCAATGTCCTCAAACGGAACATTGGTGGCACCAGGATCTAAAGCAGGCTTAAGAAGCCTTGGATGCAGTCAGTCCTTTATTAACTATCATGACCGACACAATGTGATCCATAATACTTCCATTTTGGCAGAAATTACATTCAAGCACAGGCCCCCACTAGAAGGTAGTGATGACATTCAGGTGCTGAAAATGCCTTTTTAATGCCGAAAGGAATGATTGTGAGCTTTACTTACCATACATATTGGTCAAATGATGCCCTATGCCGGAAGACTGTCTTTTTTTTTTTTCTTCAGTATCGGCAATGCAGAGACAATTTGTTGCGAAACACTGCCACTGCTGGTCATTCAGTATAATCTGCAGATGGAAAAGGCCACTGTTAGCACATTTACTACAAGCAATACAAAAAATCATGCTTTTTATAAAGGGTAAACAGATCAATACTATGGAGTTTGTATTATTGTGAAAATCAGCAGCTCATTAGAAAATCAAATCTCGATTTGTGTTTTTAACCTACCATACTACTCTGAGTCTCATGCCTCTTTTGCCAACACGCTCTAAACAACTGTAGAAGGTACATTAGGACATAGATAGAGATCTTTTTGCCAGCCAAGTGGCAGCGTACCCCTCTCACTTTATTTGTTTTAGGATATCGTACACCAGTAGCAATTAAGCCAGCTGATAAGTTGAGAGGTAGGGTTATGGTACAGTTAATGGGAATAATAAAAGCTATGAATAGCATGTTCATAATCATCATTTGAGCCAATTCCTAGCAGTTCAGCAATAGTGAAGTTGACTCTAATGCTCAAGCTCACGCTCGTTCAAATTTAGAGGTCTTATAAAGTGCCCTCATTTTGTACATTTTACCATCATAGCTGTCACTTGGGCGTCCGGTCTACCCTGCTACTCATTTCATTAGCAAGATAAATGTATCTTACTGCTTGCTAGGCAACAACAGAGTGGCCCTCACGTCAGACAACATCTTGCATTTAGCTTTATGATGTCAGCTTGCTAGGCAACAGATTGGCCCTCATGTCAGACAACATCTTGCTTTTGCTTTATGATGTCAGATCATCACTGGTCCAATTGTCCTTGTGGAAGCGGACCACACCGGAGAATGAGATATCAGAAGTTATGCAGTAGGTTGCTATCTCTATTCATGACTGCAAGGCAGGTCGGAGGCGGAATGGCAAATACTCTGAACCACTCAAAGCACTGTGGCCTTTTTGAAAGTGGGATGCAGATAAAAAAACAGAGATTATCCTTACCAACAATCCTTCTTGAGTATCAGAGTCCAACATACAGAGTGCAGCGGAAGACGTTAAATGTGCTTCATTCTGTGAGAACGCAACTCTATAGTTCTACAGTGAGATAGCGCATTTCAGCCTCAAAGGAAGCAATGTCCTCAAACGGAACATTGTTGGCACCAGGATCTAAAGCAGGCTTAAGAAGCCTTGGATGCAGTTAGTCTTTTATTAACTATCATGACCGACACAATGTGATCCATAATACTTCCATTTTGGCAGAAATTACATTCAAGCACAGGCCCCCACTAGAAGGTAGTGATGACATTCAGGTGCTGAAAACGCCTTTTTAATGCCTAAAGGAATGATTGTGAGCTTTACTTACCATACATATTGGTCAAATGATGCCCTATGCCGGAAGACTGTCTTTTTTTTTTTCTTCAGTATCGGCAATGCAGAGACAATTTGTTGCGAAACACTGCCACTGCTGGTCATTCAGTATAATCTGCAGATGGAAAAGTCCACTGTTAGCACATTTACTACAAGCAATACAAAAAATCATGCTTTTTATAAAGGGTAAACAGATCAATACTATGGAGTTTGTATTATTGTGAAAATCAGCAGCTCATTAGAAAATCAAATCTCGATTTGTGTTTTTAACCTACCATACTACTCTGAGTCTCATGCCTCTTTTGCCAACACGCTCTAAACAACTGTAGAAGGTACATTAGGACATAGATAGAGATCTTTTTGCCAGCCAAGTGGCAGCGTACCCCTCTCACTTTATTTGTTTTAGGATATGGTACACCAGTAGCAATTAAGCCAGCTGATAAGTTGAGAGGTAGGGTTATGGTACAGTTAATGGGAATAATGAAAGCTATGAATAGCATGTTCATAATCATCATTTGAGCCAATTCCTAGCAGTTCAGCAATAGTGAAGTTGACTCTAATGCTCAAACTCACGCTCGTTCAAATTTAGAGGTTTTATAAAGTGCCCTAATTTTGTACATTTTACCATCATAGCTGTCACTTGGGCGTCCGGTCTACCCTGCAACTCATTTCATTAGCAAGATAAATGTATCTTACTGCTTGCTAGGCAACAACAGAGTGGCCCTCACGTCAGACAACATCTTGCATTTAGCTTTATGATGTCAGCTTGCTAGGCAACAGATTGGCCCTCATGTCAGACAACATCTTGCTTTTGCTTTATGATGTCAGATCATCACTGGTACAATTGTCCTTGTGGAAGCGGACCACACAGGAGGATGAGATATCAGAAGTTATGCAGTAGGTTGCTATCTCTATTCATGACTGCAAGGCAAGTCGGAGGCGGAATGGCAAATACTCTGAACCACTCAAAGCACTGTGGCCTTTTTGAAAGTGGGATGCAGATATAAAAACAGGGATTATCCTTACCAACAACCCTTCTTGAGTATCAGAGTCCAACATACAGAGTGCAGCGGAAGACGTTAAATGTGCTTCATTCTGTGAGAATGCAACTCTATAGTTCTACAGTGAGATAGTGCATTTCAGCCTCAACGGAAGCAATGTCCTCAAACGGAACATTGGTGGCACCAGGATCTAAAGCAGGCTTAAGAAGCCTTGGATGCAGTCAGTCCTTTATTAACTATCATGACCGACACAATGTGATCCATAATACTTCCATTTTGGCAGAAATTACATTCAAGCACAGGCCCCCACTAGAAGGTAGTGATGACATTCAGGTGCTGAAAATGCCTTTTTAATGCCGAAAGGAATGATTGTGAGCTTTACTTACCATACATATTGGTCAAATGATGCCCTATGCCGGAAGACTGTCTTTTTTTTTTTCTTCAGTATCGGCAATGCAGAGACAATTTGTTGCGAAACACTGCCACTGCTGGTCATTCAGTATAATCTGCAGATGGAAAAGTCCACTGTTAGCACATTTACTACAAGCAATACAAAAAATCATGCTTTTTATAAAGGGTAAACAGATCAATACTATGGAGTTTGTATTATTGTGAAAATCAGCAGCTCATTAGAAAATCAAATCTCGATTTGTGTTTTTAACCTACTATACTACTCTGAGTCTCAAGGCTCTTTTGCCAACACGCTCTAAACAACTGTAGAAGGTACATTAGGACATAGAGATCTTTTTGCCAGCCAAGTGGCAGCGTACCCCTCTCACTTTATTTGTTTTAGGATATGGTACACCAGTAGCAATTAAGCCAGCTGATAAGTTGAGAGGTAGGGTTATGCTACAGTTAATGGGAATAATACAAGCTATGAATAGCATGTTCATAATCATCATTTGAGCCAATTCCTAGCAGTTCAGCAATAGTGAAATTGACTCTAATGCTCAAACTCACGCTCGTTCAAATTTAGAGGTCTTATAAAGTGCCCTAATTTTATACATTTTACCATCATAGCTGTCACTTGGGCGTCCGGTCTACCCTGCTACTCATTTCATTAGCAAGATAAATGTATCTTACTGCTTGCTAGGAAACAACAGAGTGGCCCTCACGTCAGACAACATCTTGCATTTAGCTTTATGATGTCAGCTTGCTAGGCAACAGATTGGCCCTCATGTCAGACAACATCTTGCTTTTGCTTTATGATGTCAGATCATCACTGGTACAATTGTCCTTGTGGAAGCGGACCACACAGGAGGATGAGATATCAGAAGTTATGCAGTAGGTTGCTATCTCTATTCATGACTGCAAGGCAAGTCGGAGGCGGAATGGCAAATACTCTGAACCACTCAAAGCACTGTGGCCTTTTTGAAAGTGGGATGCAGATATAAAAACAGGGATTATCCTTACCAACAACCCTTCTTGAGTATCAGAGTCCAACATACAGAGTGCAGCGGAAGACGTTAAATGTGCTTCATTCTGTGAGAATGCAACTCTATAGTTCTACAGTGAGATAGTGCATTTCAGCCTCAACGGAAGCAATGTCCTCAAACGGAACATTGGTGGCACCAGGATCTAAAGCAGGCTTAAGAAGCCTTGGATGCAGTCAGTCTTTTATTAACTATCATGACCGACACAATGTGATCCATAATACTTCCATTTTGGCAGAAATTACATTCAAGCACAGGCCCCCACTAGAAGGTAGTGATGACATTCAGGTGCTGAAAATGCCTTTTTAATGCCGAAAGGAATGATTGTGAGCTTTACTTACCATACATATTGGTCAAATGATGCCCTATGCCGGAAGACTGTCTTTTTTTTTTTTCTTCAGTATCGGCAATGCAGAGACAATTTGTTGCGAAACACTGCCACTGCTGGTCATTCAGTATAATCTGCAGATGGAAAAGTCCACTGTTAGCACATTTACTAAAAGCAATACAAAAAAATCATGCTTTTTATAAAGGGTAAACAGATCAATACTATGGAGTTTGTATTATTGTGAAAATCAGCAGCTCATTAGAAAATCAGATCTCGATTTGTGTTTTTAACCTACCATACTACTCTGAATCTCATGCCTCTTTTGCCAACACGCTCTAAACAACTGTAGAAGGTACATTAGGACATAGATAGAGATCTTTTTGCCAGCCAAGTGGCAGTGTACCCCTCTCACTTTATTTGTTTTAGGATATGGTACACCAGTAGCAATTAAGCCAGCTGATAAGTTGAGAGGTAGGGTTATGCTACAGTTAATGGGAATAATAAAAGCTATGAATAGCATGTTCATAATCATCATTTGAGCCAATTCCTAGCAGTTCAGCAATAGTGAAGTTGACTCTAATGCTCAAGCTCACGCTCGTTCAAATTTAGAGGTCTTATAAAGTGCCCTCATTTTGTACATTTTACCATCATAGCTGTCACTTGGGCGTCCGGTCTACCCTGCTACTCATTTCATTAGCAAGATAAATGTATCTTACTGCTTGCTAGGCAACAACAGAGTGGCCCTCACGTCAGACAACATCTTGCATTTAGCTTTATGATGTCAGCTTGCTAGGCAACAGATTGGCCCTCATGTCAGACAACATCTTGCTTTTGCTTTATGATGTCAGATCATCACTGGTCCAATTGTCCTTGTGGAAGCGGACCACACCGGAGAATGAGATATCAGAAGTTATGCAGTAGGTTGCTATCTCTATTCATGACTGCAAGGCAGGTCGGAGGCGGAATGGCAAATACTCTGAACCACTCAAAGCACTGTGGCCTTTTTGAAAGTGGGATGCAGATACAAAAACAGAGATTATCCTTACCAACAATCCTTCTTGAGTATCAGAGTCCAACATACAGAGTGCAGCGGAAGACGTTAAATGTGCTTCATTCTGTGAGAACGCAACTCTATAGTTCTACAGTGAGATAGCGCATTTCAGCCTCAAAGGAAGCAATGTCCTCAAACGGAACATTGGTGGCACCAGGATCTAAAGCAGGCTTAAGAAGCCTTGGATGCAGTCAGTCTTTTATTAACTATCATGACCGACACAATGTGATCCATAATACTTCCATTTTGGCAGAAATTACATTCAAGCACAGGCCCCCACTAGAAGGTAGTGATGACATTCAGGTGCTGAAAACGCCTTTTTAATGCCTAAAGGAATGATTGTGAGCTTTACTTACCATACATATTGGTCAAATGATGCCCTATGCCGGAAGACTGTCTTTTTTTTTTTCTTCAGTATCGGCAATGCAGAGACAATTTGTTGCGAAACACTGCCACTGCTGGTCATTCAGTATAATCTGCAGATGGAAAAGTCCACTGTTAGCACATTTACTACAAGCAATACAAAAAATCATGCTTTTTATAAAGGGTAAACAGATCAATACTATGGAGTTTGTATTATTGTGAAAATCAGCAGCTCATTAGAAAATCAAATCTCGATTTGTGTTTTTAACCTACCATACTACTCTGAGTCTCATGCCTCTTTTGCCAACACGCTCTAAACAACTGTAGAAGGTACATTAGGACATAGATAGAGATCTTTTTGCCAGCCAAGTGGCAGCGTACCCCTCTCACTTTATTTGTTTTAGGATATGGTACACCAGTAGCAATTAAGCCAGCTGATAAGTTGAGAGGTAGGGTTATGGTACAGTTAATGGGAATAATAAAAGCTATGAATAGCATGTTCATAATCATCATTTGAGCCAATTCCTAGCAGTTCAGCAATAGTGAAGTTGACTCTAATGCTCAAACTCACGCTCGTTCAAATTTAGAGGTCTTATAAAGTGCCCTAATTTTGTACATTTTACCATCATAGCTGTCACTTGGGCGTCCGGTCTACCCTGCAACTCATTTCATTAGCAAGATAAATGTATCTTACTGCTTGCTAGGCAACAACAGAGTGGCCCTCACGTCAGACAACATCTTGCATTTAGCTTTATGATGTCAGCTTGCTAGGCAACAGATTGGCCCTCATGTCAGACAACATCTTGCTTTTGCTTTATGATGTCAGATCATCACTGGTACAATTGTCCTTGTGGAAGCGGACCACACAGGAGGATGAGATATCAGAAGTTATGCAGTAGGTTGCTATCTCTATTCATGACTGCAAGGCAAGTCGGAGGCGGAATGGCAAATACTCTGAACCACTCAAAGCACTGTGGCCTTTTTGAAAGTGGGATGCAGATATAAAAACAGGGATTATCCTTACCAACAACCCTTCTTGAGTATCAGAGTCCAACATACAGAGTGCAGCGGAAGACGTTAAATGTGCTTCATTCCGTGAGAACGCAACTCTATAGTTCTACAGTGAGATAGTGCATTTCAGCCTCAACGGAAGCAATGTCCTCAAACGGAACATTGGTGGCACCAGGATCTAAAGCAGGCTTAAGAAGCCTTGGATGCAGTCAGTCCTTTATTAACTATCATGACCGACACAATGTGATCCATAATACTTCCATTTTGGCAGAAATTACATTCAAGCACAGGCCCCCGCTAGAAGGTAGTGATGACATTCAGGTGCTGAAAATGCCTTTTTAATGCCGAAAGGAATGATTGTGAGCTTTACTTACCATACATATTGGTCAAATGATGCCCTATGCCGGAAGACTGTCTTTTTTTTTTTCTTCAGTATCGGCAATGCAGAGACAATTTGTTGCGAAACACTGCCACTGCTGGTCATTCAGTATAATCTGCAGATGGAAAAGTCCACTGTTAGCACATTTACTACAAGCAATACAAAAAATCATGCTTTTTATAAAGGGTAAACAGATCAATACTATGGAGTTTGTATTATTGTGAAAATCAGCAGCTCATTAGAAAATCAAATCTCGATTTGTGTTTTTAACCTACTATACTACTCTGAGTCTCAAGCCTCTTTTGCCAACACGCTCTAAACAACTGTAGAAGGTACATTAGGACATAGAGATCTTTTTGCCAGCCAAGTGGCAGCGTACCCCTCTCACTTTATTTGTTTTAGGATATGGTACACCAGTAGCAATTAAGCCAGCTGATAAGTTGAGAGGTAGGGTTATGCTACAGTTAATGGGAATAATACAAGCTATGAATAGCATGTTCATAATCATCATTTGAGCCAATTCCTAGCAGTTCAGCAATAGTGAAGTTGACTCTAATGCTCAAACTCACGCTCGTTCAAATTTAGAGGTCTTATAAAGTGCCCTAATTTTATACATTTTACCATCATAGCTGTCACTTGGGCGTCCGGTCTACCCTGCTACTCATTTCATTAGCAAGATAAATGTATCTTACTGCTTGCTAGGCAACAACAGAGTGGCCCTCACGTCAGACAACATCTTGCATTTAGCTTTATGATGTCAGCTTGCTAGGCAACAGATTGGCCCTCATGTCAGACAACATCTTGCTTTTGCTTTATGATGTCAGATCATCACTGGTCCAATTGTCCTTGTGGAAGCGGACCACACCGGAGAATGAGATATCAGAAGTTATGCAGTAGGTTGCTATCTCTATTCATGACTGCAAGGCAGGTCGGAGGCGGAATGGCAAATACTCTGAACCACTCAAAGCACTGTGGCCTTTTTGAAAGTGGGATGCAGATACAAAAACAGAGATTATCCTTACCAACAATCCTTCTTGAGTATCAGAGTCCAACATACAGAGTGCAGCGGAAGACGTTAAATGTGCTTCATTCTGTGAGAACGCAACTCTATAGTTCTACAGTGAGATAGCGCATTTCAGCCTCAAAGGAAGCAATGTCCTCAAACGGAACATTGGTGGCACCAGGATCTAAAGCAGGCTTAAGAAGCCTTGGATGCAGTCAGTCTTTTATTAACTATCATGACCGACACAATGTGATCCATAATACTTCCATTTTGGCAGAAATTACATTCAAGCATAGGCCCCCACTAGAAGGTAGTGATGACATTCAGGTGCTGAAAACGCCTTTTTAATGCCTAAAGGAATGATTGTGAGCTTTACTTACCATACATATTGGTCAAATGATGCCCTATGCCGGAAGACTGTCTTTTTTTTTTTCTTCAGTATCGGCAATGCAGAGACAATTTGTTGCGAAACACTGCCACTGCTGGTCATTCAGTATAATCTGCAGATGGAAAAGTCCACTGTTAGCACATTTACTACAAGCAATACAAAAAATCATGCTTTTTATAAAGGGTAAACAGATCAATACTATGGAGTTTGTATTATTGTGAAAATCAGCAGCTCATTAGAAAATCAAATCTCGATTTTTGTTTTTAACCTACCATACTACTCTGAGTCTCATGCCTCTTTTGCCAACACGCTCTAAACAACTGTAGAAGGTACATTAGGACATAGATCGAGATCTTTTTGCCAGCCAAGTGGCAGCGTACCCCTCTCACTTTATTTGTTTTAGGATATCGTACACCAGTAGCAATTAAGCCAGCTGATAAGTTGAGAGGTAGGGTTATGGTACAGTTAATGGGAATAATAAAAGCTATGAATAGCATGTTCATAATCATCATTTGAGCCAATTCCTAGCAGTTCAGCAATAGTGAAGTTGACTCTAATGCTCAAACTCACGCTCGTTCAAATTTAGAGGTCTTATAAAGTGCCCTAATTTTGTACATTTTACCATCATAGCTGTCACTTGGGCGTCCGGTCTACCCTGCTACTCATTTCATTAGCAAGATAAATGTATCTTACTGCTTGCTAGGCAACAACAGAGTGGCCCTCACGTCAGACAACATCTTGCATTTAGCTTTATGATGTCAGCTTGCTAGGCAACAGATTGGCCCTCATGTCAGACAACATCTTGCTTTTGCTTTATGATGTCAGATCATCACTGGTCCAATTGTCCTTGTGGAAGCGGACCACACAGGAGGATGAGATAGCAGAAGTTATGCAGTAGGTTGCTATCTCTATTCATGATTGCAAGGCAAGTCGGAGGCGGAATGGCAAATAATCTGAACCACTCAAAGCACTGTGGCCTTTTTGAAAGTGGTATGCAGATACAAAAACAGAGATTATCCTTACCAACAATCCTTCTTGAGTATCAGAGTCCAACATATAGAGTGCAGCGGAAGACGTTAAATGTGCTTCATTCCGTGAGAACGCAACTCTATAGTTCTACAGTGAGATAGTGCATTTCAGCCTCAAAGGAAGCAATGTCCTCAAACGGAACATTGGTGGCACCAGGATCTAAAGCAGGCTTAAGAAGCCTTGGATGCAGTCAGTCTTTTATTAACTATCTTGACCGACACAATGTGATCCATAATACTTCCATTTTGGCAGAAATTACATTCAAGCACAGGCCCCCACTAGAAGGTAGTGATGACATTCAGGTGCTGAAAATGCCTTTTTAATGCCGAAAGGAATGATTGTGAGCTTTACTTACCATACATATTGGTCAAATGATGCCCTATGCCGGAAGACTGTCTTTTTTTTTTTCTTCAGTATCGGCAATGCAGAGACAATTTGTTGCGAAACACTGCCACTGCTGGTCATTCAGTATAATCTGCAGATGGAAAAGTCCACTGTTAGCACATTTACTAAAAGCAATACAAAAAAATCATGCTTTTTATAAAGGGTAAACAGATCAATACTATGGAGTTTGTATTATTGTGAAAATCAGCAGCTCATTAGAAAATCAGATCTCGATTTGTGTTTTTAACCTACCATACTACTCTGAATCTCATGCCTCTTTTGCCAACACGCTCTAAACAACTGTAGAAGGTACATTAGGACATAGATAGAGATCTTTTTGCCAGCCAAGTGGCAGTGTACCCCTCTCACTTTATTTGTTTTAGGATATGGTACACCAGTAGCAATTAAGCCAGCTGATAAGTTGAGAGGTAGGGTTATGCTACAGTTAATGGGAATAATAAAAGCTATGAATAGCATGTTCATAATCATCATTTGAGCCAATTCCTAGCAGTTCAGCAATAGTGAAGTTGACTCTAATGCTCAAGCTCACGCTCGTTCAAATTTAGAGGTCTTATAAAGTGCCCTCATTTTGTACATTTTACCATCATAGCTGTCACTTGGGCGTCCGGTCTACCCTGCTACTCATTTCATTAGCAAGATAAATGTATCTTACTGCTTGCTAGGCAACAACAGAGTGGCCCTCACGTCAGACAACATCTTGCATTTAGCTTTATGATGTCAGCTTGCTAGGCAACAGATTGGCCCTCATGTCAGACAACATCTTGCTTTTGCTTTATGATGTCAGATCATCACTGGTCCAATTGTCCTTGTGGAAGCGGACCACACAGGAGGATGAGATATCAGAAGTTATGCAGTAGGTTGCTATCTCTATTCATGACTGCAAGGCAAGTCGGAGGCGGAATGGCAAATACTCTGAACCACTCAAAGCACTGTGGCCTTTTTGAAAGTGGGATGCAGATATAAAAACAGGGATTATCCTTACCAACAACCCTTCTTGAGTATCAGAGTCCAACATACAGAGTGCAGCGGAAGACGTTAAATGTGCTTCATTCTGTGAGAATGCAACTCTATAGTTCTACAGTGAGATAGTGCATTTCAGCCTCAACGGAAGCAATGTCCTCAAACGGAACATTGGTGGCACCAGGATCTAAAGCAGGCTTAAGAAGCCTTGGATGCAGTCAGTCTTTTATTAACTATCATGACCGACACAATGTGATCCATAATACTTCCATTTTGGCAGAAATTACATTCAAGCACAGGCCCCCACTAGAAGGTAGTGATGACATTCAGGTGCTGAAAATGCCTTTTTAATGCCGAAAGGAATGATTGTGAGCTTTACTTACCATACATATTGGTCAAATGATGCCCTATGCCGGAAGACTGTCTTTTTTTTTTTTCTTCAGTATCGGCAATGCAGAGACAATTTGTTGCGAAACACTGCCACTGCTGGTCATTCAGTATAATCTGCAGATGGAAAAGTCCACTGTTAGCACATTTACTAAAAGCAATACAAAAAAATCATGCTTTTTATAAAGGGTAAACAGATCAATACTATGGAGTTTGTATTATTGTGAAAATCAGCAGCTCATTAGAAAATCAGATCTCGATTTGTGTTTTTAACCTACCATACTACTCTGAATCTCATGCCTCTTTTGCCAACACGCTCTAAACAACTGTAGAAGGTACATTAGGACATAGATAGAGATCTTTTTGCCAGCCAAGTGGCAGTGTACCCCTCTCACTTTATTTGTTTTAGGATATGGTACACCAGTAGCAATTAAGCCAGCTGATAAGTTGAGAGGTAGGGTTATGCTACAGTTAATGGGAATAATAAAAGCTATGAATAGCATGTTCATAATCATCATTTGAGCCAATTCCTAGCAGTTCAGCAATAGTGAAGTTGACTCTAATGCTCAAGCTCACGCTCGTTCAAATTTAGAGGTCTTATAAAGTGCCCTCATTTTGTACATTTTACCATCATAGCTGTCACTTGGGCGTCCGGTCTACCCTGCTACTCATTTCATTAGCAAGATAAATGTATCTTACTGCTTGCTAGGCAACAACAGAGTGGCCCTCACGTCAGACAACATCTTGCATTTAGCTTTATGATGTCAGCTTGCTAGGCAACAGATTGGCCCTCATGTCAGACAACATCTTGCTTTTGCTTTATGATGTCAGATCATCACTGGTCCAATTGTCCTTGTGGAAGCGGACCACACCGGAGAATGAGATATCAGAAGTTATGCAGTAGGTTGCTATCTCTATTCATGACTGCAAGGCAGGTCGGAGGCGGAATGGCAAATACTCTGAACCACTCAAAGCACTGTGGCCTTTTTGAAAGTGGGATGCAGATACAAAAACAGAGATTATCCTTACCAACAATCCTTCTTGAGTATCAGAGTCCAACATACAGAGTGCAGCGGAAGACGTTAAATGTGCTTCATTCTGTGAGAACGCAACTCTATAGTTCTACAGTGAGATAGCGCATTTCAGCCTCAAAGGAAGCAATGTCCTCAAACGGAACATTGGTGGCACCAGGATCTAAAGCAGGCTTAAGAAGCCTTGGATGCAGTCAGTCTTTTATTAACTATCATGACCGACACAATGTGATCCATAATACTTCCATTTTGGCAGAAATTACATTCAAGCACAGGCCCCCACTAGAAGGTAGTGATGACATTCAGGTGCTGAAAACGCCTTTTTAATGCCTAAAGGAATGATTGTGAGCTTTACTTACCATACATATTGGTCAAATGATGCCCTATGCCGGAAGACTGTCTTTTTTTTTTTCTTCAGTATCGGCAATGCAGAGACAATTTGTTGCGAAACACTGCCACTGCTGGTCATTCAGTATAATCTGCAGATGGAAAAGTCCACTGTTAGCACATTTAGTACAAGCAATACAAAAAATCATGCTTTTTATAAAGGGTAAACAGATCAATACTATGGAGTTTGTATTATTGTGAAAATCAGCAGCTCATTAGAAAATCAAATCTCGATTTGTGTTTTTAACCTACCATACTACTCTGAGTCTCATGCCTCTTTTGCCAACACGCTCTAAACAACTGTAGAAGGTACATTAGGACATAGATAGAGATCTTTTTGCCAGCCAAGTGGCAGCGTACCCCTCTCACTTTATTTGTTTTAGGATATGGTACACCAGTAGCAATTAAGCCAGCTGATAAGTTGAGAGGTAGGGTTATGGTACAGTTAATGGGAATAATAAAAGCTATGAATAGCATGTTCATAATCATCATTTGAGCCAATTCCTAGCAGTTCAGCAATAGTGAAGTTGACTCTAATGCTCAAACTCACGCTCGTTCAAATTTAGAGGTCTTATAAAGTGCCCTAATTTTGTACATTTTACCATCATAGCTGTCACTTGGGCGTCCGGTCTACCCTGCAACTCATTTCATTAGCAAGATAAATGTATCTTACTGCTTGCTAGGCAACAACAGAGTGGCCCTCACGTCAGACAACATCTTGCATTTAGCTTTATGATGTCAGCTTGCTAGGCAACAGATTGGCCCTCATGTCAGACAACATCTTGCTTTTGCTTTATGATGTCAGATCATCACTGGCCCAATTGTCCTTGTGGAAGCGGACCACACAGGAGGATGAGATAGCAGAAGTTATGCAGTAGGTTGCTATCTCTATTCATGACTGCAAGGCAAGTCGGAGGCGGAATGGCAAATACTCTGAACCACTCAAAGCACTGTGGCCTTTTTGAAAGTGGGATGCAGATACAAAAACAGAGATTATCCTTACCAACAATCCTTCTTGAGTATCAGAGTCCAACATACAGAGTACAGCGGAAGACGTTAAATGTGCTTCATTCCGTGAGAACGCAACTCTATAGTTCTACAGTGAGATAGTGCATTTCAGCCTCAAAGGAAGCAATGTCCTCAAACGGAACATTGGTGGCACCAGGATCTAAAGCAGGCTTAAGAAGCCTTGGATGCAGTCAGTCTTTTATTAACTATCATGACCGACACAATGTGATCCATAATACTTCCATTTTGGCAGAAATTACATTCAAGCACAGGCCCCCACTAGAAGGTAGTGATGACATTCAGGTGCTGAAAATGCCTTTTTAATGCCGAAAGGAATGATTGTGAGCTTTACTTACCATACATATTGGTCAAATGATGCCCTATGCCGGAAGACTGTCTTTTTTTTTTTTCTTCAGTATCGGCAATGCAGAGACAATTTGTTGCGAAACACTGCCACTGCTGGTCATTCAGTATAATCTGCAGATGGAAAAGTCCACTGTTAGCACATTTACTACAAGCAATACAAAAAATCATGCTTTTTATAAAGGGTAAACAGATCAATACTATGGAGTTTGTATTATTGTGAAAATCAGCAGCTCATTAGAAAATCAGATCTCGATTTGTGTTTTTAACCTACCATACAACTCTGAATCTCATGCCTCTTTTGCCAACACGCTCTAAACAACTGTAGAAGGTACATTAGGACATAGATAGAGATCTTTTTGCCAGCCAAGTGGCAGTGTACCCCTCTCACTTTATTTGTTTTAGGATATGGTACACCAGTAGCAATTAAGCCAGCTGATAAGTTGAGAGGTAGGGTTATGCTACAGTTAATGGCAATAATAAAAGCTATGAATAGCATGTTCATAATCATCATTTGAGCCAATTCCTAGCAGTTCAGCAATAGTGAAGTTGACTCTAATGCTCAAGCTCACGCTCGTTCAAATTTAGAGGTCTTATAAAGTGCCCTCATTTTGTACATTTTACCATCATAGCTGTCACTTGGGCGTCCGGTCTACCCTGCTACTCATTTCATTAGCAAGATAAATGTATCTTACTGCTTGCTAGGCAACAACAGAGTGGCCCTCACGTCAGACAACATCTTGCATTTAGCTTTATGATGTCAGCTTGCTAGGCAACAGATTGGCCCTCATGTCAGACAACATCTTGCTTTTGCTTTATGATGTCAGATCATCACTGGCCCAATTGTCCTTGTGGAAGCGGACCACACAGGAGGATGAGATAGCAGAAGTTATGCAGTAGGTTGCTATCTCTATTCATGACTGCAAGGCAAGTCGGAGGCGGAATGGCAAATACTCTGAACCACTCAAAGCACTGTGGCCTTTTTGAAAGTGGGATGCAGATACAAAAACAGAGATTATCCTTACCAACAATCCTTCTTGAGTATCAGAGTCCAACATACAGAGTGCAGCGGAAGACGTTAAATGTGCTTCATTCCGTGAGAACGCAACTCTATAGTTCTACAGTGAGATAGTGCATTTCAGCCTCAAAGGAAGCAATGTCCTCAAACGGAACATTGGTGGCACCAGGATCTAAAGCAGGCTTAAGAAGCCTTGGATGCAGTCAGTCTTTTATTAACTATCATGACCGACACAATGTGATCCATAATACTTCCATTTTGGCAGAAATTACATTCAAGCACAGGCCCCCACTAGAAGGTAGTGATGACATTCAGGTGCTGAAAATGCCTTTTTAATGCCGAAAGGAATGATTGTGAGCTTTACTTACCATACATATTGGTCAAATGATGCCCTATGCCGGAAGACTGTCTTTTTTTTTTTTCTTCAGTATCGGCAATGCAGAGACAATTTGTTGCGAAACACTGCCACTGCTGGTCATTCAGTATAATCTGCAGATGGAAAAGTCCACTGTTAGCACATTTACTACAAGCAATACAAAAAATCATGCTTTTTATAAAGGGTAAACAGATCAATACTATGGAGTTTGTATTATTGTGAAAATCAGCAGCTCATTAGAAAATCAAATCTCGATTTGTGTTTTTAACCTACTATACTACTCTGAATCTCATGCCTCTTTTGCCAACACGCTCTAAACAACTGTAGAAGGTACATTAGGACATAGATAGAGATCTTTTTGCCAGCCAAGTGGCAGTGTACCCCTCTCACTTTATTTGTTTTAGGATATGGTACACCAGTAGCAATTAAGCCAGCTGATAAGTTGAGAGGTAGGGTTATGCTACAGTTAATGGGAATAATAAAAGCTATGAATAGCATGTTCATAATCATCATTTGAGCCAATTCCTAGCAGTTCAGCAATAGTGAAGTTGACTCTAATGCTCAAGCTCACGCTCGTTCAAATTTAGAGGTCTTATAAAGTGCCCTCATTTTGTACATTTTACCATCATAGCTGTCACTTGGGCGTCCGGTCTACCCTGCTACTCATTTCATTAGCAAGATAAATGTATCTTACTGCTTGCTAGGCAACAACAGAGTGGCCCTCACGTCAGACAACATCTTGCATTTAGCTTTATGATGTCAGCTTGCTAGGCAACAGATTGGCCCTCATGTCAGACAACATCTTGCTTTTGCTTTATGATGTCAGATCATCACTGGTACAATTGTCCTTGTGGAAGCGGACCACACAGGAGGATGAGATATCAGAAGTTATGCAGTAGGTTGCTATCTCTATTCATGACTGCAAGGCAAGTCGGAGGCGGAATGGCAAATACTCTGAACCACTCAAAGCACTGTGGCCTTTTTGAAAGTGGGATGCAGATATAAAAACAGGGATTATCCTTACCAACAACCCTTCTTGAGTATCAGAGTCCAACATACAGAGTGCAGCGGAAGACGTTAAATGTGCTTCATTCTGTGAGAATGCAACTCTATAGTTCTACAGTGAGATAGTGCATTTCAGCCTCAACGGAAGCAATGTCCTCAAACGGAACATTGGTGGCACCAGGATCTAAAGCAGGCTTAAGAAGCCTTGGATGCAGTCAGTCTTTTATTAACTATCATGACCGACACAATGTGATCCATAATACTTCCATTTTGGCAGAAATTACATTCAAGCACAGGCCCCCACTAGAAGGTAGTGATGACATTCAGGTGCTGAAAATGCCTTTTTAATGCCGAAAGGAATGATTGTGAGCTTTACTTACCATACATATTGGTCAAATGATGCCCTATGCCGGAAGACTGTCTTTTTTTTTTTTCTTCAGTATCGGCAATGCAGAGACAATTTGTTGCGAAACACTGCCACTGCTGGTCATTCAGTATAATCTGCAGATGGAAAAGTCCACTGTTAGCACATTTACTACAAGCAATACAAAAAATCATGCTTTTTATAAAGGGTAAACAGATCAATACTATGGAGTTTGTATTATTGTGAAAATCAGCAGCTCATTAGAAAATCAAATCTCGATTTGTGTTTTTAACCTACCATACTACTCTGAGTCTCATGCCTCTTTTGCCAACACGCTCTAAACAACTGTAGAAGGTACATTAGGACATAGATAGAGATCTTTTTGCCAGCCAAGTGGCAGCGTACCCCTCTCACTTTATTTGTTTTAGGATATGGTACACCAGTAGCAATTAAGCCAGCTGATAAGTTGAGAGGTAGGGTTATGGTACAGTTAATGGGAATAATGAAAGCTATGAATAGCATGTTCATAATCATCATTTGAGCCAATTCCTAGCAGTTCAGCAATAGTGAAGTTGACTCTAATGCTCAAACTCACGCTCGATCAAATTTAGAGGTTTTATAAAGTGCCCTAATTTTGTACATTTTACCATCATAGCTGTCACTTGGGCGTCCGGTCTACCCTGCAACTCATTTCATTAGCAAGATAAATGTATCTTACTGCTTGCTAGGAAACAACTGAGTGGCCCTCACGTCAGACAACATCTTGCATTTAGCTTTATGATGTCAGCTTGCTAGGCAACAGATTGGCCCTCATGTCAGACAACATCTTGCTTTTGCTTTATGATGTCAGATCATCACTGGTACAATTGTCCTTGTGGAAGCGGACCACACAGGAGGATGAGATATCAGAAGTTATGCAGTAGGTTGCTATCTCTATTCATGACTGCAAGGCAAGTCGGAGGCGGAATGGCAAATACTCTGAACCACTCAAAGCACTGTGGCCTTTTTGAAAGTGGGATGCAGATATAAAAACAGGGATTATCCTTACCAACAACCCTTCTTGAGTATCAGAGTCCAACATACAGAGTGCAGCGGAAGACGTTAAATGTGCTTCATTCTGTGAGAATGCAACTCTATAGTTCTACAGTGAGATAGTGCATTTCAGCCTCAACGGAAGCAATGTCCTCAAACGGAACATTGGTGGCACCAGGATCTAAAGCAGGCTTAAGAAGCCTTGGATGCAGTCAGTCTTTTATTAACTATCATGACCGACACAATGTGATCCATAATACTTCCATTTTGGCAGAAATTACATTCAAGCACAGGCCCCCACTAGAAGGTAGTGATGACATTCAGGTGCTGAAAATGCCTTTTTAATGCCGAAAGGAATGATTGTGAGCTTTACTTACCATACATATTGGTCAAATGATGCCCTATGCCGGAAGACTGTCTTTTTTTTTTTTCTTCAGTATCGGCAATGCAGAGACAATTTGTTGCGAAACACTGCCACTGCTGGTCATTCAGTATAATCTGCAGATGGAAAAGTCCACTGTTAGCACATTTACTACAAGCAATACAAAAAATCATGCTTTTTATAAAGGGTAAACAGATCAATACTATGGAGTTTGTATTATTGTGAAAATCAGCAGCTCATTAGAAAATCAAATCTCGATTTGTGTTTTTAACCTACTATACTACTCTGAGTCTCAAGGCTCTTTTGCCAACACGCTCTAAACAACTGTAGAAGGTACATTAGGACATAGAGATCTTTTTGCCAGCCAAGTGGCAGCGTACCCCTCTCACTTTATTTGTTTTAGGATATGGTACACCAGTAGCAATTAAGCCAGCTGATAAGTTGAGAGGTAGGGTTATGCTACAGTTAATGGGAATAATACAAGCTATGAATAGCATGTTCATAATCATCATTTGAGCCAATTCCTAGCAGTTCAGCAATAGTGAAATTGACTCTAATGCTCAAACTCACGCTCGTTCAAATTTAGAGGTCTTATAAAGTGCCCTAATTTTATACATTTTACCATCATAGCTGTCACTTGGGCGTCCGGTCTACCCTGCTACTCATTTCATTAGCAAGATAAATGTATCTTACTGCTTGCTAGGAAACAACTGAGTGGCCCTCACGTCAGACAACATCTTGCATTTAGCTTTATGATGTCAGCTTGCTAGGCAACAGATTGGCCCTCATGTCAGACAACATCTTGCTTTTGCTTTATGATGTCAGATCATCACTGGTCCAATTGTCCTTGTGGAAGCGGACCACACAGGAGGATGAGATATCAGAAGTTATGCAGTAGGGTTGCTATCTCTATTCATGACTGCAAGGCAAGTCGGAGGCGGAATGGCAAATACTCTGAACCACTCAAAGCACTGTGGCCTTTTTGAAAGTGGGATGCAGATACAAAAACAGAGATTATCCTTACCAACAATCCTTCTTGAGTATCAGAGTCCAACATACAGAGTGCAGCGGAAGACGTTAAATGTGCTTCATTCTGTGAGAATGCAACTCTATAGTTCTACAGTGAGATAGTGCATTTCAGCCTCAACGGAAGCAATGTCCTCAAACGGAACATTGGTGGCACCAGGATCTAAAGCAGGCTTAAGAAGCCTTGGATGCAGTCAGTCTTTTATTAACTATCATGACCGACACAATGTGATCCATAATACTTCCATTTTGGCAGAAATTACATTCAAGCACAGGCCCCCACTAGAAGGTAGTGATGACATTCAGGTGCTGAAAATGCCTTTTTAATGCCGAAAGGAATGATTGTGAGCTTTACTTACCATACATATTGGTCAAATGATGCCCTATGCCGGAAGACTGTCTTTTTTTTTTTTCTTCAGTATCGGCAATGCAGAGACAATTTGTTGCGAAACACTGCCACTGCTGGTCATTCAGTATAATCTGCAGATGGAAAAGTCCACTGTTAGCACATTTACTAAAAGCAATACAAAAAAATCATGCTTTTTATAAAGGGTAAACAGATCAATACTATGGAGTTTGTATTATTGTGAAAATCAGCAGCTCATTAGAAAATCAAATCTCGATTTGTGTTTTTAACCTACCATACTACTCTGAGTCTCATGCCTCTTTTGCCAACACGCTCTAAACAACTGTAGAAGGTACATTAGGACATAGATAGAGATCTTTTTGCCAGCCAAGTGGCAGTGTACCCCTCTCACTTTATTTGTTTTAGGATATGGTACACCAGTAGCAATTAAGCCAGCTGATAAGTTGAGAGGTAGGGTTATGCTACAGTTAATGGGAATAATGAAAGCTATGAATAGCATGTTCATAATCATCATTTGAGCCAATTCCTAGCAGTTCAGCAATAGTGAAGTTGACTCTAATGCTCAAGCTCACGCTCGTTCAAATTTAGAGGTCTTATAAAGTGCCCTCATTTTGTACATTTTACCATCATAGCTGTCACTTGGGCGTCCGGTCTACCCTGCTACTCATTTCATTAGCAAGATAAATGTATCTTACCGCTTGCTAGGCAACAACAGAGTGGCCCTCACGTCAGACAACATCTTGCATTTAGCTTTATGATGTCAGCTTGCTAGGCAACAGATTGGCCCTCATGTCAGACAACATCTTGCTTTTGCTTTATGATGTCAGATCATCACTGGTCCAATTGTCCTTGTGGAAGCGGACCACACCGGAGAATGAGATATCAGAAGTTATGCAGTAGGTTGCTATCTCTATTCATGACTGCAAGGCAGGTCGGAGGCGGAATGGCAAATACTCTGAACCACTCAAAGCACTGTGGCCTTTTTGAAAGTGGGATGCAGATATAAAAACAGGGATTATCCTTACCAACAACCCTTCTTGAGTATCAGAGTCCAACATACAGAGTGCAGCGGAAGACGTTAAATGTGCTTCATTCTGTGAGAATGCAACTCTATAGTTCTACAGTGAGATAGTGCATTTCAGCCTCAACGGAAGCAATGTCCTCAAACGGAACATTGGTGGCACCAGGATCTAAA
This sequence comes from Lissotriton vulgaris, assembly GCF_964263255.1. Classification (NCBI taxonomy): domain Eukaryota; kingdom Metazoa; phylum Chordata; class Amphibia; order Caudata; family Salamandridae; genus Lissotriton; species Lissotriton vulgaris. The sequence continues at coordinate 237,488,794 of NC_141700.1, read as the reverse complement.
GCAGGCTTAAGAAGCCTTGGATGCAGTCAGTCTTTTATTAACTATCATGACCGACACAATGTGATCCATAATACTTCCATTTTGGCAGAAATTACATTCAAGCACAGGCCCCCACTAGAAGGTAGTGATGACATTCAGGTGCTGAAAATGCCTTTTTAATGCCGAAAGGAATGATTGTGAGCTTTACTTACCATACATATTGGTCAAATGATGCCCTATGCCGGAAGACTGTCTTTTTTTTTTTTCTTCAGTATCGGCAATGCAGAGACAATTTGTTGCGAAACACTGCCACTGCTGGTCATTCAGTATAATCTGCAGATGGAAAAGTCCACTGTTAGCACATTTACTAAAAGCAATACAAAAAAATCATGCTTTTTATAAAGGGTAAACAGATCAATACTATGGAGTTTGTATTATTGTGAAAATCAGCAGCTCATTAGAAAATCAGATCTCGATTTGTGTTTTTAACCTACCATACTACTCTGAATCTCATGCCTCTTTTGCCAACACGCTCTAAACAACTGTAGAAGGTACATTAGGACATAGATAGAGATCTTTTTGCCAGCCAAGTGGCAGTGTACCCCTCTCACTTTATTTGTTTTAGGATATGGTACACCAGTAGCAATTAAGCCAGCTGATAAGTTGAGAGGTAGGGTTATGCTACAGTTAATGGGAATAATAAAAGCTATGAATAGCATGTTCATAATCATCATTTGAGCCAATTCCTAGCAGTTCAGCAATAGTGAAGTTGACTCTAATGCTCAAGCTCACGCTCGTTCAAATTTAGAGGTCTTATAAAGTGCCCTCATTTTGTACATTTTACCATCATAGCTGTCACTTGGGCGTCCGGTCTACCCTGCTACTCATTTCATTAGCAAGATAAATGTATCTTACTGCTTGCTAGGCAACAACAGAGTGGCCCTCACGTCAGACAACATCTTGCATTTAGCTTTATGATGTCAGCTTGCTAGGCAACAGATTGGCCCTCATGTCAGACAACATCTTGCTTTTGCTTTATGATGTCAGATCATCACTGGTCCAATTGTCCTTGTGGAAGCGGACCACACCGGAGAATGAGATATCAGAAGTTATGCAGTAGGTTGCTATCTCTATTCATGACTGCAAGGCAGGTCGGAGGCGGAATGGCAAATACTCTGAACCACTCAAAGCACTGTGGCCTTTTTGAAAGTGGGATGCAGATACAAAAACAGAGATTATCCTTACCAACAATCCTTCTTGAGTATCAGAGTCCAACATACAGAGTGCAGCGGAAGACGTTAAATGTGCTTCATTCTGTGAGAACGCAACTCTATAGTTCTACAGTGAGATAGCGCATTTCAGCCTCAAAGGAAGCAATGTCCTCAAACGGAACATTGGTGGCACCAGGATCTAAAGCAGGCTTAAGAAGCCTTGGATGCAGTCAGTCTTTTATTAACTATCATGACCGACACAATGTGATCCATAATACTTCCATTTTGGCAGAAATTACATTCAAGCACAGGCCCCCACTAGAAGGTAGTGATGACATTCAGGTGCTGAAAACGCCTTTTTAATGCCTAAAGGAATGATTGTGAGCTTTACTTACCATACATATTGGTCAAATGATGCCCTATGCCGGAAGACTGTCTTTTTTTTTTTCTTCAGTATCGGCAATGCAGAGACAATTTGTTGCGAAACACTGCCACTGCTGGTCATTCAGTATAATCTGCAGATGGAAAAGTCCACTGTTAGCACATTTACTACAAGCAATACAAAAAATCATGCTTTTTATAAAGGGTAAACAGATCAATACTATGGAGTTTGTATTATTGTGAAAATCAGCAGCTCATTAGAAAATCAAATCTCGATTTGTGTTTTTAACCTACCATACTACTCTGAGTCTCATGCCTCTTTTGCCAACACGCTCTAAACAACTGTAGAAGGTACATTAGGACATAGATAGAGATCTTTTTGCCAGCCAAGTGGCAGCGTACCCCTCTCACTTTATTTGTTTTAGGATATGGTACACCAGTAGCAATTAAGCCAGCTGATAAGTTGAGAGGTAGGGTTATGGTACAGTTAATGGGAATAATAAAAGCTATGAATAGCATGTTCATAATCATCATTTGAGCCAATTCCTAGCAGTTCAGCAATAGTGAAGTTGACTCTAATGCTCAAACTCACGCTCGTTCAAATTTAGAGGTCTTATAAAGTGCCCTAATTTTGTACATTTTACCATCATAGCTGTCACTTGGGCGTCCGGTCTACCCTGCAACTCATTTCATTAGCAAGATAAATGTATCTTACTGCTTGCTAGGCAACAACAGAGTGGCCCTCACGTCAGACAACATCTTGCATTTAGCTTTATGATGTCAGCTTGCTAGGCAACAGATTGGCCCTCATGTCAGACAACATCTTGCTTTTGCTTTATGATGTCAGATCATCACTGGTACAATTGTCCTTGTGGAAGCGGACCACACAGGAGGATGAGATATCAGAAGTTATGCAGTAGGTTGCTATCTCTATTCATGACTGCAAGGCAAGTCGGAGGCGGAATGGCAAATACTCTGAACCACTCAAAGCACTGTGGCCTTTTTGAAAGTGGGATGCAGATATAAAAACAGGGATTATCCTTACCAACAACCCTTCTTGAGTATCAGAGTCCAACATACAGAGTGCAGCGGAAGACGTTAAATGTGCTTCATTCCGTGAGAACGCAACTCTATAGTTCTACAGTGAGATAGTGCATTTCAGCCTCAACGGAAGCAATGTCCTCAAACGGAACATTGGTGGCACCAGGATCTAAAGCAGGCTTAAGAAGCCTTGGATGCAGTCAGTCCTTTATTAACTATCATGACCGACACAATGTGATCCATAATACTTCCATTTTGGCAGAAATTACATTCAAGCACAGGCCCCCGCTAGAAGGTAGTGATGACATTCAGGTGCTGAAAATGCCTTTTTAATGCCGAAAGGAATGATTGTGAGCTTTACTTACCATACATATTGGTCAAATGATGCCCTATGCCGGAAGACTGTCTTTTTTTTTTTCTTCAGTATCGGCAATGCAGAGACAATTTGTTGCGAAACACTGCCACTGCTGGTCATTCAGTATAATCTGCAGATGGAAAAGTCCACTGTTAGCACATTTACTACAAGCAATACAAAAAATCATGCTTTTTATAAAGGGTAAACAGATCAATACTATGGAGTTTGTATTATTGTGAAAATCAGCAGCTCATTAGAAAATCAAATCTCGATTTGTGTTTTTAACCTACTATACTACTCTGAGTCTCAAGCCTCTTTTGCCAACACGCTCTAAACAACTGTAGAAGGTACATTAGGACATAGAGATCTTTTTGCCAGCCAAGTGGCAGCGTACCCCTCTCACTTTATTTGTTTTAGGATATGGTACACCAGTAGCAATTAAGCCAGCTGATAAGTTGAGAGGTAGGGTTATGCTACAGTTAATGGGAATAATACAAGCTATGAATAGCATGTTCATAATCATCATTTGAGCCAATTCCTAGCAGTTCAGCAATAGTGAAGTTGACTCTAATGCTCAAACTCACGCTCGTTCAAATTTAGAGGTCTTATAAAGTGCCCTAATTTTATACATTTTACCATCATAGCTGTCACTTGGGCGTCCGGTCTACCCTGCTACTCATTTCATTAGCAAGATAAATGTATCTTACTACTTGCTAGGCAACAACAGAGTGGCCCTCACGTCAGACAACATCTTGCATTTAGCTTTATGATGTCAGCTTGCTAGGCAACAGATTGGCCCTCATGTCAGACAACATCTTGCTTTTGCTTTAAGATGTCAGATCATCACTGGTCCAATTGTCCTTGTGGAAGCGGACCACACCGGAGAATGAGATATCAGAAGTTATGCAGTAGGTTGCTATCTCTATTCATGACTGCAAGGCAGGTCGGAGGCGGAATGGCAAATACTCTGAACCACTCAAAGCACTGTGGCCTTTTTGAAAGTGGGATGCAGATACAAAAACAGAGATTATCCTTACCAACAATCCTTCTTGAGTATCAGAGTCCAACATACAGAGTGCAGCGGAAGACGTTAAATGTGCTTCATTCTGTGAGAACGCAACTCTATAGTTCTACAGTGAGATAGCGCATTTCAGCCTCAAAGGAAGCAATGTCCTCAAACGGAACATTGGTGGCACCAGGATCTAAAGCAGGCTTAAGAAGCCTTGGATGCAGTCAGTCTTTTATTAACTATCATGACCGACACAATGTGATCCATAATACTTCCATTTTGGCAGAAATTACATTCAAGCACAGGCCCCCACTAGAAGGTAGTGATGACATTCAGGTGCTGAAAACGCCTTTTTAATGCCTAAAGGAATGATTGTGAGCTTTACTTACCATACATATTGGTCAAATGATGCCCTATGCCGGAAGACTGTCTTTTTTTTTTTCTTCAGTATCGGCAATGCAGAGACAATTTGTTGCGAAACACTGCCACTGCTGGTCATTCAGTATAATCTGCAGATGGAAAAGTCCACTGTTAGCACATTTACTACAAGCAATACAAAAAATCATGCTTTTTATAAAGGGTAAACAGATCAATACTATGGAGTTTGTATTATTGTGAAAATCAGCAGCTCATTAGAAAATCAAATCTCGATTTTTGTTTTTAACCTACCATACTACTCTGAGTCTCATGCCTCTTTTGCCAACACGCTCTAAACAACTGTAGAAGGTACATTAGGACATAGATCGAGATCTTTTTGCCAGCCAAGTGGCAGCGTACCCCTCTCACTTTATTTGTTTTAGGATATCGTACACCAGTAGCAATTAAGCCAGCTGATAAGTTGAGAGGTAGGGTTATGGTACAGTTAATGGGAATAATAAAAGCTATGAATAGCATGTTCATAATCATCATTTGAGCCAATTCCTAGCAGTTCAGCAATAGTGAAGTTGACTCTAATGCTCAAGCTCACGCTCGTTCAAATTTAGAGGTCTTATAAAGTGCCCTCATTTTGTACATTTTACCATCATAGCTGTCACTTGGGCGTCCGGTCTACCCTGCTACTCATTTCATTAGCAAGATAAATGTATCTTACTGCTTGCTAGGCAACAACAGAGTGGCCCTCACGTCAGACAACATCTTGCATTTAGCTTTATGATGTCAGCTTGCTAGGCAACAGATTGGCCCTCATGTCAGACAACATCTTGCTTTTGCTTTATGATGTCAGATCATCACTGGTCCAATTGTCCTTGTGGAAGCGGACCACACAGGAGGATGAGATAGCAGAAGTTATGCAGTAGGTTGCTATCTCTATTCATGATTGCAAGGCAAGTCGGAGGCGGAATGGCAAATAATCTGAACCACTCAAAGCACTGTGGCCTTTTTGAAAGTGGTATGCAGATACAAAAACAGAGATTATCCTTACCAACAATCCTTCTTGAGTATCAGAGTCCAACATACAGAGTGCAGCGGAAGACGTTAAATGTGCTTCATTCCGTGAGAACGCAACTCTATAGTTCTACAGTGAGATAGTGCATTTCAGCCTCAACGGAAGCAATGTCCTCAAACGGAACATTGGTGGCACCAGGATCTAAAGCAGGCTTAAGAAGCCTTGGATGCAGTCAGTCCTTTATTAACTATCAGGACCGACACAATGTGATCCATAATACTTCCATTTTGGCAGAAATTACATTCAAGCACAGGCCCCCACTAGAAGGTAGTGATGACATTCAGGTGCTGAAAATGCCTTTTTAATGCCGAAAGGAATGATTGTGAGCTTTACTTACCATACATATTGGTCAAATGATGCCCTATGCCGGAAGACTGTCTTTTTTTTTTTCTTCAGTATCGGCAATGCAGAGACAATTTGTTGCGAAACACTGCCACTGCTGGTCATTCAGTATAATCTGCAGATGGAAAAGTCCACTGTTAGCACATTTACTACAAGCAATACAAAAAATCATGCTTTTTATAAAGGGTAAACAGATCAATACTATGGAGTTTGTATTATTGTGAAAATCAGCAGCTCATTAGAAAATCAAATCTCGATTTGTGTTTTTAACCTACTATACTACTCTGAGTCTCAAGGCTCTTTTGCCAACACGCTCTAAACAACTGTAGAAGGTACATTAGGACATAGAGATCTTTTTGCCAGCCAAGTGGCAGCGTACCCCTCTCACTTTATTTGTTTTAGGATATGGTACACCAGTAGCAATTAAGCCAGCTGATAAGTTGAGAGGTAGGGTTATGCTACAGTTAATGGGAATAATACAAGCTATGAATAGCATGTTCATAATCATCATTTGAGCCAATTCCTAGCAGTTCAGCAATAGTGAAATTGACTCTAATGCTCAAACTCACGCTCGTTCAAATTTAGAGGTCTTATAAAGTGCCCTAATTTTATACATTTTACCATCATAGCTGTCACTTGGGCGTCCGGTCTACCCTGCTACTCATTTCATTAGCAAGATAAATGTATCTTACTGCTTGCTAGGAAACAACTGAGTGGCCCTCACGTCAGACAACATCTTGCATTTAGCTTTATGATGTCAGCTTGCTAGGCAACAGATTGGCCCTCATGTCAGACAACATCTTGCTTTTGCTTTATGATGTCAGATCATCACTGGTACAATTGTCCTTGTGGAAGCGGACCACACAGGAGGATGAGATATCAGAAGTTATGCAGTAGGTTGCTATCTCTATTCATGACTGCAAGGCAAGTCGGAGGCGGAATGGCAAATACTCTGAACCACTCAAAGCACTGTGGCCTTTTTGAAAGTGGGATGCAGATATAAAAACAGGGATTATCCTTACCAACAACCCTTCTTGAGTATCAGAGTCCAACATACAGAGTGCAGCGGAAGACGTTAAATGTGCTTCATTCTGTGAGAATGCAACTCTATAGTTCTACAGTGAGATAGTGCATTTCAGCCTCAACGGAAGCAATGTCCTCAAACGGAACATTGGTGGCACCAGGATCTAAAGCAGGCTTAAGAAGCCTTGGATGCAGTCAGTCTTTTATTAACTATCATGACCGACACAATGTGATCCATAATACTTCCATTTTGGCAGAAATTACATTCAAGCACAGGCCCCCACTAGAAGGTAGTGATGACATTCAGGTGCTGAAAATGCCTTTTTAATGCCGAAAGGAATGATTGTGAGCTTTACTTACCATACATATTGGTCAAATGATGCCCTATGCCGGAAGACTGTCTTTTTTTTTTTTCTTCAGTATCGGCAATGCAGAGACAATTTGTTGCGAAACACTGCCACTGCTGGTCATTCAGTATAATCTGCAGATGGAAAAGTCCACTGTTAGCACATTTACTAAAAGCAATACAAAAAAATCATGCTTTTTATAAAGGGTAAACAGATCAATACTATGGAGTTTGTATTATTGTGAAAATCAGCAGCTCATTAGAAAATCAGATCTCGATTTGTGTTTTTAACCTACCATACTACTCTGAATCTCATGCCTCTTTTGCCAACACGCTCTAAACAACTGTAGAAGGTACATTAGGACATAGATAGAGATCTTTTTGCCAGCCAAGTGGCAGTGTACCCCTCTCACTTTATTTGTTTTAGGATATGGTACACCAGTAGCAATTAAGCCAGCTGATAAGTTGAGAGGTAGGGTTATGCTACAGTTAATGGGAATAATAAAAGCTATGAATAGCATGTTCATAATCATCATTTGAGCCAATTCCTAGCAGTTCAGCAATAGTGAAGTTGACTCTAATGCTCAAGCTCACGCTCGTTCAAATTTAGAGGTCTTATAAAGTGCCCTCATTTTGTACATTTTACCATCATAGCTGTCACTTGGGCGTCCGGTCTACCCTGCTACTCATTTCATTAGCAAGATAAATGTATCTTACTGCTTGCTAGGCAACAACAGAGTGGCCCTCACGTCAGACAACATCTTGCATTTAGCTTTATGATGTCAGCTTGCTAGGCAACAGATTGGCCCTCATGTCAGACAACATCTTGCTTTTGCTTTATGATGTCAGATCATCACTGGTCCAATTGTCCTTGTGGAAGCGGACCACACCGGAGAATGAGATATCAGAAGTTATGCAGTAGGTTGCTATCTCTATTCATGACTGCAAGGCAGGTCGGAGGCGGAATGGCAAATACTCTGAACCACTCAAAGCACTGTGGCCTTTTTGAAAGTGGGATGCAGATACAAAAACAGAGATTATCCTTACCAACAATCCTTCTTGAGTATCAGAGTCCAACATACAGAGTGCAGCGGAAGACGTTAAATGTGCTTCATTCTGTGAGAACGCAACTCTATAGTTCTACAGTGAGATAGCGCATTTCAGCCTCAAAGGAAGCAATGTCCTCAAACGGAACATTGGTGGCACCAGGATCTAAAGCAGGCTTAAGAAGCCTTGGATGCAGTCAGTCTTTTATTAACTATCATGACCGACACAATGTGATCCATAATACTTCCATTTTGGCAGAAATTACATTCAAGCACAGGCCCCCACTAGAAGGTAGTGATGACATTCAGGTGCTGAAAACGCCTTTTTAATGCCTAAAGGAATGATTGTGAGCTTTACTTACCATACATATTGGTCAAATGATGCCCTATGCCGGAAGACTGTCTTTTTTTTTTTCTTCAGTATCGGCAATGCAGAGACAATTTGTTGCGAAACACTGCCACTGCTGGTCATTCAGTATAATCTGCAGATGGAAAAGTCCACTGTTAGCACATTTACTACAAGCAATACAAAAAATCATGCTTTTTATAAAGGGTAAACAGATCAATACTATGGAGTTTGTATTATTGTGAAAATCAGCAGCTCATTAGAAAATCAAATCTCGATTTGTGTTTTTAACCTACCATACTACTCTGAGTCTCATGCCTCTTTTGCCAACACGCTCTAAACAACTGTAGAAGGTACATTAGGACATAGATAGAGATCTTTTTGCCAGCCAAGTGGCAGCGTACCCCTCTCACTTTATTTGTTTTAGGATATGGTACACCAGTAGCAATTAAGCCAGCTGATAAGTTGAGAGGTAGGGTTATGGTACAGTTAATGGGAATAATAAAAGCTATGAATAGCATGTTCATAATCATCATTTGAGCCAATTCCTAGCAGTTCAGCAATAGTGAAGTTGACTCTAATGCTCAAACTCACGCTCGTTCAAATTTAGAGGTCTTATAAAGTGCCCTAATTTTGTACATTTTACCATCATAGCTGTCACTTGGGCGTCCGGTCTACCCTGCAACTCATTTCATTAGCAAGATAAATGTATCTTACTGCTTGCTAGGCAACAACAGAGTGGCCCTCACGTCAGACAACATCTTGCATTTAGCTTTATGATGTCAGCTTGCTAGGCAACAGATTGGCCCTCATGTCAGACAACATCTTGCTTTTGCTTTATGATGTCAGATCATCACTGGTACAATTGTCCTTGTGGAAGCGGACCACACAGGAGGATGAGATATCAGAAGTTATGCAGTAGGTTGCTATCTCTATTCATGACTGCAAGGCAAGTCGGAGGCGGAATGGCAAATACTCTGAACCACTCAAAGCACTGTGGCCTTTTTGAAAGTGGGATGCAGATATAAAAACAGGGATTATCCTTACCAACAACCCTTCTTGAGTATCAGAGTCCAACATACAGAGTGCAGCGGAAGACGTTAAATGTGCTTCATTCCGTGAGAACGCAACTCTATAGTTCTACAGTGAGATAGTGCATTTCAGCCTCAACGGAAGCAATGTCCTCAAACGGAACATTGGTGGCACCAGGATCTAAAGCAGGCTTAAGAAGCCTTGGATGCAGTCAGTCCTTTATTAACTATCATGACCGACACAATGTGATCCATAATACTTCCATTTTGGCAGAAATTACATTCAAGCACAGGCCCCCGCTAGAAGGTAGTGATGACATTCAGGTGCTGAAAATGCCTTTTTAATGCCGAAAGGAATGATTGTGAGCTTTACTTACCATACATATTGGTCAAATGATGCCCTATGCCGGAAGACTGTCTTTTTTTTTTTCTTCAGTATCGGCAATGCAGAGACAATTTGTTGCGAAACACTGCCACTGCTGGTCATTCAGTATAATCTGCAGATGGAAAAGTCCACTGTTAGCACATTTACTACAAGCAATACAAAAAATCATGCTTTTTATAAAGGGTAAACAGATCAATACTATGGAGTTTGTATTATTGTGAAAATCAGCAGCTCATTAGAAAATCAAATCTCGATTTGTGTTTTTAACCTACTATACTACTCTGAGTCTCAAGCCTCTTTTGCCAACACGCTCTAAACAACTGTAGAAGGTACATTAGGACATAGAGATCTTTTTGCCAGCCAAGTGGCAGCGTACCCCTCTCACTTTATTTGTTTTAGGATATGGTACACCAGTAGCAATTAAGCCAGCTGATAAGTTGAGAGGTAGGGTTATGCTACAGTTAATGGGAATAATACAAGCTATGAATAGCATGTTCATAATCATCATTTGAGCCAATTCCTAGCAGTTCAGCAATAGTGAAGTTGACTCTAATGCTCAAACTCACGCTCGTTCAAATTTAGAGGTCTTATAAAGTGCCCTAATTTTATACATTTTACCATCATAGCTGTCACTTGGGCGTCCGGTCTACCCTGCTACTCATTTCATTAGCAAGATAAATGTATCTTACTACTTGCTAGGCAACAACAGAGTGGCCCTCACGTCAGACAACATCTTGCATTTAGCTTTATGATGTCAGCTTGCTAGGCAACAGATTGGCCCTCATGTCAGACAACATCTTGCTTTTGCTTTAAGATGTCAGATCATCACTGGTCCAATTGTCCTTGTGGAAGCGGACCACACCGGAGAATGAGATATCAGAAGTTATGCAGTAGGTTGCTATCTCTATTCATGACTGCAAGGCAGGTCGGAGGCGGAATGGCAAATACTCTGAACCACTCAAAGCACTGTGGCCTTTTTGAAAGTGGGATGCAGATACAAAAACAGAGATTATCCTTACCAACAATCCTTCTTGAGTATCAGAGTCCAACATACAGAGTGCAGCGGAAGACGTTAAATGTGCTTCATTCTGTGAGAACGCAACTCTATAGTTCTACAGTGAGATAGCGCATTTCAGCCTCAAAGGAAGCAATGTCCTCAAACGGAACATTGGTGGCACCAGGATCTAAAGCAGGCTTAAGAAGCCTTGGATGCAGTCAGTCTTTTATTAACTATCATGACCGACACAATGTGATCCATAATACTTCCATTTTGGCAGAAATTACATTCAAGCACAGGCCCCCACTAGAAGGTAGTGATGACATTCAGGTGCTGAAAACGCCTTTTTAATGCCTAAAGGAATGATTGTGAGCTTTACTTACCATACATATTGGTCAAATGATGCCCTATGCCGGAAGACTGTCTTTTTTTTTTTCTTCAGTATCGGCAATGCAGAGACAATTTGTTGCGAAACACTGCCACTGCTGGTCATTCAGTATAATCTGCAGATGGAAAAGTCCACTGTTAGCACATTTACTACAAGCAATACAAAAAATCATGCTTTTTATAAAGGGTAAACAGATCAATACTATGGAGTTTGTATTATTGTGAAAATCAGCAGCTCATTAGAAAATCAAATCTCGATTTTTGTTTTTAACCTACCATACTACTCTGAGTCTCATGCCTCTTTTGCCAACACGCTCTAAACAACTGTAGAAGGTACATTAGGACATAGATCGAGATCTTTTTGCCAGCCAAGTGGCAGCGTACCCCTCTCACTTTATTTGTTTTAGGATATCGTACACCAGTAGCAATTAAGCCAGCTGATAAGTTGAGAGGTAGGGTTATGGTACAGTTAATGGGAATAATAAAAGCTATGAATAGCATGTTCATAATCATCATTTGAGCCAATTCCTAGCAGTTCAGCAATAGTGAAGTTGACTCTAATGCTCAAGCTCACGCTCGTTCAAATTTAGAGGTCTTATAAAGTGCCCTCATTTTGTACATTTTACCATCATAGCTGTCACTTGGGCGTCCGGTCTACCCTGCTACTCATTTCATTAGCAAGATAAATGTATCTTACTGCTTGCTAGGCAACAACAGAGTGGCCCTCACGTCAGACAACATCTTGCATTTAGCTTTATGATGTCAGCTTGCTAGGCAACAGATTGGCCCTCATGTCAGACAACATCTTGCTTTTGCTTTATGATGTCAGATCATCACTGGTCCAATTGTCCTTGTGGAAGCGGACCACACAGGAGGATGAGATAGCAGAAGTTATGCAGTAGGTTGCTATCTCTATTCATGATTGCAAGGCAAGTCGGAGGCGAAATGGCAAATAATCTGAACCACTCAAAGCACTGTGGCCTTTTTGAAAGTGGTATGCAGATACAAAAACAGAGATTATCCTTACCAACAATCCTTCTTGAGTATCAGAGTCCAACATACAGAGTGCAGCGGAAGACGTTAAATGTGCTTCATTCCGTGAGAACGCAACTCTATAGTTCTACAGTGAGATAGTGCATTTCAGCCTCAAAGGAAGCAATGTCCTCAAACGGAACATTGGTGGCACCAGGATCTAAAGCAGGCTTAAGAAGCCTTGGATGCAGTCAGTCTTTTATTAACTATCATGACCGACACAATGTGATCCATAATACTTCCATTTTGGCAGAAATTACATTCAAGCACAGGCCCCCACTAGAAGGTAGTGATGACATTCAGGTGCTGAAAATGCCTTTTTAATGCCGAAAGGAATGATTGTGAGCTTTACTTACCATACATATTGGTCAAATGATGCCCTATGCCGGAAGACTGTCTTTTTTTTTTTCTTCAGTATCGGCAATGCAGAGACAATTTGTTGCGAAACACTGCCACTGCTGGTCATTCAGTATAATCTGCAGATGGAAAAGTCCACTGTTAGCACATTTACTAAAAGCAATACAAAAAAATCATGCTTTTTATAAAGGGTAAACAGATCAATACTATGGAGTTTGTATTATTGTGAAAATCAGCAGCTCATTAGAAAATCAGATCTCGATTTGTGTTTTTAACCTACCATACTACTCTGAATCTCATGCCTCTTTTGCCAACACGCTCTAAACAACTGTAGAAGGTACATTAGGACATAGATAGAGATCTTTTTGCCAGCCAAGTGGCAGTGTACCCCTCTCACTTTATTTGTTTTAGGATATGGTACACCAGTAGCAATTAAGCCAGCTGATAAGTTGAGAGGTAGGGTTATGCTACAGTTAATGGGAATAATAAAAGCTATGAATAGCATGTTCATAATCATCATTTGAGCCAATTCCTAGCAGTTCAGCAATAGTGAAGTTGACTCTAATGCTCAAGCTCACGCTCGTTCAAATTTAGAGGTCTTATAAAGTGCCCTCATTTTGTACATTTTACCATCATAGCTGTCACTTGGGCGTCCGGTCTACCCTGCTACTCATTTCATTAGCAAGATAAATGTATCTTACTGCTTGCTAGGCAACAACAGAGTGGCCCTCACGTCAGACAACATCTTGCATTTAGCTTTATGATGTCAGCTTGCTAGGCAACAGATTGGCCCTCATGTCAGACAACATCTTGCTTTTGCTTTATGATGTCAGATCATCACTGGTCCAATTGTCCTTGTGGAAGCGGACCACACAGGAGGATGAGATATCAGAAGTTATGCAGTAGGTTGCTATCTCTATTCATGACTGCAAGGCAAGTCGGAGGCGGAATGGCAAATACTCTGAACCACTCAAAGCACTGTGGCCTTTTTGAAAGTGGGATGCAGATATAAAAACAGGGATTATCCTTACCAACAACCCTTCTTGAGTATCAGAGTCCAACATACAGAGTGCAGCGGAAGACGTTAAATGTGCTTCATTCTGTGAGAATGCAACTCTATAGTTCTACAGTGAGATAGTGCATTTCAGCCTCAACGGAAGCAATGTCCTCAAACGGAACATTGGTGGCACCAGGATCTAAAGCAGGCTTAAGAAGCCTTGGATGCAGTCAGTCTTTTATTAACTATCATGACCGACACAATGTGATCCATAATACTTCCATTTTGGCAGAAATTACATTCAAGCACAGGCCCCCACTAGAAGGTAGTGATGACATTCAGGTGCTGAAAATGCCTTTTTAATGCCGAAAGGAATGATTGTGAGCTTTACTTACCATACATATTGGTCAAATGATGCCCTATGCCGGAAGACTGTCTTTTTTTTTTTTCTTCAGTATCGGCAATGCAGAGACAATTTGTTGCGAAACACTGCCACTGCTGGTCATTCAGTATAATCTGCAGATGGAAAAGTCCACTGTTAGCACATTTACTAAAAGCAATACAAAAAAATCATGCTTTTTATAAAGGGTAAACAGATCAATACTATGGAGTTTGTATTATTGTGAAAATCAGCAGCTCATTAGAAAATCAGATCTCGATTTGTGTTTTTAACCTACCATACTACTCTGAATCTCATGCCTCTTTTGCCAACACGCTCTAAACAACTGTAGAAGGTACATTAGGACATAGATAGAGATCTTTTTGCCAGCCAAGTGGCAGTGTACCCCTCTCACTTTATTTGTTTTAGGATATGGTACACCAGTAGCAATTAAGCCAGCTGATAAGTTGAGAGGTAGGGTTATGCTACAGTTAATGGGAATAATAAAAGCTATGAATAGCATGTTCATAATCATCATTTGAGCCAATTCCTAGCAGTTCAGCAATAGTGAAGTTGACTCTAATGCTCAAGCTCACGCTCGTTCAAATTTAGAGGTCTTATAAAGTGCCCTCATTTTGTACATTTTACCATCATAGCTGTCACTTGGGCGTCCGGTCTACCCTGCTACTCATTTCATTAGCAAGATAAATGTATCTTACTGCTTGCTAGGCAACAACAGAGTGGCCCTCACGTCAGACAACATCTTGCATTTAGCTTTATGATGTCAGCTTGCTAGGCAACAGATTGGCCCTCATGTCAGACAACATCTTGCTTTTGCTTTATGATGTCAGATCATCACTGGTCCAATTGTCCTTGTGGAAGCGGACCACACCGGAGAATGAGATATCAGAAGTTATGCAGTAGGTTGCTATCTCTATTCATGACTGCAAGGCAGGTCGGAGGCGGAATGGCAAATACTCTGAACCACTCAAAGCACTGTGGCCTTTTTGAAAGTGGGATGCAGATACAAAAACAGAGATTATCCTTACCAACAA
Organism: Lissotriton vulgaris; assembly: GCF_964263255.1. Taxonomy (NCBI): domain Eukaryota; kingdom Metazoa; phylum Chordata; class Amphibia; order Caudata; family Salamandridae; genus Lissotriton; species Lissotriton vulgaris. Next base: position 237,473,651 of record NC_141700.1, on the reverse strand, counting down.
TCCTTCTTGAGTATCAGAGTCCAACATACAGAGTGCAGCGGAAGACGTTAAATGTGCTTCATTCTGTGAGAACGCAACTCTATAGTTCTACAGTGAGATAGCGCATTTCAGCCTCAAAGGAAGCAATGTCCTCAAACGGAACATTGGTGGCACCAGGATCTAAAGCAGGCTTAAGAAGCCTTGGATGCAGTCAGTCTTTTATTAACTATCATGACCGACACAATGTGATCCATAATACTTCCATTTTGGCAGAAATTACATTCAAGCACAGGCCCCCACTAGAAGGTAGTGATGACATTCAGGTGCTGAAAACGCCTTTTTAATGCCTAAAGGAATGATTGTGAGCTTTACTTACCATACATATTGGTCAAATGATGCCCTATGCCGGAAGACTGTCTTTTTTTTTTTCTTCAGTATCGGCAATGCAGAGACAATTTGTTGCGAAACACTGCCACTGCTGGTCATTCAGTATAATCTGCAGATGGAAAAGTCCACTGTTAGCACATTTAGTACAAGCAATACAAAAAATCATGCTTTTTATAAAGGGTAAACAGATCAATACTATGGAGTTTGTATTATTGTGAAAATCAGCAGCTCATTAGAAAATCAAATCTCGATTTGTGTTTTTAACCTACCATACTACTCTGAGTCTCATGCCTCTTTTGCCAACACGCTCTAAACAACTGTAGAAGGTACATTAGGACATAGATAGAGATCTTTTTGCCAGCCAAGTGGCAGCGTACCCCTCTCACTTTATTTGTTTTAGGATATGGTACACCAGTAGCAATTAAGCCAGCTGATAAGTTGAGAGGTAGGGTTATGGTACAGTTAATGGGAATAATAAAAGCTATGAATAGCATGTTCATAATCATCATTTGAGCCAATTCCTAGCAGTTCAGCAATAGTGAAGTTGACTCTAATGCTCAAACTCACGCTCGTTCAAATTTAGAGGTCTTATAAAGTGCCCTAATTTTGTACATTTTACCATCATAGCTGTCACTTGGGCGTCCGGTCTACCCTGCAACTCATTTCATTAGCAAGATAAATGTATCTTACTGCTTTCTAGGCAACAACAGAGTGGCCCTCACGTCAGACAACATCTTGCATTTAGCTTTATGATGTCAGCTTGCTAGGCAACAGATTGGCCCTCATGTCAGACAACATCTTGCTTTTGCTTTATGATGTCAGATCATCACTGGCCCAATTGTCCTTGTGGAAGCGGACCACACAGGAGGATGAGATAGCAGAAGTTATGCAGTAGGTTGCTATCTCTATTCATGACTGCAAGGCAAGTCGGAGGCGGAATGGCAAATACTCTGAACCACTCAAAGCACTGTGGCCTTTTTGAAAGTGGGATGCAGATACAAAAACAGAGATTATCCTTACCAACAATCCTTCTTGAGTATCAGAGTCCAACATACAGAGTGCAGCGGAAGACGTTAAATGTGCTTCATTCCGTGAGAACGCAACTCTATAGTTCTACAGTGAGATAGTGCATTTCAGCCTCAAAGGAAGCAATGTCCTCAAACGGAACATTGGTGGCACCAGGATCTAAAGCAGGCTTAAGAAGCCTTGGATGCAGTCAGTCTTTTATTAACTATCATGACCGACACAATGTGATCCATAATACTTCCATTTTGGCAGAAATTACATTCAAGCACAGGCCCCCACTAGAAGGTAGTGATGACATTCAGGTGCTGAAAATGCCTTTTTAATGCCGAAAGGAATGATTGTGAGCTTTACTTACCATACATATTGGTCAAATGATGCCCTATGCCGGAAGACTGTCTTTTTTTTTTTTCTTCAGTATCGGCAATGCAGAGACAATTTGTTGCGAAACACTGCCACTGCTGGTCATTCAGTATAATCTGCAGATGGAAAAGTCCACTGTTAGCACATTTACTACAAGCAATACAAAAAATCATGCTTTTTATAAAGGGTAAACAGATCAATACTATGGAGTTTGTATTATTGTGAAAATCAGCAGCTCATTAGAAAATCAAATCTCGATTTGTGTTTTTAACCTACTATACTACTCTGAGTCTCAAGCCTCTTTTGCCAACACGCTCTAAACAACTGTAGAAGGTACATTAGGACATAGAGATCTTTTTGCCAGCCAAGTGGCAGCGTACCCCTCTCACTTTATTTGTTTTAGGATATGGTACACCAGTAGCAATTAAGCCAGCTGATAAGTTGAGAGGTAGGGTTATGCTACAGTTAATGGGAATAATACAAGCTATGAATAGCATGTTCATAATCATCATTTGAGCCAATTCCTAGCAGTTCAGCAATAGTGAAGTTGACTCTAATGCTCAAACTCACGCTCGTTCAAATTTAGAGGTCTTATAAAGTGCCCTAATTTTATACATTTTACCATCATAGCTGTCACTTGGGCGTCCGGTCTACCCTGCTACTCATTTCATTAGCAAGATAAATGTATCTTACTGCTTGCTAGGAAACAACAGAGTGGCCCTCACGTCAGACAACATCTTGCATTTAGCTTTATGATGTCAGCTTGCTAGGCAACAGATTGGCCCTCATGTCAGACAACATCTTGCTTTTGCTTTATGATGTCAGATCATCACTGGTACAATTGTCCTTGTGGAAGCGGACCACACAGGAGGATGAGATATCAGAAGTTATGCAGTAGGTTGCTATCTCTATTCATGACTGCAAGGCAAGTCGGAGGCGGAATGGCAAATACTCTGAACCACTCAAAGCACTGTGGCCTTTTTGAAAGTGGGATGCAGATATAAAAACAGGGATTATCCTTACCAACAACCCTTCTTGAGTATCAGAGTCCAACATACAGAGTGCAGTGGAAGACGTTAAATGTGCTTCATTCTGTGAGAATGCAACTCTATAGTTCTACAGTGAGATAGTGCATTTCAGCCTCAACGGAAGCAATGTCCTCAAACGGAACATTGGTGGCACCAGGATCTAAAGCAGGCTTAAGAAGCCTTGGATGCAGTCAGTCTTTTATTAACTATCATGACCGACACAATGTGATCCATAATACTTCCATTTTGGCAGAAATTACATTCAAGCACAGGCCCCCACTAGAAGGTAGTGATGACATTCAGGTGCTGAAAATGCCTTTTTAATGCCGAAAGGAATGATTGTGAGCTTTACTTACCATACATATTGGTCAAATGATGCCCTATGCCGGAAGACTGTCTTTTTTTTTTTTCTTCAGTATCGGCAATGCAGAGACAATTTGTTGCGAAACACTGCCACTGCTGGTCATTCAGTATAATCTGCAGATGGAAAAGTCCACTGTTAGCACATTTACTAAAAGCAATACAAAAAAATCATGCTTTTTATAAAGGGTAAACAGATCAATACTATGGAGTTTGTATTATTGTGAAAATCAGCAGCTCATTAGAAAATCAGATCTCGATTTGTGTTTTTAACCTACCATACTACTCTGAATCTCATGCCTCTTTTGCCAACACGCTCTAAACAACTGTAGAAGGTACATTAGGACATAGATAGAGATCTTTTTGCCAGCCAAGTGGCAGTGTACCCCTCTCACTTTATTTGTTTTAGGATATGGTACACCAGTAGCAATTAAGCCAGCTGATAAGTTGAGAGGTAGGGTTATGCTACAGTTAATGGGAATAATAAAAGCTATGAATAGCATGTTCATAATCATCATTTGAGCCAATTCCTAGCAGTTCAGCAATAGTGAAGTTGACTCTAATGCTCAAGCTCACGCTCGTTCAAATTTAGAGGTCTTATAAAGTGCCCTCATTTTGTACATTTTACCATCATAGCTGTCACTTGGGCGTCCGGTCTACCCTGCTACTCATTTCATTAGCAAGATAAATGTATCTTACCGCTTGCTAGGCAACAACAGAGTGGCCCTCACGTCAGACAACATCTTGCATTTAGCTTTATGATGTCAGCTTGCTAGGCAACAGATTGGCCCTCATGTCAGACAACATCTTGCTTTTGCTTTATGATGTCAGATCATCACTGGTCCAATTGTCCTTGTGGAAGCGGACCACACCGGAGAATGAGATATCAGAAGTTATGCAGTAGGTTGCTATCTCTATTCATGACTGCAAGGCAGGTCGGAGGCGGAATGGCAAATACTCTGAACCACTCAAAGCACTGTGGCCTTTTTGAAAGTGGGATGCAGATACAAAAACAGAGATTATCCTTATCAACAATCCTTCTTGAGTATCAGAGTCCAACATACAGAGTGCAGCGGAAGACGTTAAATGTGCTTCATTCTGTGAGAACGCAACTCTATAGTTCTACAGTGAGATAGTGCATTTCAGCCTCAAAGGAAGCAATGTCCTCAAACGGAACATTGGTGGCACCAGGATCTAAAGCAGGCTTAAGAAGCCTTGGATGCAGTCAGTCTTTTATTAACTATCATGACCGACACAATGTGATCCATAATACTTCCATTTTGGCAGAAATTACATTCAAGCACAGGCCCCCACTAGAAGGTAGTGATGACATTCAGGTGCTGAAAACGCCTTTTTAATGCCTAAAGGAATGATTGTGAGCTTTACTTACCATACATATTGGTCAAATGATGCCCTATGCCGGAAGACTGTCTTTTTTTTTTTTCTTCAGTATCGGCAATGCAGAGACAATTTGTTGCGAAACACTGCCACTGCTGGTCATTCAGTATAATCTGCAGATGGAAAAGTCCACTGTTAGCACATTTACTACAAGCAATACAAAAAATCATGCTTTTTATAAAGGGTAAACAGATCAATACTATGGAGTTTGTATTATTGTGAAAATCAGCAGCTCATTAGAAAATCAAATCTCGATTTGTGTTTTTAACCTACCATACTACTCTGAGTCTCATGCCTCTTTTGCCAACACGCTCTAAACAACTGTAGAAGGTACATTAGGACATAGATAGAGATCTTTTTGCCAGCCAAGTGGCAGCGTACCCCTCTCACTTTATTTGTTTTAGGATATGGTACACCAGTAGCAATTAAGCCAGCTGATAAGTTGAGAGGTAGGGTTATGGTACAGTTAATGGGAATAATAAAAGCTATGAATAGCATGTTCATAATCATCATTTGAGCCAATTCCTAGCAGTTCAGCAATAGTGAAGTTGACTCTAATGCTCAAACTCACGCTCGTTCAAATTTAGAGGTCTTATAAAGTGCCCTAATTTTGTACATTTTACCATCATAGCTGTCACTTGGGCGTCCGGTCTACCCTGCTACTCATTTCATTAGCAAGATAAATGTATCTTACTGCTTGCTAGGCAACAACAGAGTGGCCCTCACGTCAGACAACATCTTGCATTTAGCTTTATGATGTCAGCTTGCTAGGCAACAGATTGGCCCTCATGTCAGACAACATCTTGCTTTTGCTTTATGATGTCAGATCATCACTGGTCCAATTGTCCTTGTGGAAGCGGACCACACAGGAGGATGAGATAGCAGAAGTTATGCAGTAGGTTGCTATCTCTATTCATGACTGCAAGGCAAGTCGGAGGCGGAATGGCAAATACTCTGAACCACTCAAAGCACTGTGGCCTTTTTGAAAGTGGGATGCAGATACAAAAACAGAGATTATCCTTACCAACAATCCTTCTTGAGTATCAGAGTCCAACATACAGAGTGCAGCGGAAGACGTTAAATGTGCTTCATTCTGTGAGAATGCAACTCTATAGTTCTACAGTGAGATAGTGCATTTCAGCCTCAACGGAAGCAATGTCCTCAAACGGAACATTGGTGGCACCAGGATCTAAAGCAGGCTTAAGAAGCCTTGGATGCAGTCAGTCCTTTATTAACTATCATGACCGACACAATGTGATCCATAATACTTCCATTTTGGCAGAAATTACATTCAAGCACAGGCCCCCACTAGAAGGTAGTGATGACATTCAGGTGCTGAAAATGCCTTTTTAATGCCGAAAGGAATGATTGTGAGCTTTACTTACCATACATATTGGTCAAATGATGCCCTATGCCGGAAGACTGTCTTTTTTTTTTTTCTTCAGTATCGGCAATGCAGAGACAATTTGTTGCGAAACACTGCCACTGCTGGTCATTCAGTATAATCTGCAGATGGAAAAGGCCACTGTTAGCACATTTACTACAAGCAATACAAAAAATCATGCTTTTTATAAAGGGTAAACAGATCAATACTATGGAGTTTGTATTATTGTGAAAATCAGCAGCTCATTAGAAAATCAAATCTCGATTTGTGTTTTTAACCTACCATACTACTCTGAGTCTCATGCCTCTTTTGCCAACACGCTCTAAACAACTGTAGAAGGTACATTAGGACATAGATAGAGATCTTTTTGCCAGCCAAGTGGCAGCGTACCCCTCTCACTTTATTTGTTTTAGGATATGGTACACCAGTAGCAATTAAGCCAGCTGATAAGTTGAGAGGTAGGGTTATGGTACAGTTAATGGGAATAATAAAAGCTATGAATAGCATGTTCATAATCATCATTTGAGCCAATTCCTAGCAGTTCAGCAATAGTGAAGTTGACTCTAATGCTCAAACTCACGCTCGTTCAAATTTAGAGGTCTTATAAAGTGCCCTAATTTTGTACATTTTACCATCATAGCTGTCACTTGGGCGTCCGGTCTACCCTGCAACTCATTTCATTAGCAAGATAAATGTATCTTACTGCTTGCTAGGCAACAACAGAGTGGCCCTCACGTCAGACAACATCTTGCATTTAGCTTTATGATGTCAGCTTGCTAGGCAACAGATTGGCCCTCATGTCAGACAACATCTTGCTTTTGCTTTATGATGTCAGATCATCACTGGCCCAATTGTCCTTGTGGAAGCGGACCACACAGGAGGATGAGATAGCAGAAGTTATGCAGTAGGTTGCTATCTCTATTCATGACTGCAAGGCAAGTCGGAGGCGGAATGGCAAATACTCTGAACCACTCAAAGCACTGTGGCCTTTTTGAAAGTGGGATGCAGATACAAAAACAGAGATTATCCTTACCAACAATCCTTCTTGAGTATCAGAGTCCAACATACAGAGTGCAGCGGAAGACGTTAAATGTGCTTCATTCCGTGAGAACGCAACTCTATAGTTCTACAGTGAGATAGTGCATTTCAGCCTCAAAGGAAGCAATGTCCTCAAACGGAACATTGGTGGCACCAGGATCTAAAGCAGGCTTAAGAAGCCTTGGATGCAGTCAGTCTTTTATTAACTATCATGACCGACACAATGTGATCCATAATACTTCCATTTTGGCAGAAATTACATTCAAGCACAGGCCCCCACTAGAAGGTAGTGATGACATTCAGGTGCTGAAAATGCCTTTTTAATGCCGAAAGGAATGATTGTGAGCTTTACTTACCATACATATTGGTCAAATGATGCCCTATGCCGGAAGACTGTCTTTTTTTTTTTTCTTCAGTATCGGCAATGCAGAGACAATTTGTTGCGAAACACTGCCACTGCTGGTCATTCAGTATAATCTGCAGATGGAAAAGTCCACTGTTAGCACATTTACTACAAGCAATACAAAAAATCATGCTTTTTATAAAGGGTAAACAGATCAATACTATGGAGTTTGTATTATTGTGAAAATCAGCAGCTCATTAGAAAATCAAATCTCGATTTGTGTTTTTAACCTACTATACTACTCTGAGTCTCAAGCCTCTTTTGCCAACACGCTCTAAACAACTGTAGAAGGTACATTAGGACATAGAGATCTTTTTGCCAGCCAAGTGGCAGCGTACCCCTCTCACTTTATTTGTTTTAGGATATGGTACACCAGTAGCAATTAAGCCAGCTGATAAGTTGAGAGGTAGGGTTATGCTACAGTTAATGGGAATAATACAAGCTATGAATAGCATGTTCATAATCATCATTTGAGCCAATTCCTAGCAGTTCAGCAATAGTGAAGTTGACTCTAATGCTCAAACTCACGCTCGTTCAAATTTAGAGGTCTTATAAAGTGCCCTAATTTTATACATTTTACCATCATAGCTGTCACTTGGGCGTCCGGTCTACCCTGCTACTCATTTCATTAGCAAGATAAATGTATCTTACTGCTTGCTAGGAAACAACAGAGTGGCCCTCACGTCAGACAACATCTTGCATTTAGCTTTATGATGTCAGCTTGCTAGGCAACAGATTGGCCCTCATGTCAGACAACATCTTGCTTTTGCTTTATGATGTCAGATCATCACTGGTACAATTGTCCTTGTGGAAGCGGACCACACAGGAGGATGAGATATCAGAAGTTATGCAGTAGGTTGCTATCTCTATTCATGACTGCAAGGCAAGTCGGAGGCGGAATGGCAAATACTCTGAACCACTCAAAGCACTGTGGCCTTTTTGAAAGTGGGATGCAGATATAAAAACAGGGATTATCCTTACCAACAACCCTTCTTGAGTATCAGAGTCCAACATACAGAGTGCAGCGGAAGACGTTAAATGTGCTTCATTCTGTGAGAATGCAACTCTATAGTTCTACAGTGAGATAGTGCATTTCAGCCTCAACGGAAGCAATGTCCTCAAACGGAACATTGGTGGCACCAGGATCTAAAGCAGGCTTAAGAAGCCTTGGATGCAGTCAGTCTTTTATTAACTATCATGACCGACACAATGTGATCCATAATACTTCCATTTTGGCAGAAATTACATTCAAGCACAGGCCCCCACTAGAAGGTAGTGATGACATTCAGGTGCTGAAAATGCCTTTTTAATGCCGAAAGGAATGATTGTGAGCTTTACTTACCATACATATTGGTCAAATGATGCCCTATGCCGGAAGACTGTCTTTTTTTTTTTTCTTCAGTATCGGCAATGCAGAGACAATTTGTTGCGAAACACTGCCACTGCTGGTCATTCAGTATAATCTGCAGATGGAAAAGTCCACTGTTAGCACATTTACTAAAAGCAATACAAAAAAATCATGCTTTTTATAAAGGGTAAACAGATCAATACTATGGAGTTTGTATTATTGTGAAAATCAGCAGCTCATTAGAAAATCAGATCTCGATTTGTGTTTTTAACCTACCATACTACTCTGAATCTCATGCCTCTTTTGCCAACACGCTCTAAACAACTGTAGAAGGTACATTAGGACATAGATAGAGATCTTTTTGCCAGCCAAGTGGCAGTGTACCCCTCTCACTTTATTTGTTTTAGGATATGGTACACCAGTAGCAATTAAGCCAGCTGATAAGTTGAGAGGTAGGGTTATGCTACAGTTAATGGGAATAATAAAAGCTATGAATAGCATGTTCATAATCATCATTTGAGCCAATTCCTAGCAGTTCAGCAATAGTGAAGTTGACTCTAATGCTCAAGCTCACGCTCGTTCAAATTTAGAGGTCTTATAAAGTGCCCTCATTTTGTACATTTTACCATCATAGCTGTCACTTGGGCGTCCGGTCTACCCTGCTACTCATTTCATTAGCAAGATAAATGTATCTTACCGCTTGCTAGGCAACAACAGAGTGGCCCTCACGTCAGACAACATCTTGCATTTAGCTTTATGATGTCAGCTTGCTAGGCAACAGATTGGCCCTCATGTCAGACAACATCTTGCTTTTGCTTTATGATGTCAGATCATCACTGGTCCAATTGTCCTTGTGGAAGCGGACCACACCGGAGAATGAGATATCAGAAGTTATGCAGTAGGTTGCTATCTCTATTCATGACTGCAAGGCAGGTCGGAGGCGGAATGGCAAATACTCTGAACCACTCAAAGCACTGTGGCCTTTTTGAAAGTGGGATGCAGATACAAAAACAGAGATTATCCTTATCAACAATCCTTCTTGAGTATCAGAGTCCAACATACAGAGTGCAGCGGAAGACGTTAAATGTGCTTCATTCTGTGAGAACGCAACTCTATAGTTCTACAGTGAGATAGTGCATTTCAGCCTCAAAGGAAGCAATGTCCTCAAACGGAACATTGGTGGCACCAGGATCTAAAGCAGGCTTAAGAAGCCTTGGATGCAGTCAGTCTTTTATTAACTATCATGACCGACACAATGTGATCCATAATACTTCCATTTTGGCAGAAATTACATTCAAGCACAGGCCCCCACTAGAAGGTAGTGATGACATTCAGGTGCTGAAAACGCCTTTTTAATGCCTAAAGGAATGATTGTGAGCTTTACTTACCATACATATTGGTCAAATGATGCCCTATGCCGGAAGACTGTCTTTTTTTTTTTTCTTCAGTATCGGCAATGCAGAGACAATTTGTTGCGAAACACTGCCACTGCTGGTCATTCAGTATAATCTGCAGATGGAAAAGTCCACTGTTAGCACATTTACTACAAGCAATACAAAAAATCATGCTTTTTATAAAGGGTAAACCGATCAATACTATGGAGTTTGTATTATTGTGAAAATCAGCAGCTCATTAGAAAATCAAATCTCGATTTGTGTTTTTAACCTACCATACTACTCTGAGTCTCATGCCTCTTTTGCCAACACGCTCTAAACAACTGTAGAAGGTACATTAGGACATAGATAGAGATCTTTTTGCCAGCCAAGTGGCAGCGTACCCCTCTCACTTTATTTGTTTTAGGATATGGTACACCAGTAGCAATTAAGCCAGCTGATAAGTTGAGAGGTAGGGTTATGGTACAGTTAATGGGAATAATAAAAGCTATGAATAGCATGTTCATAATCATCATTTGAGCCAATTCCTAGCAGTTCAGCAATAGTGAAGTTGACTCTAATGCTCAAACTCACGCTCGTTCAAATTTAGAGGTCTTATAAAGTGCCCTAATTTTGTACATTTTACCATCATAGCTGTCACTTGGGCGTCCGGTCTACCCTGCTACTCATTTCATTAGCAAGATAAATGTATCTTACTGCTTGCTAGGCAACAACAGAGTGGCCCTCACGTCAGACAACATCTTGCATTTAGCTTTATGATGTCAGCTTGCTAGGCAACAGATTGGCCCTCATGTCAGACAACATCTTGCTTTTGCTTTATGATGTCAGATCATCACTGGTCCAATTGTCCTTGTGGAAGCGGACCACACAGGAGGATGAGATAGCAGAAGTTATGCAGTAGGTTGCTATCTCTATTCATGACTGCAAGGCAAGTCGGAGGCGGAATGGCAAATACTCTGAACCACTCAAAGCACTGTGGCCTTTTTGAAAGTGGGATGCAGATACAAAAACAGAGATTATCCTTACCAACAATCCTTCTTGAGTATCAGAGTCCAACATACAGAGTGCAGCGGAAGACGTTAAATGTGCTTCATTCCGTGAGAACGCAACTCTATAGTTCTACAGTGAGATAGTGCATTTCAGCCTCAAAGGAAGCAATGTCCTCAAACGGAACATTGGTGGCACCAGGATCTAAAGCAGGCTTAAGAAGCCTTGGATGCAGTCAGTCTTTTATTAACTATCATGACCGACACAATGTGATCCATAATACTTCCATTTTGGCAGAAATTACATTCAAGCACAGGCCCCCACTAGAAGGTAGTGATGACATTCAGGTGCTGAAAATGCCTTTTTAATGCCGAAAGGAATGATTGTGAGCTTTACTTACCATACATATTGGTCAAATGATGCCCTATGCCGGAAGACTGTCTTTTTTTTTTTTCTTCAGTATCGGCAATGCAGAGACAATTTGTTGCGAAACACTGCCACTGCTGGTCATTCAGTATAATCTGCAGATGGAAAAGTCCACTGTTAGCACATTTACTAAAAGCAATACAAAAAAATCATGCTTTTTATAAAGGGTAAACAGATCAATACTATGGAGTTTGTATTATTGTGAAAATCAGCAGCTCATTAGAAAATCAGATCTCGATTTGTGTTTTTAACCTACCATACAACTCTGAATCTCATGCCTCTTTTGCCAACACGCTCTAAACAACTGTAGAAGGTACATTAGGACATAGATAGAGATCTTTTTGCCAGCCAAGTGGCAGTGTACCCCTCTCACTTTATTTGTTTTAGGATATGGTACACCAGTAGCAATTAAGCCAGCTGATAAGTTGAGAGGTAGGGTTATGCTACAGTTAATGGCAATAATAAAAGCTATGAATAGCATGTTCATAATCATCATTTGAGCCAATTCCTAGCAGTTCAGCAATAGTGAAGTTGACTCTAATGCTCAAGCTCACGCTCGTTCAAATTTAGAGGTCTTATAAAGTGCCCTCATTTTGTACATTTTACCATCATAGCTGTCACTTGGGCGTCCGGTCTACCCTGCTACTCATTTCATTAGCAAGATAAATGTATCTTACTGCTTGCTAGGCAACAACAGAGTGGCCCTCACGTCAGACAACATCTTGCATTTAGCTTTATGATGTCAGCTTGCTAGGCAACAGATTGGCCCTCATGTCAGACAACATCTTGCTTTTGCTTTATGATGTCAGATCATCACTGGTCCAATTGTCCTTGTGGAAGCGGACCACACAGGAGGATGAGATATCAGAAGTTATGCAGTAGGTTGCTATCTCTATTCATGACTGCAAGGCAGGTCGGAGGCGGAATGGCAAATACTCTGAACCACTCAAAGCACTGTGGCCTTTTTGAAAGTGGGATGCAGATATAAAAACAGGGATTATCCTTACCAACAACCCTTCTTGAGTATCAGAGTCCAACATACAGAGTGCAGCGGAAGACGTTAAATGTGCTTCATTCTGTGAGAATGCAACTCTATAGTTCTACAGTGAGATAGTGCATTTCAGCCTCAACGGAAGCAATGTCCTCAAACGGAACATTGGTGGCACCAGGATCTAAAGCAGGCTTAAGAAGCCTTGGATGCAGTCAGTCCTTTATTAACTATCATGACCGACACAATGTGATCCATAATACTTCCATTTTGGCAGAAATTACATTCAAGCACAGGCCCCCACTAGAAGGTAGTGATGACATTCAGGTGCTGAAAATGCCTTTTTAATGCCGAAAGGAATGATTGTGAGCTTTACTTACCATACATATTGGTCAAATGATGCCCTATGCCGGAAGACTGTCTTTTTTTTTTTTCTTCAGTATCGGCAATGCAGAGACAATTTGTTGCGAAACACTGCCACTGCTGGTCATTCAGTATAATCTGCAGATGGAAAAGGCCACTGTTAGCACATTTACTACAAGCAATACAAAAAATCATGCTTTTTATAAAGGGTAAACAGATCAATACTATGGAGTTTGTATTATTGTGAAAATCAGCAGCTCATTAGAAAATCAAATCTCGATTTGTGTTTTTAACCTACCATACTACTCTGAGTCTCATGCCTCTTTTGCCAACACGCTCTAAACAACTGTAGAAGGTACATTAGGACATAGATAGAGATCTTTTTGCCAGCCAAGTGGCAGCGTACCCCTCTCACTTTATTTGTTTTAGGATATCGTACACCAGTAGCAATTAAGCCAGCTGATAAGTTGAGAGGTAGGGTTATGGTACAGTTAATGGGAATAATAAAAGCTATGAATAGCATGTTCATAATCATCATTTGAGCCAATTCCTAGCAGTTCAGCAATAGTGAAGTTGACTCTAATGCTCAAGCTCACGCTCGTTCAAATTTAGAGGTCTTATAAAGTGCCCTCATTTTGTACATTTTACCATCATAGCTGTCACTTGGGCGTCCGGTCTACCCTGCTACTCATTTCATTAGCAAGATAAATGTATCTTACTGCTTGCTAGGCAACAACAGAGTGGCCCTCACGTCAGACAACATCTTGCATTTAGCTTTATGATGTCAGCTTGCTAGGCAACAGATTGGCCCTCATGTCAGACAACATCTTGCTTTTGCTTTATGATGTCAGATCATCACTGGTCCAATTGTCCTTGTGGAAGCGGACCACACCGGAGAATGAGATATCAGAAGTTATGCAGTAGGTTGCTATCTCTATTCATGACTGCAAGGCAGGTCGGAGGCGGAATGGCAAATACTCTGAACCACTCAAAGCACTGTGGCCTTTTTGAAAGTGGGATGCAGATACAAAAACAGAGATTATCCTTACCAACAATCCTTCTTGAGTATCAGAGTCCAACATACAGAGTGCAGCGGAAGACGTTAAATGTGCTTCATTCTGTGAGAACGCAACTCTATAGTTCTACAGTGAGATAGCGCATTTCAGCCTCAAAGGAAGCAATGTCCTCAAACGGAACATTGTTGGCACCAGGATCTAAAGCAGGCTTAAGAAGCCTTGGATGCAGTTAGTCTTTTATTAACTATCATGACCGACACAATGTGATCCATAATACTTCCATTTTGGCAGAAATTACATTCAAGCACAGGCCCCCACTAGAAGGTAGTGATGACATTCAGGTGCTGAAAACGCCTTTTTAATGCCTAAAGGAATGATTGTGAGCTTTACTTACCATACATATTGGTCAAATGATGCCCTATGCCGGAAGACTGTCTTTTTTTTTTTTCTTCAGTATCGGCAATGCAGAGACAATTTGTTGCGAAACACTGCCACTGCTGGTCATTCAGTATAATCTGCAGATGGAAAAGTCCACTGTTAGCACATTTACTACAAGCAATACAAAAAATCATGCTTTTTATAAAGGGTAAACAGATCAATACTATGGAGTTTGTATTATTGTGAAAATCAGCAGCTCATTAGAAAATCAGATCTCGATTTGTGTTTTTAACCTACCATACTACTCTGAATCTCATGCCTCTTTTGCCAACACGCTCTAAACAACTGTAGAAGGTACATTAGGACATAGATAGAGATCTTTTTGCCAGCCAAGTGGCAGTGTACCCCTCTCACTTTATTTGTTTTAGGATATGGTACACCAGTAGCAATTAAGCCAGCTGATAAGTTGAGAGGTAGGGTTATGGTACAGTTAATGGGAATAATGAAAGCTATGAATAGCATGTTCATAATCATCATTTGAGCCAATTCCTAGCAGTTCAGCAATAGTGAAGTTGACTCTAATGCTCAAACTCACGCTCGTTCAAATTTAGAGGTTTTATAAAGTGCCCTAATTTTGTACATTTTACCATCATAGCTGTCACTTGGGCGTCCGGTCTACCCTGCAACTCATTTCATTAGCAAGATAAATGTATCTTACTGCTTGCTAGGCAACAACAGAGTGGCCCTCACGTCAGACAACATCTTGCATTTAGCTTTATGATGTCAGCTTGCTAGGCAACAGATTGGCCCTCATGTCAGACAACATCTTGCTTTTGCTTTATGATGTCAGATCATCACTGGTCCAATTGTCCTTGTGGAAGCGGACCACACAGGAGGATGAGATAGCAGAAGTTATGCAGTAGGTTGCTATCTCTATTCATGACTGCAAGGCAAGTCGGAGGCGGAATGGCAAATACTCTGAACCACTCAAAGCACTGTGGCCTTTTTGAAAGTGGGATGCAGATACAAAAACAGAGATTATCCTTACCAACAATCCTTCTTGAGTATCAGAGTCCAACATACAGAGTGCAGCGGAAGACGTTAAATGTGCTTCATTCCGTGAGAACGCAACTCTATAGTTCTACAGTGAGATAGTGCATTTCAGCCTCAAAGGAAGCAATGTCCTCAAACGGAACATTGGTGGCACCAGGATCTAAAGCAGGCTTAAGAAGCCTTGGATGCAGTCAGTCTTTTATTAACTATCATGACCGACACAATGTGATCCATAATACTTCCATTTTGGCAGAAATTACATTCAAGCACAGGCCCCCACTAGAAGGTAGTGATGACATTCAGGTGCTGAAAATGCCTTTTTAATGCCGAAAGGAATGATTGTGAGCTTTACTTACCATACATATTGGTCAAATGATGCCCTATGCCGGAAGACTGTCTTTTTTTTTTTTCTTCAGTATCGGCAATGCAGAGACAATTTGTTGCGAAACACTGCCAATGCTGGTCATTCAGTATAATCTGCAGATGGAAAAGTCCACTGTTAGCACATTTACTACAAGCAATACAAAAAATCATGCTTTTTATAAAGGGTAAACAGATCAATACTATGGAGTTTGTATTATTGTGAAAATCAGCAGCTCATTAGAAAATCAAATCTCGATTTGTGTTTTTAACCTACCATACTACTCTGAGTCTCATGCCTCTTTTGCCAACACGCTCTAAACAACTGTAGAAGGTACATTAGGACATAGATAGAGATCTTTTTGCCAGCCAAGTGGCAGCGTACCCCTCTCACTTTATTTGTTTTAGGATATGGTACACCAGTAGCAATTAAGCCAGCTGATAAGTTGAGAGGTAGGGTTATGGTACAGTTAATGGGAATAATAAAAGCTATGAATAGCATGTTCATAATCATCATTTGAGCCAATTCCTAGCAGTTCAGCAATAGTGAAGTTGACTCTAATGCTCAAACTCACGCTCGTTCAAATTTAGAGGTCTTATAAAGTGCCCTAATTTTATACATTTTACCATCATAGCTGTCACTTGGGCGTCCGGTCTACCCTGCTACTCATTTTATTAGCAAGATAAATGTATCTTACTGCTTGCTAGGCAACAACAGAGTGGCCCTCACGTCAGACAACATCTTGCATTTAGCTTTATGATGTCAGCTTGCTAGGCAACAGATTGGCCCTCATGTCAGACAACATCTTGCTTTTGCTTTATGATGTCAGATCATCACTGGTACAATTGTCCTTGTGGAAGCGGACCACACAGGAGGATGAGATATCAGAAGTTATGCAGTAGGTTGCTATCTCTATTCATGACTGCAAGGCAAGTCGGAGGCGGAATGGCAAATACTCTGAACCACTCAAAGCACTGTGGCCTTTTTGAAAGTGGGATGCAGATATAAAAACAGGGATTATCCTTACCAACAACCCTTCTTGAGTATCAGAGTCCAACATACAGAGTGCAGCGGAAGACGTTAAATGTGCTTCATTCTGTGAGAATGCAACTCTATAGTTCTACAGTGAGATAGTGCATTTCAGCCTCAACGGAAGCAATGTCCTCAAACGGAACATTGGTGGCACCAGGATCTAAAGCAGGCTTAAGAAGCCTTGGATGCAGTCAGTCCTTTATTAACTATCATGACCGACACAATGTGATCCATAATACTTCCATTTTGGCAGAAATTACATTCAAGCACAGGCTCCCACTAGAAGGTAGTGATGACATTCAGGTGCTGAAAATGCCTTTTTAATGCCGAAAGGAATGATTGTGAGCTTTACTTACCATACATATTGGTCAAATGATGCCCTATGCCGGAAGACTGTCTTTTTTTTTTTCTTCAGTATCGGCAATGCAGAGACAATTTGTTGCGAAACACTGCCACTGCTGGTCATTCAGTATAATCTGCAGATGGAAAAGTCCACTGTTAGCACATTTACTACAAGCAATACAAAAAATCATGCTTTTTATAAAGGGTAAACAGATCAATACTATGGAGTTTGTATTATTGTGAAAATCAGCAGCTCATTAGAAAATCAAATCTCGATTTGTGTTTTTAACCTACTATACTACTCTGAGTCTCAAGGCTCTTTTGCCAACACGCTCTAAACAACTGTAGAAGGTACATTAGGACATAGAGATCTTTTTGCCAGCCAAGTGGCAGCGTACCCCTCTCACTTTATTTGTTTTAGGATATGGTACACCAGTAGCAATTAAGCCAGCTGATAAGTTGAGAGGTAGGGTTATGCTACAGTTAATGGGAATAATACAAGCTATGAATAGCATGTTCATAATCATCATTTGAGCCAATTCCTAGCAGTTCAGCAATAGTGAAATTGACTCTAATGCTCAAACTCACGCTCGTTCAAATTTAGAGGTCTTATAAAGTGCCCTAATTTTATACATTTTACCATCATAGCTGTCACTTGGGCGTCCGGTCTACCCTGCTACTCATTTCATTAGCAAGATAAATGTATCTTACTGCTTGCTAGGAAACAACAGAGTGGCCCTCACGTCAGACAACATCTTGCATTTAGCTTTATGATGTCAGCTTGCTAGGCAACAGATTGGCCCTCATGTCAGACAACATCTTGCTTTTGCTTTATGATGTCAGATCATCACTGGTACAATTGTCCTTGTGGAAGCGGACCACACAGGAGGATGAGATATCGGAAGTTATGCAGTAGGTTGCTATCTCTATTCATGACTGCAAGGCAAGTCGGAGGCGGAATGGCAAATACTCTGAACCACTCAAAGCACTGTGGCCTTTTTGAAAGTGGGATGCAGATATAAAAACAGGGATTATCCTTACCAACAACCCTTCTTGAGTATCAGAGTCCAACATACAGAGTGCAGAGGAAGACGTTAAATGTGCTTCATTCTGTGAGAATGCAACTCTATAGTTCTACAGTGAGATAGTGCATTTCAGCCTCAACGGAAGCAATGTCCTCAAACGGAACATTGGTGGCACCAGGATCTAAAGCAGGCTTAAGAAGCCTTGGATGCAGTCAGTCTTTTATTAACTATCATGACCGACACAATGTGATCCATAATACTTCCATTTTGGCAGAAATTACATTCAAGCACAGGCCCCCACTAGAAGGTAGTGATGACATTCAGGTGCTGAAAATGCCTTTTTAATGCCGAAAGGAATGATTGTGAGCTTTACTTACCATACATATTGGTCAAATGATGCCCTATGCCGGAAGACTGTCTTTTTTTTTTTTCTTCAGTATCGGCAATGCAGAGACAATTTGTTGCGAAACACTGCCACTGCTGGTCATTCAGTATAATCTGCAGATGGAAAAGTCCACTGTTAGCACATTTACTAAAAGCAATACAAAAAAATCATGCTTTTTATAAAGGGTAAACAGATCAATACTATGGAGTTTGTATTATTGTGAAAATCAGCAGCTCATTAGAAAATCAGATCTCGATTTGTGTTTTTAACCTACCATACTACTCTGAATCTCATGCCTCTTTTGCCAACACGCTCTAAACAACTGTAGAAGGTACATTAGGACATAGATAGAGATCTTTTTGCCAGCCAAGTGGCAGTGTACCCCTCTCACTTTATTTGTTTTAGGATATGGTACACCAGTAGCAATTAAGCCAGCTGATAAGTTGAGAGGTAGGGTTATGCTACAGTTAATGGGAATAATAAAAGCTATGAATAGCATGTTCATAATCATCATTTGAGCCAATTCCTAGCAGTTCAGCAATAGTGAAGTTGACTCTAATGCTCAAGCTCACGCTCGTTCAAATTTAGAGGTCTTATAAAGTGCCCTCATTTTGTACATTTTACCATCATAGCTGTCACTTGGGCGTCCGGTCTACCCTGCTACTCATTTCATTAGCAAGATAAATGTATCTTACTGCTTGCTAGGCAACAACAGAGTGGCCCTCACGTCAGACAACATCTTGCATTTAGCTTTATGATGTCAGCTTGCTAGGCAACAGATTGGCCCTCATGTCAGACAACATCTTGCTTTTGCTTTAGGATGTCAGATCATCACTGGTCCAATTGTCCTTGTGGAAGCGGACCACACCGGAGAATGAGATATCAGAAGTTATGCAGTAGGTTGCTATCTCTATTCATGACTGCAAGGCAGGTCGGAGGCGGAATGGCAAATACTCTGAACCACTCAAAGCACTGTGGCCTTTTTGAAAGTGGGATGCAGATACAAAAACAGAGATTATCCTTACCAACAATCCTTCTTGAGTATCAGAGTCCAACATACAGAGTGCAGCGGAAGACGTTAAATGTGCTTCATTCTGTGAGAACGCAACTCTATAGTTCTACAGTGAGATAGCGCATTTCAGCCTCAAAGGAAGCAATGTCCTCAAACGGAACATTGGTGGCACCAGGATCTAAAGCAGGCTTAAGAAGCCTTGGATGCAGTCAGTCTTTTATTAACTATCATGACCGACACAATGTGATCCATAATACTTCCATTTTGGCAGAAATTACATTCAAGCACAGGCCCCCACTAGAAGGTAGTGATGACATTCAGGTGCTGAAAACGCCTTTTTAATGCCTAAAGGAATGATTGTGAGCTTTACTTACCATACATATTGGTCAAATGATGCCCTATGCCGGAAGACTGTCTTTTTTTTTTTCTTCAGTATCGGCAATGCAGAGACAATTTGTTGCGAAACACTGCCACTGCTGGTCATTCAGTATAATCTGCAGATGGAAAAGTCCACTGTTAGCACATTTACTACAAGCAATACAAAAAATCATGCTTTTTATAAAGGGTAAACAGATCAATACTATGGAGTTTGTATTATTGTGAAAATCAGCAGCTCATTAGAAAATCAAATCTCGATTTGTGTTTTTAACCTACCATACTACTCTGAGTCTCATGCCTCTTTTGCCAACACGCTCTAAACAACTGTAGAAGGTACATTAGGACATAGATAGAGATCTTTTTGCCAGCCAAGTGGCAGCGTACCCCTCTCACTTTATTTGTTTTAGGATATGGTACACCAGTAGCAATTAAGCCAGCTGATAAGTTGAGAGGTAGGGTTATGGTACAGTTAATGGGAATAATAAAAGCTATGAATAGCATGTTCATAATCATCATTTGAGCCAATTCCTAGCAGTTCAGCAATAGTGAAGTTGACTCTAATGCTCAAACTCACGCTCGTTCAAATTTAGAGGTCTTATAAAGTGCCCTAATTTTGTACATTTTACCATCATAGCTGTCACTTGGGCGTCCGGTCTACCCTGCAACTCATTTCATTAGCAAGATAAATGTATCTTACTGCTTGCTAGGCAACAACAGAGTGGCCCTCACGTCAGACAACATCTTGCATTTAGCTTTATGATGTCAGCTTGCTAGGCAACAGATTGGCCCTCATGTCAGACAACATCTTGCTTTTGCTTTATGATGTCAGATCATCACTGGTACAATTGTCCTTGTGGAAGCGGACCACACAGGAGGATGAGATATCAGAAGTTATGCAGTAGGTTGCTATCTCTATTCATGACTGCAAGGCAAGTCGGAGGCGGAATGGCAAATACTCTGAACCACTCAAAGCACTGTGGCCTTTTTGAAAGTGGGATGCAGATATAAAAACAGGGATTATCCTTACCAACAACCCTTCTTGAGTATCAGAGTCCAACATACAGAGTGCAGCGGAAGACGTTAAATGTGCTTCATTCCGTGAGAACGCAACTCTATAGTTCTACAGTGAGATAGTGCATTTCAGCCTCAACGGAAGCAATGTCCTCAAACGGAACATTGGTGGCACCAGGATCTAAAGCAGGCTTAAGAAGCCTTGGATGCAGTCAGTCCTTTATTAACTATCATGACCGACACAATGTGATCCATAATACTTCCATTTTGGCAGAAATTACATTCAAGCACAGGCCCCCACTAGAAGGTAGTGATGACATTCAGGTGCTGAAAATGCCTTTTTAATGCCGAAAGGAATGATTGTGAGCTTTACTTACCATACATATTGGTCAAATGATGCCCTATGCCGGAAGACTGTCTTTTTTTTTTTCTTCAGTATCGGCAATGCAGAGACAATTTGTTGCGAAACACTGCCACTGCTGGTCATTCAGTATAATCTGCAGATGGAAAAGTCCACTGTTAGCACATTTACTACAAGCAATACAAAAAATCATGCTTTTTATAAAGGGTAAACAGATCAATACTATGGAGTTTGTATTATTGTGAAAATCAGCAGCTCATTAGAAAATCAAATCTCGATTTGTGTTTTTAACCTACTATACTACTCTGAGTCTCAAGCCTCTTTTGCCAACACGCTCTAAACAACTGTAGAAGGTACATTAGGACATAGAGATCTTTTTGCCAGCCAAGTGGCAGCGTACCCCTCTCACTTTATTTGTTTTAGGATATGGTACACCAGTAGCAATTAAGCCAGCTGATAAGTTGAGAGGTAGGGTTATGCTACAGTTAATGGGAATAATACAAGCTATGAATAGCATGTTCATAATCATCATTTGAGCCAATTCCTAGCAGTTCAGCAATAGTGAAGTTGACTCTAATGCTCAAACTCACGCTCGTTCAAATTTAGAGGTCTTATAAAGTGCCCTAATTTTATACATTTTACCATCATAGCTGTCACTTGGGCGTCCGGTCTACCCTGCTACTCATTTCATTAGCAAGATAAATGTATCTTACTGCTTGCTAGGCAACAACAGAGTGGCCCTCACGTCAGACAACATCTTGCATTTAGCTTTATGATGTCAGCTTGCTAGGCAACAGATTGGCCCTCATGTCAGACAACATCTTGCTTTTGCTTTATGATGTCAGATCATCACTGGTCCAATTGTCCTTGTGGAAGCGGACCACACCGGAGAATGAGATATCAGAAGTTATGCAGTAGGTTGCTATCTCTATTCATGACTGCAAGGCAGGTCGGAGGCGGAATGGCAAATACTCTGAACCACTCAAAGCACTGTGGCCTTTTTGAAAGTGGGATGCAGATACAAAAACAGAGATTATCCTTACCAACAATCCTTCTTGAGTATCAGAGTCCAACATACAGAGTGCAGCGGAAGACGTTAAATGTGCTTCATTCTGTGAGAACGCAACTCTATAGTTCTACAGTGAGATAGCGCATTTCAGCCTCAAAGGAAGCAATGTCCTCAAACGGAACATTGGTGGCACCAGGATCTAAAGCAGGCTTAAGAAGCCTTGGATGCAGTCAGTCTTTTATTAACTATCATGACCGACACAATGTGATCCATAATACTTCCATTTTGGCAGAAATTACATTCAAGCACAGGCCCCCACTAGAAGGTAGTGATGACATTCAGGTGCTGAAAACGCCTTTTTAATGCCTAAAGGAATGATTGTGAGCTTTACTTACCATACATATTGGTCAAATGATGCCCTATGCCGGAAGACTGTCTTTTTTTTTTTCTTCAGTATCGGCAATGCAGAGACAATTTGTTGCGAAACACTGCCACTGCTGGTCATTCAGTATAATCTGCAGATGGAAAAGTCCACTGTTAGCACATTTACTACAAGCAATACAAAAAATCATGCTTTTTATAAAGGGTAAACAGATCAATACTATGGAGTTTGTATTATTGTGAAAATCAGCAGCTCATTAGAAAATCAAATCTCGATTTTTGTTTTTAACCTACCATACTACTCTGAGTCTCATGCCTCTTTTGCCAACACGCTCTAAACAACTGTAGAAGGTACATTAGGACATAGATCGAGATCTTTTTGCCAGCCAAGTGGCAGCGTACCCCTCTCACTTTATTTGTTTTAGGATATCGTACACCAGTAGCAATTAAGCCAGCTGATAAGTTGAGAGGTAGGGTTATGGTACAGTTAATGGGAATAATAAAAGCTATGAATAGCATGTTCATAATCATCATTTGAGCCAATTCCTAGCAGTTCAGCAATAGTGAAGTTGACTCTAATGCTCAAACTCACGCTCGTTCAAATTTAGAGGTCTTATAAAGTACCCTAATTTTGTACATTTTACCATCATAGCTGTCACTTGGGCGTCCGGTCTACCCTGCTACTCATTTCATTAGCAAGATAAATGTATCTTACTGCTTGCTAGGCAACAACAGAGTGGCCCTCACGTCAGACAACATCTTGCATTTAGCTTTATGATGTCAGCTTGCTAGGCAACAGATTGGCCCTCATGTCAGACAACATCTTGCTTTTGCTTTATGATGTCAGATCATCACTGGTCCAATTGTCCTTGTGGAAGCGGACCACACCGGAGAATAAGATAGCAGAAGTTATGCAGTAGGTTGCTATCTCTATTCATGACTGCAAGGCAGGTCGGAGGCGGAATGGCAAATACTCTGAACCACTCAAAGCACTGTGGCCTTTTTGAAAGTGGGATGCAGATACAAAAACAGAGATTATCCTTACCAACAATCCTTCTTGAGTATCAGAGTCCAACATACAGAGTGCAGCGGAAGACGTTAAATGTGCTTCATTCTGTGAGAACGCAACTCTATAGTTCTACAGTGAGATAGCGCATTTCAGCCTCAAAGGAAGCAATGTCCTCAAACGGAACATTGTTGGCACCAGGATCTAAAGCAGGCTTAAGAAGCCTTGGATGCAGTTAGTCTTTTATTAACTATCATGACCGACACAATGTGATCCATAATACTTCCATTTTGGCAGAAATTACATTCAAGCACAGGCCCCCACTAGAAGGTAGTGATGACATTCAGGTGCTGAAAACGCCTTTTTAATGCCTAAAGGAATGATTGTGAGCTTTACTTACCATACATATTGGTCAAATGATGCCCTATGCCGGAAGACTGTCTTTTTTTTTTTCTTCAGTATCGGCAATGCAGAGACAATTTGTTGCGAAACACTGCCACTGCTGGTCATTCAGTATAATCTGCAGATGGAAAAGTCCACTGTTAGCACATTTACTACAAGCAATACAAAAAATCATGCTTTTTATAAAGGGTAAACAGATCAATACTATGGAGTTTGTATTATTGTGAAAATCAGCAGCTCATTAGAAAATCAAATCTCGATTTGTGTTTTTAACCTACTATACTACTCTGAGTCTCAAGCCTCTTTTGCCAACACGCTCTAAACAACTGTAGAAGGTACATTAGGACATAGAGATCTTTTTGCCAGCCAAGTGGCAGCGTACCCCTCTCACTTTATTTGTTTTAGGATATGGTACACCAGTAGCAATTAAGCCAGCTGATAAGTTGAGAGGTAGGGTTATGCTACAGTTAATGGGAATAATACAAGCTATGAATAGCATGTTCATAATCATCATTTGAGCCAATTCCTAGCAGTTCAGCAATAGTGAAGTTGACTCTAATGCTCAAACTCACGCTCGTTCAAATTTAGAGGTCTTATAAAGTGCCCTAATTTTATACATTTTACCATCATAGCTGTCACTTGGGCGTCCGGTCTACCCTGCTACTCATTTCATTAGCAAGATAAATGTATCTTACTGCTTGCTAGGAAACAACAGAGTGGCCCTCACGTCAGACAACATCTTGCATTTAGCTTTATGATGTCAGCTTGCTAGGCAACAGATTGGCCCTCATGTCAGACAACATCTTGCTTTTGCTTTATGATGTCAGATCATCACTGGTACAATTGTCCTTGTGGAAGCGGACCACACAGGAGGATGAGATATCAGAAGTTATGCAGTAGGTTGCTATCTCTATTCATGACTGCAAGGCAAGTCGGAGGCGGAATGGCAAATACTCTGAACCACTCAAAGCACTGTGGCCTTTTTGAAAGTGGGATGCAGATATAAAAACAGGGATTATCCTTACCAACAACCCTTCTTGAGTATCAGAGTCCAACATACAGAGTGCAGCGGAAGACGTTAAATGTGCTTCATTCTGTGAGAATGCAACTCTATAGTTCTACAGTGAGATAGTGCATTTCAGCCTCAACGGAAGCAATGTCCTCAAACGGAACATTGGTGGCACCAGGATCTAAAGCAGGCTTAAGAAGCCTTGGATGCAGTCAGTCTTTTATTAACTATCATGACCGACACAATGTGATCCATAATACTTCCATTTTGGCAGAAATTACATTCAAGCACAGGCCCCCACTAGAAGGTAGTGATGACATTCAGGTGCTGAAAATGCCTTTTTAATGCCGAAAGGAATGATTGTGAGCTTTACTTACCATACATATTGGTCAAATGATGCCCTATGCCGGAAGACTGTCTTTTTTTTTTTTCTTCAGTATCGGCAATGCAGAGACAATTTGTTGCGAAACACTGCCACTGCTGGTCATTCAGTATAATCTGCAGATGGAAAAGTCCACTGTTAGCACATTTACTAAAAGCAATACAAAAAAATCATGCTTTTTATAAAGGGTAAACAGATCAATACTATGGAGTTTGTATTATTGTGAAAATCAGCAGCTCATTAGAAAATCAGATCTCGATTTGTGTTTTTAACCTACCATACTACTCTGAATCTCATGCCTCTTTTGCCAACACGCTCTAAACAACTGTAGAAGGTACATTAGGACATAGATAGAGATCTTTTTGCCAGCCAAGTGGCAGTGTACCCCTCTCACTTTATTTGTTTTAGGATATGGTACACCAGTAGCAATTAAGCCAGCTGATAAGTTGAGAGGTAGGGTTATGCTACAGTTAATGGGAATAATAAAAGCTATGAATAGCATGTTCATAATCATCATTTGAGCCAATTCCTAGCAGTTCAGCAATAGTGAAGTTGACTCTAATGCTCAAGCTCACGCTCGTTCAAATTTAGAGGTCTTATAAAGTGCCCTCATTTTGTACATTTTACCATCATAGCTGTCACTTGGGCGTCCGGTCTACCCTGCTACTCATTTCATTAGCAAGATAAATGTATCTTACTGCTTGCTAGGCAACAACAGAGTGGCCCTCACGTCAGACAACATCTTGCATTTAGCTTTATGATGTCAGCTTGCTAGGCAACAGATTGGCCCTCATGTCAGACAACATCTTGCTTTTGCTTTATGATGTCAGATCATCACTGGTCCAATTGTCCTTGTGGAAGCGGACCACACAGGAGGATGAGATATCAGAAGTTATGCAGTAGGTTGCTATCTCTATTCATGACTGCAAGGCAGGTCGGAGGCGGAATGGCAAATACTCTGAACCACTCAAAGCACTGTGGCCTTTTTGAAAGTGGGATGCAGATATAAAAACAGGGATTATCCTTACCAACAACCCTTCTTGAGTATCAGAGTCCAACATACAGAGTGCAGCGGAAGACGTTAAATGTGCTTCATTCTGTGAGAATGCAACTCTATAGTTCTACAGTGAGATAGTGCATTTCAGCCTCAACGGAAGCAATGTCCTCAAACGGAACATTGGTGGCACCAGGATCTAAAGCAGGCTTAAGAAGCCTTGGATGCAGTCAGTCCTTTATTAACTATCATGACCGACACAATGTGATCCATAATACTTCCATTTTGGCAGAAATTACATTCAAGCACAGGCCCCCACTAGAAGGTAGTGATGACATTCAGGTGCTGAAAATGCCTTTTTAATGCCGAAAGGAATGATTGTGAGCTTTACTTACCATACATATTGGTCAAATGATGCCCTATGCCGGAAGACTGTCTTTTTTTTTTTTCTTCAGTATCGGCAATGCAGAGACAATTTGTTGCGAAACACTGCCACTGCTGGTCATTCAGTATAATCTGCAGATGGAAAAGGCCACTGTTAGCACATTTACTACAAGCAATACAAAAAATCATGCTTTTTATAAAGGGTAAACAGATCAATACTATGGAGTTTGTATTATTGTGAAAATCAGCAGCTCATTAGAAAATCAAATCTCGATTTGTGTTTTTAACCTACCATACTACTCTGAGTCTCATGCCTCTTTTGCCAACACGCTCTAAACAACTGTAGAAGGTACATTAGGACATAGATAGAGATCTTTTTGCCAGACAAGTGGCAGCGTACCCCTCTCACTTTATTTGTTTTAGGATATCGTACACCAGTAGCAATTAAGCCAGCTGATAAGTTGAGAGGTAGGGTTATGGTACAGTTAATGGGAATAATAAAAGCTATGAATAGCATGTTCATAATCATCATTTGAGCCAATTCCTAGCAGTTCAGCAATAGTGAAGTTGACTCTAATGCTCAAGCTCACGCTCGTTCAAATTTAGAGGTCTTATAAAGTGCCCTAATTTTGTACATTTTACCATCATAGCTGTCACTTGGGCGTCCGGTCTACCCTGCAACTCATTTCATTAGCAAGATAAATGTATCTTACTGCTTGCTAGGCAACAACAGAGTGGCCCTCACGTCAGACAACATCTTGCATTTAGCTTTATGATGTCAGCTTGCTAGGCAACAGATTGGCCCTCATGTCAGACAACATCTTGCTTTTGCTTTATGATGTCAGATCATCACTGGTACAATTGTCCTTGTGGAAGCGGACCACACAGGAGGATGAGATATCAGAAGTTATGCAGTAGGTTGCTATCTCTATTCATGACTGCAAGGCAAGTCGGAGGCGGAATGGCAAATACTCTGAACCACTCAAAGCACTGTGGCCTTTTTGAAAGTGGGATGCAGATATAAAAACAGGGATTATCCTTACCAACAACCCTTCTTGAGTATCAGAGTCCAACATACAGAGTGCAGCGGAAGACGTTAAATGTGCTTCATTCCGTGAGAACGCAACTCTATAGTTCTACAGTGAGATAGTGCATTTCAGCCTCAACGGAAGCAATGTCCTCAAACGGAACATTGGTGGCACCAGGATCTAAAGCAGGCTTAAGAAGCCTTGGATGCAGTCAGTCCTTTATTAACTATCATGACCGACACAATGTGATCCATAATACTTCCATTTTGGCAGAAATTACATTCAAGCACAGGCCCCCACTAGAAGGTAGTGATGACATTCAGGTGCTGAAAATGCCTTTTTAATGCCGAAAGGAATGATTGTGAGCTTTACTTACCATACATATTGGTCAAATGATGCCCTATGCCGGAAGACTGTCTTTTTTTTTTTCTTCAGTATCGGCAATGCAGAGACAATTTGTTGCGAAACACTGCCACTGCTGGTCATTCAGTATAATCTGCAGATGGAAAAGTCCACTGTTAGCACATTTACTACAAGCAATACAAAAAATCATGCTTTTTATAAAGGGTAAACAGATCAATACTATGGAGTTTGTATTATTGTGAAAATCAGCAGCTCATTAGAAAATCAAATCTCGATTTGTGTTTTTAACCTACTATACTACTCTGAGTCTCAAGCCTCTTTTGCCAACACGCTCTAAACAACTGTAGAAGGTACATTAGGACATAGAGATCTTTTTGCCAGCCAAGTGGCAGCGTACCCCTCTCACTTTATTTGTTTTAGGATATGGTACACCAGTAGCAATTAAGCCAGCTGATAAGTTGAGAGGTAGGGTTATGCTACAGTTAATGGGAATAATACAAGCTATGAATAGCATGTTCATAATCATCATTTGAGCCAATTCCTAGCAGTTCAGCAATAGTGAAGTTGACTCTAATGCTCAAACTCACGCTCGTTCAAATTTAGAGGTCTTATAAAGTGCCCTAATTTTATACATTTTACCATCATAGCTGTCACTTGGGCGTCCGGTCTACCCTGCTACTCATTTCATTAGCAAGATAAATGTATCTTACTGCTTGCTAGGCAACAACAGAGTGGCCCTCACGTCAGACAACATCTTGCATTTAGCTTTATGATGTCAGCTTGCTAGGCAACAGATTGGCCCTCATGTCAGACAACATCTTGCTTTTGCTTTATGATGTCAGATCATCACTGGTCCAATTGTCCTTGTGGAAGCGGACCACACCGGAGAATGAGATATCAGAAGTTATGCAGTAGGTTGCTATCTCTATTCATGACTGCAAGGCAGGTCGGAGGCGGAATGGCAAATACTCTGAACCACTCAAAGCACTGTGGCCTTTTTGAAAGTGGGATGCAGATACAAAAACAGAGATTATCCTTACCAACAATCCTTCTTGAGTATCAGAGTCCAACATACAGAGTGCAGCGGAAGACGTTAAATGTGCTTCATTCTGTGAGAACGCAACTCTATAGTTCTACAGTGAGATAGCGCATTTCAGCCTCAAAGGAAGCAATGTCCTCAAACGGAACATTGGTGGCACCAGGATCTAAAGCAGGCTTAAGAAGCCTTGGATGCAGTCAGTCTTTTATTAACTATCATGACCGACACAATGTGATCCATAATACTTCCATTTTGGCAGAAATTACATTCAAGCACAGGCCCCCACTAGAAGGTAGTGATGACATTCAGGTGCTGAAAACGCCTTTTTAATGCCTAAAGGAATGATTGTGAGCTTTACTTACCATACATATTGGTCAAATGATGCCCTATGCCGGAAGACTGTCTTTTTTTTTTTCTTCAGTATCGGCAATGCAGAGACAATTTGTTGCGAAACACTGCCACTGCTGGTCATTCAGTATAATCTGCAGATGGAAAAGTCCACTGTTAGCACATTTACTACAAGCAATACAAAAAATCATGCTTTTTATAAAGGGTAAACAGATCAATACTATGGAGTTTGTATTATTGTGAAAATCAGCAGCTCATTAGAAAATCAAATCTCGATTTTTGTTTTTAACCTACCATACTACTCTGAGTCTCATGCCTCTTTTGCCAACACGCTCTAAACAACTGTAGAAGGTACATTAGGACATAGATCGAGATCTTTTTGCCAGCCAAGTGGCAGCGTACCCCTCTCACTTTATTTGTTTTAGGATATCGTACACCAGTAGCAATTAAGCCAGCTGATAAGTTGAGAGGTAGGGTTATGGTACAGTTAATGGGAATAATAAAAGCTATGAATAGCATGTTCATAATCATCATTTGAGCCAATTCCTAGCAGTTCAGCAATAGTGAAGTTGACTCTAATGCTCAAACTCACGCTCGTTCAAATTTAGAGGTCTTATAAAGTGCCCTAATTTTGTACATTTTACCATCATAGCTGTCACTTGGGCGTCCGGTCTACCCTGCTACTCATTTCATTAGCAAGATAAATGTATCTTACTGCTTGCTAGGCAACAACAGAGTGGCCCTCACGTCAGACAACATCTTGCATTTAGCTTTATGATGTCAGCTTGCTAGGCAACAGATTGGCCCTCATGTCAGACAACATCTTGCTTTTGCTTTATGATGTCAGATCATCACTGGTCCAATTGTCCTTGTGGAAGCGGACCACACCGGAGAATAAGATAGCAGAAGTTATGCAGTAGGTTGCTATCTCTATTCATGACTGCAAGGCAGGTCGGAGGCGGAATGGCAAATACTCTGAACCACTCAAAGCACTGTGGCCTTTTTGAAAGTGGGATGCAGATACAAAAACAGAGATTATCCTTACCAACAATCCTTCTTGAGTATCAGAGTCCAACATACAGAGTGCAGCGGAAGACGTTAAATGTGCTTCATTCTGTGAGAACGCAACTCTATAGTTCTACAGTGAGATAGCGCATTTCAGCCTCAAAGGAAGCAATGTCCTCAAACGGAACATTGTTGGCACCAGGATCTAAAGCAGGCTTAAGAAGCCTTGGATGCAGTTAGTCTTTTATTAACTATCATGACCGACACAATGTGATCCATAATACTTCCATTTTGGCAGAAATTACATTCAAGCACAGGCCCCCACTAGAAGGTAGTGATGACATTCAGGTGCTGAAAACGCCTTTTTAATGCCTAAAGGAATGATTGTGAGCTTTACTTACCATACATATTGGTCAAATGATGCCCTATGCCGGAAGACTGTCTTTTTTTTTTTCTTCAGTATCGGCAATGCAGAGACAATTTGTTGCGAAACACTGCCACTGCTGGTCATTCAGTATAATCTGCAGATGGAAAAGTCCACTGTTAGCACATTTACTACAAGCAATACAAAAAATCATGCTTTTTATAAAGGGTAAACAGATCAATACTATGGAGTTTGTATTATTGTGAAAATCAGCAGCTCATTAGAAAATCAAATCTCGATTTGTGTTTTTAACCTACTATACTACTCTGAGTCTCAAGCCTCTTTTGCCAACACGCTCTAAACAACTGTAGAAGGTACATTAGGACATAGAGATCTTTTTGCCAGCCAAGTGGCAGCGTACCCCTCTCACTTTATTTGTTTTAGGATATGGTACACCAGTAGCAATTAAGCCAGCTGATAAGTTGAGAGGTAGGGTTATGCTACAGTTAATGGGAATAATACAAGCTATGAATAGCATGTTCATAATCATCATTTGAGCCAATTCCTAGCAGTTCAGCAATAGTGAAGTTGACTCTAATGCTCAAACTCACGCTCGTTCAAATTTAGAGGTCTTATAAAGTGCCCTAATTTTATACATTTTACCATCATAGCTGTCACTTGGGCGTCCGGTCTACCCTGCTACTCATTTCATTAGCAAGATAAATGTATCTTACTGCTTGCTAGGAAACAACAGAGTGGCCCTCACGTCAGACAACATCTTGCATTTAGCTTTATGATGTCAGCTTGCTAGGCAACAGATTGGCCCTCATGTCAGACAACATCTTGCTTTTGCTTTATGATGTCAGATCATCACTGGTACAATTGTCCTTGTGGAAGCGGACCACACAGGAGGATGAGATATCAGAAGTTATGCAGTAGGTTGCTATCTCTATTCATGACTGCAAGGCAAGTCGGAGGCGGAATGGCAAATACTCTGAACCACTCAAAGCACTGTGGCCTTTTTGAAAGTGGGATGCAGATATAAAAACAGGGATTATCCTTACCAACAACCCTTCTTGAGTATCAGAGTCCAACATACAGAGTGCAGCGGAAGACGTTAAATGTGCTTCATTCTGTGAGAATGCAACTCTATAGTTCTACAGTGAGATAGTGCATTTCAGCCTCAACGGAAGCAATGTCCTCAAACGGAACATTGGTGGCACCAGGATCTAAAGCAGGCTTAAGAAGCCTTGGATGCAGTCAGTCTTTTATTAACTATCATGACCGACACAATGTGATCCATAATACTTCCATTTTGGCAGAAATTACATTCAAGCACAGGCCCCCACTAGAAGGTAGTGATGACATTCAGGTGCTGAAAATGCCTTTTTAATGCCGAAAGGAATGATTGTGAGCTTTACTTACCATACATATTGGTCAAATGATGCCCTATGCCGGAAGACTGTCTTTTTTTTTTTTCTTCAGTATCGGCAATGCAGAGACAATTTGTTGCGAAACACTGCCACTGCTGGTCATTCAGTATAATCTGCAGATGGAAAAGTCCACTGTTAGCACATTTACTAAAAGCAATACAAAAAAATCATGCTTTTTATAAAGGGTAAACAGATCAATACTATGGAGTTTGTATTATTGTGAAAATCAGCAGCTCATTAGAAAATCAGATCTCGATTTGTGTTTTTAACCTACCATACTACTCTGAATCTCATGCCTCTTTTGCCAACACGCTCTAAACAACTGTAGAAGGTACATTAGGACATAGATAGAGATCTTTTTGCCAGCCAAGTGGCAGTGTACCCCTCTCACTTTATTTGTTTTAGGATATGGTACACCAGTAGCAATTAAGCCAGCTGATAAGTTGAGAGGTAGGGTTATGCTACAGTTAATGGGAATAATAAAAGCTATGAATAGCATGTTCATAATCATCATTTGAGCCAATTCCTAGCAGTTCAGCAATAGTGAAGTTGACTCTAATGCTCAAGCTCACGCTCGTTCAAATTTAGAGGTCTTATAAAGTGCCCTCATTTTGTACATTTTACCATCATAGCTGTCACTTGGGCGTCCGGTCTACCCTGCTACTCATTTCATTAGCAAGATAAATGTATCTTACTGCTTGCTAGGCAACAACAGAGTGGCCCTCACGTCAGACAACATCTTGCATTTAGCTTTATGATGTCAGCTTGCTAGGCAACAGATTGGCCCTCATGTCAGACAACATCTTGCTTTTGCTTTATGATGTCAGATCATCACTGGTCCAATTGTCCTTGTGGAAGCGGACCACACAGGAGGATGAGATATCAGAAGTTATGCAGTAGGTTGCTATCTCTATTCATGACTGCAAGGCAGGTCGGAGGCGGAATGGCAAATACTCTGAACCACTCAAAGCACTGTGGCCTTTTTGAAAGTGGGATGCAGATATAAAAACAGGGATTATCCTTACCAACAACCCTTCTTGAGTATCAGAGTCCAACATACAGAGTGCAGCGGAAGACGTTAAATGTGCTTCATTCTGTGAGAATGCAACTCTATAGTTCTACAGTGAGATAGTGCATTTCAGCCTCAACGGAAGCAATGTCCTCAAACGGAACATTGGTGGCACCAGGATCTAAAGCAGGCTTAAGAAGCCTTGGATGCAGTCAGTCCTTTATTAACTATCATGACCGACACAATGTGATCCATAATACTTCCATTTTGGCAGAAATTACATTCAAGCACAGGCCCCCACTAGAAGGTAGTGATGACATTCAGGTGCTGAAAATGCCTTTTTAATGCCGAAAGGAATGATTGTGAGCTTTACTTACCATACATATTGGTCAAATGATGCCCTATGCCGGAAGACTGTCTTTTTTTTTTTTCTTCAGTATCGGCAATGCAGAGACAATTTGTTGCGAAACACTGCCACTGCTGGTCATTCAGTATAATCTGCAGATGGAAAAGGCCACTGTTAGCACATTTACTACAAGCAATACAAAAAATCATGCTTTTTATAAAGGGTAAACAGATCAATACTATGGAGTTTGTATTATTGTGAAAATCAGCAGCTCATTAGAAAATCAAATCTCGATTTGTGTTTTTAACCTACCATACTACTCTGAGTCTCATGCCTCTTTTGCCAACACGCTCTAAACAACTGTAGAAGGTACATTAGGACATAGATAGAGATCTTTTTGCCAGACAAGTGGCAGCGTACCCCTCTCACTTTATTTGTTTTAGGATATGGTACACCAGTAGCAATTAAGCCAGCTGATAAGTTGAGAGGTAGGGTTATGCTACAGTTAATGGCAATAATAAAAGCTATGAATAGCATGTTCATAATCATCATTTGAGCCAATTCCTAGCAGTTCAGCAATAGTGAAGTTGACTCTAATGCTCAAGCTCACGCTCGTTCAAATTTAGAGGTCTTATAAAGTGCCCTCATTTTGTACATTTTACCATCATAGCTGTCACTTGGGCGTCCGGTCTACCCTGCTACTCATTTCATTAGCAAGATAAATGTATCTTACTGCTTGCTAGGCAACAACAGAGTGGCCCTCACGTCAGACAACATCTTGCATTTAGCTTTATGATGTCAGCTTGCTAGGCAACAGATTGGCCCTCATGTCAGACAACATCTTGCTTTTGCTTTATGATGTCAGATCATCACTGGTCCAATTGTCCTTGTGGAAGCGGACCACACAGGAGGATGAGATATCAGAAGTTATGCAGTAGGTTGCTATCTCTATTCATGACTGCAAGGCAGGTCGGAGGCGGAATGGCAAATACTCTGAACCACTCAAAGCACTGTGGCCTTTTTGAAAGTGGGATGCAGATATAAAAACAGGGATTATCCTTACCAACAACCCTTCTTGAGTATCAGAGTCCAACATACAGAGTGCAGCGGAAGACGTTAAATGTGCTTCATTCTGTGAGAATGCAACTCTATAGTTCTACAGTGAGATAGTGCATTTCAGCCTCAACGGAAGCAATGTCCTCAAACGGAACATTGGTGGCACCAGGATCTAAAGCAGGCTTAAGAAGCCTTGGATGCAGTCAGTCCTTTATTAACTATCATGACCGACACAATGTGATCCATAATACTTCCATTTTGGCAGAAATTACATTCAAGCACAGGCCCCCACTAGAAGGTAGTGATGACATGCAGGTGCTGAAAATGCCTTTTTAATGCCGAAAGGAATGATTGTGAGCTTTACTTACCATACATATTGGTCAAATGATGCCCTATGCCGGAAGACTGTCTTTTTTTTTTTTTCTTCAGTATCGGCAATGCAGAGACAATTTGTTGCGAAACACTGCCACTGCTGGTCATTCAGTATAATCTGCAGATGGAAAAGGCCACTGTTAGCACATTTACTACAAGCAATACAAAAAATCATGCTTTTTATAAAGGGTAAACAGATCAATACTATGGAGTTTGTATTATTGTGAAAATCAGCAGCTCATTAGAAAATCAAATCTCGATTTGTGTTTTTAACCTACCATACTACTCTGAGTCTCATGCCTCTTTTGCCAACACGCTCTAAACAACTGTAGAAGGTACATTAGGACATAGATAGAGATCTTTTTGCCAGCCAAGTGGCAGCGTACCCCTCTCACTTTATTTGTTTTAGGATATCGTACACCAGTAGCAATTAAGCCAGCTGATAAGTTGAGAGGTAGGGTTATGGTACAGTTAATGGGAATAATAAAAGCTATGAATAGCATGTTCATAATCATCATTTGAGCCAATTCCTAGCAGTTCAGCAATAGTGAAGTTGACTCTAATGCTCAAGCTCACGCTCGTTCAAATTTAGAGGTCTTATAAAGTGCCCTCATTTTGTACATTTTACCATCATAGCTGTCACTTGGGCGTCCGGTCTACCCTGCTACTCATTTCATTAGCAAGATAAATGTATCTTACTGCTTGCTAGGCAACAACAGAGTGGCCCTCACGTCAGACAACATCTTGCATTTAGCTTTATGATGTCAGCTTGCTAGGCAACAGATTGGCCCTCATGTCAGACAACATCTTGCTTTTGCTTTATGATGTCAGATCATCACTGGTCCAATTGTCCTTGTGGAAGCGGACCACACCGGAGAATGAGATATCAGAAGTTATGCAGTAGGTTGCTATCTCTATTCATGACTGCAAGGCAGGTCGGAGGCGGAATGGCAAATACTCTGAACCACTCAAAGCACTGTGGCCTTTTTGAAAGTGGGATGCAGATACAAAAACAGAGATTATCCTTACCAACAATCCTTCTTGAGTATCAGAGTCCAACATACAGAGTGCAGCGGAAGACGTTAAATGTGCTTCATTCTGTGAGAACGCAACTCTATAGTTCTACAGTGAGATAGCGCATTTCAGCCTCAAAGGAAGCAATGTCCTCAAACGGAACATTGTTGGCACCAGGATCTAAAGCAGGCTTAAGAAGCCTTGGATGCAGTTAGTCTTTTATTAACTATCATGACCGACACAATGTGATCCATAATACTTCCATTTTGGCAGAAATTACATTCAAGCACAGGCCCCCACTAGAAGGTAGTGATGACATTCAGGTGCTGAAAACGCCTTTTTAATGCCTAAAGGAATGATTGTGAGCTTTACTTACCATACATATTGGTCAAATGATGCCCTATGCCGGAAGACTGTCTTTTTTTTTTTTCTTCAGTATCGGCAATGCAGAGACAATTTGTTGCGAAACACTGCCACTGCTGGTCATTCAGTATAATCTGCAGATGGAAAAGTCCACTGTTAGCACATTTACTACAAGCAATACAAAAAATCATGCTTTTTATAAAGGGTAAACAGATCAATACTATGGAGTTTGTATTATTGTGAAAATCAGCAGCTCATTAGAAAATCAAATCTCGATTTGTGTTTTTAACCTACCATACTACTCTGAGTCTCATGCCTCTTTTGCCAACACGCTCTAAACAACTGTAGAAGGTACATTAGGACATAGATAGAGATCTTTTTGCCAGCCAAGTGGCAGCGTACCCCTCTCACTTTATTTGTTTTAGGATATGGTACACCAGTAGCAATTAAGCCAGCTGATAAGTTGAGAGGTAGGGTTATGGTACAGTTAATGGGAATAATAAAAGCTATGAATAGCATGTTCATAATCATCATTTGAGCCAATTCCTAGCAGTTCAGCAATAGTGAAGTTGACTCTAATGCTCAAACTCACGCTCGTTCAAATTTAGAGGTCTTATAAAGTGCCCTAATTTTGTACATTTTACCATCATAGCTGTCACTTGGGCGTCCGGTCTACCCTGCTACTCATTTCATTAGCAAGATAAATGTATCTTACTGCTTGCTAGGCAACAACAGAGTGGCCCTCACGTCAGACAACATCTTGCATTTAGCTTTATGATGTCAGCTTGCTAGGCAACAGATTGGCCCTCATGTCAGACAACATCTTGCTTTTGCTTTATGATGTCAGATCATCACTGGTCCAATTGTCCTTGTGGAAGCGGACCACACAGGA
The DNA here is from genome assembly GCF_964263255.1 of Lissotriton vulgaris. Classification (NCBI taxonomy): domain Eukaryota; kingdom Metazoa; phylum Chordata; class Amphibia; order Caudata; family Salamandridae; genus Lissotriton; species Lissotriton vulgaris. Next base: position 237,436,229 of record NC_141700.1, on the reverse strand, counting down.
GGATGAGATAGCAGAAGTTATGCAGTAGGTTGCTATCTCTATTCATGACTGCAAGGCAAGTCGGAGGCGGAATGGCAAATACTCTGAACCACTCAAAGCACTGTGGCCTTTTTGAAAGTGGGATGCAGATACAAAAACAGAGATTATCCTTACCAACAATCCTTCTTGAGTATCAGAGTCCAACATACAGAGTGCAGCGGAAGACGTTAAATGTGCTTCATTCCGTGAGAACGCAACTCTATAGTTCTACAGTGAGATAGTGCATTTCAGCCTCAAAGGAAGCAATGTCCTCAAACGGAACATTGGTGGCACCAGGATCTAAAGCAGGCTTAAGAAGCCTTGGATGCAGTCAGTCTTTTATTAACTATCATGACCGACACAATGTGATCCATAATACTTCCATTTTGGCAGAAATTACATTCAAGCACAGGCCCCCACTAGAAGGTAGTGATGACATTCAGGTGCTGAAAATGCCTTTTTAATGCCGAAAGGAATGATTGTGAGCTTTACTTACCATACATATTGGTCAAATGATGCCCTATGCCGGAAGACTGTCTTTTTTTTTTTTCTTCAGTATCGGCAATGCAGAGACAATTTGTTGCGAAACACTGCCACTGCTGGTCATTCAGTATAATCTGCAGATGGAAAAGTCCACTGTTAGCACATTTACTAAAAGCAATACAAAAAAATCATGCTTTTTATAAAGGGTAAGATCAATACTATGGAGTTTGTATTATTGTGAAAATCAGCAGCTCATTAGAAAATCAGATCTCGATTTGTGTTTTTAACCTACCATACAACTCTGAATCTCATGCCTCTTTTGCCAACACGCTCTAAACAACTGTAGAAGGTACATTAGGACATAGATAGAGATCTTTTTGCCAGCCAAGTGGCAGTGTACCCCTCTCACTTTATTTGTTTTAGGATATGGTACACCAGTAGCAATTAAGCCAGCTGATAAGTTGAGAGGTAGGGTTATGCTACAGTTAATGGCAATAATAAAAGCTATGAATAGCATGTTCATAATCATCATTTGAGCCAATTCCTAGCAGTTCAGCAATAGTGAAGTTGACTCTAATGCTCAAGCTCACGCTCGTTCAAATTTAGAGGTCTTATAAAGTGCCCTCATTTTGTACATTTTACCATCATAGCTGTCACTTGGGCGTCCGGTCTACCCTGCTACTCATTTCATTAGCAAGATAAATGTATCTTACTGCTTGCTAGGCAACAACAGAGTGGCCCTCACGTCAGACAACATCTTGCATTTAGCTTTATGATGTCAGCTTGCTAGGCAACAGATTGGCCCTCATGTCAGACAACATCTTGCTTTTGCTTTATGATGTCAGATCATCACTGGTCCAATTGTCCTTGTGGAAGCGGACCACACAGGAGGATGAGATATCAGAAGTTATGCAGTAGGTTGCTATCTCTATTCATGACTGCAAGGCAGGTCGGAGGCGGAATGGCAAATACTCTGAACCACTCAAAGCACTGTGGCCTTTTTGAAAGTGGGATGCAGATATAAAAACAGGGATTATCCTTACCAACAACCCTTCTTGAGTATCAGAGTCCAACATACAGAGTGCAGCGGAAGACGTTAAATGTGCTTCATTCTGTGAGAATGCAACTCTATAGTTCTACAGTGAGATAGTGCATTTCAGCCTCAACGGAAGCAATGTCCTCAAACAGAACATTGGTGGCACCAGGATCTAAAGCAGGCTTAAGAAGCCTTGGATGCAGTCAGTCCTTTATTAACTATCATGACCGACACAATGTGATCCATAATACTTCCATTTTGGCAGAAATTACATTCAAGCACAGGCCCCCACTAGAAGGTAGTGATGACATTCAGGTGCTGAAAATGCCTTTTTAATGCCGAAAGGAATGATTGTGAGCTTTACTTACCATACATATTGGTCAAATGATGCCCTATGCCGGAAGACTGTCTTTTTTTTTTTCTTCAGTATCGGCAATGCAGAGACAATTTGTTGCGAAACACTGCCACTGCTGGTCATTCAGTATAATCTGCAGATGGAAAAGGCCACTGTTAGCACATTTACTACAAGCAATACAAAAAATCATGCTTTTTATAAAGGGTAAACAGATCAATACTATGGAGTTTGTATTATTGTGAAAATCAGCAGCTCATTAGAAAATCAAATCTCGATTTGTGTTTTTAACCTACCATACTACTCTGAGTCTCATGCCTCTTTTGCCAACACGCTCTAAACAACTGTAGAAGGTACATTAGGACATAGATAGAGATCTTTTTGCCAGCCAAGTGGCAGCGTACCCCTCTCACTTTATTTGTTTTAGGATATCGTACACCAGTAGCAATTAAGCCAGCTGATAAGTTGAGAGGTAGGGTTATGGTACAGTTAATGGGAATAATAAAAGCTATGAATAGCATGTTCATAATCATCATTTGAGCCAATTCCTAGCAGTTCAGCAATAGTGAAGTTGACTCTAATGCTCAAGCTCACGCTCGTTCAAATTTAGAGGTCTTATAAAGTGCCCTCATTTTGTACATTTTACCATCATAGCTGTCACTTGGGCGTCCGGTCTACCCTGCTACTCATTTCATTAGCAAGATAAATGTATCTTACTGCTTGCTAGGCAACAACAGAGTGGCCCTCACGTCAGACAACATCTTGCATTTAGCTTTATGATGTCAGCTTGCTAGGCAACAGATTGGCCCTCATGTCAGACAACATCTTGCTTTTGCTTTATGATGTCAGATCATCACTGGTCCAATTGTCCTTGTGGAAGCGGACCACACCGGAGAATGAGATATCAGAAGTTATGCAGTAGGTTGCTATCTCTATTCATGACTGCAAGGCAGGTCGGAGGCGGAATGGCAAATACTCTGAACCACTCAAAGCACTGTGGCCTTTTTGAAAGTGGGATGCAGATACAAAAACAGAGATTATCCTTACCAACAATCCTTCTTGAGTATCAGAGTCCAACATACAGAGTGCAGCGGAAGACGTTAAATGTGCTTCATTCTGTGAGAACGCAACTCTATAGTTCTACAGTGAGATAGCGCATTTCAGCCTCAAAGGAAGCAATGTCCTCAAACGGAACATTGTTGGCACCAGGATCTAAAGCAGGCTTAAGAAGCCTTGGATGCAGTTAGTCTTTTATTAACTATCATGACCGACACAATGTGATCCATAATACTTCCATTTTGGCAGAAATTACATTCAAGCACAGGCCCCCACTAGAAGGTAGTGATGACATTCAGGTGCTGAAAACGCCTTTTTAATGCCTAAAGGAATGATTGTGAGCTTTACTTACCATACATATTGGTCAAATGATGCCCTATGCCGGAAGACTGTCTTTTTTTTTTTCTTCAGTATCGGCAATGCAGAGACAATTTGTTGCGAAACACTGCCACTGCTGGTCATTCAGTATAATCTGCAGATGGAAAAGTCCACTGTTAGCACATTTACTACAAGCAATACAAAAAATCATGCTTTTTATAAAGGGTAAACAGATCAATACTATGGAGTTTGTATTATTGTGAAAATCAGCAGCTCATTAGAAAATCAAATCTCGATTTGTGTTTTTAACCTACCATACTACTCTGAGTCTCATGCCTCTTTTGCCAACACGCTCTAAACAACTGTAGAAGGTACATTAGGACATAGATAGAGATCTTTTTGCCAGCCAAGTGGCAGCGTACCCCTCTCACTTTATTTGTTTTAGGATATGGTACACCAGTAGCAATTAAGCCAGCTGATAAGTTGAGAGGTAGGGTTATGGTACAGTTAATGGGAATAATAAAAGCTATGAATAGCATGTTCATAATCATCATTTGAGCCAATTCCTAGCAGTTCAGCAATAGTGAAGTTGACTCTAATGCTCAAACTCACGCTCGTTCAAATTTAGAGGTCTTATAAAGTGCCCTAATTTTGTACATTTTACCATCATAGCTGTCACTTGGGCGTCCGGTCTACCCTGCAACTCATTTCATTAGCAAGATAAATGTATCTTACTGCTTGCTAGGCAACAACAGAGTGGCCCTCACGTCAGACAACATCTTGCATTTAGCTTTATGATGTCAGCTTGCTAGGCAACAGATTGGCCCTCATGTCAGACAACATCTTGCTTTTGCTTTATGATGTCAGATCATCACTGGTACAATTGTCCTTGTGGAAGCGGACCACACAGGAGGATGAGATATCAGAAGTTATGCAGTAGGTTGCTATCTCTATTCATGACTGCAAGGCAAGTCGGAGGCGGAATGGCAAATACTCTGAACCACTCAAAGCACTGTGGCCTTTTTGAAAGTGGGATGCAGATATAAAAACAGGGATTATCCTTACCAACAACCCTTCTTGAGTATCAGAGTCCAACATACAGAGTGCAGCGGAAGACGTTAAATGTGCTTCATTCCGTGAGAACGCAACTCTATAGTTCTACAGTGAGATAGTGCATTTCAGCCTCAACGGAAGCAATGTCCTCAAACGGAACATTGGTGGCACCAGGATCTAAAGCAGGCTTAAGAAGCCTTGGATGCAGTCAGTCCTTTATTAACTATCATGACCGACACAATGTGATCCATAATACTTCCATTTTGGCAGAAATTACATTCAAGCACAGGCCCCCACTAGAAGGTAGTGATGACATTCAGGTGCTGAAAATGCCTTTTTAATGCCGAAAGGAATGATTGTGAGCTTTACTTACCATACATATTGGTCAAATGATGCCCTATGCCGGAAGACTGTCTTTTTTTTTTTCTTCAGTATCGGCAATGCAGAGACAATTTGTTGCGAAACACTGCCACTGCTGGTCATTCAGTATAATCTGCAGATGGAAAAGTCCACTGTTAGCACATTTACTACAAGCAATACAAAAAATCATGCTTTTTATAAAGGGTAAACAGATCAATACTATGGAGTTTGTATTATTGTGAAAATCAGCAGCTCATTAGAAAATCAAATCTCGATTTGTGTTTTTAACCTACTATACTACTCTGAGTCTCAAGCCTCTTTTGCCAACACGCTCTAAACAACTGTAGAAGGTACATTAGGACATAGAGATCTTTTTGCCAGCCAAGTGGCAGCGTACCCCTCTCACTTTATTTGTTTTAGGATATGGTACACCAGTAGCAATTAAGCCAGCTGATAAGTTGAGAGGTAGGGTTATGCTACAGTTAATGGGAATAATACAAGCTATGAATAGCATGTTCATAATCATCATTTGAGCCAATTCCTAGCAGTTCAGCAATAGTGAAGTTGACTCTAATGCTCAAACTCACGCTCGTTCAAATTTAGAGGTCTTATAAAGTGCCCTAATTTTATACATTTTACCATCATAGCTGTCACTTGGGCGTCCGGTCTACCCTGCTACTCATTTCATTAGCAAGATAAATGTATCTTACTGCTTGCTAGGCAACAACAGAGTGGCCCTCACGTCAGACAACATCTTGCATTTAGCTTTATGATGTCAGCTTGCTAGGCAACAGATTGGCCCTCATGTCAGACAACATCTTGCTTTTGCTTTATGATGTCAGATCATCACTGGTCCAATTGTCCTTGTGGAAGCGGACCACACCGGAGAATGAGATATCAGAAGTTATGCAGTAGGTTGCTATCTCTATTCATGACTGCAAGGCAGGTCGGAGGCGGAATGGCAAATACTCTGAACCACTCAAAGCACTGTGGCCTTTTTGAAAGTGGGATGCAGATACAAAAACAGAGATTATCCTTACCAACAATCCTTCTTGAGTATCAGAGTCCAACATACAGAGTGCAGCGGAAGACGTTAAATGTGCTTCATTCTGTGAGAACGCAACTCTATAGTTCTACAGTGAGATAGCGCATTTCAGCCTCAAAGGAAGCAATGTCCTCAAACGGAACATTGGTGGCACCAGGATCTAAAGCAGGCTTAAGAAGCCTTGGATGCAGTCAGTCTTTTATTAACTATCATGACCGACACAATGTGATCCATAATACTTCCATTTTGGCAGAAATTACATTCAAGCACAGGCCCCCACTAGAAGGTAGTGATGACATTCAGGTGCTGAAAACGCCTTTTTAATGCCTAAAGGAATGATTGTGAGCTTTACTTACCATACATATTGGTCAAATGATGCCCTATGCCGGAAGACTGTCTTTTTTTTTTTCTTCAGTATCGGCAATGCAGAGACAATTTGTTGCGAAACACTGCCACTGCTGGTCATTCAGTATAATCTGCAGATGGAAAAGTCCACTGTTAGCACATTTACTACAAGCAATACAAAAAATCATGCTTTTTATAAAGGGTAAACAGATCAATACTATGGAGTTTGTATTATTGTGAAAATCAGCAGCTCATTAGAAAATCAAATCTCGATTTGTGTTTTTAACCTACCATACTACTCTGAGTCTCATGCCTCTTTTGCCAACACGCTCTAAACAACTGTAGAAGGTACATTAGGACATAGATAGAGATCTTTTTGCCAGCCAAGTGGCAGCGTACCCCTCTCACTTTATTTGTTTTAGGATATGGTACACCAGTAGCAATTAAGCCAGCTGATAAGTTGAGAGGTAGGGTTATGGTACAGTTAATGGGAATAATAAAAGCTATGAATAGCATGTTCATAATCATCATTTGAGCCAATTCCTAGCAGTTCAGCAATAGTGAAGTTGACTCTAATGCTCAAACTCACGCTCGTTCAAATTTAGAGGTCTTATAAAGTGCCCTAATTTTGTACATTTTACCATCATAGCTGTCACTTGGGCGTCCGGTCTACCGTGCAACTCATTTCATTAGCAAGATAAATGTATCTTACTGCTTGCTAGGCAACAACAGAGTGGCCCTCACGTCAGACAACATCTTGCATTTAGCTTTATGATGTCAGCTTGCTAGGCAACAGATTGGCCCTCATGTCAGACAACATCTTGCTTTTGCTTTATGATGTCAGATCATCACTGGTACAATTGTCCTTGTGGAAGCGGACCACACAGGAGGATGAGATATCAGAAGTTATGCAGTAGGTTGCTATCTCTATTCATGACTGCAAGGCAAGTCGGAGGCGGAATGGCAAATACTCTGAACCACTCAAAGCACTGTGGCCTTTTTGAAAGTGGGATGCAGATATAAAAACAGGGATTATCCTTACCAACAACCCTTCTTGAGTATCAGAGTCCAACATACAGAGTGCAGCGGAAGACGTTAAATGTGCTTCATTCCGTGAGAACGCAACTCTATAGTTCTACAGTGAGATAGTGCATTTCAGCCTCAACGGAAGCAATGTCCTCAAACGGAACATTGGTGGCACCAGGATCTAAAGCAGGCTTAAGAAGCCTTGGATGCAGTCAGTCCTTTATTAACTATCATGACCGACACAATGTGATCCATAATACTTCCATTTTGGCAGAAATTACATTCAAGCACAGGCCCCCACTAGAAGGTAGTGATGACATTCAGGTGCTGAAAATGCCTTTTTAATGCCGAAAGGAATGATTGTGAGCTTTACTTACCATACATATTGGTCAAATGATGCCCTATGCCGGAAGACTGTCTTTTTTTTTTTCTTCAGTATCGGCAATGCAGAGACAATTTGTTGCGAAACACTGCCACTGCTGGTCATTCAGTATAATCTGCAGATGGAAAAGTCCACTGTTAGCACATTTACTACAAGCAATACAAAAAATCATGCTTTTTATAAAGGGTAAACAGATCAATACTATGGAGTTTGTATTATTGTGAAAATCAGCAGCTCATTAGAAAATCAAATCTCGATTTGTGTTTTTAACCTACTATACTACTCTGAGTCTCAAGCCTCTTTTGCCAACACGCTCTAAACAACTGTAGAAGGTACATTAGGACATAGAGATCTTTTTGCCAGCCAAGTGGCAGCGTACCCCTCTCACTTTATTTGTTTTAGGATATGGTACACCAGTAGCAATTAAGCCAGCTGATAAGTTGAGAGGTAGGGTTATGCTACAGTTAATGGGAATAATACAAGCTATGAATAGCATGTTCATAATCATCATTTGAGCCAATTCCTAGCAGTTCAGCAATAGTGAAGTTGACTCTAATGCTCAAACTCACGCTCGTTCAAATTTAGAGGTCTTATAAAGTGCCCTAATTTTATACATTTTACCATCATAGCTGTCACTTGGGCGTCCGGTCTACCCTGCTACTCATTTCATTAGCAAGATAAATGTATCTTACTGCTTGCTAGGCAACAACAGAGTGGCCCTCACGTCAGACAACATCTTGCATTTAGCTTTATGATGTCAGCTTGCTAGGCAACAGATTGGCCCTCATGTCAGACAACATCTTGCTTTTGCTTTATGATGTCAGATCATCACTGGTCCAATTGTCCTTGTGGAAGCGGACCACACCGGAGAATGAGATATCAGAAGTTATGCAGTAGGTTGCTATCTCTATTCATGACTGCAAGGCAGGTCGGAGGCGGAATGGCAAATACTCTGAACCACTCAAAGCACTGTGGCCTTTTTGAAAGTGGGATGCAGATACAAAAACAGAGATTATCCTTACCAACAATCCTTCTTGAGTATCAGAGTCCAACATACAGAGTGCAGCGGAAGACGTTAAATGTGCTTCATTCTGTGAGAACGCAACTCTATAGTTCTACAGTGAGATAGCGCATTTCAGCCTCAAAGGAAGCAATGTCCTCAAACGGAACATTGGTGGCACCAGGATCTAAAGCAGGCTTAAGAAGCCTTGGATGCAGTCAGTCTTTTATTAACTATCATGACCGACACAATGTGATCCATAATACTTCCATTTTGGCAGAAATTACATTCAAGCACAGGCCCCCACTAGAAGGTAGTGATGACATTCAGGTGCTGAAAACGCCTTTTTAATGCCTAAAGGAATGATTGTGAGCTTTACTTACCATACATATTGGTCAAATGATGCCCTATGCCGGAAGACTGTCTTTTTTTTTTTCTTCAGTATCGGCAATGCAGAGACAATTTGTTGCGAAACACTGCCACTGCTGGTCATTCAGTATAATCTGCAGATGGAAAAGTCCACTGTTAGCACATTTACTACAAGCAATACAAAAAATCATGCTTTTTATAAAGGGTAAACAGATCAATACTATGGAGTTTGTATTATTGTGAAAATCAGCAGCTCATTAGAAAATCAAATCTCGATTTGTGTTTTTAACCTACCATACTACTCTGAGTCTCATGCCTCTTTTGCCAACACGCTCTAAACAACTGTAGAAGGTACATTAGGACATAGATAGAGATCTTTTTGCCAGCCAAGTGGCAGCGTACCCCTCTCACTTTATTTGTTTTAGGATATGGTACACCAGTAGCAATTAAGCCAGCTGATAAGTTGAGAGGTAGGGTTATGGTACAGTTAATGGGAATAATAAAAGCTATGAATAGCATGTTCATAATCATCATTTGAGCCAATTCCTAGCAGTTCAGCAATAGTGAAGTTGACTCTAATGCTCAAACTCACGCTCGTTCAAATTTAGAGGTCTTATAAAGTGCCCTAATTTTGTACATTTTACCATCATAGCTGTCACTTGGGCGTCCGGTCTACCGTGCAACTCATTTCATTAGCAAGATAAATGTATCTTACTGCTTGCTAGGCAACAACAGAGTGGCCCTCACGTCAGACAACATCTTGCATTTAGCTTTATGATGTCAGCTTGCTAGGCAACAGATTGGCCCTCATGTCAGACAACATCTTGCTTTTGCTTTATGATGTCAGATCATCACTGGTACAATTGTCCTTGTGGAAGCGGACCACACAGGAGGATGAGATATCAGAAGTTATGCAGTAGGTTGCTATCTCTATTCATGACTGCAAGGCAAGTCGGAGGCGGAATGGCAAATACTCTGAACCACTCAAAGCACTGTGGCCTTTTTGAAAGTGGGATGCAGATATAAAAACAGGGATTATCCTTACCAACAACCCTTCTTGAGTATCAGAGTCCAACATACAGAGTGCAGCGGAAGACGTTAAATGTGCTTCATTCCGTGAGAACGCAACTCTATAGTTCTACAGTGAGATAGTGCATTTCAGCCTCAACGGAAGCAATGTCCTCAAACGGAACATTGGTGGCACCAGGATCTAAAGCAGGCTTAAGAAGCCTTGGATGCAGTCAGTCCTTTATTAACTATCATGACCGACACAATGTGATCCATAATACTTCCATTTTGGCAGAAATTACATTCAAGCACAGGCCCCCACTAGAAGGTAGTGATGACATTCAGGTGCTGAAAATGCCTTTTTAATGCCGAAAGGAATGATTGTGAGCTTTACTTACCATACATATTGGTCAAATGATGCCCTATGCCGGAAGACTGTCTTTTTTTTTTTCTTCAGTATCGGCAATGCAGAGACAATTTGTTGCGAAACACTGCCACTGCTGGTCATTCAGTATAATCTGCAGATGGAAAAGTCCACTGTTAGCACATTTACTACAAGCAATACAAAAAATCATGCTTTTTATAAAGGGTAAACAGATCAATACTATGGAGTTTGTATTATTGTGAAAATCAGCAGCTCATTAGAAAATCAAATCTCGATTTGTGTTTTTAACCTACTATACTACTCTGAGTCTCAAGCCTCTTTTGCCAACACGCTCTAAACAACTGTAGAAGGTACATTAGGACATAGAGATCTTTTTGCCAGCCAAGTGGCAGCGTACCCCTCTCACTTTATTTGTTTTAGGATATGGTACACCAGTAGCAATTAAGCCAGCTGATAAGTTGAGAGGTAGGGTTATGCTACAGTTAATGGGAATAATACAAGCTATGAATAGCATGTTCATAATCATCATTTGAGCCAATTCCTAGCAGTTCAGCAATAGTGAAGTTGACTCTAATGCTCAAACTCACGCTCGTTCAAATTTAGAGGTCTTATAAAGTGCCCTAATTTTATACATTTTACCATCATAGCTGTCACTTGGGCGTCCGGTCTACCCTGCTACTCATTTCATTAGCAAGATAAATGTATCTTACTGCTTGCTAGGCAACAACAGAGTGGCCCTCACGTCAGACAACATCTTGCATTTAGCTTTATGATGTCAGCTTGCTAGGCAACAGATTGGCCCTCATGTCAGACAACATCTTGCTTTTGCTTTATGATGTCAGATCATCACTGGTCCAATTGTCCTTGTGGAAGCGGACCACACCGGAGAATGAGATATCAGAAGTTATGCAGTAGGTTGCTATCTCTATTCATGACTGCAAGGCAGGTCGGAGGCGGAATGGCAAATACTCTGAACCACTCAAAGCACTGTGGCCTTTTTGAAAGTGGGATGCAGATACAAAAACAGAGATTATCCTTACCAACAATCCTTCTTGAGTATCAGAGTCCAACATACAGAGTGCAGCGGAAGACGTTAAATGTGCTTCATTCTGTGAGAACGCAACTCTATAGTTCTACAGTGAGATAGCGCATTTCAGCCTCAAAGGAAGCAATGTCCTCAAACGGAACATTGGTGGCACCAGGATCTAAAGCAGGCTTAAGAAGCCTTGGATGCAGTCAGTCTTTTATTAACTATCATGACCGACACAATGTGATCCATAATACTTCCATTTTGGCAGAAATTACATTCAAGCACAGGCCCCCACTAGAAGGTAGTGATGACATTCAGGTGCTGAAAACGCCTTTTTAATGCCTAAAGGAATGATTGTGAGCTTTACTTACCATACATATTGGTCAAATGATGCCCTATGCCGGAAGACTGTCTTTTTTTTTTTCTTCAGTATCGGCAATGCAGAGACAATTTGTTGCGAAACACTGCCACTGCTGGTCATTCAGTATAATCTGCAGATGGAAAAGTCCACTGTTAGCACATTTACTACAAGCAATACAAAAAATCATGCTTTTTATAAAGGGTAAACAGATCAATACTATGGAGTTTGTATTATTGTGAAAATCAGCAGCTCATTAGAAAATCAAATCTCGATTTGTGTTTTTAACCTACCATACTACTCTGAGTCTCATGCCTCTTTTGCCAACACGCTCTAAACAACTGTAGAAGGTACATTAGGACATAGATAGAGATCTTTTTGCCAGCCAAGTGGCAGCGTACCCCTCTCACTTTATTTGTTTTAGGATATGGTACACCAGTAGCAATTAAGCCAGCTGATAAGTTGAGAGGTAGGGTTATGGTACAGTTAATGGGAATAATAAAAGCTATGAATAGCATGTTCATAATCATCATTTGAGCCAATTCCTAGCAGTTCAGCAATAGTGAAGTTGACTCTAATGCTCAAACTCACGCTCGTTCAAATTTAGAGGTCTTATAAAGTGCCCTAATTTTGTACATTTTACCATCATAGCTGTCACTTGGGCGTCCGGTCTACCGTGCAACTCATTTCATTAGCAAGATAAATGTATCTTACTGCTTGCTAGGCAACAACAGAGTGGCCCTCACGTCAGACAACATCTTGCATTTAGCTTTATGATGTCAGCTTGCTAGGCAACAGATTGGCCCTCATGTCAGACAACATCTTGCTTTTGCTTTATGATGTCAGATCATCACTGGTACAATTGTCCTTGTGGAAGCGGACCACACAGGAGGATGAGATATCAGAAGTTATGCAGTAGGTTGCTATCTCTATTCATGACTGCAAGGCAAGTCGGAGGCGGAATGGCAAATACTCTGAACCACTCAAAGCACTGTGGCCTTTTTGAAAGTGGGATGCAGATATAAAAACAGGGATTATCCTTACCAACAACCCTTCTTGAGTATCAGAGTCCAACATACAGAGTGCAGCGGAAGACGTTAAATGTGCTTCATTCTGTGAGAATGCAACTCTATAGTTCTACAGTGAGATAGTGCATTTCAGCCTCAACGGAAGCAATGTCCTCAAACGGAACATTGGTGGCACCAGGATCTAAAGCAGGCTTAAGAAGCCTTGGATGCAGTCAGTCCTTTATTAACTATCATGACCGACACAATGTGATCCATAATACTTCCATTTTGGCAGAAATTACATTCAAGCACAGGCCCCCACTAGAAGGTAGTGATGACATTCAGGTGCTGAAAATGCCTTTTTAATGCCGAAAGGAATGATTGTGAGCTTTACTTACCATACATATTGGTCAAATGATGCCCTATGCCGGAAGACTGTCTTTTTTTTTTTTCTTCAGTATCGGCAATGCAGAGACAATTTGTTGCGAAACACTGCCACTGCTGGTCATTCAGTATAATCTGCAGATGGAAAAGTCCACTGTTAGCACATTTACTAAAAGCAATACAAAAAAATCATGCTTTTTATAAAGGGTAAACAGATCAATACTATGGAGTTTGTATTATTGTGAAAATCAGCAGCTCATTAGAAAATCAGATCTCGATTTGTGTTTTTAACCTACCATACTACTCTGAATCTCATGCCTCTTTTGCCAACACGCTCTAAACAACTGTAGAAGGTACATTAGGACATAGATAGAGATCTTTTTGCCAGCCAAGTGGCAGTGTACCCCTCTCACTTTATTTGTTTTAGGATATGGTACACCAGTAGCAATTAAGCCAGCTGATAAGTTGAGAGGTAGGGTTATGCTACAGTTAATGGGAATAATAAAAGCTATGAATAGCATGTTCATAATCATCATTTGAGCCAATTCCTAGCAGTTCAGCAATAGTGAAGTTGACTCTAATGCTCAAGCTCACGCTCGTTCAAATTTAGAGGTCTTATAAAGTGCCCTCATTTTGTACATTTTACCATCATAGCTGTCACTTGGGCGTCCGGTCTACCCTGCTACTCATTTCATTAGCAAGATAAATGTATCTTACTGCTTGCTAGGCAACAACAGAGTGGCCCTCACGTCATACAACATCTTGCATTTAGCTTTATGATGTCAGCTTGCTAGGCAACAGATTGGCCCTCATGTCAGACAACATCTTGCTTTTGCTTTATGATGTCAGATCATCACTGGTCCAATTGTCCTTGTGGAAGCGGACCACACCGGAGAATGAGATATCAGAAGTTATGCAGTAGGTTGCTATCTCTATTCATGACTGCAAGGCAGGTCGGAGGCGGAATGGCAAATACTCTGAACCACTCAAAGCACTGTGGCCTTTTTGAAAGTGGGATGCAGATACAAAAACAGAGATTATCCTTACAAACAATCCTTCTTGAGTATCAGAGTCCAACATACAGAGTGCAGCGGAAGACGTTAAATGTGCTTCATTCTGTGAGAACGCAACTCTATAGTTCTACAGTGAGATAGTGCATTTCAGCCTCAAAGGAAGCAATGTCCTCAAACGGAACATTGGTGGCACCAGGATCTAAAGCAGGCTTAAGAAGCCTTGGATGCAGTCAGTCTTTTATTAACTATCATGACCGACACAATGTGATCCATAATACTTCCATTTTGGCAGAAATTACATTCAAGCACAGGCCCCCACTAGAAGGTAGTGATGACATTCAGGTGCTGAAAATGCCTTTTTAATGCCGAAAGGAATGATTGTGAGCTTTACTTACCATACATATTGGTCAAATGATGCCCTATGCCGGAAGACTGTCTTTTTTTTTTTTCTTCAGTATCGGCAATGCAGAGACAATTTGTTGCGAAACACTGCCACTGCTGGTCATTCAGTATAATCTGCAGATGGAAAAGTCCACTGTTAGCACATTTACTACAAGCAATACAAAAAATCATGCTTTTTATAAAGGGTAAACAGATCAATACTATGGAGTTTGTATTATTGTGAAAATCAGCAGCTCATTAGAAAATCAAATCTCGATTTGTGTTTTTAACCTACCATACTACTCTGAGTCTCATGCCTCTTTTGCCAACACGCTCTAAACAACTGTAGAAGGTACATTAGGACATAGATAGAGATCTTTTTGCCAGCCAAGTGGCAGCGTACCCCTCTCACTTTATTTGTTTTAGGATATGGTACACCAGTAGCAATTAAGCCAGCTGATAAGTTGAGAGGTAGGGTTATGGTACAGTTAATGGGAATAATAAAAGCTATGAATAGCATGTTCATAATCATCATTTGAGCCAATTCCTAGCAGTTCAGCAATAGTGAAGTTGACTCTAATGCTCAAACTCACGCTCGTTCAAATTTAGAGGTCTTATAAAGTGCCCTAATTTTATACATTTTACCATCATAGCTGTCACTTGGGCGTCCGGTCTACCCTGCTACTCATTTCATTAGCAAGATAAATGTATCTTACTGCTTGCTAGGCAACAACAGAGTGGCCCTCACGTCAGACAACATCTTGCATTTAGCTTTATGATGTCAGCTTGCTAGGCAACAGATTGGCCCTCATGTCAGACAACATCTTGCTTTTGCTTTATGATGTCAGATCATCACTGGTACAATTGTCCTTGTGGAAGCGGACCACACAGGAGGATGAGATATCAGAAGTTATGCAGTAGGTTGCTATCTCTATTCATGACTGCAAGGCAAGTCGGAGGCGGAATGGCAAATACTCTGAACCACTCAAAGCACTGTGGCCTTTTTGAAAGTGGGATGCAGATATAAAAACAGGGATTATCCTTACCAACAACCCTTCTTGAGTATCAGAGTCCAACATACAGAGTGCAGCGGAAGACGTTAAATGTGCTTCATTCTGTGAGAACGCAACTCTATAGTTCTACAGTGAGATAGTGCATTTCAGCCTCAACGGAAGCAATGTCCTCAAACGGAACATTGGTGGCACCAGGATCTAAAGCAGGCTTAAGAAGCCTTGGATGCAGTCAGTCCTTTATTAACTATCATGACCGACACAATGTGATCCATAATACTTCCATTTTGGCAGAAATTACATTCAAGCACAGGCCCCCACTAGAAGGTAGTGATGACATTCAGGTGCTGAAAATGCCTTTTTAATGCCGAAAGGAATGATTGTGAGCTTTACTTACCATACATATTGGTCAAATGATGCCCTATGCCGGAAGACTGTCTTTTTTTTTTTCTTCAGTATCGGCAATGCAGAGACAATTTGTTGCGAAACACTGCCACTGCTGGTCATTCAGTATAATCTGCAGATGGAAAAGTCCACTGTTAGCACATTTACTACAAGCAATACAAAAAATCATGCTTTTTATAAAGGGTAAACAGATCAATACTATGGAGTTTGTATTATTGTGAAAATCAGCAGCTCATTAGAAAATCAAATCTCGATTTGTGTTTTTAACCTACCATACTACTCTGAGTCTCATGCCTCTTTTGCCAACACGCTCTAAACAACTGTAGAAGGTACATTAGGACATAGATAGAGATCTTTTTGCCAGCCAAGTGGCAGCGTACCCATCTCACTTTATTTGTTTTAGGATATGGTACACCAGTAGCAATTAAGCCAGCTGATAAGTTGAGAGGTAGGGTTATGGTACAGTTAATGGGAATAATACAAGCTATGAATAGCATGTTCATAATCATCATTTGAGCCAATTCCTAGCAGTTCAGCAATAGTGAAGTTGACTCTAATGCTCAAACTCACGCTCGTTCAAATTTAGAGGTCTTATAAAGTGCCCTAATTTTATACATTTTACCATCATAGCTGTCACTTGGGCGTCCGGTCTACCCTGCTACTCATTTCATTAGCAAGATAAATGTATCTTACTGCTTGCTAGGAAACAACAGAGTGGCCCTCACGTCAGACAACATCTTGCATTTAGCTTTATGATGTCAGCTTGCTAGGCAACAGATTGGCCCTCATGTCAGACAACATCTTGCTTTTGCTTTATGATGTCAGATCATCACTGGTACAATTGTCCTTGTGGAAGCGGACCACACAGGAGGATGAGATATCAGAAGTTATGCAGTAGGTTGCTATCTCTATTCATGACTGCAAGGCAAGTCGGAGGCGGAATGGCAAATACTCTGAACCACTCAAAGCACTGTGGCCTTTTTGAAAGTGGGATGCAGATATAAAAACAGGGATTATCCTTACCAACAACCCTTCTTGAGTATCAGAGTCCAACATACAGAGTGCAGCGGAAGACGTTAAATGTGCTTCATTCTGTGAGAATGCAACTCTATAGTTCTACAGTGAGATAGTGCATTTCAGCCTCAACGGAAGCAATGTCCTCAAACGGAACATTGGTGGCACCAGGATCTAAAGCAGGCTTAAGAAGCCTTGGATGCAGTCAGTCTTTTATTAACTATCATGACCGACACAATGTGATCCATAATACTTCCATTTTGGCAGAAATTACATTCAAGCACAGGCCCCCACTAGAAGGTAGTGATGACATTCAGGTGCTGAAAATGCCTTTTTAATGCCGAAAGGAATGATTGTGAGCTTTACTTACCATACATATTGGTCAAATGATGCCCTATGCCGGAAGACTGTCTTTTTTTTTTTTTCTTCAGTATCGGCAATGCAGAGACAATTTGTTGCGAAACACTGCCACTGCTGGTCATTCAGTATAATCTGCAGATGGAAAAGTCCACTGTTAGCACATTTACTAAAAGCAATACAAAAAAATCATGCTTTTTATAAAGGGTAAACAGATCAATACTATGGAGTTTGTATTATTGTGAAAATCAGCAGCTCATTAGAAAATCAGATCTCGATTTGTGTTTTTAACCTACCATACTACTCTGAATCTCATGCCTCTTTTGCCAACACGCTCTAAACAACTGTAGAAGGTACATTAGGACATAGATAGAGATCTTTTTGCCAGCCAAGTGGCAGTGTACCCCTCTCACTTTATTTGTTTTAGGATATGGTACACCAGTAGCAATTAAGCCAGCTGATAAGTTGAGAGGTAGGGTTATGCTACAGTTAATGGGAATAATAAAAGCTATGAATAGCATGTTCATAATCATCATTTGAGCCAATTCCTAGCAGTTCAGCAATAGTGAAGTTGACTCTAATGCTCAAGCTCACGCTCGTTCAAATTTAGAGGTCTTATAAAGTGCCCTCATTTTGTACATTTTACCATCATAGCTGTCACTTGGGCGTCCGGTCTACCCTGCTACTCATTTCATTAGCAAGATAAATGTATCTTACCGCTTGCTAGGCAACAACAGAGTGGCCCTCACGTCAGACAACATCTTGCATTTAGCTTTATGATGTCAGCTTGCTAGGCAACAGATTGGCCCTCATGTCAGACAACATCTTGCTTTTGCTTTATGATGTCAGATCATCACTGGTCCAATTGTCCTTGTGGAAGCGGACCACACCGGAGAATGAGATATCAGAAGTTATGCAGTAGGTTGCTATCTCTATTCATGACTGCAAGGCAGGTCGGAGGCGGAATGGCAAATACTCTGAACCACTCAAAGCACTGTGGCCTTTTTGAAAGTGGGATGCAGATACAAAAACAGAGATTATCCTTACCAACAATCCTTCTTGAGTATCAGAGTCCAACATACAGAGTGCAGCGGAAGACGTTAAATGTGCTTCATTCTGTGAGAACGCAACTCTATAGTTCTACAGTGAGATAGTGCATTTCAGCCTCAAAGGAAGCAATGTCCTCAAACGGAACATTGGTGGCACCAGGATCTAAAGCAGGCTTAAGAAGCCTTGGATGCAGTCAGTCTTTTATTAACTATCATGACCGACACAATGTGATCCATAATACTTCCATTTTGGCAGAAATTACATTCAAGCACAGGCCCCCACTAGAAGGCAGTGATGACATTCAGGTGCTGAAAACGCCTTTTTAATGCCTAAAGGAATGATTGTGAGCTTTACTTACCATACATATTGGTCAAATGATGCCCTATGCCGGAAGACTGTCTTTTTTTTTTTTCTTCAGTATCGGCAATGCAGAGACAATTTGTTGCGAAACACTGCCACTGCTGGTCATTCAGTATAATCTGCAGATGGAAAAGTCCACTGTTAGCACATTTACTACAAGCAATACAAAAAATCATGCTTTTTATAAAGGGTAAACAGATCAATACTATGGAGTTTGTATTATTGTGAAAATCAGCAGCTCATTAGAAAATCAAATCTCGATTTGTGTTTTTAACCTACCATACTACTCTGAGTCTCATGCCTCTTTTGCCAACACGCTCTAAACAACTGTAGAAGGTACATTAGGACATAGATAGAGATCTTTTTGCCAGCCAAGTGGCAGCGTACCCCTCTCACTTTATTTGTTTTAGGATATGGTACACCAGTAGCAATTAAGCCAGCTGATAAGTTGAGAGGTAGGGTTATGGTACAGTTAATGGGAATAATAAAAGCTATGAATAGCATGTTCATAATCATCATTTGAGCCAATTCCTAGCAGTTCAGCAATAGTGAAGTTGACTCTAATGCTCAAACTCACGCTCGTTCAAATTTAGAGGTCTTATAAAGTGCCCTAATTTTGTACATTTTACCATCATAGCTGTCACTTGGGCGTCCGGTCTACCCTACTACTCATTTCATTAGCAAGATAAATGTATCTTACTGCTTGCTAGGCAACAACAGAGTGGCCCTCACGTCAGACAACATCTTGCATTTAGCTTTATGATGTCAGCTTGCTAGGCAACAGATTGGCCCTCATGTCAGACAACATCTTGCTTTTGCTTTATGATGTCAGATCATCACTGGTCCAATTGTCCTTGTGGAAGCGGACCACACAGGAGGATGAGATAGCAGAAGTTATGCAGTAGGTTGCTATCTCTATTCATGACTGCAAGGCAGGTCGGAGGCGGAATGGCAAATACTCTGAACCACTCAAAGCACTGTGGCCTTTTTGAAAGTGGGATGCAGATACAAAAACAGAGATTATCCTTACAAACAATCCTTCTTGAGTATCAGAGTCCAACATACAGAGTGCAGCGGAAGACGTTAAATGTGCTTCATTCCGTGAGAACGCAACTCTATAGTTCTACAGTGAGATAGTGCATTTCAGCCTCAAAGGAAGCAATGTCCTCAAACGGAACATTGGTGGCACCAGGATCTAAAGCAGGCTTAAGAAGCCTTGGATGCAGTCAGTCTTTTATTAACTATCATGACCGACACAATGTGATCCATAATACTTCCATTTTGGCAGAAATTACATTCAAGCACAGGCCCCCACTAGAAGGTAGTGATGACATTCAGGTGCTGAAAATGCCTTTTTAATGCCGAAAGGAATGATTGTGAGCTTTACTTACCATACATATTGGTCAAATGATGCCCTATGCCGGAAGACTGTCTTTTTTTTTTTTCTTCAGTATCGGCAATGCAGAGACAATTTGTTGCGAAACACTGCCACTGCTGGTCATTCAGTATAATCTGCAGATGGAAAAGTCCACTGTTAGCACATTTACTACAAGCAATACAAAAAATCATGCTTTTTATAAAGGGTAAACAGATCAATACTATGGAGTTTGTATTATTGTGAAAATCAGCAGCTCATTAGAAAATCAGATCTCGATTTGTGTTTTTAACCTACCATACAACTCTGAATCTCATGCCTCTTTTGCCAACACGCTCTAAACAACTGTAGAAGGTACATTAGGACATAGATAGAGATCTTTTTGCCAGCCAAGTGGCAGTGTACCCCTCTCACTTTATTTGTTTTAGGATATGGTACACCAGTAGCAATTAAGCCAGCTGATAAGTTGAGAGGTAGGGTTATGCTACAGTTAATGGCAATAATAAAAGCTATGAATAGCATGTTCATAATCATCATTTGAGCCAATTCCTAGCAGTTCAGCAATAGTGAAGTTGACTCTAATGCTCAAGCTCACGCTCGTTCAAATTTAGAGGTCTTATAAAGTGCCCTCATTTTGTACATTTTACCATCATAGCTGTCACTTGGGCGTCCGGTCTACCCTGCTACTCATTTCATTAGCAAGATAAATGTATCTTACTGCTTGCTAGGCAACAACAGAGTGGCCCTCACGTCAGACAACATCTTGCATTTAGCTTTATGATGTCAGCTTGCTAGGCAACAGATTGGCCCTCATGTCAGACAACATCTTGCTTTTGCTTTATGATGTCAGATCATCACTGGTCCAATTGTCCTTGTGGAAGCGGACCACACAGGAGGATGAGATATCAGAAGTTATGCAGTAGGTTGCTATCTCTATTCATGACTGCAAGGCAGGTCGGAGGCGGAATGGCAAATACTCTGAACCACTCAAAGCACTGTGGCCTTTTTGAAAGTGGGATGCAGATATAAAAACAGGGATTATCCTTACCAACAACCCTTCTTGAGTATCAGAGTCCAACATACAGAGTGCAGCGGAAGACGTTAAATGTGCTTCATTCTGTGAGAATGCAACTCTATAGTTCTACAGTGAGATAGTGCATTTCAGCCTCAACGGAAGCAATGTCCTCAAACGGAACATTGGTGGCACCAGGATCTAAAGCAGGCTTAAGAAGCCTTGGATGCAGTCAGTCCTTTATTAACTATCATGACCGACACAATGTGATCCATAATACTTCCATTTTGGCAGAAATTACATTCAAGCACAGGCCCCCACTAGAAGGTAGTGATGACATTCAGGTGCTGAAAATGCCTTTTTAATGCCGAAAGGAATGATTGTGAGCTTTACTTACCATACATATTGGTCAAATGATGCCCTATGCCGGAAGACTGTCTTTTTTTTTTTTCTTCAGTATCGGCAATGCAGAGACAATTTGTTGCGAAACACTGCCACTGCTGGTCATTCAGTATAATCTGCAGATGGAAAAGGCCACTGTTAGCACATTTACTACAAGCAATACAAAAAATCATGCTTTTTATAAAGGGTAAACAGATCAATACTATGGAGTTTGTATTATTGTGAAAATCAGCAGCTCATTAGAAAATCAAATCTCGATTTGTGTTTTTAACCTACCATACTACTCTGAGTCTCATGCCTCTTTTGCCAACACGCTCTAAACAACTGTAGAAGGTACATTAGGACATAGATAGAGATCTTTTTGCCAGCCAAGTGGCAGCGTACCCCTCTCACTTTATTTGTTTTAGGATATGGTACACCAGTAGCAATTAAGCCAGCTGATAAGTTGAGAGGTAGGGTTATGGTACAGTTAATGGGAATAATAAAAGCTATGAATAGCATGTTCATAATCATCATTTGAGCCAATTCCTAGCAGTTCAGCAATAGTGAAGTTGACTCTAATGCTCAAACTCACGCTCGTTCAAATTTAGAGGTCTTATAAAGTGCCCTAATTTTGTACATTTTACCATCATAGCTGTCACTTGGGCGTCCGGTCTACCCTGCAACTCATTTCATTAGCAAGATAAATGTATCTTACTGCTTGCTAGGCAACAACAGAGTGGCCCTCACGTCAGACAACATCTTGCATTTAGCTTTATGATGTCAGCTTGCTAGGCAACAGATTGGCCCTCATGTCAGACAACATCTTGCTTTTGCTTTATGATGTCAGATCATCACTGGCCCAATTGTCCTTGTGGAAGCGGACCACACAGGAGGATGAGATAGCAGAAGTTATGCAGTAGGTTGCTATCTCTATTCATGACTGCAAGGCAAGTCGGAGGCGGAATGGCAAATACTCTGAACCACTCAAAGCACTGTGGCCTTTTTGAAAGTGGGATGCAGATACAAAAACAGAGATTATCCTTACCAACAATCCTTCTTGAGTATCAGAGTCCAACATACAGAGTGCAGCGGAAGACGTTAAATGTGCTTCATTCCGTGAGAACGCAACTCTATAGTTCTACAGTGAGATAGTGCATTTCAGCCTCAAAGGAAGCAATGTCCTCAAACGGAACATTGGTGGCACCAGGATCTAAAGCAGGCTTAAGAAGCCTTGGATGCAGTCAGTCTTTTATTAACTATCATGACCGACACAATGTGATCCATAATACTTCCATTTTGGCAGAAATTACATTCAAGCACAGGCCCCCACTAGAAGGTAGTGATGACATTCAGGTGCTGAAAATGCCTTTTTAATGCCGAAAGGAATGATTGTGAGCTTTACTTACCATACATATTGGTCAAATGATGCCCTATGCCGGAAGACTGTCTTTTTTTTTTTTCTTCAGTATCGGCAATGCAGAGACAATTTGTTGCGAAACACTGCCACTGCTGGTCATTCAGTATAATCTGCAGATGGAAAAGTCCACTGTTAGCACATTTACTAAAAGCAATACAAAAAAATCATGCTTTTTATAAAGGGTAAACAGATCAATACTATGGAGTTTGTATTATTGTGAAAATCAGCAGCTCATTAGAAAATCAGATCTCGATTTGTGTTTTTAACCTACCATACTACTCTGAATCTCATGCCTCTTTTGCCAACACGCTCTAAACAACTGTAGAAGGTACATTAGGACATAGATAGAGATCTTTTTGCCAGCCAAGTGGCAGTGTACCCCTCTCACTTTATTTGTTTTAGGATATGGTACACCAGTAGCAATTAAGCCAGCTGATAAGTTGAGAGGTAGGGTTATGCTACAGTTAATGGGAATAATAAAAGCTATGAATAGCATGTTCATAATCATCATTTGAGCCAATTCCTAGCAGTTCAGCAATAGTGAAGTTGACTCTAATGCTCAAGCTCACGCTCGTTCAAATTTAGAGGTCTTATAAAGTGCCCTCATTTTGTACATTTTACCATCATAGCTGTCACTTGGGCGTCCGGTCTACCCTGCTACTCATTTCATTAGCAAGATAAATGTATCTTACCGCTTGCTAGGCAACAACAGAGTGGCCCTCACGTCAGACAACATCTTGCATTTAGCTTTATGATGTCAGCTTGCTAGGCAACAGATTGGCCCTCATGTCAGACAACATCTTGCTTTTGCTTTATGATGTCAGATCATCACTGGTCCAATTGTCCTTGTGGAAGCGGACCACACCGGAGAATGAGATATCAGAAGTTATGCAGTAGGTTGCTATCTCTATTCATGACTGCAAGGCAGGTCGGAGGCGGAATGGCAAATACTCTGAACCACTCAAAGCACTGTGGCCTTTTTGAAAGTGGGATGCAGATACAAAAACAGAGATTATCCTTACCAACAATCCTTCTTGAGTATCAGAGTCCAACATACAGAGTGCAGCGGAAGACGTTAAATGTGCTTCATTCTGTGAGAACGCAACTCTATAGTTCTACAGTGAGATAGTGCATTTCAGCCTCAAAGGAAGCAATGTCCTCAAACGGAACATTGGTGGCACCAGGATCTAAAGCAGGCTTAAGAAGCCTTGGATGCAGTCAGTCTTTTATTAACTATCATGACCGACACAATGTGATCCATAATACTTCCATTTTGGCAGAAATTACATTCAAGCACAGGCCCCCACTAGAAGGCAGTGATGACATTCAGGTGCTGAAAACGCCTTTTTAATGCCTAAAGGAATGATTGTGAGCTTTACTTACCATACATATTGGTCAAATGATGCCCTATGCCGGAAGACTGTCTTTTTTTTTTTTCTTCAGTATCGGCAATGCAGAGACAATTTGTTGCGAAACACTGCCACTGCTGGTCATTCAGTATAATCTGCAGATGGAAAAGTCCACTGTTAGCACATTTACTACAAGCAATACAAAAAATCATGCTTTTTATAAAGGGTAAACAGATCAATACTATGGAGTTTGTATTATTGTGAAAATCAGCAGCTCATTAGAAAATCAAATCTCGATTTGTGTTTTTAACCTACCATACTACTCTGAGTCTCATGCCTCTTTTGCCAACACGCTCTAAACAACTGTAGAAGGTACATTAGGACATAGATAGAGATCTTTTTGCCAGCCAAGTGGCAGCGTACCCCTCTCACTTTATTTGTTTTAGGATATGGTACACCAGTAGCAATTAAGCCAGCTGATAAGTTGAGAGGTAGGGTTATGGTACAGTTAATGGGAATAATAAAAGCTATGAATAGCATGTTCATAATCATCATTTGAGCCAATTCCTAGCAGTTCAGCAATAGTGAAGTTGACTCTAATGCTCAAACTCACGCTCGTTCAAATTTAGAGGTCTTATAAAGTGCCCTAATTTTGTACATTTTACCATCATAGCTGTCACTTGGGCGTCCGGTCTACCCTACTACTCATTTCATTAGCAAGATAAATGTATCTTACTGCTTGCTAGGCAACAACAGAGTGGCCCTCACGTCAGACAACATCTTGCATTTAGCTTTATGATGTCAGCTTGCTAGGCAACAGATTGGCCCTCATGTCAGACAACATCTTGCTTTTGCTTTATGATGTCAGATCATCACTGGTCCAATTGTCCTTGTGGAAGCGGACCACAC
The DNA here is from genome assembly GCF_964263255.1 of Lissotriton vulgaris. Classification (NCBI taxonomy): domain Eukaryota; kingdom Metazoa; phylum Chordata; class Amphibia; order Caudata; family Salamandridae; genus Lissotriton; species Lissotriton vulgaris. Next base: position 237,411,178 of record NC_141700.1, on the reverse strand, counting down.
AGGAGGATGAGATAGCAGAAGTTATGCAGTAGGTTGCTATCTCTATTCATGACTGCAAGGCAGGTCGGAGGCGGAATGGCAAATACTCTGAACCACTCAAAGCACTGTGGCCTTTTTGAAAGTGGGATGCAGATACAAAAACAGAGATTATCCTTACAAACAATCCTTCTTGAGTATCAGAGTCCAACATACAGAGTGCAGCGGAAGACGTTAAATGTGCTTCATTCCGTGAGAACGCAACTCTATAGTTCTACAGTGAGATAGTGCATTTCAGCCTCAAAGGAAGCAATGTCCTCAAACGGAACATTGGTGGCACCAGGATCTAAAGCAGGCTTAAGAAGCCTTGGATGCAGTCAGTCTTTTATTAACTATCATGACCGACACAATGTGATCCATAATACTTCCATTTTGGCAGAAATTACATTCAAGCACAGGCCCCCACTAGAAGGTAGTGATGACATTCAGGTGCTGAAAATGCCTTTTTAATGCCGAAAGGAATGATTGTGAGCTTTACTTACCATACATATTGGTCAAATGATGCCCTATGCCGGAAGACTGTCTTTTTTTTTTTTCTTCAGTATCGGCAATGCAGAGACAATTTGTTGCGAAACACTGCCACTGCTGGTCATTCAGTATAATCTGCAGATGGAAAAGTCCACTGTTAGCACATTTACTACAAGCAATACAAAAAATCATGCTTTTTATAAAGGGTAAACAGATCAATACTATGGAGTTTGTATTATTGTGAAAATCAGCAGCTCATTAGAAAATCAGATCTCGATTTGTGTTTTTAACCTACCATACAACTCTGAATCTCATGCCTCTTTTGCCAACACGCTCTAAACAACTGTAGAAGGTACATTAGGACATAGATAGAGATCTTTTTGCCAGCCAAGTGGCAGTGTACCCCTCTCACTTTATTTGTTTTAGGATATGGTACACCAGTAGCAATTAAGCCAGCTGATAAGTTGAGAGGTAGGGTTATGCTACAGTTAATGGCAATAATAAAAGCTATGAATAGCATGTTCATAATCATCATTTGAGCCAATTCCTAGCAGTTCAGCAATAGTGAAGTTGACTCTAATGCTCAAGCTCACGCTCGTTCAAATTTAGAGGTCTTATAAAGTGCCCTCATTTTGTACATTTTACCATCATAGCTGTCACTTGGGCGTCCGGTCTACCCTGCTACTCATTTCATTAGCAAGATAAATGTATCTTACTGCTTGCTAGGCAACAACAGAGTGGCCCTCACGTCAGACAACATCTTGCATTTAGCTTTATGATGTCAGCTTGCTAGGCAACAGATTGGCCCTCATGTCAGACAACATCTTGCTTTTGCTTTATGATGTCAGATCATCACTGGTCCAATTGTCCTTGTGGAAGCGGACCACACAGGAGGATGAGATATCAGAAGTTATGCAGTAGGTTGCTATCTCTATTCATGACTGCAAGGCAGGTCGGAGGCGGAATGGCAAATACTCTGAACCACTCAAAGCACTGTGGCCTTTTTGAAAGTGGGATGCAGATATAAAAACAGGGATTATCCTTACCAACAACCCTTCTTGAGTATCAGAGTCCAACATACAGAGTGCAGCGGAAGACGTTAAATGTGCTTCATTCTGTGAGAATGCAACTCTATAGTTCTACAGTGAGATAGTGCATTTCAGCCTCAACGGAAGCAATGTCCTCAAACGGAACATTGGTGGCACCAGGATCTAAAGCAGGCTTAAGAAGCCTTGGATGCAGTCAGTCCTTTATTAACTATCATGACCGACACAATGTGATCCATAATACTTCCATTTTGGCAGAAATTACATTCAAGCACAGGCCCCCACTAGAAGGTAGTGATGACATTCAGGTGCTGAAAATGCCTTTTTAATGCCGAAAGGAATGATTGTGAGCTTTACTTACCATACATATTGGTCAAATGATGCCCTATGCCGGAAGACTGTCTTTTTTTTTTTTCTTCAGTATCGGCAATGCAGAGACAATTTGTTGCGAAACACTGCCACTGCTGGTCATTCAGTATAATCTGCAGATGGAAAAGGCCACTGTTAGCACATTTACTACAAGCAATACAAAAAATCATGCTTTTTATAAAGGGTAAACAGATCAATACTATGGAGTTTGTATTATTGTGAAAATCAGCAGCTCATTAGAAAATCAAATCTCGATTTGTGTTTTTAACCTACCATACTACTCTGAGTCTCATGCCTCTTTTGCCAACACGCTCTAAACAACTGTAGAAGGTACATTAGGACATAGATAGAGATCTTTTTGCCAGCCAAGTGGCAGCGTACCCCTCTCACTTTATTTGTTTTAGGATATGGTACACCAGTAGCAATTAAGCCAGCTGATAAGTTGAGAGGTAGGGTTATGGTACAGTTAATGGGAATAATAAAAGCTATGAATAGCATGTTCATAATCATCATTTGAGCCAATTCCTAGCAGTTCAGCAATAGTGAAGTTGACTCTAATGCTCAAACTCACGCTCGTTCAAATTTAGAGGTCTTATAAAGTGCCCTAATTTTGTACATTTTACCATCATAGCTGTCACTTGGGCGTCCGGTCTACCCTGCAACTCATTTCATTAGCAAGATAAATGTATCTTACTGCTTGCTAGGCAACAACAGAGTGGCCCTCACGTCAGACAACATCTTGCATTTAGCTTTATGATGTCAGCTTGCTAGGCAACAGATTGGCCCTCATGTCAGACAACATCTTGCTTTTGCTTTATGATGTCAGATCATCACTGGCCCAATTGTCCTTGTGGAAGCGGACCACACAGGAGGATGAGATAGCAGAAGTTATGCAGTAGGTTGCTATCTCTATTCATGACTGCAAGGCAAGTCGGAGGCGGAATGGCAAATACTCTGAACCACTCAAAGCACTGTGGCCTTTTTGAAAGTGGGATGCAGATACAAAAACAGAGATTATCCTTACCAACAATCCTTCTTGAGTATCAGAGTCCAACATACAGAGTGCAGCGGAAGACGTTAAATGTGCTTCATTCCGTGAGAACGCAACTCTATAGTTCTACAGTGAGATAGTGCATTTCAGCCTCAAAGGAAGCAATGTCCTCAAACGGAACATTGGTGGCACCAGGATCTAAAGCAGGCTTAAGAAGCCTTGGATGCAGTCAGTCTTTTATTAACTATCATGACCGACACAATGTGATCCATAATACTTCCATTTTGGCAGAAATTACATTCAAGCACAGGCCCCCACTAGAAGGTAGTGATGACATTCAGGTGCTGAAAATGCCTTTTTAATGCCGAAAGGAATGATTGTGAGCTTTACTTACCATACATATTGGTCAAATGATGCCCTATGCCGGAAGACTGTCTTTTTTTTTTTTCTTCAGTATCGGCAATGCAGAGACAATTTGTTGCGAAACACTGCCACTGCTGGTCATTCAGTATAATCTGCAGATGGAAAAGTCCACTGTTAGCACATTTACTACAAGCAATACAAAAAATCATGCTTTTTATAAAGGGTAAACAGATCAATACTATGGAGTTTGTATTATTGTGAAAATCAGCAGCTCATTAGAAAATCAAATCTCGATTTGTGTTTTTAACCTACTATACTACTCTGAGTCTCAAGCCTCTTTTGCCAACACGCTCTAAACAACTGTAGAAGGTACATTAGGACATAGAGATCTTTTTGCCAGCCAAGTGGCAGCGTACCCCTCTCACTTTATTTGTTTTAGGATATGGTACACCAGTAGCAATTAAGCCAGCTGATAAGTTGAGAGGTAGGGTTATGCTACAGTTAATGGGAATAATACAAGCTATGAATAGCATGTTCATAATCATCATTTGAGCCAATTCCTAGCAGTTCAGCAATAGTGAAGTTGACTCTAATGCTCAAACTCACGCTCGTTCAAATTTAGAGGTCTTATAAAGTGCCCTAATTTTATACATTTTACCATCATAGCTGTCACTTGGGCGTCCGGTCTACCCTGCTACTCATTTCATTAGCAAGATAAATGTATCTTACTGCTTGCTAGGAAACAACAGAGTGGCCCTCACGTCAGACAACATCTTGCATTTAGCTTTATGATGTCAGCTTGCTAGGCAACAGATTGGCCCTCATGTCAGACAACATCTTGCTTTTGCTTTATGATGTCAGATCATCACTGGTACAATTGTCCTTGTGGAAGCGGACCACACAGGAGGATGAGATATCAGAAGTTATGCAGTAGGTTGCTATCTCTATTCATGACTGCAAGGCAAGTCGGAGGCGGAATGGCAAATACTCTGAACCACTCAAAGCACTGTGGCCTTTTTGAAAGTGGGATGCAGATATAAAAACAGGGATTATCCTTACCAACAACCCTTCTTGAGTATCAGAGTCCAACATACAGAGTGCAGCGGAAGACGTTAAATGTGCTTCATTCTGTGAGAATGCAACTCTATAGTTCTACAGTGAGATAGTGCATTTCAGCCTCAACGGAAGCAATGTCCTCAAACGGAACATTGGTGGCACCAGGATCTAAAGCAGGCTTAAGAAGCCTTGGATGCAGTCAGTCTTTTATTAACTATCATGACCGACACAATGTGATCCATAATACTTCCATTTTGGCAGAAATTACATTCAAGCACAGGCCCCCACTAGAAGGTAGTGATGACATTCAGGTGCTGAAAATGCCTTTTTAATGCCGAAAGGAATGATTGTGAGCTTTACTTACCATACATATTGGTCAAATGATGCCCTATGCCGGAAGACTGTCTTTTTTTTTTTTCTTCAGTATCGGCAATGCAGAGACAATTTGTTGCGAAACACTGCCACTGCTGGTCATTCAGTATAATCTGCAGATGGAAAAGTCCACTGTTAGCACATTTACTACAAGCAATACAAAAAATCATGCTTTTTATAAAGGGTAAACAGATCAATACTATGGAGTTTGTATTATTGTGAAAATCAGCAGCTCATTAGAAAATCAAATCTCGATTTGTGTTTTTAACCTACTATACTACTCTGAGTCTCAAGCCTCTTTTGCCAACACGCTCTAAACAACTGTAGAAGGTACATTAGGACATAGAGATCTTTTTGCCAGCCAAGTGGCAGCGTACCCCTCTCACTTTATTTGTTTTAGGATATGGTACACCAGTAGCAATTAAGCCAGCTGATAAGTTGAGAGGTAGGGTTATGCTACAGTTAATGGGAATAATACAAGCTATGAATAGCATGTTCATAATCATCATTTGAGCCAATTCCTAGCAGTTCAGCAATAGTGAAGTTGACTCTAATGCTCAAACTCACGCTCGTTCAAATTTAGAGGTCTTATAAAGTGCCCTAATTTTATACATTTTACCATCATAGCTGTCACTTGGGCGTCCGGTCTACCCTGCTACTCATTTCATTAGCAAGATAAATGTATCTTACTGCTTGCTAGGAAACAACAGAGTGGCCCTCACGTCAGACAACATCTTGCATTTAGCTTTATGATGTCAGCTTGCTAGGCAACAGATTGGCCCTCATGTCAGACAACATCTTGCTTTTGCTTTATGATGTCAGATCATCACTGGTACAATTGTCCTTGTGGAAGCGGACCACACAGGAGGATGAGATATCAGAAGTTATGCAGTAGGTTGCTATCTCTATTCATGACTGCAAGGCAAGTCGGAGGCGGAATGGCAAATACTCTGAACCACTCAAAGCACTGTGGCCTTTTTGAAAGTGGGATGCAGATATAAAAACAGGGATTATCCTTACCAACAACCCTTCTTGAGTATCAGAGTCCAACATACAGAGTGCAGCGGAAGACGTTAAATGTGCTTCATTCTGTGAGAATGCAACTCTATAGTTCTACAGTGAGATAGTGCATTTCAGCCTCAACGGAAGCAATGTCCTCAAACGGAACATTGGTGGCACCAGGATCTAAAGCAGGCTTAAGAAGCCTTGGATGCAGTCAGTCTTTTATTAACTATCATGACCGACACAATGTGATCCATAATACTTCCATTTTGGCAGAAATTACATTCAAGCACAGGCCCCCACTAGAAGGTAGTGATGACATTCAGGTGCTGAAAATGCCTTTTTAATGCCGAAAGGAATGATTGTGAGCTTTACTTACCATACATATTGGTCAAATGATGCCCTATGCCGGAAGACTGTCTTTTTTTTTTTTCTTCAGTATCGGCAATGCAGAGACAATTTGTTGCGAAACACTGCCACTGCTGGTCATTCAGTATAATCTGCAGATGGAAAAGTCCACTGTTAGCACATTTACTAAAAGCAATACAAAAAAATCATGCTTTTTATAAAGGGTAAACAGATCAATACTATGGAGTTTGTATTATTGTGAAAATCAGCAGCTCATTAGAAAATCAGATCTCGATTTGTGTTTTTAACCTACCATACTACTCTGAATCTCATGCCTCTTTTGCCAACACGCTCTAAACAACTGTAGAAGGTACATTAGGACATAGATAGAGATCTTTTTGCCAGCCAAGTGGCAGTGTACCCCTCTCACTTTATTTGTTTTAGGATATGGTACACCAGTAGCAATTAAGCCAGCTGATAAGTTGAGAGGTAGGGTTATGCTACAGTTAATGGGAATAATAAAAGCTATGAATAGCATGTTCATAATCATCATTTGAGCCAATTCCTAGCAGTTCAGCAATAGTGAAGTTGACTCTAATGCTCAAGCTCACGCTCGTTCAAATTTAGAGGTCTTATAAAGTGCCCTCATTTTGTACATTTTACCATCATAGCTGTCACTTGGGCGTCCGGTCTACCCTGCTACTCATTTCATTAGCAAGATAAATGTATCTTACCGCTTGCTAGGCAACAACAGAGTGGCCCTCACGTCAGACAACATCTTGCATTTAGCTTTATGATGTCAGCTTGCTAGGCAACAGATTGGCCCTCATGTCAGACAACATCTTGCTTTTGCTTTATGATGTCAGATCATCACTGGTCCAATTGTCCTTGTGGAAGCGGACCACACCGGAGAATGAGATATCAGAAGTTATGCAGTAGGTTGCTATCTCTATTCATGACTGCAAGGCAGGTCGGAGGCGGAATGGCAAATACTCTGAACCACTCAAAGCACTGTGGCCTTTTTGAAAGTGGGATGCAGATACAAAAACAGAGATTATCCTTATCAACAATCCTTCTTGAGTATCAGAGTCCAACATACAGAGTGCAGCGGAAGACGTTAAATGTGCTTCATTCTGTGAGAACGCAACTCTATAGTTCTACAGTGAGATAGTGCATTTCAGCCTCAAAGGAAGCAATGTCCTCAAACGGAACATTGGTGGCACCAGGATCTAAAGCAGGCTTAAGAAGCCTTGGATGCAGTCAGTCTTTTATTAACTATCATGACCGACACAATGTGATCCATAATACTTCCATTTTGGCAGAAATTACATTCAAGCACAGGCCCCCACTAGAAGGTAGTGATGACATTCAGGTGCTGAAAATGCCTTTTTAATGCCGAAAGGAATGATTGTGAGCTTTACTTACCATACATATTGGTCAAATGATGCCCTATGCCGGAAGACTGTCTTTTTTTTTTTTCTTCAGTATCGGCAATGCAGAGACAATTTGTTGCGAAACACTGCCACTGCTGGTCATTCAGTATAATCTGCAGATGGAAAAGTCCACTGTTAGCACATTTACTAAAAGCAATACAAAAAAATCATGCTTTTTATAAAGGGTAAACAGATCAATACTATGGAGTTTGTATTATTGTGAAAATCAGCAGCTCATTAGAAAATCAGATCTCGATTTGTGTTTTTAACCTACCATACAACTCTGAATCTCATGCCTCTTTTGCCAACACGCTCTAAACAACTGTAGAAGGTACATTAGGACATAGATAGAGATCTTTTTGCCAGCCAAGTGGCAGTGTACCCCTCTCACTTTATTTGTTTTAGGATATGGTACACCAGTAGCAATTAAGCCAGCTGATAAGTTGAGAGGTAGGGTTATGCTACAGTTAATGGCAATAATAAAAGCTATGAATAGCATGTTCATAATCATCATTTGAGCCAATTCCTAGCAGTTCAGCAATAGTGAAGTTGACTCTAATGCTCAAGCTCACGCTCGTTCAAATTTAGAGGTCTTATAAAGTGCCCTCATTTTGTACATTTTACCATCATAGCTGTCACTTGGGCGTCCGGTCTACCCTGCTACTCATTTCATTAGCAAGATAAATGTATCTTACTGCTTGCTAGGCAACAACAGAGTGGCCCTCACGTCAGACAACATCTTGCATTTAGCTTTATGATGTCAGCTTGCTAGGCAACAGATTGGCCCTCATGTCAGACAACATCTTGCTTTTGCTTTATGATGTCAGATCATCACTGGTCCAATTGTCCTTGTGGAAGCGGACCACACAGGAGGATGAGATATCAGAAGTTATGCAGTAGGTTGCTATCTCTATTCATGACTGCAAGGCAGGTCGGAGGCGGAATGGCAAATACTCTGAACCACTCAAAGCACTGTGGCCTTTTTGAAAGTGGGATGCAGATATAAAAACAGGGATTATCCTTACCAACAACCCTTCTTGAGTATCAGAGTCCAACATACAGAGTGCAGCGGAAGACGTTAAATGTGCTTCATTCTGTGAGAATGCAACTCTATAGTTCTACAGTGAGATAGTGCATTTCAGCCTCAACGGAAGCAATGTCCTCAAACGGAACATTGGTGGCACCAGGATCTAAAGCAGGCTTAAGAAGCCTTGGATGCAGTCAGTCCTTTATTAACTATCATGACCGACACAATGTGATCCATAATACTTCCATTTTGGCAGAAATTACATTCAAGCACAGGCCCCCACTAGAAGGTAGTGATGACATTCAGGTGCTGAAAATGCCTTTTTAATGCCGAAAGGAATGATTGTGAGCTTTACTTACCATACATATTGGTCAAATGATGCCCTATGCCGGAAGACTGTCTTTTTTTTTTTTCTTCAGTATCGGCAATGCAGAGACAATTTGTTGCGAAACACTGCCACTGCTGGTCATTCAGTATAATCTGCAGATGGAAAAGGCCACTGTTAGCACATTTACTACAAGCAATACAAAAAATCATGCTTTTTATAAAGGGTAAACAGATCAATACTATGGAGTTTGTATTATTGTGAAAATCAGCAGCTCATTAGAAAATCAAATCTCGATTTGTGTTTTTAACCTACCATACTACTCTGAGTCTCATGCCTCTTTTGCCAACACGCTCTAAACAACTGTAGAAGGTACATTAGGACATAGATAGAGATCTTTTTGCCAGCCAAGTGGCAGCGTACCCCTCTCACTTTATTTGTTTTAGGATATCGTACACCAGTAGCAATTAAGCCAGCTGATAAGTTGAGAGGTAGGGTTATGGTACAGTTAATGGGAATAATAAAAGCTATGAATAGCATGTTCATAATCATCATTTGAGCCAATTCCTAGCAGTTCAGCAATAGTGAAGTTGACTCTAATGCTCAAGCTCACGCTCGTTCAAATTTAGAGGTCTTATAAAGTGCCCTCATTTTGTACATTTTACCATCATAGCTGTCACTTGGGCGTCCGGTCTACCCTGCTACTCATTTCATTAGCAAGATAAATGTATCTTACTGCTTGCTAGGCAACAACAGAGTGGCCCTCACGTCAGACAACATCTTGCATTTAGCTTTATGATGTCAGCTTGCTAGGCAACAGATTGGCCCTCATGTCAGACAACATCTTGCTTTTGCTTTATGATGTCAGATCATCACTGGTCCAATTGTCCTTGTGGAAGCGGACCACACCGGAGAATGAGATATCAGAAGTTATGCAGTAGGTTGCTATCTCTATTCATGACTGCAAGGCAGGTCGGAGGCGGAATGGCAAATACTCTGAACCACTCAAAGCACTGTGGCCTTTTTGAAAGTGGGATGCAGATACAAAAACAGAGATTATCCTTACCAACAATCCTTCTTGAGTATCAGAGTCCAACATACAGAGTGCAGCGGAAGACGTTAAATGTGCTTCATTCTGTGAGAACGCAACTCTATAGTTCTACAGTGAGATAGCGCATTTCAGCCTCAAAGGAAGCAATGTCCTCAAACGGAACATTGTTGGCACCAGGATCTAAAGCAGGCTTAAGAAGCCTTGGATGCAGTTAGTCTTTTATTAACTATCATGACCGACACAATGTGATCCATAATACTTCCATTTTGGCAGAAATTACATTCAAGCACAGGCCCCCACTAGAAGGTAGTGATGACATTCAGGTGCTGAAAACGCCTTTTTAATGCCTAAAGGAATGATTGTGAGCTTTACTTACCATACATATTGGTCAAATGATGCCCTATGCCGGAAGACTGTCTTTTTTTTTTTTCTTCAGTATCGGCAATGCAGAGACAATTTGTTGCGAAACACTGCCACTGCTGGTCATTCAGTATAATCTGCAGATGGAAAAGTCCACTGTTAGCACATTTACTACAAGCAATACAAAAAATCATGCTTTTTATAAAGGGTAAACAGATCAATACTATGGAGTTTGTATTATTGTGAAAATCAGCAGCTCATTAGAAAATCAGATCTCGATTTGTGTTTTTAACCTACCATACTACTCTGAATCTCATGCCTCTTTTGCCAACACGCTCTAAACAACTGTAGAAGGTACATTAGGACATAGATAGAGATCTTTTTGCCAGCCAAGTGGCAGTGTACCCCTCTCACTTTATTTGTTTTAGGATATGGTACACCAGTAGCAATTAAGCCAGCTGATAAGTTGAGAGGTAGGGTTATGGTACAGTTAATGGGAATAATGAAAGCTATGAATAGCATGTTCATAATCATCATTTGAGCCAATTCCTAGCAGTTCAGCAATAGTGAAGTTGACTCTAATGCTCAAACTCACGCTCGTTCAAATTTAGAGGTTTTATAAAGTGCCCTAATTTTGTACATTTTACCATCATAGCTGTCACTTGGGCGTCCGGTCTACCCTGCAACTCATTTCATTAGCAAGATAAATGTATCTTACTGCTTGCTAGGCAACAACAGAGTGGCCCTCACGTCAGACAACATCTTGCATTTAGCTTTATGATGTCAGCTTGCTAGGCAACAGATTGGCCCTCATGTCAGACAACATCTTGCTTTTGCTTTATGATGTCAGATCATCACTGGTCCAATTGTCCTTGTGGAAGCGGACCACACAGGAGGATGAGATAGCAGAAGTTATGCAGTAGGTTGCTATCTCTATTCATGACTGCAAGGCAAGTCGGAGGCGGAATGGCAAATACTCTGAACCACTCAAAGCACTGTGGCCTTTTTGAAAGTGGGATGCAGATACAAAAACAGAGATTATCCTTACCAACAATCCTTCTTGAGTATCAGAGTCCAACATACAGAGTGCAGCGGAAGACGTTAAATGTGCTTCATTCCGTGAGAACGCAACTCTATAGTTCTACAGTGAGATAGTGCATTTCAGCCTCAAAGGAAGCAATGTCCTCAAACGGAACATTGGTGGCACCAGGATCTAAAGCAGGCTTAAGAAGCCTTGGATGCAGTCAGTCTTTTATTAACTATCATGACCGACACAATGTGATCCATAATACTTCCATTTTGGCAGAAATTACATTCAAGCACAGGCCCCCACTAGAAGGTAGTGATGACATTCAGGTGCTGAAAATGCCTTTTTAATGCCGAAAGGAATGATTGTGAGCTTTACTTACCATACATATTGGTCAAATGATGCCCTATGCCGGAAGACTGTCTTTTTTTTTTTTCTTCAGTATCGGCAATGCAGAGACAATTTGTTGCGAAACACTGCCAATGCTGGTCATTCAGTATAATCTGCAGATGGAAAAGTCCACTGTTAGCACATTTACTACAAGCAATACAAAAAATCATGCTTTTTATAAAGGGTAAACAGATCAATACTATGGAGTTTGTATTATTGTGAAAATCAGCAGCTCATTAGAAAATCAAATCTCGATTTGTGTTTTTAACCTACTATACTACTCTGAGTCTCAAGCCTCTTTTGCCAACACGCTCTAAACAACTGTAGAAGGTACATTAGGACATAGAGATCTTTTTGCCAGCCAAGTGGCAGCGTACCCCTCTCACTTTATTTGTTTTAGGATATGGTACACCAGTAGCAATTAAGCCAGCTGATAAGTTGAGAGGTAGGGTTATGCTACAGTTAATGGGAATAATACAAGCTATGAATAGCATGTTCATAATCATCATTTGAGCCAATTCCTAGCAGTTCAGCAATAGTGAAGTTGACTCTAATGCTCAAACTCACGCTCGTTCAAATTTAGAGGTCTTATAAAGTGCCCTAATTTTATACATTTTACCATCATAGCTGTCACTTGGGCGTCCGGTCTACCCTGCTACTCATTTCATTAGCAAGATAAATGTATCTTACTGCTTGCTAGGAAACAACAGAGTGGCCCTCACGTCAGACAACATCTTGCATTTAGCTTTATGATGTCAGCTTGCTAGGCAACAGATTGGCCCTCATGTCAGACAACATCTTGCTTTTGCTTTATGATGTCAGATCATCACTGGTACAATTGTCCTTGTGGAAGCGGACCACACAGGAGGATGAGATATCAGAAGTTATGCAGTAGGTTGCTATCTCTATTCATGACTGCAAGGCAAGTCGGAGGCGGAATGGCAAATACTCTGAACCACTCAAAGCACTGTGGCCTTTTTGAAAGTGGGATGCAGATATAAAAACAGGGATTATCCTTACCAACAACCCTTCTTGAGTATCAGAGTCCAACATACAGAGTGCAGCGGAAGACGTTAAATGTGCTTCATTCTGTGAGAATGCAACTCTATAGTTCTACAGTGAGATAGTGCATTTCAGCCTCAACGGAAGCAATGTCCTCAAACGGAACATTGGTGGCACCAGGATCTAAAGCAGGCTTAAGAAGCCTTGGATGCAGTCAGTCTTTTATTAACTATCATGACCGACACAATGTGATCCATAATACTTCCATTTTGGCAGAAATTACATTCAAGCACAGGCCCCCACTAGAAGGTAGTGATGACATTCAGGTGCTGAAAATGCCTTTTTAATGCCGAAAGGAATGATTGTGAGCTTTACTTACCATACATATTGGTCAAATGATGCCCTATGCCGGAAGACTGTCTTTTTTTTTTTTCTTCAGTATCGGCAATGCAGAGACAATTTGTTGCGAAACACTGCCACTGCTGGTCATTCAGTATAATCTGCAGATGGAAAAGTCCACTGTTAGCACATTTACTACAAGCAATACAAAAAATCATGCTTTTTATAAAGGGTAAACAGATCAATACTATGGAGTTTGTATTATTGTGAAAATCAGCAGCTCATTAGAAAATCAAATCTCGATTTGTGTTTTTAACCTACTATACTACTCTGAGTCTCAAGCCTCTTTTGCCAACACGCTCTAAACAACTGTAGAAGGTACATTAGGACATAGAGATCTTTTTGCCAGCCAAGTGGCAGCGTACCCCTCTCACTTTATTTGTTTTAGGATATGGTACACCAGTAGCAATTAAGCCAGCTGATAAGTTGAGAGGTAGGGTTATGCTACAGTTAATGGGAATAATACAAGCTATGAATAGCATGTTCATAATCATCATTTGAGCCAATTCCTAGCAGTTCAGCAATAGTGAAGTTGACTCTAATGCTCAAACTCACGCTCGTTCAAATTTAGAGGTCTTATAAAGTGCCCTAATTTTATACATTTTACCATCATAGCTGTCACTTGGGCGTCCGGTCTACCCTGCTACTCATTTCATTAGCAAGATAAATGTATCTTACTGCTTGCTAGGAAACAACAGAGTGGCCCTCACGTCAGACAACATCTTGCATTTAGCTTTATGATGTCAGCTTGCTAGGCAACAGATTGGCCCTCATGTCAGACAACATCTTGCTTTTGCTTTATGATGTCAGATCATCACTGGTACAATTGTCCTTGTGGAAGCGGACCACACAGGAGGATGAGATATCAGAAGTTATGCAGTAGGTTGCTATCTCTATTCATGACTGCAAGGCAAGTCGGAGGCGGAATGGCAAATACTCTGAACCACTCAAAGCACTGTGGCCTTTTTGAAAGTGGGATGCAGATATAAAAACAGGGATTATCCTTACCAACAACCCTTCTTGAGTATCAGAGTCCAACATACAGAGTGCAGCGGAAGACGTTAAATGTGCTTCATTCTGTGAGAATGCAACTCTATAGTTCTACAGTGAGATAGTGCATTTCAGCCTCAACGGAAGCAATGTCCTCAAACGGAACATTGGTGGCACCAGGATCTAAAGCAGGCTTAAGAAGCCTTGGATGCAGTCAGTCTTTTATTAACTATCATGACCGACACAATGTGATCCATAATACTTCCATTTTGGCAGAAATTACATTCAAGCACAGGCCCCCACTAGAAGGTAGTGATGACATTCAGGTGCTGAAAATGCCTTTTTAATGCCGAAAGGAATGATTGTGAGCTTTACTTACCATACATATTGGTCAAATGATGCCCTATGCCGGAAGACTGTCTTTTTTTTTTTTCTTCAGTATCGGCAATGCAGAGACAATTTGTTGCGAAACACTGCCACTGCTGGTCATTCAGTATAATCTGCAGATGGAAAAGTCCACTGTTAGCACATTTACTAAAAGCAATACAAAAAAATCATGCTTTTTATAAAGGGTAAACAGATCAATACTATGGAGTTTGTATTATTGTGAAAATCAGCAGCTCATTAGAAAATCAGATCTCGATTTGTGTTTTTAACCTACCATACTACTCTGAATCTCATGCCTCTTTTGCCAACACGCTCTAAACAACTGTAGAAGGTACATTAGGACATAGATAGAGATCTTTTTGCCAGCCAAGTGGCAGTGTACCCCTCTCACTTTATTTGTTTTAGGATATGGTACACCAGTAGCAATTAAGCCAGCTGATAAGTTGAGAGGTAGGGTTATGCTACAGTTAATGGGAATAATAAAAGCTATGAATAGCATGTTCATAATCATCATTTGAGCCAATTCCTAGCAGTTCAGCAATAGTGAAGTTGACTCTAATGCTCAAGCTCACGCTCGTTCAAATTTAGAGGTCTTATAAAGTGCCCTCATTTTGTACATTTTACCATCATAGCTGTCACTTGGGCGTCCGGTCTACCCTGCTACTCATTTCATTAGCAAGATAAATGTATCTTACCGCTTGCTAGGCAACAACAGAGTGGCCCTCACGTCAGACAACATCTTGCATTTAGCTTTATGATGTCAGCTTGCTAGGCAACAGATTGGCCCTCATGTCAGACAACATCTTGCTTTTGCTTTATGATGTCAGATCATCACTGGTCCAATTGTCCTTGTGGAAGCGGACCACACCGGAGAATGAGATATCAGAAGTTATGCAGTAGGTTGCTATCTCTATTCATGACTGCAAGGCAGGTCGGAGGCGGAATGGCAAATACTCTGAACCACTCAAAGCACTGTGGCCTTTTTGAAAGTGGGATGCAGATACAAAAACAGAGATTATCCTTATCAACAATCCTTCTTGAGTATCAGAGTCCAACATACAGAGTGCAGCGGAAGACGTTAAATGTGCTTCATTCTGTGAGAACGCAACTCTATAGTTCTACAGTGAGATAGTGCATTTCAGCCTCAAAGGAAGCAATGTCCTCAAACGGAACATTGGTGGCACCAGGATCTAAAGCAGGCTTAAGAAGCCTTGGATGCAGTCAGTCTTTTATTAACTATCATGACCGACACAATGTGATCCATAATACTTCCATTTTGGCAGAAATTACATTCAAGCACAGGCCCCCACTAGAAGGTAGTGATGACATTCAGGTGCTGAAAATGCCTTTTTAATGCCGAAAGGAATGATTGTGAGCTTTACTTACCATACATATTGGTCAAATGATGCCCTATGCCGGAAGACTGTCTTTTTTTTTTTTCTTCAGTATCGGCAATGCAGAGACAATTTGTTGCGAAACACTGCCACTGCTGGTCATTCAGTATAATCTGCAGATGGAAAAGTCCACTGTTAGCACATTTACTAAAAGCAATACAAAAAAATCATGCTTTTTATAAAGGGTAAACAGATCAATACTATGGAGTTTGTATTATTGTGAAAATCAGCAGCTCATTAGAAAATCAGATCTCGATTTGTGTTTTTAACCTACCATACAACTCTGAATCTCATGCCTCTTTTGCCAACACGCTCTAAACAACTGTAGAAGGTACATTAGGACATAGATAGAGATCTTTTTGCCAGCCAAGTGGCAGTGTACCCCTCTCACTTTATTTGTTTTAGGATATGGTACACCAGTAGCAATTAAGCCAGCTGATAAGTTGAGAGGTAGGGTTATGCTACAGTTAATGGCAATAATAAAAGCTATGAATAGCATGTTCATAATCATCATTTGAGCCAATTCCTAGCAGTTCAGCAATAGTGAAGTTGACTCTAATGCTCAAGCTCACGCTCGTTCAAATTTAGAGGTCTTATAAAGTGCCCTCATTTTGTACATTTTACCATCATAGCTGTCACTTGGGCGTCCGGTCTACCCTGCTACTCATTTCATTAGCAAGATAAATGTATCTTACTGCTTGCTAGGCAACAACAGAGTGGCCCTCACGTCAGACAACATCTTGCATTTAGCTTTATGATGTCAGCTTGCTAGGCAACAGATTGGCCCTCATGTCAGACAACATCTTGCTTTTGCTTTATGATGTCAGATCATCACTGGTCCAATTGTCCTTGTGGAAGCGGACCACACAGGAGGATGAGATATCAGAAGTTATGCAGTAGGTTGCTATCTCTATTCATGACTGCAAGGCAGGTCGGAGGCGGAATGGCAAATACTCTGAACCACTCAAAGCACTGTGGCCTTTTTGAAAGTGGGATGCAGATATAAAAACAGGGATTATCCTTACCAACAACCCTTCTTGAGTATCAGAGTCCAACATACAGAGTGCAGCGGAAGACGTTAAATGTGCTTCATTCTGTGAGAATGCAACTCTATAGTTCTACAGTGAGATAGTGCATTTCAGCCTCAACGGAAGCAATGTCCTCAAACGGAACATTGGTGGCACCAGGATCTAAAGCAGGCTTAAGAAGCCTTGGATGCAGTCAGTCCTTTATTAACTATCATGACCGACACAATGTGATCCATAATACTTCCATTTTGGCAGAAATTACATTCAAGCACAGGCCCCCACTAGAAGGTAGTGATGACATTCAGGTGCTGAAAATGCCTTTTTAATGCCGAAAGGAATGATTGTGAGCTTTACTTACCATACATATTGGTCAAATGATGCCCTATGCCGGAAGACTGTCTTTTTTTTTTTTCTTCAGTATCGGCAATGCAGAGACAATTTGTTGCGAAACACTGCCACTGCTGGTCATTCAGTATAATCTGCAGATGGAAAAGGCCACTGTTAGCACATTTACTACAAGCAATACAAAAAATCATGCTTTTTATAAAGGGTAAACAGATCAATACTATGGAGTTTGTATTATTGTGAAAATCAGCAGCTCATTAGAAAATCAAATCTCGATTTGTGTTTTTAACCTACCATACTACTCTGAGTCTCATGCCTCTTTTGCCAACACGCTCTAAACAACTGTAGAAGGTACATTAGGACATAGATAGAGATCTTTTTGCCAGCCAAGTGGCAGCGTACCCCTCTCACTTTATTTGTTTTAGGATATGGTACACCAGTAGCAATTAAGCCAGCTGATAAGTTGAGAGGTAGGGTTATGCTACAGTTAATGGGAATAATAAAAGCTATGAATAGCATGTTCATAATCATCATTTGAGCCAATTCCTAGCAGTTCAGCAATAGTGAAGTTGACTCTAATGCTCAAGCTCACGCTCGTTCAAATTTAGAGGTCTTATAAAGTGCCCTCATTTTGTACA
The DNA here is from genome assembly GCF_964263255.1 of Lissotriton vulgaris. Taxonomy (NCBI): domain Eukaryota; kingdom Metazoa; phylum Chordata; class Amphibia; order Caudata; family Salamandridae; genus Lissotriton; species Lissotriton vulgaris. The sequence continues at coordinate 237,393,331 of NC_141700.1, read as the reverse complement.
TTTTACCATCATAGCTGTCACTTGGGCGTCCGGTCTACCCTGCTACTCATTTCATTAGCAAGATAAATGTATCTTACTGCTTGCTAGGCAACAACAGAGTGGCCCTCACGTCAGACAACATCTTGCATTTAGCTTTATGATGTCAGCTTGCTAGGCAACAGATTGGCCCTCATGTCAGACAACATCTTGCTTTTGCTTTATGATGTCAGATCATCACTGGTCCAATTGTCCTTGTGGAAGCGGACCACACCGGAGAATGAGATATCAGAAGTTATGCAGTAGGTTGCTATCTCTATTCATGACTGCAAGGCAGGTCGGAGGCGGAATGGCAAATACTCTGAACCACTCAAAGCACTGTGGCCTTTTTGAAAGTGGGATGCAGATACAAAAACAGAGATTATCCTTACCAACAATCCTTCTTGAGTATCAGAGTCCAACATACAGAGTGCAGCGGAAGACGTTAAATGTGCTTCATTCTGTGAGAACGCAACTCTATAGTTCTACAGTGAGATAGCGCATTTCAGCCTCAAAGGAAGCAATGTCCTCAAACGGAACATTGTTGGCACCAGGATCTAAAGCAGGCTTAAGAAGCCTTGGATGCAGTTAGTCTTTTATTAACTATCATGACCGACACAATGTGATCCATAATACTTCCATTTTGGCAGAAATTACATTCAAGCACAGGCCCCCACTAGAAGGTAGTGATGACATTCAGGTGCTGAAAACGCCTTTTTAATGCCTAAAGGAATGATTGTGAGCTTTACTTACCATACATATTGGTCAAATGATGCCCTATGCCGGAAGACTGTCTTTTTTTTTTTTCTTCAGTATCGGCAATGCAGAGACAATTTGTTGCGAAACACTGCCACTGCTGGTCATTCAGTATAATCTGCAGATGGAAAAGTCCACTGTTAGCACATTTACTACAAGCAATACAAAAAATCATGCTTTTTATAAAGGGTAAACAGATCAATACTATGGAGTTTGTATTATTGTGAAAATCAGCAGCTCATTAGAAAATCAGATCTCGATTTGTGTTTTTAACCTACCATACTACTCTGAATCTCATGCCTCTTTTGCCAACACGCTCTAAACAACTGTAGAAGGTACATTAGGACATAGATAGAGATCTTTTTGCCAGCCAAGTGGCAGTGTACCCCTCTCACTTTATTTGTTTTAGGATATGGTACACCAGTAGCAATTAAGCCAGCTGATAAGTTGAGAGGTAGGGTTATGGTACAGTTAATGGGAATAATGAAAGCTATGAATAGCATGTTCATAATCATCATTTGAGCCAATTCCTAGCAGTTCAGCAATAGTGAAGTTGACTCTAATGCTCAAACTCACGCTCGTTCAAATTTAGAGGTTTTATAAAGTGCCCTAATTTTGTACATTTTACCATCATAGCTGTCACTTGGGCGTCCGGTCTACCCTGCAACTCATTTCATTAGCAAGATAAATGTATCTTACTGCTTGCTAGGCAACAACAGAGTGGCCCTCACGTCAGACAACATCTTGCATTTAGCTTTATGATGTCAGCTTGCTAGGCAACAGATTGGCCCTCATGTCAGACAACATCTTGCTTTTGCTTTATGATGTCAGATCATCACTGGTCCAATTGTCCTTGTGGAAGCGGACCACACAGGAGGATGAGATAGCAGAAGTTATGCAGTAGGTTGCTATCTCTATTCATGACTGCAAGGCAAGTCGGAGGCGGAATGGCAAATACTCTGAACCACTCAAAGCACTGTGGCCTTTTTGAAAGTGGGATGCAGATACAAAAACAGAGATTATCCTTACCAACAATCCTTCTTGAGTATCAGAGTCCAACATACAGAGTGCAGCGGAAGACGTTAAATGTGCTTCATTCCGTGAGAACGCAACTCTATAGTTCTACAGTGAGATAGTGCATTTCAGCCTCAAAGGAAGCAATGTCCTCAAACGGAACATTGGTGGCACCAGGATCTAAAGCAGGCTTAAGAAGCCTTGGATGCAGTCAGTCTTTTATTAACTATCATGACCGACACAATGTGATCCATAATACTTCCATTTTGGCAGAAATTACATTCAAGCACAGGCCCCCACTAGAAGGTAGTGATGACATTCAGGTGCTGAAAATGCCTTTTTAATGCCGAAAGGAATGATTGTGAGCTTTACTTACCATACATATTGGTCAAATGATGCCCTATGCCGGAAGACTGTCTTTTTTTTTTTTCTTCAGTATCGGCAATGCAGAGACAATTTGTTGCGAAACACTGCCAATGCTGGTCATTCAGTATAATCTGCAGATGGAAAAGTCCACTGTTAGCACATTTACTACAAGCAATACAAAAAATCATGCTTTTTATAAAGGGTAAACAGATCAATACTATGGAGTTTGTATTATTGTGAAAATCAGCAGCTCATTAGAAAATCAAATCTCGATTTGTGTTTTTAACCTACCATACTACTCTGAGTCTCATGCCTCTTTTGCCAACACGCTCTAAACAACTGTAGAAGGTACATTAGGACATAGATAGAGATCTTTTTGCCAGCCAAGTGGCAGCGTACCCCTCTCACTTTATTTGTTTTAGGATATGGTACACCAGTAGCAATTAAGCCAGCTGATAAGTTGAGAGGTAGGGTTATGGTACAGTTAATGGGAATAATAAAAGCTATGAATAGCATGTTCATAATCATCATTTGAGCCAATTCCTAGCAGTTCAGCAATAGTGAAGTTGACTCTAATGCTCAAACTCACGCTCGTTCAAATTTAGAGGTCTTATAAAGTGCCCTAATTTTATACATTTTACCATCATAGCTGTCACTTGGGCGTCCGGTCTACCCTGCTACTCATTTCATTAGCAAGATAAATGTATCTTACTGCTTGCTAGGCAACAACAGAGTGGCCCTCACGTCAGACAACATCTTGCATTTAGCTTTATGATGTCAGCTTGCTAGGCAACAGATTGGCCCTCATGTCAGACAACATCTTGCTTTTGCTTTATGATGTCAGATCATCACTGGTACAATTGTCCTTGTGGAAGCGGACCACACAGGAGGATGAGATATCAGAAGTTATGCAGTAGGTTGCTATCTCTATTCATGACTGCAAGGCAAGTCGGAGGCGGAATGGCAAATACTCTGAACCACTCAAAGCACTGTGGCCTTTTTGAAAGTGGGATGCAGATATAAAAACAGGGATTATCCTTACCAACAACCCTTCTTGAGTATCAGAGTCCAACATACAGAGTGCAGCGGAAGACGTTAAATGTGCTTCATTCTGTGAGAATGCAACTCTATAGTTCTACAGTGAGATAGTGCATTTCAGCCTCAACGGAAGCAATGTCCTCAAACGGAACATTGGTGGCACCAGGATCTAAAGCAGGCTTAAGAAGCCTTGGATGCAGTCAGTCCTTTATTAACTATCATGACCGACACAATGTGATCCATAATACTTCCATTTTGGCAGAAATTACATTCAAGCACAGGCTCCCACTAGAAGGTAGTGATGACATTCAGGTGCTGAAAATGCCTTTTTAATGCCGAAAGGAATGATTGTGAGCTTTACTTACCATACATATTGGTCAAATGATGCCCTATGCCGGAAGACTGTCTTTTTTTTTTTCTTCAGTATCGGCAATGCAGAGACAATTTGTTGCGAAACACTGCCACTGCTGGTCATTCAGTATAATCTGCAGATGGAAAAGTCCACTGTTAGCACATTTACTACAAGCAATACAAAAAATCATGCTTTTTATAAAGGGTAAACAGATCAATACTATGGAGTTTGTATTATTGTGAAAATCAGCAGCTCATTAGAAAATCAAATCTCGATTTGTGTTTTTAACCTACTATACTACTCTGAGTCTCAAGGCTCTTTTGCCAACACGCTCTAAACAACTGTAGAAGGTACATTAGGACATAGAGATCTTTTTGCCAGCCAAGTGGCAGCGTACCCCTCTCACTTTATTTGTTTTAGGATATGGTACACCAGTAGCAATTAAGCCAGCTGATAAGTTGAGAGGTAGGGTTATGCTACAGTTAATGGGAATAATACAAGCTATGAATAGCATGTTCATAATCATCATTTGAGCCAATTCCTAGCAGTTCAGCAATAGTGAAATTGACTCTAATGCTCAAACTCACGCTCGTTCAAATTTAGAGGTCTTATAAAGTGCCCTAATTTTATACATTTTACCATCATAGCTGTCACTTGGGCGTCCGGTCTACCCTGCTACTCATTTCATTAGCAAGATAAATGTATCTTACTGCTTGCTAGGAAACAACAGAGTGGCCCTCACGTCAGACAACATCTTGCATTTAGCTTTATGATGTCAGCTTGCTAGGCAACAGATTGGCCCTCATGTCAGACAACATCTTGCTTTTGCTTTATGATGTCAGATCATCACTGGTACAATTGTCCTTGTGGAAGCGGACCACACAGGAGGATGAGATATCAGAAGTTATGCAGTAGGTTGCTATCTCTATTCATGACTGCAAGGCAAGTCGGAGGCGGAATGGCAAATACTCTGAACCACTCAAAGCACTGTGGCCTTTTTGAAAGTGGGATGCAGATATAAAAACAGGGATTATCCTTACCAACAACCCTTCTTGAGTATCAGAGTCCAACATACAGAGTGCAGAGGAAGACGTTAAATGTGCTTCATTCTGTGAGAATGCAACTCTATAGTTCTACAGTGAGATAGTGCATTTCAGCCTCAACGGAAGCAATGTCCTCAAACGGAACATTGGTGGCACCAGGATCTAAAGCAGGCTTAAGAAGCCTTGGATGCAGTCAGTCTTTTATTAACTATCATGACCGACACAATGTGATCCATAATACTTCCATTTTGGCAGAAATTACATTCAAGCACAGGCCCCCACTAGAAGGTAGTGATGACATTCAGGTGCTGAAAATGCCTTTTTAATGCCGAAAGGAATGATTGTGAGCTTTACTTACCATACATATTGGTCAAATGATGCCCTATGCCGGAAGACTGTCTTTTTTTTTTTTCTTCAGTATCGGCAATGCAGAGACAATTTGTTGCGAAACACTGCCACTGCTGGTCATTCAGTATAATCTGCAGATGGAAAAGTCCACTGTTAGCACATTTACTAAAAGCAATACAAAAAAATCATGCTTTTTATAAAGGGTAAACAGATCAATACTATGGAGTTTGTATTATTGTGAAAATCAGCAGCTCATTAGAAAATCAGATCTCGATTTGTGTTTTTAACCTACCATACTACTCTGAATCTCATGCCTCTTTTGCCAACACGCTCTAAACAACTGTAGAAGGTACATTAGGACATAGATAGAGATCTTTTTGCCAGCCAAGTGGCAGTGTACCCCTCTCACTTTATTTGTTTTAGGATATGGTACACCAGTAGCAATTAAGCCAGCTGATAAGTTGAGAGGTAGGGTTATGCTACAGTTAATGGGAATAATAAAAGCTATGAATAGCATGTTCATAATCATCATTTGAGCCAATTCCTAGCAGTTCAGCAATAGTGAAGTTGACTCTAATGCTCAAGCTCACGCTCGTTCAAATTTAGAGGTCTTATAAAGTGCCCTCATTTTGTACATTTTACCATCATAGCTGTCACTTGGGCGTCCGGTCTACCCTGCTACTCATTTCATTAGCAAGATAAATGTATCTTACTGCTTGCTAGGCAACAACAGAGTGGCCCTCACGTCAGACAACATCTTGCATTTAGCTTTATGATGTCAGCTTGCTAGGCAACAGATTGGCCCTCATGTCAGACAACATCTTGCTTTTGCTTTAGGATGTCAGATCATCACTGGTCCAATTGTCCTTGTGGAAGCGGACCACACCGGAGAATGAGATATCAGAAGTTATGCAGTAGGTTGCTATCTCTATTCATGACTGCAAGGCAGGTCGGAGGCGGAATGGCAAATACTCTGAACCACTCAAAGCACTGTGGCCTTTTTGAAAGTGGGATGCAGATACAAAAACAGAGATTATCCTTACCAACAATCCTTCTTGAGTATCAGAGTCCAACATACAGAGTGCAGCGGAAGACGTTAAATGTGCTTCATTCTGTGAGAACGCAACTCTATAGTTCTACAGTGAGATAGCGCATTTCAGCCTCAAAGGAAGCAATGTCCTCAAACGGAACATTGGTGGCACCAGGATCTAAAGCAGGCTTAAGAAGCCTTGGATGCAGTCAGTCTTTTATTAACTATCATGACCGACACAATGTGATCCATAATACTTCCATTTTGGCAGAAATTACATTCAAGCACAGGCCCCCACTAGAAGGTAGTGATGACATTCAGGTGCTGAAAACGCCTTTTTAATGCCTAAAGGAATGATTGTGAGCTTTACTTACCATACATATTGGTCAAATGATGCCCTATGCCGGAAGACTGTCTTTTTTTTTTTCTTCAGTATCGGCAATGCAGAGACAATTTGTTGCGAAACACTGCCACTGCTGGTCATTCAGTATAATCTGCAGATGGAAAAGTCCACTGTTAGCACATTTACTACAAGCAATACAAAAAATCATGCTTTTTATAAAGGGTAAACAGATCAATACTATGGAGTTTGTATTATTGTGAAAATCAGCAGCTCATTAGAAAATCAAATCTCGATTTGTGTTTTTAACCTACCATACTACTCTGAGTCTCATGCCTCTTTTGCCAACACGCTCTAAACAACTGTAGAAGGTACATTAGGACATAGATAGAGATCTTTTTGCCAGCCAAGTGGCAGCGTACCCCTCTCACTTTATTTGTTTTAGGATATGGTACACCAGTAGCAATTAAGCCAGCTGATAAGTTGAGAGGTAGGGTTATGGTACAGTTAATGGGAATAATAAAAGCTATGAATAGCATGTTCATAATCATCATTTGAGCCAATTCCTAGCAGTTCAGCAATAGTGAAGTTGACTCTAATGCTCAAACTCACGCTCGTTCAAATTTAGAGGTCTTATAAAGTGCCCTAATTTTGTACATTTTACCATCATAGCTGTCACTTGGGCGTCCGGTCTACCCTGCAACTCATTTCATTAGCAAGATAAATGTATCTTACTGCTTGCTAGGCAACAACAGAGTGGCCCTCACGTCAGACAACATCTTGCATTTAGCTTTATGATGTCAGCTTGCTAGGCAACAGATTGGCCCTCATGTCAGACAACATCTTGCTTTTGCTTTATGATGTCAGATCATCACTGGTACAATTGTCCTTGTGGAAGCGGACCACACAGGAGGATGAGATATCAGAAGTTATGCAGTAGGTTGCTATCTCTATTCATGACTGCAAGGCAAGTCGGAGGCGGAATGGCAAATACTCTGAACCACTCAAAGCACTGTGGCCTTTTTGAAAGTGGGATGCAGATATAAAAACAGGGATTATCCTTACCAACAACCCTTCTTGAGTATCAGAGTCCAACATACAGAGTGCAGCGGAAGACGTTAAATGTGCTTCATTCCGTGAGAACGCAACTCTATAGTTCTACAGTGAGATAGTGCATTTCAGCCTCAACGGAAGCAATGTCCTCAAACGGAACATTGGTGGCACCAGGATCTAAAGCAGGCTTAAGAAGCCTTGGATGCAGTCAGTCCTTTATTAACTATCATGACCGACACAATGTGATCCATAATACTTCCATTTTGGCAGAAATTACATTCAAGCACAGGCCCCCACTAGAAGGTAGTGATGACATTCAGGTGCTGAAAATGCCTTTTTAATGCCGAAAGGAATGATTGTGAGCTTTACTTACCATACATATTGGTCAAATGATGCCCTATGCCGGAAGACTGTCTTTTTTTTTTTCTTCAGTATCGGCAATGCAGAGACAATTTGTTGCGAAACACTGCCACTGCTGGTCATTCAGTATAATCTGCAGATGGAAAAGTCCACTGTTAGCACATTTACTACAAGCAATACAAAAAATCATGCTTTTTATAAAGGGTAAACAGATCAATACTATGGAGTTTGTATTATTGTGAAAATCAGCAGCTCATTAGAAAATCAAATCTCGATTTGTGTTTTTAACCTACTATACTACTCTGAGTCTCAAGCCTCTTTTGCCAACACGCTCTAAACAACTGTAGAAGGTACATTAGGACATAGAGATCTTTTTGCCAGCCAAGTGGCAGCGTACCCCTCTCACTTTATTTGTTTTAGGATATGGTACACCAGTAGCAATTAAGCCAGCTGATAAGTTGAGAGGTAGGGTTATGCTACAGTTAATGGGAATAATACAAGCTATGAATAGCATGTTCATAATCATCATTTGAGCCAATTCCTAGCAGTTCAGCAATAGTGAAGTTGACTCTAATGCTCAAACTCACGCTCGTTCAAATTTAGAGGTCTTATAAAGTGCCCTAATTTTATACATTTTACCATCATAGCTGTCACTTGGGCGTCCGGTCTACCCTGCTACTCATTTCATTAGCAAGATAAATGTATCTTACTGCTTGCTAGGCAACAACAGAGTGGCCCTCACGTCAGACAACATCTTGCATTTAGCTTTATGATGTCAGCTTGCTAGGCAACAGATTGGCCCTCATGTCAGACAACATCTTGCTTTTGCTTTATGATGTCAGATCATCACTGGTCCAATTGTCCTTGTGGAAGCGGACCACACCGGAGAATGAGATATCAGAAGTTATGCAGTAGGTTGCTATCTCTATTCATGACTGCAAGGCAGGTCGGAGGCGGAATGGCAAATACTCTGAACCACTCAAAGCACTGTGGCCTTTTTGAAAGTGGGATGCAGATACAAAAACAGAGATTATCCTTACCAACAATCCTTCTTGAGTATCAGAGTCCAACATACAGAGTGCAGCGGAAGACGTTAAATGTGCTTCATTCTGTGAGAACGCAACTCTATAGTTCTACAGTGAGATAGCGCATTTCAGCCTCAAAGGAAGCAATGTCCTCAAACGGAACATTGGTGGCACCAGGATCTAAAGCAGGCTTAAGAAGCCTTGGATGCAGTCAGTCTTTTATTAACTATCATGACCGACACAATGTGATCCATAATACTTCCATTTTGGCAGAAATTACATTCAAGCACAGGCCCCCACTAGAAGGTAGTGATGACATTCAGGTGCTGAAAACGCCTTTTTAATGCCTAAAGGAATGATTGTGAGCTTTACTTACCATACATATTGGTCAAATGATGCCCTATGCCGGAAGACTGTCTTTTTTTTTTTCTTCAGTATCGGCAATGCAGAGACAATTTGTTGCGAAACACTGCCACTGCTGGTCATTCAGTATAATCTGCAGATGGAAAAGTCCACTGTTAGCACATTTACTACAAGCAATACAAAAAATCATGCTTTTTATAAAGGGTAAACAGATCAATACTATGGAGTTTGTATTATTGTGAAAATCAGCAGCTCATTAGAAAATCAAATCTCGATTTTTGTTTTTAACCTACCATACTACTCTGAGTCTCATGCCTCTTTTGCCAACACGCTCTAAACAACTGTAGAAGGTACATTAGGACATAGATCGAGATCTTTTTGCCAGCCAAGTGGCAGCGTACCCCTCTCACTTTATTTGTTTTAGGATATCGTACACCAGTAGCAATTAAGCCAGCTGATAAGTTGAGAGGTAGGGTTATGGTACAGTTAATGGGAATAATAAAAGCTATGAATAGCATGTTCATAATCATCATTTGAGCCAATTCCTAGCAGTTCAGCAATAGTGAAGTTGACTCTAATGCTCAAACTCACGCTCGTTCAAATTTAGAGGTCTTATAAAGTGCCCTAATTTTGTACATTTTACCATCATAGCTGTCACTTGGGCGTCCGGTCTACCCTGCTACTCATTTCATTAGCAAGATAAATGTATCTTACTGCTTGCTAGGCAACAACAGAGTGGCCCTCACGTCAGACAACATCTTGCATTTAGCTTTATGATGTCAGCTTGCTAGGCAACAGATTGGCCCTCATGTCAGACAACATCTTGCTTTTGCTTTATGATGTCAGATCATCACTGGTCCAATTGTCCTTGTGGAAGCGGACCACACCGGAGAATAAGATAGCAGAAGTTATGCAGTAGGTTGCTATCTCTATTCATGACTGCAAGGCAGGTCGGAGGCGGAATGGCAAATACTCTGAACCACTCAAAGCACTGTGGCCTTTTTGAAAGTGGGATGCAGATACAAAAACAGAGATTATCCTTACCAACAATCCTTCTTGAGTATCAGAGTCCAACATACAGAGTGCAGCGGAAGACGTTAAATGTGCTTCATTCTGTGAGAACGCAACTCTATAGTTCTACAGTGAGATAGCGCATTTCAGCCTCAAAGGAAGCAATGTCCTCAAACGGAACATTGTTGGCACCAGGATCTAAAGCAGGCTTAAGAAGCCTTGGATGCAGTTAGTCTTTTATTAACTATCATGACCGACACAATGTGATCCATAATACTTCCATTTTGGCAGAAATTACATTCAAGCACAGGCCCCCACTAGAAGGTAGTGATGACATTCAGGTGCTGAAAACGCCTTTTTAATGCCTAAAGGAATGATTGTGAGCTTTACTTACCATACATATTGGTCAAATGATGCCCTATGCCGGAAGACTGTCTTTTTTTTTTTCTTCAGTATCGGCAATGCAGAGACAATTTGTTGCGAAACACTGCCACTGCTGGTCATTCAGTATAATCTGCAGATGGAAAAGTCCACTGTTAGCACATTTACTACAAGCAATACAAAAAATCATGCTTTTTATAAAGGGTAAACAGATCAATACTATGGAGTTTGTATTATTGTGAAAATCAGCAGCTCATTAGAAAATCAAATCTCGATTTGTGTTTTTAACCTACTATACTACTCTGAGTCTCAAGCCTCTTTTGCCAACACGCTCTAAACAACTGTAGAAGGTACATTAGGACATAGAGATCTTTTTGCCAGCCAAGTGGCAGCGTACCCCTCTCACTTTATTTGTTTTAGGATATGGTACACCAGTAGCAATTAAGCCAGCTGATAAGTTGAGAGGTAGGGTTATGGTACAGTTAATGGGAATAATACAAGCTATGAATAGCATGTTCATAATCATCATTTGAGCCAATTCCTAGCAGTTCAGCAATAGTGAAGTTGACTCTAATGCTCAAACTCACGCTCGTTCAAATTTAGAGGTCTTATAAAGTGCCCTAATTTTATACATTTTACCATCATAGCTGTCACTTGGGCGTCCGGTCTACCCTGCTACTCATTTCATTAGCAAGATAAATGTATCTTACTGCTTGCTAGGAAACAACAGAGTGGCCCTCACGTCAGACAACATCTTGCATTTAGCTTTATGATGTCAGCTTGCTAGGCAACAGATTGGCCCTCATGTCAGACAACATCTTGCTTTTGCTTTATGATGTCAGATCATCACTGGTACAATTGTCCTTGTGGAAGCGGACCACACAGGAGGATGAGATATCAGAAGTTATGCAGTAGGTTGCTATCTCTATTCATGACTGCAAGGCAAGTCGGAGGCGGAATGGCAAATACTCTGAACCACTCAAAGCACTGTGGCCTTTTTGAAAGTGGGATGCAGATATAAAAACAGGGATTATCCTTACCAACAACCCTTCTTGAGTATCAGAGTCCAACATACAGAGTGCAGCGGAAGACGTTAAATGTGCTTCATTCTGTGAGAATGCAACTCTATAGTTCTACAGTGAGATAGTGCATTTCAGCCTCAACGGAAGCAATGTCCTCAAACGGAACATTGGTGGCACCAGGATCTAAAGCAGGCTTAAGAAGCCTTGGATGCAGTCAGTCTTTTATTAACTATCATGACCGACACAATGTGATCCATAATACTTCCATTTTGGCAGAAATTACATTCAAGCACAGGCCCCCACTAGAAGGTAGTGATGACATTCAGGTGCTGAAAATGCCTTTTTAATGCCGAAAGGAATGATTGTGAGCTTTACTTACCATACATATTGGTCAAATGATGCCCTATGCCGGAAGACTGTCTTTTTTTTTTTTCTTCAGTATCGGCAATGCAGAGACAATTTGTTGCGAAACACTGCCACTGCTGGTCATTCAGTATAATCTGCAGATGGAAAAGTCCACTGTTAGCACATTTACTAAAAGCAATACAAAAAAATCATGCTTTTTATAAAGGGTAAACAGATCAATACTATGGAGTTTGTATTATTGTGAAAATCAGCAGCTCATTAGAAAATCAGATCTCGATTTGTGTTTTTAACCTACCATACTACTCTGAATCTCATGCCTCTTTTGCCAACACGCTCTAAACAACTGTAGAAGGTACATTAGGACATAGATAGAGATCTTTTTGCCAGCCAAGTGGCAGTGTACCCCTCTCACTTTATTTGTTTTAGGATATGGTACACCAGTAGCAATTAAGCCAGCTGATAAGTTGAGAGGTAGGGTTATGCTACAGTTAATGGGAATAATAAAAGCTATGAATAGCATGTTCATAATCATCATTTGAGCCAATTCCTAGCAGTTCAGCAATAGTGAAGTTGACTCTAATGCTCAAGCTCACGCTCGTTCAAATTTAGAGGTCTTATAAAGTGCCCTCATTTTGTACATTTTACCATCATAGCTGTCACTTGGGCGTCCGGTCTACCCTGCTACTCATTTCATTAGCAAGATAAATGTATCTTACTGCTTGCTAGGCAACAACAGAGTGGCCCTCACGTCAGACAACATCTTGCATTTAGCTTTATGATGTCAGCTTGCTAGGCAACAGATTGGCCCTCATGTCAGACAACATCTTGCTTTTGCTTTATGATGTCAGATCATCACTGGTCCAATTGTCCTTGTGGAAGCGGACCACACAGGAGGATGAGATATCAGAAGTTATGCAGTAGGTTGCTATCTCTATTCATGACTGCAAGGCAGGTCGGAGGCGGAATGGCAAATACTCTGAACCACTCAAAGCACTGTGGCCTTTTTGAAAGTGGGATGCAGATATAAAAACAGGGATTATCCTTACCAACAACCCTTCTTGAGTATCAGAGTCCAACATACAGAGTGCAGCGGAAGACGTTAAATGTGCTTCATTCTGTGAGAATGCAACTCTATAGTTCTACAGTGAGATAGTGCATTTCAGCCTCAACGGAAGCAATGTCCTCAAACGGAACATTGGTGGCACCAGGATCTAAAGCAGGCTTAAGAAGCCTTGGATGCAGTCAGTCCTTTATTAACTATCATGACCGACACAATGTGATCCATAATACTTCCATTTTGGCAGAAATTACATTCAAGCACAGGCCCCCACTAGAAGGTAGTGATGACATTCAGGTGCTGAAAATGCCTTTTTAATGCCGAAAGGAATGATTGTGAGCTTTACTTACCATACATATTGGTCAAATGATGCCCTATGCCGGAAGACTGTCTTTTTTTTTTTTCTTCAGTATCGGCAATGCAGAGACAATTTGTTGCGAAACACTGCCACTGCTGGTCATTCAGTATAATCTGCAGATGGAAAAGGCCACTGTTAGCACATTTACTACAAGCAATACAAAAAATCATGCTTTTTATAAAGGGTAAACAGATCAATACTATGGAGTTTGTATTATTGTGAAAATCAGCAGCTCATTAGAAAATCAAATCTCGATTTGTGTTTTTAACCTACCATACTACTCTGAGTCTCATGCCTCTTTTGCCAACACGCTCTAAACAACTGTAGAAGGTACATTAGGACATAGATAGAGATCTTTTTGCCAGACAAGTGGCAGCGTACCCCTCTCACTTTATTTGTTTTAGGATATGGTACACCAGTAGCAATTAAGCCAGCTGATAAGTTGAGAGGTAGGGTTATGGTACAGTTAATGGGAATAATAAAAGCTATGAATAGCATGTTCATAATCATCATTTGAGCCAATTCCTAGCAGTTCAGCAATAGTGAAGTTGACTCTAATGCTCAAGCTCACGCTCGTTCAAATTTAGAGGTCTTATAAAGTGCCCTCATTTTGTACATTTTACCATCATAGCTGTCACTTGGGCGTCCGGTCTACCCTGCTACTCATTTCATTAGCAAGATAAATGTATCTTACTGCTTGCTAGGCAACAACAGAGTGGCCCTCACGTCAGACAACATCTTGCATTTAGCTTTATGATGTCAGCTTGCTAGGCAACAGATTGGCCCTCATGTCAGACAACATCTTGCTTTTGCTTTATGATGTCAGATCATCACTGGTCCAATTGTCCTTGTGGAAGCGGACCACACCGGAGAATGAGATATCAGAAGTTATGCAGTAGGTTGCTATCTCTATTCATGACTGCAAGGCAGGTCGGAGGCGGAATGGCAAATACTCTGAACCACTCAAAGCACTGTGGCCTTTTTGAAAGTGGGATGCAGATACAAAAACAGAGATTATCCTTACCAACAATCCTTCTTGAGTATCAGAGTCCAACATACAGAGTGCAGCGGAAGACGTTAAATGTGCTTCATTCTGTGAGAACGCAACTCTATAGTTCTACAGTGAGATAGCGCATTTCAGCCTCAAAGGAAGCAATGTCCTCAAACGGAACATTGTTGGCACCAGGATCTAAAGCAGGCTTAAGAAGCCTTGGATGCAGTTAGTCTTTTATTAACTATCATGACCGACACAATGTGATCCATAATACTTCAATTTTGGCAGAAATTACATTCAAGCACAGGCCCCCACTAGAAGGTAGTGATGACATTCAGGTGCTGAAAACGCCTTTTTAATGCCTAAAGGAATGATTGTGAGCTTTACTTACCATACATATTGGTCAAATGATGCCCTATGCCGGAAGACTGTCTTTTTTTTTTTTCTTCAGTATCGGCAATGCAGAGACAATTTGTTGCGAAACACTGCCACTGCTGGTCATTCAGTATAATCTGCAGATGGAAAAGTCCACTGTTAGCACATTTACTACAAGCAATACAAAAAATCATGCTTTTTATAAAGGGTAAACAGATCAATACTATGGAGTTTGTATTATTGTGAAAATCAGCAGCTCATTAGAAAATCAAATCTCGATTTGTGTTTTTAACCTACCATACTACTCTGAGTCTCATGCCTCTTTTGCCAACACGCTCTAAACAACTGTAGAAGGTACATTAGGACATAGATAGAGATCTTTTTGCCAGCCAAGTGGCAGCGTACCCCTCTCACTTTATTTGTTTTAGGATATGGTACACCAGTAGCAATTAAGCCAGCTGATAAGTTGAGAGGTAGGGTTATGGTACAGTTAATGGGAATAATAAAAGCTATGAATAGCATGTTCATAATCATCATTTGAGCCAATTCCTAGCAGTTCAGCAATAGTGAAGTTGACTCTAATGCTCAAACTCACGCTCGTTCAAATTTAGAGGTCTTATAAAGTGCCCTAATTTTGTACATTTTACCATCATAGCTGTCACTTGGGCGTCCGGTCTACCCTGCTACTCATTTCATTAGCAAGATAAATGTATCTTACTGCTTGCTAGGCAACAACAGAGTGGCCCTCACGTCAGACAACATCTTGCATTTAGCTTTATGATGTCAGCTTGCTAGGCAACAGATTGGCCCTCATGTCAGACAACATCTTGCTTTTGCTTTATGATGTCAGATCATCACTGGTCCAATTGTCCTTGTGGAAGCGGACCACACAGGAGGATGAGATAGCAGAAGTTATGCAGTAGGTTGCTATCTCTATTCATGACTGCAAGGCAAGTCGGAGGCGGAATGGCAAATACTCTGAACCACTCAAAGCACTGTGGCCTTTTTGAAAGTGGGATGCAGATACAAAAACAGAGATTATCCTTACCAACAATCCTTCTTGAGTATCAGAGTCCAACATACAGAGTGCAGCGAAGACGTTAAATGTGCTTCATTCCGTGAGAACGCAACTCTATAGTTCTACAGTGAGATAGTGCATTTCAGCCTCAAAGGAAGCAATGTCCTCAAACGGAACATTGGTGGCACCAGGATCTAAAGCAGGCTTAAGAAGCCTTGGATGCAGTCAGTCTTTTATTAACTATCATGACCGACACAATGTGATCCATAATACTTCCATTTTGGCAGAAATTACATTCAAGCACAGGCCCCCACTAGAAGGTAGTGATGACATTCAGGTGCTGAAAATGCCTTTTTAATGCCGAAAGGAATGATTGTGAGCTTTACTTACCATACATATTGGTCAAATGATGCCCTATGCCGGAAGACTGTCTTTTTTTTTTTTCTTCAGTATCGGCAATGCAGAGACAATTTGTTGCGAAACACTGCCACTGCTGGTCATTCAGTATAATCTGCAGATGGAAAAGTCCACTGTTAGCACATTTACTAAAAGCAATACAAAAAAATCATGCTTTTTATAAAGGGTAAACAGATCAATACTATGGAGTTTGTATTATTGTGAAAATCAGCAGCTCATTAGAAAATCAGATCTCGATTTGTGTTTTTAACCTACCATACAACTCTGAATCTCATGCCTCTTTTGCCAACACGCTCTAAACAACTGTAGAAGGTACATTAGGACATAGATAGAGATCTTTTTGCCAGCCAAGTGGCAGTGTACCCCTCTCACTTTATTTGTTTTAGGATATGGTACACCAGTAGCAATTAAGCCAGCTGATAAGTTGAGAGGTAGGGTTATGCTACAGTTAATGGCAATAATAAAAGCTATGAATAGCATGTTCATAATCATCATTTGAGCCAATTCCTAGCAGTTCAGCAATAGTGAAGTTGACTCTAATGCTCAAGCTCACGCTCGTTCAAATTTAGAGGTCTTATAAAGTGCCCTCATTTTGTACATTTTACCATCATAGCTGTCACTTGGGCGTCCGGTCTACCCTGCTACTCATTTCATTAGCAAGATAAATGTATCTTACTGCTTGCTAGGCAACAACAGAGTGGCCCTCACGTCAGACAACATCTTGCATTTAGCTTTATGATGTCAGCTTGCTAGGCAACAGATTGGCCCTCATGTCAGACAACATCTTGCTTTTGCTTTATGATGTCAGATCATCACAGGTCCAATTGTCCTTGTGGAAGCGGACCACACAGGAGGATGAGATATCAGAAGTTATGCAGTAGGTTGCTATCTCTATTCATGACTGCAAGGCAGGTCGGAGGCGGAATGGCAAATACTCTGAACCACTCAAAGCACTGTGGCCTTTTTGAAAGTGGGATGCAGATATAAAAACAGGGATTATCCTTACCAACAACCCTTCTTGAGTATCAGAGTCCAACATACAGAGTGCAGCGGAAGACGTTAAATGTGCTTCATTCTGTGAGAATGCAACTCTATAGTTCTACAGTGAGATAGTGCATTTCAGCCTCAACGGAAGCAATGTCCTCAAACGGAACATTGGTGGCACCAGGATCTAAAGCAGGCTTAAGAAGCCTTGGATGCAGTCAGTCCTTTATTAACTATCATGACCGACACAATGTGATCCATAATACTTCCATTTTGGCAGAAATTACATTCAAGCACAGGCCCCCACTAGAAGGTAGTGATGACATTCAGGTGCTGAAAATGCCTTTTTAATGCCGAAAGGAATGATTGTGAGCTTTACTTACCATACATATTGGTCAAATGATGCCCTATGCCGGAAGACTGTCTTTTTTTTTTTTCTTCAGTATCGGCAATGCAGAGACAATTTGTTGCGAAACACTGCCACTGCTGGTCATTCAGTATAATCTGCAGATGGAAAAGGCCACTGTTAGCACATTTACTACAAGCAATACAAAAAATCATGCTTTTTATAAAGGGTAAACAGATCAATACTATGGAGTTTGTATTATTGTGAAAATCAGCAGCTCATTAGAAAATCAAATCTCGATTTGTGTTTTTAACCTACCATACTACTCTGAGTCTCATGCCTCTTTTGCCAACACGCTCTAAACAACTGTAGAAGGTACATTAGGACATAGATAGAGATCTTTTTGCCAGCCAAGTGGCAGCGTACCCCTCTCACTTTATTTGTTTTAGGATATCGTACACCAGTAGCAATTAAGCCAGCTGATAAGTTGAGAGGTAGGGTTATGGTACAGTTAATGGGAATAATAAAAGCTATGAATAGCATGTTCATAATCATCATTTGAGCCAATTCCTAGCAGTTCAGCAATAGTGAAGTTGACTCTAATGCTCAAGCTCACGCTCGTTCAAATTTAGAGGTCTTATAAAGTGCCCTCATTTTGTACATTTTACCATCATAGCTGTCACTTGGGCGTCCGGTCTACCCTGCTACTCATTTCATTAGCAAGATAAATGTATCTTACTGCTTGCTAGGCAACAACAGAGTGGCCCTCACGTCAGACAACATCTTGCATTTAGCTTTATGATGTCAGCTTGCTAGGCAACAGATTGGCCCTCATGTCAGACAACATCTTGCTTTTGCTTTATGATGTCAGATCATCACTGGTCCAATTGTCCTTGTGGAAGCGGACCACACCGGAGAATGAGATATCAGAAGTTATGCAGTAGGTTGCTATCTCTATTCATGACTGCAAGGCAGGTCGGAGGCGGAATGGCAAATACTCTGAACCACTCAAAGCACTGTGGCCTTTTTGAAAGTGGGATGCAGATACAAAAACAGAGATTATCCTTACCAACAATCCTTCTTGAGTATCAGAGTCCAACATACAGAGTGCAGCGGAAGACGTTAAATGTGCTTCATTCTGTGAGAACGCAACTCTATAGTTCTACAGTGAGATAGCGCATTTCAGCCTCAAAGGAAGCAATGTCCTCAAACGGAACATTGTTGGCACCAGGATCTAAAGCAGGCTTAAGAAGCCTTGGATGCAGTTAGTCTTTTATTAACTATCATGACCGACACAATGTGATCCATAATACTTCCATTTTGGCAGAAATTACATTCAAGCACAGGCCCCCACTAGAAGGTAGTGATGACATTCAGGTGCTGAAAACGCCTTTTTAATGCCTAAAGGAATGATTGTGAGCTTTACTTACCATACATATTGGTCAAATGATGCCCTATGCCGGAAGACTGTCTTTTTTTTTTTCTTCAGTATCGGCAATGCAGAGACAATTTGTTGCGAAACACTGCCACTGCTGGTCATTCAGTATAATCTGCAGATGGAAAAGTCCACTGTTAGCACATTTACTACAAGCAATACAAAAAATCATGCTTTTTATAAAGGGTAAACAGATCAATACTATGGAGTTTGTATTATTGTGAAAATCAGCAGCTCATTAGAAAATCAAATCTCGATTTTTGTTTTTAACCTACCATACTACTCTGAGTCTCATGCCTCTTTTGCCAACACGCTCTAAACAACTGTAGAAGGTACATTAGGACATAGATCGAGATCTTTTTGCCAGCCAAGTGGCAGCGTACCCCTCTCACTTTATTTGTTTTAGGATATCGTACACCAGTAGCAATTAAGCCAGCTGATAAGTTGAGAGGTAGGGTTATGGTACAGTTAATGGGAATAATAAAAGCTATGAATAGCATGTTCATAATCATCATTTGAGCCAATTCCTAGCAGTTCAGCAATAGTGAAGTTGACTCTAATGCTCAAACTCACGCTCGTTCAAATTTAGAGGTCTTATAAAGTGCCCTAATTTTGTACATTTTACCATCATAGCTGTCACTTGGGCGTCCGGTCTACCCTGCTACTCATTTCATTAGCAAGATAAATGTATCTTACTGCTTGCTAGGCAACAACAGAGTGGCCCTCACGTCAGACAACATCTTGCATTTAGCTTTATGATGTCAGCTTGCTAGGCAACAGATTGGCCCTCATGTCAGACAACATCTTGCTTTTGCTTTATGATGTCAGATCATCACTGGTCCAATTGTCCTTGTGGAAGCGGACCACACAGGAGGATGAGATAGCAGAAGTTATGCAGTAGGTTGCTATCTCTATTCATGATTGCAAGGCAAGTCGGAGGCGGAATGGCAAATAATCTGAACCACTCAAAGCACTGTGGCCTTTTTGAAAGTGGTATGCAGATACAAAAACAGAGATTATCCTTACCAACAATCCTTCTTGAGTATCAGAGTCCAACATACAGAGTGCAGCGGAAGACGTTAAATGTGCTTCATTCCGTGAGAACGCAACTCTATAGTTCTACAGTGAGATAGTGCATTTCAGCCTCAAAGGAAGCAATGTCCTCAAACGGAACATTGGTGGCACCAGGATCTAAAGCAGGCTTAAGAAGCCTTGGATGCAGTCAGTCTTTTATTAACTATCATGACCGACACAATGTGATCCATAATACTTCCATTTTGGCAGAAATTACATTCAAGCACAGGCCCCCACTAGAAGGTAGTGATGACATTCAGGTGCTGAAAATGCCTTTTTAATGCCGAAAGGAATGATTGTGAGCTTTACTTACCATACATATTGGTCAAATGATGCCCTATGCCGGAAGACTGTCTTTTTTTTTTTCTTCAGTATCGGCAATGCAGAGACAATTTGTTGCGAAACACTGCCACTGCTGGTCATTCAGTATAATCTGCAGATGGAAAAGTCCACTGTTAGCACATTTACTAAAAGCAATACAAAAAAATCATGCTTTTTATAAAGGGTAAACAGATCAATACTATGGAGTTTGTATTATTGTGAAAATCAGCAGCTCATTAGAAAATCAGATCTCGATTTGTGTTTTTAACCTACCATACTACTCTGAATCTCATGCCTCTTTTGCCAACACGCTCTAAACAACTGTAGAAGGTACATTAGGACATAGATAGAGATCTTTTTGCCAGCCAAGTGGCAGTGTACCCCTCTCACTTTATTTGTTTTAGGATATGGTACACCAGTAGCAATTAAGCCAGCTGATAAGTTGAGAGGTAGGGTTATGCTACAGTTAATGGGAATAATAAAAGCTATGAATAGCATGTTCATAATCATCATTTGAGCCAATTCCTAGCAGTTCAGCAATAGTGAAGTTGACTCTAATGCTCAAGCTCACGCTCGTTCAAATTTAGAGGTCTTATAAAGTGCCCTCATTTTGTACATTTTACCATCATAGCTGTCACTTGGGCGTCCGGTCTACCCTGCTACTCATTTCATTAGCAAGATAAATGTATCTTACTGCTTGCTAGGCAACAACAGAGTGGCCCTCACGTCAGACAACATCTTGCATTTAGCTTTATGATGTCAGCTTGCTAGGCAACAGATTGGCCCTCATGTCAGACAACATCTTGCTTTTGCTTTATGATGTCAGATCATCACTGGTCCAATTGTCCTTGTGGAAGCGGACCACACAGGAGGATGAGATATCAGAAGTTATGCAGTAGGTTGCTATCTCTATTCATGACTGCAAGGCAAGTCGGAGGCGGAATGGCAAATACTCTGAACCACTCAAAGCACTGTGGCCTTTTTGAAAGTGGGATGCAGATATAAAAACAGGGATTATCCTTACCAACAACCCTTCTTGAGTATCAGAGTCCAACATACAGAGTGCAGCGGAAGACGTTAAATGTGCTTCATTCTGTGAGAATGCAACTCTATAGTTCTACAGTGAGATAGTGCATTTCAGCCTCAACGGAAGCAATGTCCTCAAACGGAACATTGGTGGCACCAGGATCTAAAGCAGGCTTAAGAAGCCTTGGATGCAGTCAGTCTTTTATTAACTATCATGACCGACACAATGTGATCCATAATACTTCCATTTTGGCAGAAATTACATTCAAGCACAGGCCCCCACTAGAAGGTAGTGATGACATTCAGGTGCTGAAAATGCCTTTTTAATGCCGAAAGGAATGATTGTGAGCTTTACTTACCATACATATTGGTCAAATGATGCCCTATGCCGGAAGACTGTCTTTTTTTTTTTTCTTCAGTATCGGCAATGCAGAGACAATTTGTTGCGAAACACTGCCACTGCTGGTCATTCAGTATAATCTGCAGATGGAAAAGTCCACTGTTTGCACATTTACTAAAAGCAATACAAAAAAATCATGCTTTTTATAAAGGGTAAACAGATCAATACTATGGAGTTTGTATTATTGTGAAAATCAGCAGCTCATTAGAAAATCAGATCTCGATTTGTGTTTTTAACCTACCATACTACTCTGAATCTCATGCCTCTTTTGCCAACACGCTCTAAACAACTGTAGAAGGTACATTAGGACATAGATAGAGATCTTTTTGCCAGCCAAGTGGCAGCGTACCCCTCTCACTTTATTTGTTTTAGGATATGGTACACCAGTAGCAATTAAGCCAGCTGATAAGTTGAGAGGTAGGGTTATGCTACAGTTAATGGGAATAATAAAAGCTATGAATAGCATGTTCATAATCATCATTTGAGCCAATTCCCAGCAGTTCAGCAATAGTGAAGTTGACTCTAATGCTCAAGCTCACGCTCGTTCAAATTTAGAGGTCTTATAAAGTGCCCTCATTTTGTACATTTTACCATCATAGCTGTCACTTGGGCGTCCGGTCTACCCTGCTACTCATTTCATTAGCAAGATAAATGTATCTTACTGCTTGCTAGGCAACAACAGAGTGGCCCTCACGTCAGACAACATCTTGCATTTAGCTTTATGATGTCAGCTTGCTAGGCAACAGATTGGCCCTCATGTCAGACAACATCTTGCTTTTGCTTTATGATGTCAGATCATCACTGGTCCAATTGTCCTTGTGGAAGCGGACCACACAGGAGGATGAGATAGCAGAAGTTATGCAGTAGGTTGCTATCTCTATTCATGACTGCAAGGCAAGTCGGAGGCGGAATGGCAAATACTCTGAACCACTCAAAGCACTGTGGCCTTTTTGAAAGTGGGATGCAGATACAAAAACAGAGATTATCCTTACCAACAATCCTTCTTGAGTATCAGAGTCCAACATACAGAGTGCAGCGGAAGACGTTAAATGTGCTTCATTCCGTGAGAACGCAACTCTATAGTTCTACAGTGAGATAGTGCATTTCAGCCTCAAAGGAAGCAATGTCCTCAAACGGAACATTGGTGGCACCAGGATCTAAAGCAGGCTTAAGAAGCCTTGGATGCAGTCAGTCTTTTATTAACTATCATGACCGACACAATGTGATCCATAATACTTCCATTTTGGCAGAAATTACATTCAAGCACAGGCCCCCACTAGAAGGTAGTGATGACATTCAGGTGCTGAAAATGCCTTTTTAATGCCGAAAGGAATGATTGTGAGCTTTACTTACCATACATATTGGTCAAATGATGCCCTATGCCGGAAGACTGTCTTTTTTTTTTTTCTTCAGTATCGGCAATGCAGAGACAATTTGTTGCGAAACACTGCCACTGCTGGTCATTCAGTATAATCTGCAGATGGAAAAGTCCACTGTTAGCACATTTACTACAAGCAATACAAAAAATCATGCTTTTTATAAAGGGTAAACAGATCAATACTATGGAGTTTGTATTATTGTGAAAATCAGCAGCTCATTAGAAAATCAAATCTCGATTTGTGTTTTTAACCTACCATACTACTCTGAATCTCATGCCTCTTTTGCCAACACGCTCTAAACAACTGTAGAAGGTACATTAGGACATAGATAGAGATCTTTTTGCCAGCCAAGTGGCAGTGTACCCCTCTCACTTTATTTGTTTTAGGATATGGTACACCAGTAGCAATTAAGCCAGCTGATAAGTTGAGAGGTAGGGTTATGCTACAGTTAATGGGAATAATAAAAGCTATGAATAGCATGTTCATAATCATCATTTGAGCCAATTCCTAGCAGTTCAGCAATAGTGAAGTTGACTCTAATGCTCAAGCTCACGCTCGTTCAAATTTAGAGGTCTTATAAAGTGCCCTCATTTTGTACATTTTACCATCATAGCTGTCACTTGGGCGTCCGGTCTACCCTGCTACTCATTTCATTAGCAAGATAAATGTATCTTACTGCTTGCTAGGCAACAACAGAGTGGCCCTCACGTCAGACAACATCTTGCATTTAGCTTTATGATGTCAGCTTGCTAGGCAACAGATTGGCCCTCATGTCAGACAACATCTTGCTTTTGCTTTATGATGTCAGATCATCACTGGTCCAATTGTCCTTGTGGAAGCGGACCACACAGGAGGATGAGATATCAGAAGTTATGCAGTAGGTTGCTATCTCTATTCATGACTGCAAGGCAGGTCGGAGGCGGAATGGCAAATACTCTGAACCACTCAAAGCACTGTGGCCTTTTTGAAAGTGGGATGCAGATATAAAAACAGGGATTATCCTTACCAACAACCCTTCTTGAGTATCAGAGTCCAACATACAGAGTGCAGCGGAAGACGTTAAATGTGCTTCATTCTGTGAGAATGCAACTCTATAGTTCTACAGTGAGATAGTGCATTTCAGCCTCAACGGAAGCAATGTCCTCAAACGGAACATTGGTGGCACCAGGATCTAAAGCAGGCTTAAGAAGCCTTGGATGCAGTCAGTCCTTTATTAACTATCATGACCGACACAATGTGATCCATAATACTTCCATTTTGGCAGAAATTACATTCAAGCACAGGCCCCCACTAGAAGGTAGTGATGACATTCAGGTGCTGAAAATGCCTTTTTAATGCCGAAAGGAATGATTGTGAGCTTTACTTACCATACATATTGGTCAAATGATGCCCTATGCCGGAAGACTGTCTTTTTTTTTTTTCTTCAGTATCGGCAATGCAGAGACAATTTGTTGCGAAACACTGCCACTGCTGGTCATTCAGTATAATCTGCAGATGGAAAAGGCCACTGTTAGCACATTTACTACAAGCAATACAAAAAATCATGCTTTTTATAAAGGGTAAACAGATCAATACTATGGAGTTTGTATTATTGTGAAAATCAGCAGCTCATTAGAAAATCAAATCTCGATTTGTGTTTTTAACCTACCATACTACTCTGAGTCTCATGCCTCTTTTGCCAACACGCTCTAAACAACTGTAGAAGGTACATTAGGACATAGATAGAGATCTTTTTGCCAGACAAGTGGCAGCGTACCCCTCTCACTTTATTTGTTTTAGGATATGGTACACCAGTAGCAATTAAGCCAGCTGATAAGTTGAGAGGTAGGGTTATGGTACAGTTAATGGGAATAATAAAAGCTATGAATAGCATGTTCATAATCATCATTTGAGCCAATTCCTAGCAGTTCAGCAATAGTGAAGTTGACTCTAATGCTCAAGCTCACGCTCGTTCAAATTTAGAGGTCTTATAAAGTGCCCTCATTTTGTACATTTTACCATCATAGCTGTCACTTGGGCGTCCGGTCTACCCTGCTACTCATTTCATTAGCAAGATAAATGTATCTTACTGCTTGCTAGGCAACAACAGAGTGGCCCTCACGTCAGACAACATCTTGCATTTAGCTTTATGATGTCAGCTTGCTAGGCAACAGATTGGCCCTCATGTCAGACAACATCTTGCTTTTGCTTTATGATGTCAGATCATCACTGGTCCAATTGTCCTTGTGGAAGCGGACCACACCGGAGAATGAGATATCAGAAGTTATGCAGTAGGTTGCTATCTCTATTCATGACTGCAAGGCAGGTCGGAGGCGGAATGGCAAATACTCTGAACCACTCAAAGCACTGTGGCCTTTTTGAAAGTGGGATGCAGATACAAAAACAGAGATTATCCTTACCAACAATCCTTCTTGAGTATCAGAGTCCAACATACAGAGTGCAGCGGAAGACGTTAAATGTGCTTCATTCTGTGAGAACGCAACTCTATAGTTCTACAGTGAGATAGCGCATTTCAGCCTCAAAGGAAGCAATGTCCTCAAACGGAACATTGTTGGCACCAGGATCTAAAGCAGGCTTAAGAAGCCTTGGATGCAGTTAGTCTTTTATTAACTATCATGACCGACACAATGTGATCCATAATACTTCAATTTTGGCAGAAATTACATTCAAGCACAGGCCCCCACTAGAAGGTAGTGATGACATTCAGGTGCTGAAAACGCCTTTTTAATGCCTAAAGGAATGATTGTGAGCTTTACTTACCATACATATTGGTCAAATGATGCCCTATGCCGGAAGACTGTCTTTTTTTTTTTTCTTCAGTATCGGCAATGCAGAGACAATTTGTTGCGAAACACTGCCACTGCTGGTCATTCAGTATAATCTGCAGATGGAAAAGTCCACTGTTAGCACATTTACTACAAGCAATACAAAAAATCATGCTTTTTATAAAGGGTAAACAGATCAATACTATGGAGTTTGTATTATTGTGAAAATCAGCAGCTCATTAGAAAATCAAATCTCGATTTGTGTTTTTAACCTACCATACTACTCTGAGTCTCATGCCTCTTTTGCCAACACGCTCTAAACAACTGTAGAAGGTACATTAGGACATAGATAGAGATCTTTTTGCCAGCCAAGTGGCAGCGTACCCCTCTCACTTTATTTGTTTTAGGATATGGTACACCAGTAGCAATTAAGCCAGCTGATAAGTTGAGAGGTAGGGTTATGGTACAGTTAATGGGAATAATAAAAGCTATGAATAGCATGTTCATAATCATCATTTGAGCCAATTCCTAGCAGTTCAGCAATAGTGAAGTTGACTCTAATGCTCAAACTCACGCTCGTTCAAATTTAGAGGTCTTATAAAGTGCCCTAATTTTGTACATTTTACCATCATAGCTGTCACTTGGGCGTCCGGTCTACCCTGCTACTCATTTCATTAGCAAGATAAATGTATCTTACTGCTTGCTAGGCAACAACAGAGTGGCCCTCACGTCAGACAACATCTTGCATTTAGCTTTATGATGTCAGCTTGCTAGGCAACAGATTGGCCCTCATGTCAGACAACATCTTGCTTTTGCTTTATGATGTCAGATCATCACTGGTCCAATTGTCCTTGTGGAAGCGGACCACACAGGAGGATGAGATAGCAGAAGTTATGCAGTAGGTTGCTATCTCTATTCATGACTGCAAGGCAAGTCGGAGGCGGAATGGCAAATACTCTGAACCACTCAAAGCACTGTGGCCTTTTTGAAAGTGGGATGCAGATATAAAAACAGGGATTATCCTTACCAACAACCCTTCTTGAGTATCAGAGTCCAACATACAGAGTGCAGCGGAAGACGTTAAATGTGCTTCATTCTGTGAGAATGCAACTCTATAGTTCTACAGTGAGATAGTGCATTTCAGCCTCAACGGAAGCAATGTCCTCAAACGGAACATTGGTGGCACCAGGATCTAAAGCAGGCTTAAGAAGCCTTGGATGCAGTCAGTCCTTTATTAACTATCATGACCGACACAATGTGATCCATAATACTTCCATTTTGGCAGAAATTACATTCAAGCACAGGCCCCCACTAGAAGGTAGTGATGACATTCAGGTGCTGAAAATGCCTTTTTAATGCCGAAAGGAATGATTGTGAGCTTTACTTACCATACATATTGGTCAAATGATGCCCTATGCCGGAAGACTGTCTTTTTTTTTTTTCTTCAGTATCGGCAATGCAGAGACAATTTGTTGCGAAACACTGCCACTGCTGGTCATTCAGTATAATCTGCAGATGGAAAAGGCCACTGTTAGCACATTTACTACAAGCAATACAAAAAATCATGCTTTTTATAAAGGGTAAACAGATCAATACTATGGAGTTTGTATTATTGTGAAAATCAGCAGCTCATTAGAAAATCAAATCTCGATTTGTGTTTTTAACCTACCATACTACTCTGAGTCTCATGCCTCTTTTGCCAACACGCTCTAAACAACTGTAGAAGGTACATTAGGACATAGATAGAGATCTTTTTGCCAGCCAAGTGGCAGCGTACCCCTCTCACTTTATTTGTTTTAGGATATCGTACACCAGTAGCAATTAAGCCAGCTGATAAGTTGAGAGGTAGGGTTATGGTACAGTTAATGGGAATAATAAAAGCTATGAATAGCATGTTCATAATCATCATTTGAGCCAATTCCTAGCAGTTCAGCAATAGTGAAGTTGACTCTAATGCTCAAGCTCACGCTCGTTCAAATTTAGAGGTCTTATAAAGTGCCCTCATTTTGTACATTTTACCATCATAGCTGTCACTTGGGCGTCCGGTCTACCCTGCTACTCATTTCATTAGCAAGATAAATGTATCTTACTGCTTGCTAGGCAACAACAGAGTGGCCCTCACGTCAGACAACATCTTGCATTTAGCTTTATGATGTCAGCTTGCTAGGCAACAGATTGGCCCTCATGTCAGACAACATCTTGCTTTTGCTTTATGATGTCAGATCATCACTGGTCCAATTGTCCTTGTGGAAGCGGACCACACCGGAGAATGAGATATCAGAAGTTATGCAGTAGGTTGCTATCTCTATTCATGACTGCAAGGCAGGTCGGAGGCGGAATGGCAAATACTCTGAACCACTCAAAGCACTGTGGCCTTTTTGAAAGTGGGATGCAGATACAAAAACAGAGATTATCCTTACCAACAATCCTTCTTGAGTATCAGAGTCCAACATACAGAGTGCAGCGGAAGACGTTAAATGTGCTTCATTCTGTGAGAACGCAACTCTATAGTTCTACAGTGAGATAGCGCATTTCAGCCTCAAAGGAAGCAATGTCCTCAAACGGAACATTGTTGGCACCAGGATCTAAAGCAGGCTTAAGAAGCCTTGGATGCAGTTAGTCTTTTATTAACTATCATGACCGACACAATGTGATCCATAATACTTCCATTTTGGCAGAAATTACATTCAAGCACAGGCCCCCACTAGAAGGTAGTGATGACATTCAGGTGCTGAAAACGCCTTTTTAATGCCTAAAGGAATGATTGTGAGCTTTACTTACCATACATATTGGTCAAATGATGCCCTATGCCGGAAGACTGTCTTTTTTTTTTTCTTCAGTATCGGCAATGCAGAGACAATTTGTTGCGAAACACTGCCACTGCTGGTCATTCAGTATAATCTGCAGATGGAAAAGTCCACTGTTAGCACATTTACTACAAGCAATACAAAAAATCATGCTTTTTATAAAGGGTAAACAGATCAATACTATGGAGTTTGTATTATTGTGAAAATCAGCAGCTCATTAGAAAATCAAATCTCGATTTTTGTTTTTAACCTACCATACTACTCTGAGTCTCATGCCTCTTTTGCCAACACGCTCTAAACAACTGTAGAAGGTACATTAGGACATAGATCGAGATCTTTTTGCCAGCCAAGTGGCAGCGTACCCCTCTCACTTTATTTGTTTTAGGATATCGTACACCAGTAGCAATTAAGCCAGCTGATAAGTTGAGAGGTAGGGTTATGGTACAGTTAATGGGAATAATAAAAGCTATGAATAGCATGTTCATAATCATCATTTGAGCCAATTCCTAGCAGTTCAGCAATAGTGAAGTTGACTCTAATGCTCAAACTCACGCTCGTTCAAATTTAGAGGTCTTATAAAGTGCCCTAATTTTGTACATTTTACCATCATAGCTGTCACTTGGGCGTCCGGTCTACCCTGCTACTCATTTCATTAGCAAGATAAATGTATCTTACTGCTTGCTAGGCAACAACAGAGTGGCCCTCACGTCAGACAACATCTTGCATTTAGCTTTATGATGTCAGCTTGCTAGGCAACAGATTGGCCCTCATGTCAGACAACATCTTGCTTTTGCTTTATGATGTCAGATCATCACTGGTCCAATTGTCCTTGTGGAAGCGGACCACACAGGAGGATGAGATAGCAGAAGTTATGCAGTAGGTTGCTATCTCTATTCATGATTGCAAGGCAAGTCGGAGGCGGAATGGCAAATAATCTGAACCACTCAAAGCACTGTGGCCTTTTTGAAAGTGGTATGCAGATACAAAAACAGAGATTATCCTTACCAACAATCCTTCTTGAGTATCAGAGTCCAACATACAGAGTGCAGCGGAAGACGTTAAATGTGCTTCATTCCGTGAGAACGCAACTCTATAGTTCTACAGTGAGATAGTGCATTTCAGCCTCAAAGGAAGCAATGTCCTCAAACGGAACATTGGTGGCACCAGGATCTAAAGCAGGCTTAAGAAGCCTTGGATGCAGTCAGTCTTTTATTAACTATCATGACCGACACAATGTGATCCATAATACTTCCATTTTGGCAGAAATTACATTCAAGCACAGGCCCCCACTAGAAGGTAGTGATGACATTCAGGTGCTGAAAATGCCTTTTTAATGCCGAAAGGAATGATTGTGAGCTTTACTTACCATACATATTGGTCAAATGATGCCCTATGCCGGAAGACTGTCTTTTTTTTTTTCTTCAGTATCGGCAATGCAGAGACAATTTGTTGCGAAACACTGCCACTGCTGGTCATTCAGTATAATCTGCAGATGGAAAAGTCCACTGTTAGCACATTTACTAAAAGCAATACAAAAAAATCATGCTTTTTATAAAGGGTAAACAGATCAATACTATGGAGTTTGTATTATTGTGAAAATCAGCAGCTCATTAGAAAATCAGATCTCGATTTGTGTTTTTAACCTACCATACTACTCTGAATCTCATGCCTCTTTTGCCAACACGCTCTAAACAACTGTAGAAGGTACATTAGGACATAGATAGAGATCTTTTTGCCAGCCAAGTGGCAGTGTACCCCTCTCACTTTATTTGTTTTAGGATATGGTACACCAGTAGCAATTAAGCCAGCTGATAAGTTGAGAGGTAGGGTTATGCTACAGTTAATGGGAATAATAAAAGCTATGAATAGCATGTTCATAATCATCATTTGAGCCAATTCCTAGCAGTTCAGCAATAGTGAAGTTGACTCTAATGCTCAAGCTCACGCTCGTTCAAATTTAGAGGTCTTATAAAGTGCCCTCATTTTGTACATTTTACCATCATAGCTGTCACTTGGGCGTCCGGTCTACCCTGCTACTCATTTCATTAGCAAGATAAATGTATCTTACTGCTTGCTAGGCAACAACAGAGTGGCCCTCACGTCAGACAACATCTTGCATTTAGCTTTATGATGTCAGCTTGCTAGGCAACAGATTGGCCCTCATGTCAGACAACATCTTGCTTTTGCTTTATGATGTCAGATCATCACTGGTCCAATTGTCCTTGTGGAAGCGGACCACACAGGAGGATGAGATATCAGAAGTTATGCAGTAGGTTGCTATCTCTATTCATGACTGCAAGGCAAGTCGGAGGCGGAATGGCAAATACTCTGAACCACTCAAAGCACTGTGGCCTTTTTGAAAGTGGGATGCAGATATAAAAACAGGGATTATCCTTACCAACAACCCTTCTTGAGTATCAGAGTCCAACATACAGAGTGCAGCGGAAGACGTTAAATGTGCTTCATTCTGTGAGAATGCAACTCTATAGTTCTACAGTGAGATAGTGCATTTCAGCCTCAACGGAAGCAATGTCCTCAAACGGAACATTGGTGGCACCAGGATCTAAAGCAGGCTTAAGAAGCCTTGGATGCAGTCAGTCTTTTATTAACTATCATGACCGACACAATGTGATCCATAATACTTCCATTTTGGCAGAAATTACATTCAAGCACAGGCCCCCACTAGAAGGTAGTGATGACATTCAGGTGCTGAAAATGCCTTTTTAATGCCGAAAGGAATGATTGTGAGCTTTACTTACCATACATATTGGTCAAATGATGCCCTATGCCGGAAGACTGTCTTTTTTTTTTTTCTTCAGTATCGGCAATGCAGAGACAATTTGTTGCGAAACACTGCCACTGCTGGTCATTCAGTATAATCTGCAGATGGAAAAGTCCACTGTTTGCACATTTACTAAAAGCAATACAAAAAATCATGCTTTTTATAAAGGGTAAACAGATCAATACTATGGAGTTTGTATTATTGTGAAAATCAGCAGCTCATTAGAAAATCAGATCTCGATTTGTGTTTTTAACCTACCATACTACTCTGAATCTCATGCCTCTTTTGCCAACACGCTCTAAACAACTGTAGAAGGTACATTAGGACATAGATAGAGATCTTTTTGCCAGCCAAGTGGCAGTGTACCCCTCTCACTTTATTTGTTTTAGGATATGGTACACCAGTAGCAATTAAGCCAGCTGATAAGTTGAGAGGTAGGGTTATGCTACAGTTAATGGCAATAATAAAAGCTATGAATAGCATGTTCATAATCATCATTTGAGCCAATTCCTAGCAGTTCAGCAATAGTGAAGTTGACTCTAATGCTCAAGCTCACGCTCGTTCAAATTTAGAGGTCTTATAAAGTGCCCTCATTTTGTACATTTTACCATCATAGCTGTCACTTGGGCGTCCGGTCTACCCTGCTACTCATTTCATTAGCAAGATAAATGTATCTTACTGCTTGCTAGGCAACAACAGAGTGGCCCTCACGTCAGACAACATCTTGCATTTAGCTTTATGATGTCAGCTTGCTAGGCAACAGATTGGCCCTCATGTCAGACAACATCTTGCTTTTGCTTTATGATGTCAGATCATCACTGGTCCAATTGTCCTTGTGGAAGCGGACCACACAGGAGGATGAGATATCAGAAGTTATGCAGTAGGTTGCTATCTCTATTCATGACTGCAAGGCAAGTCGGAGGCGGAATGGCAAATACTCTGAACCACTCAAAGCACTGTGGCCTTTTTGAAAGTGGGATGCAGATATAAAAACAGGGATTATCCTTACCAACAACCCTTCTTGAGTATCAGAGTCCAACATACAGAGTGCAGCGGAAGACGTTAAATGTGCTTCATTCTGTGAGAATGCAACTCTATAGTTCTACAGTGAGATAGTGCATTTCAGCCTCAACGGAAGCAATGTCCTCAAACGGAACATTGGTGGCACCAGGATCTAAAGCAGGCTTAAGAAGCCTTGGATGCAGTCAGTCTTTTATTAACTATCATGACCGACACAATGTGATCCATAATACTTCCATTTTGGCAGAAATTACATTCAAGCACAGGCCCCCACTAGAAGGTAGTGATGACATTCAGGTGCTGAAAATGCCTTTTTAATGCCGAAAGGAATGATTGTGAGCTTTACTTACCATACATATTGGTCAAATGATGCCCTATGCCGGAAGACTGTCTTTTTTTTTTTTCTTCAGTATCGGCAATGCAGAGACAATTTGTTGCGAAACACTGCCACTGCTGGTCATTCAGTATAATCTGCAGATGGAAAAGTCCACTGTTTGCACATTTACTAAAAGCAATACAAAAAAATCATGCTTTTTATAAAGGGTAAACAGATCAATACTATGGAGTTTGTATTATTGTGAAAATCAGCAGCTCATTAGAAAATCAGATCTCGATTTGTGTTTTTAACCTACCATACTACTCTGAATCTCATGCCTCTTTTGCCAACACGCTCTAAACAACTGTAGAAGGTACATTAGGACATAGATAGAGATCTTTTTGCCAGCCAAGTGGCAGCGTACCCCTCTCACTTTATTTGTTTTAGGATATGGTACACCAGTAGCAATTAAGCCAGCTGATAAGTTGAGAGGTAGGGTTATGCTACAGTTAATGGGAATAATAAAAGCTATGAATAGCATGTTCATAATCATCATTTGAGCCAATTCCCAGCAGTTCAGCAATAGTGAAGTTGACTCTAATGCTCAAGCTCACGCTCGTTCAAATTTAGAGGTCTTATAAAGTGCCCTCATTTTGTACATTTTACCATCATAGCTGTCACTTGGGCGTCCGGTCTACCCTGCTACTCATTTCATTAGCAAGATAAATGTATCTTACTGCTTGCTAGGCAACAACAGAGTGGCCCTCACGTCAGACAACATCTTGCATTTAGCTTTATGATGTCAGCTTGCTAGGCAACAGATTGGCCCTCATGTCAGACAACATCTTGCTTTTGCTTTATGATGTCAGATCATCACTGGTCCAATTGTCCTTGTGGAAGCGGACCACACAGGAGGATGAGATAGCAGAAGTTATGCAGTAGGTTGCTATCTCTATTCATGACTGCAAGGCAAGTCGGAGGCGGAATGGCAAATACTCTGAACCACTCAAAGCACTGTGGCCTTTTTGAAAGTGGGATGCAGATACAAAAACAGAGATTATCCTTACCAACAATCCTTCTTGAGTATCAGAGTCCAACATACAGAGTGCAGCGGAAGACGTTAAATGTGCTTCATTCCGTGAGAACGCAACTCTATAGTTCTACAGTGAGATAGTGCATTTCAGCCTCAAAGGAAGCAATGTCCTCAAACGGAACATTGGTGGCACCAGGATCTAAAGCAGGCTTAAGAAGCCTTGGATGCAGTCAGTCTTTTATTAACTATCATGACCGACACAATGTGATCCATAATACTTCCATTTTGGCAGAAATTACATTCAAGCACAGGCCCCCACTAGAAGGTAGTGATGACATTCAGGTGCTGAAAATGCCTTTTTAATGCCGAAAGGAATGATTGTGAGCTTTACTTACCATACATATTGGTCAAATGATGCCCTATGCCGGAAGACTGTCTTTTTTTTTTTTCTTCAGTATCGGCAATGCAGAGACAATTTGTTGCGAAACACTGCCACTGCTGGTCATTCAGTATAATCTGCAGATGGAAAAGTCCACTGTTAGCACATTTACTACAAGCAATACAAAAAATCATGCTTTTTATAAAGGGTAAACAGATCAATACTATGGAGTTTGTATTATTGTGAAAATCAGCAGCTCATTAGAAAATCAAATCTCGATTTGTGTTTTTAACCTACCATACTACTCTGAATCTCATGCCTCTTTTGCCAACACGCTCTAAACAACTGTAGAAGGTACATTAGGACATAGATAGAGATCTTTTTGCCAGCCAAGTGGCAGTGTACCCCTCTCACTTTATTTGTTTTAGGATATGGTACACCAGTAGCAATTAAGCCAGCTGATAAGTTGAGAGGTAGGGTTATGCTACAGTTAATGGGAATAATACAAGCTATGAATAGCATGTTCATAATCATCATTTGAGCCAATTCCTAGCAGTTCAGCAATAGTGAAGTTGACTCTAATGCTCAAACTCACGCTCGTTCAAATTTAGAGGTCTTATAAAGTGCCCTAATTTTATACATTTTACCATCATAGCTGTCACTTGGGCGTCCGGTCTACCCTGCTACTCATTTCATTAGCAAGATAAATGTATCTTACTGCTTGCTAGGAAACAACAGAGTGGCCCTCACGTCAGACAACATCTTGCATTTAGCTTTATGATGTCAGCTTGCTAGGCAACAGATTGGCCCTCATGTCAGACAACATCTTGCTTTTGCTTTATGATGTCAGATCATCACTGGTACAATTGTCCTTGTGGAAGCGGACCACACAGGAGGATGAGATATCAGAAGTTATGCAGTAGGTTGCTATCTCTATTCATGACTGCAAGGCAAGTCGGAGGCGGAATGGCAAATACTCTGAACCACTCAAAGCACTGTGGCCTTTTTGAAAGTGGGATGCAGATATAAAAACAGGGATTATCCTTACCAACAATCCTTCTTGAGTATCAGAGTCCAACATACAGAGTGCAGCGGAAGACGTTAAATGTGCTTCATTCTGTGAGAATGCAACTCTATAGTTCTACAGTGAGATAGTGCATTTCAGCCTCAACGGAAGCAATGTCCTCAAACGGAACATTGGTGGCACCAGGATCTAAAGCAGGCTTAAGAAGCCTTGGATGCAGTCAGTCTTTTATTAACTATCATGACCGACACAATGTGATCCATAATACTTCCATTTTGGCAGAAATTACATTCAAGCACAGGCCCCCACTAGAAGGTAGTGATGACATTCAGGTGCTGAAAACGCCTTTTTAATGCCTAAAGGAATGATTGTGAGCTTTACTTACCATACATATTGGTCAAATGATGCCCTATGCCGGAAGACTGTCTTTTTTTTTTTTCTTCAGTATCGGCAATGCAGAGACAATTTGTTGCGAAACACTGCCACTGCTGGTCATTCAGTATAATCTGCAGATGGAAAAGTCCACTGTTAGCACATTTACTACAAGCAATACAAAAAATCATGCTTTTTATAAAGGGTAAACAGATCAATACTATGGAGTTTGTATTATTGTGAAAATCAGCAGCTCATTAGAAAATCAAATCTCGATTTGTGTTTTTAACCTACCATACTACTCTGAGTCTCATGCCTCTTTTGCCAACACGCTCTAAACAACTGTAGAAGGTACATTAGGACATAGATAGAGATCTTTTTGCCAGCCAAGTGGCAGCGTACCCCTCTCACTTTATTTGTTTTAGGATATGGTACACCAGTAGCAATTAAGCCAGCTGATAAGTTGAGAGGTAGGGTTATGGTACAGTTAATGGGAATAATAAAAGCTATGAATAGCATGTTCATAATCATCATTTGAGCCAATTCCTAGCAGTTCAGCAATAGTGAAGTTGACTCTAATGCTCAAACTCACGCTCGTTCAAATTTAGAGGTCTTATAAAGTGCCCTAATTTTGTACATTTTACCATCATAGCTGTCACTTGGGCGTCCGGTCTACCCTGCTACTCATTTCATTAGCAAGATAAATGTATCTTACTGCTTGCTAGGCAACAACAGAGTGGCCCTCACGTCAGACAACATCTTGCATTTAGCTTTATGATGTCAGCTTGCTAGGCAACAGATTGGCCCTCATGTCAGACAACATCTTGCTTTTGCTTTATGATGTCAGATCATCACTGGTCCAATTGTCCTTGTGGAAGCGGACCACACAGGAGGATGAGATAGCAGAAGTTATGCAGTAGGTTGCTATCTCTATTCATGACTGCAAGGCAAGTCGGAGGCGGAATGGCAAATACTCTGAACCACTCAAAGCACTGTGGCCTTTTTGAAAGTGGGATGCAGATACAAAAACAGAGATTATCCTTACCAACAATCCTTCTTGAGTATCAGAGTCCAACATACAGAGTGCAGCGAAGACGTTAAATGTGCTTCATTCCGTGAGAACGCAACTCTATAGTTCTACAGTGAGATAGTGCATTTCAGCCTCAAAGGAAGCAATGTCCTCAAACGGAACATTGGTGGCACCAGGATCTAAAGCAGGCTTAAGAAGCCTTGGATGCAGTCAGTCTTTTATTAACTATCATGACCGACACAATGTGATCCATAATACTTCCATTTTGGCAGAAATTACATTCAAGCACAGGCCCCCACTAGAAGGTAGTGATGACATTCAGGTGCTGAAAATGCCTTTTTAATGCCGAAAGGAATGATTGTGAGCTTTACTTACCATACATATTGGTCAAATGATGCCCTATGCCGGAAGACTGTCTTTTTTTTTTTTCTTCAGTATCGGCAATGCAGAGACAATTTGTTGCGAAACACTGCCACTGCTGGTCATTCAGTATAATCTGCAGATGGAAAAGTCCACTGTTAGCACATTTACTAAAAGCAATACAAAAAAATCATGCTTTTTATAAAGGGTAAACAGATCAATACTATGGAGTTTGTATTATTGTGAAAATCAGCAGCTCATTAGAAAATCAGATCTCGATTTGTGTTTTTAACCTACCATACAACTCTGAATCTCATGCCTCTTTTGCCAACACGCTCTAAACAACTGTAGAAGGTACATTAGGACATAGATAGAGATCTTTTTGCCAGCCAAGTGGCAGTGTACCCCTCTCACTTTATTTGTTTTAGGATATGGTACACCAGTAGCAATTAAGCCAGCTGATAAGTTGAGAGGTAGGGTTATGCTACAGTTAATGGCAATAATAAAAGCTATGAATAGCATGTTCATAATCATCATTTGAGCCAATTCCTAGCAGTTCAGCAATAGTGAAGTTGACTCTAATGCTCAAACTCACGCTCGTTCAAATTTAGAGGTCTTATAAAGTGCCCTAATTTTATACATTTTACCATCATAGCTGTCACTTGGGCGTCCGGTCTACCCTGCTACTCATTTCATTAGCAAGATAAATGTATCTTACTGCTTGCTAGGAAACAACAGAGTGGCCCTCACGTCAGACAACATCTTGCATTTAGCTTTATGATGTCAGCTTGCTAGGCAACAGATTGGCCCTCATGTCAGACAACATCTTGCTTTTGCTTTATGATGTCAGATCATCACTGGTACAATTGTCCTTGTGGAAGCGGACCACACAGGAGGATGAGATATCAGAAGTTATGCAGTAGGTTGCTATCTCTATTCATGACTGCAAGGCAAGTCGGAGGCGGAATGGCAAATACTCTGAACCACTCAAAGCACTGTGGCCTTTTTGAAAGTGGGATGCAGATATAAAAACAGGGATTATCCTTACCAACAACCCTTCTTGAGTATCAGAGTCCAACATACAGAGTGCAGCGGAAGACGTTAAATGTGCTTCATTCTGTGAGAATGCAACTCTATAGTTCTACAGTGAGATAGTGCATTTCAGCCTCAACGGAAGCAATGTCCTCAAACGGAACATTGGTGGCACCAGGATCTAAAGCAGGCTTAAGAAGCCTTGGATGCAGTCAGTCTTTTATTAACTATCATGACCGACACAATGTGATCCATAATACTTCCATTTTGGCAGAAATTACATTCAAGCACAGGCCCCCACTAGAAGGTAGTGATGACATTCAGGTGCTGAAAACGCCTTTTTAATGCCTAAAGGAATGATTGTGAGCTTTACTTACCATACATATTGGTCAAATGATGCCCTATGCCGGAAGACTGTCTTTTTTTTTTTTCTTCAGTATCGGCAATGCAGAGACAATTTGTTGCGAAACACTGCCACTGCTGGTCATTCAGTATAATCTGCAGATGGAAAAGTCCACTGTTAGCACATTTACTACAAGCAATACAAAAAATCATGCTTTTTATAAGGGGTAAACAGATCAATACTATGGAGTTTGTATTATTGTGAAAATCAGCAGCTCATTAGAAAATCAAATCTCGATTTGTGTTTTTAACCTACCATACTACTCTGAATCTCATGCCTCTTTTGCCAACACGCTCTAAACAACTGTAGAAGGTACATTAGGACATAGATAGAGATCTTTTTGCCAGCCAAGTGGCAGTGTACCCCTCTCACTTTATTTGTTTTAGGATATGGTACACCAGTAGCAATTAAGCCAGCTGATAAGTTGAGAGGTAGGGTTATGCTACAGTTAATGGGAATAATAAAAGCTATGAATAGCATGTTCATAATCATCATTTGAGCCAATTCCTAGCAGTTCAGCAATAGTGAAGTTGACTCTAATGCTCAAACTCACGCTCGTTCAAATTTAGAGGTCTTATAAAGTGCCCTAATTTTGTACATGTTACCATCATAGCTGTCACTTGGGCGTCCGGTCTACCCTGCTACTCATTTCATTAGCAAGATAAATGTATCTTACTGCTTGCTAGGCAACAACAGAGTGGCCCTCACGTCAGACAACATCGTGCATTTAGCTTTATGATGTCAGCTTGCTAGGCAACAGATTGGCCCTCATGTCAGACAACATCTTGCTTTTGCTTTATGATGTCAGATCATCATTGGTCCAATTGTCCTTGAGGAAGCGGACCACACAGGAGGATGAGATATCAGAAGTTATGCAGTAGGATGCTATCTCTATTCATGACTGCAAGGCAAGTCGGAGGCGGAATGGCAAATACTCTGAACCACTCAAAGCACTGTGGCCTTTTTGAAAGTGGGATGCAGATACAAAAACAGAGATTATCCTTACCAACAATCCTTCTTGAGTATCAGAGTCCAACATACAGAGTGCAGCGGAAGACGTTAAATGTGCTTCATTCCGTGAGAACGCAACTCTATAGTTCTACAGTGAGATAGTGCATTTCAGCCTCAAAGGAAGCAATGTCCTCAAACGGAACATTGGTGGCACCAGGATCTAAAGCAGGCTTAAGAAGCCTTGGATGCAGTCAGTCTTTTATTAACTATCATGACCGACACAATGTGATCCATAATACTTCCATTTTGGCAGAAATTATATTCAAGCACAGGCCCCCACTAGAAGGTAGTGATGACATTCAGGTGCTGAAAATGCCTTTTTAATGCCGAAAGGAATGATTGTGAGCTTTACTTACCATACATATTGGTCAAATGATGCCCTATGCCGGAAGACTGTCTTTTTTTTTTTTCTTCAGTATCGGCAATGCAGAGACAATTTGTTGCGAAACACTGCCACTGCTGGTCATTCAGTATAATCTGCAGATGGAAAAGTCCACTGTTAGCACATTTACTACAAGCAATACAAAAAATCATGCTTTTTATAAAGGGTAAACAGATCAATACTATGGAGTTTGTATTATTGTGAAAATCAGCAGCTCATTAGAAAATCAGATCTCGATTTGTGTTTTTAACCTACCATACTACTCTGAATCTCATGCCTCTTTTGCCAACACGCTCTAAACAACTGTAGAAGGTACATTAGGACATAGATAGAGATCTTTTTGCCAGCCAAGTGGCAGTGTACCCCTCTCACTTTATTTGTTTTAGGATATGGTACACCAGTAGCAATTAAGCCAGCTGATAAGTTGAGAGGTAGGGTTATGCTACAGTTAATGGGAATAATAAAAGCTATGAATAGCATGTTCATAATCATCATTTGAGCCAATTCCTAGCAGTTCAGCAATAGTGAAGTTGACTCTAATGCTCAAGCTCACGCTCGTTCAAATTTAGAGGTCTTATAAAGTGCCCTCATTTTGTACATTTTACCATCATAGCTGTCACTTGGGCGTCCGGTCTACCCTGCTACTCATTTCATTAGCAAGATAAATGTATCTTACTGCTTGCTAGGCAACAACAGAGTGGCCCTCACGTCAGACAACATCTTGCATTTAGCTTTATGATGTCAGCTTGCTAGGCAACAGATTGGCCCTCATGTCAGACAACATCTTGCTTTTGCTTTATGATGTCAGATCATCACTGGTCCAATTGTCCTTGTGGAAGCGGACCACACCGGAGAATGAGATATCAGAAGTTATGCAGTAGGTTGCTATCTCTATTCATGACTGCAAGGCAGGTCGGAGGCGGAATGGCAAATACTCTGAACCACTCAAAGCACTGTGGCCTTTTTGAAAGTGGGATGCAGATACAAAAACAGAGATTATCCTTACCAACAATCCTTCTTGAGTATCAGAGTCCAACATACAGAGTGCAGCGGAAGACGTTAAATGTGCTTCATTCTGTGAGAACGCAACTCTATAGTTCTACAGTGAGATAGCGCATTTCAGCCTCAAAGGAAGCAATGTCCTCAAACGGAACATTGGTGGCACCAGGATCTAAAGCAGGCTTAAGAAGCCTTGGATGCAGTCAGTCTTTTATTAACTATCATGACCGACACAATGTGATCCATAATACTTCCATTTTGGCAGAAATTACATTCAAGCACAGGCCCCCACTAGAAGGTAGTGATGACATTCAGGTGCTGAAAACGCCTTTTTAATGCCTAAAGGAATGATTGTGAGCTTTACTTAACATACATATTGGTCAAATGATGCCCTTTGCCGGAAGACTGTCTTTTTTTTTCTTCAGTATCGGCAATGCAGAGACAATTTGTTGCGAAACACTGCCACTGCTGGTCATTCAGTATAATCTGCAGATGGAAAAGTCCACTGTTAGCACATTTACTACAAGCAATACAAAAAAATCATGCTTTTTATAAAGGGTAAACAGATCAATACTATGGAGTTTGTATTATTGTGAAAATCAGCAGCTCATTAGAAAATCAAATCTCGATTTGTGTTTTTAACCTACCATACTACTCTGAGTCTCATGCCTCTTTTGCCAACACGCTCTAAACAACTGTAGAAGGTACATTAGGACATAGATAGAGATCTTTTTGCCAGCCAAGTGGCAGCGTACCCCTCTCACTTTATTTGTTTTAGGATATGGTACACCAGTAGCAATTAAGCCAGCTGATAAGTTGAGAGGTAGGGTTATGGTACAGTTAATGGGAATAATAAAAGCTATGAATAGCATGTTCATAATCATCATTTGAGCCAATTCCTAGCAGTTCAGCAATAGTGAAGTTGACTCTAATGCTCAAACTCACGCTCGTTCAAATTTAGAGGTCTTATAAAGTGCCCTAATTTTGTACATTTTACCATCATAGCTGTCACTTGGGCGTCCGGTCTACCCTGCAACTCATTTCATTAGCAAGATAAATGTATCTTACTGCTTGCTAGGCAACAACAGAGTGGCCCTCACGTCAGACAACATCTTGCATTTAGCTTTATGATGTCAGCTTGCTAGGCAACAGATTGGCCCTCATGTCAGACAACATCTTGCTTTTGCTTTATGATGTCAGATCATCACTGGCCCAATTGTCCTTGTGGAAGCGGACCACACAGGAGGATGAGATAGCAGAAGTTATGCAGTAGGTTGCTATCTCTATTCATGACTGCAAGGCAAGTCGGAGGCGGAATGGCAAATACTCTGAACCACTCAAAGCACTGTGGCCTTTTTGAAAGTGGGATGCAGATACAAAAACAGAGATTATCCTTACCAACAATCCTTCTTGAGTATCAGAGTCCAACATACAGAGTGCAGCGGAAGACGTTAAATGTGCTTCATTCCGTGAGAACGCAACTCTATAGTTCTACAGTGAGATAGTGCATTTCAGCCTCAAAGGAAGCAATGTCCTCAAACGGAACATTGGTGGCACCAGGATCTAAAGCAGGCTTAAGAAGCCTTGGATGCAGTCAGTCTTTTATTAACTATCATGACCGACACAATGTGATCCATAATACTTCCATTTTGGCAGAAATTACATTCAAGCACAGGCCCCCACTAGAAGGTAGTGATGACATTCAGGTGCTGAAAATGCCTTTTTAATGCCGAAAGGAATGATTGTGAGCTTTACTTACCATACATATTGGTCAAATGATGCCCTATGCCGGAAGACTGTCTTTTTTTTTTTTCTTCAGTATCGGCAATGCAGAGACAATTTGTTGCGAAACACTGCCACTGCTGGTCATTCAGTATAATCTGCAGATGGAAAAGTCCACTGTTAGCACATTTACTACAAGCAATACAAAAAATCATGCTTTTTATAAAGGGTAAACAGATCAATACTATGGAGTTTGTATTATTGTGAAAATCAGCAGCTCATTAGAAAATCAAATCTCGATTTGTGTTTTTAACCTACTATACTACTCTGAGTCTCAAGCCTCTTTTGCCAACACGCTCTAAACAACTGTAGAAGGTACATTAGGACATAGAGATCTTTT
The DNA here is from genome assembly GCF_964263255.1 of Lissotriton vulgaris. Lineage (NCBI taxonomy): Eukaryota > Metazoa > Chordata > Amphibia > Caudata > Salamandridae > Lissotriton > Lissotriton vulgaris. The sequence goes on along the minus strand of NC_141700.1, from coordinate 237,350,427 downwards.
TGCCAGCCAAGTGGCAGCGTACCCCTCTCACTTTATTTGTTTTAGGATATGGTACACCAGTAGCAATTAAGCCAGCTGATAAGTTGAGAGGTAGGGTTATGCTACAGTTAATGGGAATAATACAAGCTATGAATAGCATGTTCATAATCATCATTTGAGCCAATTCCTAGCAGTTCAGCAATAGTGAAGTTGACTCTAATGCTCAAACTCACGCTCGTTCAAATTTAGAGGTCTTATAAAGTGCCCTAATTTTATACATTTTACCATCATAGCTGTCACTTGGGCGTCCGGTCTACCCTGCTACTCATTTCATTAGCAAGATAAATGTATCTTACTGCTTGCTAGGAAACAACAGAGTGGCCCTCACGTCAGACAACATCTTGCATTTAGCTTTATGATGTCAGCTTGCTAGGCAACAGATTGGCCCTCATGTCAGACAACATCTTGCTTTTGCTTTATGATGTCAGATCATCACTGGTACAATTGTCCTTGTGGAAGCGGACCACACAGGAGGATGAGATATCAGAAGTTATGCAGTAGGTTGCTATCTCTATTCATGACTGCAAGGCAAGTCGGAGGCGGAATGGCAAATACTCTGAACCACTCAAAGCACTGTGGCCTTTTTGAAAGTGGGATGCAGATATAAAAACAGGGATTATCCTTACCAACAACCCTTCTTGAGTATCAGAGTCCAACATACAGAGTGCAGCGGAAGACGTTAAATGTGCTTCATTCTGTGAGAATGCAACTCTATAGTTCTACAGTGAGATAGTGCATTTCAGCCTCAACGGAAGCAATGTCCTCAAACGGAACATTGGTGGCACCAGGATCTAAAGCAGGCTTAAGAAGCCTTGGATGCAGTCAGTCTTTTATTAACTATCATGACCAACACAATGTGATCCATAATACTTCCATTTTGGCAGAAATTACATTCAAGCACAGGCCCCCACTAGAAGGTAGTGATGACATTCAGGTGCTGAAAACGCCTTTTTAATGCCTAAAGGAATGATTGTGAGCTTTACTTACCATACATATTGGTCAAATGATGCCCTATGCCGGAAGACTGTCTTTTTTTTTTTCTTCAGTATCGGCAATGCAGAGACAATTTGTTGCGAAACACTGCCACTGCTGGTCATTCAGTATAATCTGCAGATGGAAAAGTCCACTGTTAGCACATTTACTACAAGCAATACAAAAAATCATGCTTTTTATAAAGGGTAAACAGATCAATACTATGGAGTTTGTATTATTGTGAAAATCAGCAGCTCATTAGAAAATCAAATCTCGATTTGTGTTTTTAACCTACCATACTACTCTGAGTCTCATGCCTCTTTTGCCAACACGCTCTAAACAACTGTAGAAGGTACATTAGGACATAGATAGAGATCTTTTTGCCAGCCAAGTGGCAGCGTACCCCTCTCACTTTATTTGTTTTAGGATATGGTACACCAGTAGCAATTAAGCCAGCTGATAAGTTGAGAGGTAGGGTTATGGTACAGTTAATGGGAATAATAAAAGCTATGAATAGCATGTTCATAATCATCATTTGAGCCAATTCCTAGCAGTTCAGCAATAGTGAAGTTGACTCTAATGCTCAAACTCACGCTCGTTCAAATTTAGAGGTCTTATAAAGTGCCCTAATTTTGTACATTTTACCATCATAGCTGTCACTTGGGCGTCCGGTCTACCCTGCTACTCATTTCATTAGCAAGATAAATGTATCTTACTGCTTGCTAGGCAACAACAGAGTGGCCCTCACGTCAGACAACATCTTGCATTTAGCTTTATGATGTCAGCTTGCTAGGCAACAGATTGGCCCTCATGTCAGACAACATCTTGCTTTTGCTTTATGATGTCAGATCATCACTGGTCCAATTGTCCTTGTGGAAGCGGACCACACAGGAGGATGAGATAGCAGAAGTTATGCAGTAGGTTGCTATCTCTATTCATGACTGCAAGGCAAGTCGGAGGCGGAATGGCAAATACTCTGAACCACTCAAAGCACTGTGGCCTTTTTGAAAGTGGGATGCAGATACAAAAACAGAGATTATCCTTACCAACAATCCTTCTTGAGTATCAGAGTCCAACATACAGAGTGCAGCGGAAGACGTTAAATGTGCTTCATTCCGTGAGAACGCAACTCTATAGTTCTACAGTGAGATAGTGCATTTCAGCCTCAAAGGAAGCAATGTCCTCAAACGGAACATTGGTGGCACCAGGATCTAAAGCAGGCTTAAGAAGCCTTGGATGCAGTCAGTCTTTTATTAACTATCATGACCGACACAATGTGATCCATAATACTTCCATTTTGGCAGAAATTACATTCAAGCACAGGCCCCCACTAGAAGGTAGTGATGACATTCAGGTGCTGAAAATGCCTTTTTAATGCCGAAAGGAATGATTGTGAGCTTTACTTACCATACATATTGGTCAAATGATGCCCTATGCCGGAAGACTGTCTTTTTTTTTTTTCTTCAGTATCGGCAATGCAGAGACAATTTGTTGCGAAACACTGCCACTGCTGGTCATTCAGTATAATCTGCAGATGGAAAAGTCCACTGTTAGCACATTTACTAAAAGCAATACAAAAAAATCATGCTTTTTATAAAGGGTAAACAGATCAATACTATGGAGTTTGTATTATTGTGAAAATCAGCAGCTCATTAGAAAATCAGATCTCGATTTGTGTTTTTAACCTACCATACAACTCTGAATCTCATGCCTCTTTTGCCAACACGCTCTAAACAACTGTAGAAGGTACATTAGGACATAGATAGAGATCTTTTTGCCAGCCAAGTGGCAGTGTACCCCTCTCACTTTATTTGTTTTAGGATATGGTACACCAGTAGCAATTAAGCCAGCTGATAAGTTGAGAGGTAGGGTTATGCTACAGTTAATGGCAATAATAAAAGCTATGAATAGCATGTTCATAATCATCATTTGAGCCAATTCCTAGCAGTTCAGCAATAGTGAAGTTGACTCTAATGCTCAAGCTCACGCTCGTTCAAATTTAGAGGTCTTATAAAGTGCCCTCATTTTGTACATTTTACCATCATAGCTGTCACTTGGGCGTCCGGTCTACCCTGCTACTCATTTCATTAGCAAGATAAATGTATCTTACTGCTTGCTAGGCAACAACAGAGTGGCCCTCACGTCAGACAACATCTTGCATTTAGCTTTATGATGTCAGCTTGCTAGGCAACAGATTGGCCCTCATGTCAGACAACATCTTGCTTTTGCTTTATGATGTCAGATCATCCCTGGTCCAATTGTCCTTGTGGAAGCGGACCACACAGGAGGATGAGATATCAGAAGTTATGCAGTAGGTTGCTATCTCTATTCATGACTGCAAGGCAGGTCGGAGGCGGAATGGCAAATACTCTGAACCACTCAAAGCACTGTGGCCTTTTTGAAAGTGGGATGCAGATATAAAAACAGGGATTATCCTTACCAACAACCCTTCTTGAGTATCAGAGTCCAACATACAGAGTGCAGCGGAAGACGTTAAATGTGCTTCATTCTGTGAGAATGCAACTCTATAGTTCTACAGTGAGATAGTGCATTTCAGCCTCAACGGAAGCAATGTCCTCAAACGGAACATTGGTGGCACCAGGATCTAAAGCAGGCTTAAGAAGCCTTGGATGCAGTCAGTCCTTTATTAACTATCATGACCGACACAATGTGATCCATAATACTTCCATTTTGGCAGAAATTACATTCAAGCACAGGCCCCCACTAGAAGGTAGTGATGACATTCAGGTGCTGAAAACGCCTTTTTAATGCCGAAAGGAATGATTGTGAGCTTTACTTACCATACATATTGGTCAAATGATGCCCTATGCCGGAAGACTGTCTTTTTTTTTTTTCTTCAGTATCGGCAATGCAGAGACAATTTGTTGCGAAACACTGCCACTGCTGGTCATTCAGTATAATCTGCAGATGGAAAAGTCCACTGTTAGCACAATTACTACAAGCAATACAAAAAATCATGCTTTTTATAAAGGGTAAACAGATCAATACTATGGAGTTTGTATTATTGTGAAAATCAGCAGCTCATTAGAAAATCAGATCTCGATTTGTGTTTTTAACCTACCATACTACTCTGAATCTCATGCCTCTTTTGCCAACACGCTCTAAACAACTGTAGAAGGTACATTAGGACATAGATAGAGATCTTTTTGCCAGCCAAGTGGCAGCGTACCCCTCTCACTTTATTTGTTTTAGGATATGGTACACCAGTAGCAATTAAGCCAGCTGATAAGTTGAGAGGTAGGGTTATGGTACAGTTAATGGGAATAATAAAAGCTATGAATAGCATGTTCATAATCATCATTTGAGCCAATTCCTAGCAGTTCAGCAATAGTGAAGTTGACTCTAATGCTCAAACTCACGCTCGTTCAAATTTAGAGGTCTTATAAAGTGCCCTAATTTTGTACATTTTACCATCATAGCTGTCACTTGGGCGTCCGGTCTACCCTGCTACTCATTTCATTAGCAAGATAAATGTATCTTACTGCTTGCTAGGCAACAACAGAGTGGCCCTCACGTCAGACAACATCTTGCATTTAGCTTTATGATGTCAGCTTGCTAGGCAACAGATTGGCCCTCATGTCAGACAACATCTTGCTTTTGCTTTATGATGTCAGATCATCACTGGTCCAATTGTCCTTGTGGAAGCGGACCACACAGGAGGATGAGATAGCAGAAGTTATGCAGTAGGTTGCTATCTCTATTCATGACTGCAAGGCAAGTCGGAGGCGGAATGGCAAATACTCTGAACCACTCAAAGCACTGTGGCCTTTTTGAAAGTGGGATGCAGATACAAAAACAGAGATTATCCTTACCAACAATCCTTCTTGAGTATCAGAGTCCAACATACAGAGTGCAGCGGAAGACGTTAAATGTGCTTCATTCCGTGAGAACGCAACTCTATAGTTCTACAGTGAGATAGTGCATTTCAGCCTCAAAGGAAGCAATGTCCTCAAACGGAACATTGGTGGCACCAGGATCTAAAGCAGGCTTAAGAAGCCTTGGATGCAGTCAGTCTTTTATTAACTATCATGACCGACACAATGTGATCCATAATACTTCCATTTTGGCAGAAATTATATTCAAGCACAGGCCCCCACTAGAAGGTAGTGATGACATTCAGGTGCTGAAAATGCCTTTTTAATGCCGAAAGGAATGATTGTGAGCTTTACTTACCATACATATTGGTCAAATGATGCCCTATGCCGGAAGACTGTCTTTTTTTTTTTTCTTCAGTATCGGCAATGCAGAGACAATTTGTTGCGAAACACTGCCACTGCTGGTCATTCAGTATAATCTGCAGATGGAAAAGTCCACTGTTAGCACATTTACTACAAGCAATACAAAAAATCATGCTTTTTATAAAGGGTAAACAGATCAATACTATGGAGTTTGTATTATTGTGAAAATCAGCAGCTCATTAGAAAATCAGATCTCGATTTGTGTTTTTAACCTACCATACTACTCTGAATCTCATGCCTCTTTTGCCAACACGCTCTAAACAACTGTAGAAGGTACATTAGGACATAGATAGAGATCTTTTTGCCAGCCAAGTGGCAGTGTACCCCTCTCACTTTATTTGTTTTAGGATATGGTACACCAGTAGCAATTAAGCCAGCTGATAAGTTGAGAGGTAGGGTTATGCTACAGTTAATGGGAATAATAAAAGCTATGAATAGCATGTTCATAATCATCATTTGAGCCAATTCCTAGCAGTTCAGCAATAGTGAAGTTGACTCTAATGCTCAAGCTCACGCTCGTTCAAATTTAGAGGTCTTATAAAGTGCCCTCATTTTGTACATTTTACCATCATAGCTGTCACTTGGGCGTCCGGTCTACCCTGCTACTCATTTCATTAGCAAGATAAATGTATCTTACTGCTTGCTAGGCAACAACAGAGTGGCCCTCACGTCAGACAACATCTTGCATTTAGCTTTATGATGTCAGCTTGCTAGGCAACAGATTGGCCCTCATGTCAGACAACATCTTGCTTTTGCTTTATGATGTCAGATCATCACTGGTCCAATTGTCCTTGTGGAAGCGGACCACACCGGAGAATGAGATATCAGAAGTTATGCAGTAGGTTGCTATCTCTATTCATGACTGCAAGGCAGGTCGGAGGCGGAATGGCAAATACTCTGAACCACTCAAAGCACTGTGGCCTTTTTGAAAGTGGGATGCAGATACAAAAACAGAGATTATCCTTACCAACAATCCTTCTTGAGTATCAGAGTCCAACATACAGAGTGCAGCGGAAGACGTTAAATGTGCTTCATTCTGTGAGAACGCAACTCTATAGTTCTACAGTGAGATAGCGCATTTCAGCCTCAAAGGAAGCAATGTCCTCAAACGGAACATTGGTGGCACCAGGATCTAAAGCAGGCTTAAGAAGCCTTGGATGCAGTCAGTCTTTTATTAACTATCATGACCGACACAATGTGATCCATAATACTTCCATTTTGGCAGAAATTACATTCAAGCACAGGCCCCCACTAGAAGGTAGTGATGACATTCAGGTGCTGAAAACGCCTTTTTAATGCCTAAAGGAATGATTGTGAGCTTTACTTAACATACATATTGGTCAAATGATGCCCTTTGCCGGAAGACTGTCTTTTTTTTTCTTCAGTATCGGCAATGCAGAGACAATTTGTTGCGAAACACTGCCACTGCTGGTCATTCAGTATAATCTGCAGATGGAAAAGTCCACTGTTAGCACATTTACTACAAGCAATACAAAAAAATCATGCTTTTTATAAAGGGTAAACAGATCAATACTATGGAGTTTGTATTATTGTGAAAATCAGCAGCTCATTAGAAAATCAAATCTCGATTTGTGTTTTTAACCTACCATACTACTCTGAGTCTCATGCCTCTTTTGCCAACACGCTCTAAACAACTGTAGAAGGTACATTAGGACATAGATAGAGATCTTTTTGCCAGCCAAGTGGCAGCGTACCCCTCTCACTTTATTTGTTTTAGGATATGGTACACCAGTAGCAATTAAGCCAGCTGATAAGTTGAGAGGTAGGGTTATGGTACAGTTAATGGGAATAATAAAAGCTATGAATAGCATGTTCATAATCATCATTTGAGCCAATTCCTAGCAGTTCAGCAATAGTGAAGTTGACTCTAATGCTCAAACTCACGCTCGTTCAAATTTAGAGGTCTTATAAAGTGCCCTAATTTTGTACATTTTACCATCATAGCTGTCACTTGGGCGTCCGGTCTACCCTGCAACTCATTTCATTAGCAAGATAAATGTATCTTACTGCTTGCTAGGCAACAACAGAGTGGCCCTCACGTCAGACAACATCTTGCATTTAGCTTTATGATGTCAGCTTGCTAGGCAACAGATTGGCCCTCATGTCAGACAACATCTTGCTTTTGCTTTATGATGTCAGATCATCACTGGCCCAATTGTCCTTGTGGAAGCGGACCACACAGGAGGATGAGATAGCAGAAGTTATGCAGTAGGTTGCTATCTCTATTCATGACTGCAAGGCAAGTCGGAGGCGGAATGGCAAATACTCTGAACCACTCAAAGCACTGTGGCCTTTTTGAAAGTGGGATGCAGATACAAAAACAGAGATTATCCTTACCAACAATCCTTCTTGAGTATCAGAGTCCAACATACAGAGTGCAGCGGAAGACGTTAAATGTGCTTCATTCCGTGAGAACGCAACTCTATAGTTCTACAGTGAGATAGTGCATTTCAGCCTCAAAGGAAGCAATGTCCTCAAACGGAACATTGGTGGCACCAGGATCTAAAGCAGGCTTAAGAAGCCTTGGATGCAGTCAGTCTTTTATTAACTATCATGACCGACACAATGTGATCCATAATACTTCCATTTTGGCAGAAATTACATTCAAGCACAGGCCCCCACTAGAAGGTAGTGATGACATTCAGGTGCTGAAAATGCCTTTTTAATGCCGAAAGGAATGATTGTGAGCTTTACTTACCATACATATTGGTCAAATGATGCCCTATGCCGGAAGACTGTCTTTTTTTTTTTTCTTCAGTATCGGCAATGCAGAGACAATTTGTTGCGAAACACTGCCACTGCTGGTCATTCAGTATAATCTGCAGATGGAAAAGTCCACTGTTAGCACATTTACTACAAGCAATACAAAAAATCATGCTTTTTATAAAGGGTAAACAGATCAATACTATGGAGTTTGTATTATTGTGAAAATCAGCAGCTCATTAGAAAATCAAATCTCGATTTGTGTTTTTAACCTACTATACTACTCTGAGTCTCAAGCCTCTTTTGCCAACACGCTCTAAACAACTGTAGAAGGTACATTAGGACATAGAGATCTTTTTGCCAGCCAAGTGGCAGCGTACCCCTCTCACTTTATTTGTTTTAGGATATGGTACACCAGTAGCAATTAAGCCAGCTGATAAGTTGAGAGGTAGGGTTATGCTACAGTTAATGGGAATAATACAAGCTATGAATAGCATGTTCATAATCATCATTTGAGCCAATTCCTAGCAGTTCAGCAATAGTGAAGTTGACTCTAATGCTCAAACTCACGCTCGTTCAAATTTAGAGGTCTTATAAAGTGCCCTAATTTTATACATTTTACCATCATAGCTGTCACTTGGGCGTCCGGTCTACCCTGCTACTCATTTCATTAGCAAGATAAATGTATCTTACTGCTTGCTAGGAAACAACAGAGTGGCCCTCACGTCAGACAACATCTTGCATTTAGCTTTATGATGTCAGCTTGCTAGGCAACAGATTGGCCCTCATGTCAGACAACATCTTGCTTTTGCTTTATGATGTCAGATCATCACTGGTACAATTGTCCTTGTGGAAGCGGACCACACAGGAGGATGAGATATCAGAAGTTATGCAGTAGGTTGCTATCTCTATTCATGACTGCAAGGCAAGTCGGAGGCGGAATGGCAAATACTCTGAACCACTCAAAGCACTGTGGCCTTTTTGAAAGTGGGATGCAGATATAAAAACAGGGATTATCCTTACCAACAACCCTTCTTGAGTATCAGAGTCCAACATACAGAGTGCAGCGGAAGACGTTAAATGTGCTTCATTCTGTGAGAATGCAACTCTATAGTTCTACAGTGAGATAGTGCATTTCAGCCTCAACGGAAGCAATGTCCTCAAACGGAACATTGGTGGCACCAGGATCTAAAGCAGGCTTAAGAAGCCTTGGATGCAGTCAGTCTTTTATTAACTATCATGACCAACACAATGTGATCCATAATACTTCCATTTTGGCAGAAATTACATTCAAGCACAGGCCCCCACTAGAAGGTAGTGATGACATTCAGGTGCTGAAAACGCCTTTTTAATGCCTAAAGGAATGATTGTGAGCTTTACTTACCATACATATTGGTCAAATGATGCCCTATGCCGGAAGACTGTCTTTTTTTTTTTTCTTCAGTATCGGCAATGCAGAGACAATTTGTTGCGAAACACTGCCACTGCTGGTCATTCAGTATAATCTGCAGATGGAAAAGTCCACTGTTAGCACATTTACTACAAGCAATACAAAAAATCATGCTTTTTATAAAGGGTAAACAGATCAATACTATGGAGTTTGTATTATTGTGAAAATCAGCAGCTCATTAGAAAATCAAATCTCGATTTGTGTTTTTAACCTACCATACTACTCTGAGTCTCATGCCTCTTTTGCCAACACGCTCTAAACAACTGTAGAAGGTACATTAGGACATAGATAGAGATCTTTTTGCCAGCCAAGTGGCAGCGTACCCCTCTCACTTTATTTGTTTTAGGATATGGTACACCAGTAGCAATTAAGCCAGCTGATAAGTTGAGAGGTAGGGTTATGGTACAGTTAATGGGAATAATAAAAGCTATGAATAGCATGTTCATAATCATCATTTGAGCCAATTCCTAGCAGTTCAGCAATAGTGAAGTTGACTCTAATGCTCAAACTCACGCTCGTTCAAATTTAGAGGTCTTATAAAGTGCCCTAATTTTGTACATTTTACCATCATAGCTGTCACTTGGGCGTCCGGTCTACCCTGCTACTCATTTCATTAGCAAGATAAATGTATCTTACTGCTTGCTAGGCAACAACAGAGTGGCCCTCACGTCAGACAACATCTTGCATTTAGCTTTATGATGTCAGCTTGCTAGGCAACAGATTGGCCCTCATGTCAGACAACATCTTGCTTTTGCTTTATGATGTCAGATCATCACTGGTCCAATTGTCCTTGTGGAAGCGGACCACACAGGAGGATGAGATAGCAGAAGTTATGCAGTAGGTTGCTATCTCTATTCATGACTGCAAGGCAAGTCGGAGGCGGAATGGCAAATACTCTGAACCACTCAAAGCACTGTGGCCTTTTTGAAAGTGGGATGCAGATACAAAAACAGAGATTATCCTTACCAACAATCCTTCTTGAGTATCAGAGTCCAACATACAGAGTGCAGCGGAAGACGTTAAATGTGCTTCATTCCGTGAGAACGCAACTCTATAGTTCTACAGTGAGATAGTGCATTTCAGCCTCAAAGGAAGCAATGTCCTCAAACGGAACATTGGTGGCACCAGGATCTAAAGCAGGCTTAAGAAGCCTTGGATGCAGTCAGTCTTTTATTAACTATCATGACCGACACAATGTGATCCATAATACTTCCATTTTGGCAGAAATTACATTCAAGCACAGGCCCCCACTAGAAGGTAGTGATGACATTCAGGTGCTGAAAATGCCTTTTTAATGCCGAAAGGAATGATTGTGAGCTTTACTTACCATACATATTGGTCAAATGATGCCCTATGCCGGAAGACTGTCTTTTTTTTTTTTCTTCAGTATCGGCAATGCAGAGACAATTTGTTGCGAAACACTGCCACTGCTGGTCATTCAGTATAATCTGCAGATGGAAAAGTCCACTGTTAGCACATTTACTAAAAGCAATACAAAAAAATCATGCTTTTTATAAAGGGTAAACAGATCAATACTATGGAGTTTGTATTATTGTGAAAATCAGCAGCTCATTAGAAAATCAGATCTCGATTTGTGTTTTTAACCTACCATACAACTCTGAATCTCATGCCTCTTTTGCCAACACGCTCTAAACAACTGTAGAAGGTACATTAGGACATAGATAGAGATCTTTTTGCCAGCCAAGTGGCAGTGTACCCCTCTCACTTTATTTGTTTTAGGATATGGTACACCAGTAGCAATTAAGCCAGCTGATAAGTTGAGAGGTAGGGTTATGCTACAGTTAATGGCAATAATAAAAGCTATGAATAGCATGTTCATAATCATCATTTGAGCCAATTCCTAGCAGTTCAGCAATAGTGAAGTTGACTCTAATGCTCAAGCTCACGCTCGTTCAAATTTAGAGGTCTTATAAAGTGCCCTCATTTTGTACATTTTACCATCATAGCTGTCACTTGGGCGTCCGGTCTACCCTGCTACTCATTTCATTAGCAAGATAAATGTATCTTACTGCTTGCTAGGCAACAACAGAGTGGCCCTCACGTCAGACAACATCTTGCATTTAGCTTTATGATGTCAGCTTGCTAGGCAACAGATTGGCCCTCATGTCAGACAACATCTTGCTTTTGCTTTATGATGTCAGATCATCACTGGTCCAATTGTCCTTGTGGAAGCGGACCACACAGGAGGATGAGATATCAGAAGTTATGCAGTAGGTTGCTATCTCTATTCATGACTGCAAGGCAGGTCGGAGGCGGAATGGCAAATACTCTGAACCACTCAAAGCACTGTGGCCTTTTTGAAAGTGGGATGCAGATATAAAAACAGGGATTATCCTTACCAACAACCCTTCTTGAGTATCAGAGTCCAACATACAGAGTGCAGCGGAAGACGTTAAATGTGCTTCATTCTGTGAGAATGCAACTCTATAGTTCTACAGTGAGATAGTGCATTTCAGCCTCAACGGAAGCAATGTCCTCAAACGGAACATTGGTGGCACCAGGATCTAAAGCAGGCTTAAGAAGCCTTGGATGCAGTCAGTCCTTTATTAACTATCATGACCGACACAATGTGATCCATAATACTTCCATTTTGGCAGAAATTACATTCAAGCACAGGCCCCCACTAGAAGGTAGTGATGACATTCAGGTGCTGAAAACGCCTTTTTAATGCCGAAAGGAATGATTGTGAGCTTTACTTACCATACATATTGGTCAAATGATGCCCTATGCCGGAAGACTGTCTTTTTTTTTTTTCTTCAGTATCGGCAATGCAGAGACAATTTGTTGCGAAACACTGCCACTGCTGGTCATTCAGTATAATCTGCAGATGGAAAAGTCCACTGTTAGCACAATTACTACAAGCAATACAAAAAATCATGCTTTTTATAAAGGGTAAACAGATCAATACTATGGAGTTTGTATTATTGTGAAAATCAGCAGCTCATTAGAAAATCAGATCTCGATTTGTGTTTTTAACCTACCATACTACTCTGAATCTCATGCCTCTTTTGCCAACACGCTCTAAACAACTGTAGAAGGTACATTAGGACATAGATAGAGATCTTTTTGCCAGCCAAGTGGCAGTGTACCCCTCTCACTTTATTTGTTTTAGGATATGGTACACCAGTAGCAATTAAGCCAGCTGATAAGTTGAGAGGTAGGGTTATGCTACAGTTAATGGGAATAATAAAAGCTATGAATAGCATGTTCATAATCATCATTTGAGCCAATTCCTAGCAGTTCAGCAATAGTGAAGTTGACTCTAATGCTCAAGCTCACGCTCGTTCAAATTTAGAGGTCTTATAAAGTGCCCTCATTTTGTACATTTTACCATCATAGCTGTCACTTGGGCGTCCGGTCTACCCTGCTACTCATTTCATTAGCAAGATAAATGTATCTTACCGCTTGCTAGGCAACAACAGAGTGGCCCTCACGTCAGACAACATCTTGCATTTAGCTTTATGATGTCAGCTTGCTAGGCAACAGATTGGCCCTCATGTCAGACAACATCTTGCTTTTGCTTTATGATGTCAGATCATCACTGGTCCAATTGTCCTTGTGGAAGCGGACCACACCGGAGAATGAGATATCAGAAGTTATGCAGTAGGTTGCTATCTCTATTCATGACTGCAAGGCAGGTCGGAGGCGGAATGGCAAATACTCTGAACCACTCAAAGCACTGTGGCCTTTTTGAAAGTGGGATGCAGATACAAAAACAGAGATTATCCTTATCAACAATCCTTCTTGAGTATCAGAGTCCAACATACAGAGTGCAGCGGAAGACGTTAAATGTGCTTCATTCTGTGAGAACGCAACTCTATAGTTCTACAGTGAGATAGTGCATTTCAGCCTCAAAGGAAGCAATGTCCTCAAACGGAACATTGGTGGCACCAGGATCTAAAGCAGGCTTAAGAAGCCTTGGATGCAGTCAGTCTTTTATTAACTATCATGACCGACACAATGTGATCCATAATACTTCCATTTTGGCAGAAATTACATTCAAGCACAGGCCCCCACTAGAAGGTAGTGATGACATTCAGGTGCTGAAAACGCCTTTTTAATGCCTAAAGGAATGATTGTGAGCTTTACTTACCATACATATTGGTCAAATGATGCCCTATGCCGGAAGACTGTCTTTTTTTTTTTTCTTCAGTATCGGCAATGCAGAGACAATTTGTTGCGAAACACTGCCACTGCTGGTCATTCAGTATAATCTGCAGATGGAAAAGTCCACTGTTAGCACATTTACTACAAGCAATACAAAAAATCATGCTTTTTATAAAGGGTAAACAGATCAATACTATGGAGTTTGTATTATTGTGAAAATCAGCAGCTCATTAGAAAATCAAATCTCGATTTGTGTTTTTAACCTACCATACTACTCTGAGTCTCATGCCTCTTTTGCCAACACGCTCTAAACAACTGTAGAAGGTACATTAGGACATAGATAGAGATCTTTTTGCCAGCCAAGTGGCAGCGTACCCCTCTCACTTTATTTGTTTTAGGATATGGTACACCAGTAGCAATTAAGCCAGCTGATAAGTTGAGAGGTAGGGTTATGGTACAGTTAATGGGAATAATAAAAGCTATGAATAGCATGTTCATAATCATCATTTGAGCCAATTCCTAGCAGTTCAGCAATAGTGAAGTTGACTCTAATGCTCAAACTCACGCTCGTTCAAATTTAGAGGTCTTATAAAGTGCCCTAATTTTGTACATTTTACCATCATAGCTGTCACTTGGGCGTCCGGTCTACCCTGCTACTCATTTCATTAGCAAGATAAATGTATCTTACTGCTTGCTAGGCAACAACAGAGTGGCCCTCACGTCAGACAACATCTTGCATTTAGCTTTATGATGTCAGCTTGCTAGGCAACAGATTGGCCCTCATGTCAGACAACATCTTGCTTTTGCTTTATGATGTCAGATCATCACTGGTCCAATTGTCCTTGTGGAAGCGGACCACACAGGAGGATGAGATAGCAGAAGTTATGCAGTAGGTTGCTATCTCTATTCATGACTGCAAGGCAAGTCGGAGGCGGAATGGCAAATACTCTGAACCACTCAAAGCACTGTGGCCTTTTTGAAAGTGGGATGCAGATACAAAAACAGAGATTATCCTTACCAACAATCCTTCTTGAGTATCAGAGTCCAACATACAGAGTGCAGCGGAAGACGTTAAATGTGCTTCATTCCGTGAGAACGCAACTCTATAGTTCTACAGTGAGATAGTGCATTTCAGCCTCAAAGGAAGCAATGTCCTCAAACGGAACATTGGTGGCACCAGGATCTAAAGCAGGCTTAAGAAGCCTTGGATGCAGTCAGTCTTTTATTAACTATCATGAACGACACAATGTGATCCATAATACTTCCATTTTGGCAGAAATTACATTCAAGCACAGGCCCCCACTAGAAGGTAGTGATGACATTCAGGTGCTGAAAATGCCTTTTTAATGCCGAAAGGAATGATTGTGAGCTTTACTTACCATACATATTGGTCAAATGATGCCCTATGCCGGAAGACTGTCTTTTTTTTTTTCTTCAGTATCGGCAATGCAGAGACAATTTGTTGCGAAACACTGCCACTGCTGGTCATTCAGTATAATCTGCAGATGGAAAAGGCCACTGTTAGCACATTTACTACAAGCAATACAAAAAATCATGCTTTTTATAAAGGGTAAACAGATCAATACTATGGAGTTTGTATTATTGTGAAAATCAGCAGCTCATTAGAAAATCAAATCTCGATTTGTGTTTTTAACCTACCATACTACTCTGAGTCTCATGCCTCTTTTGCCAACACGCTCTAAACAACTGTAGAAGGTACATTAGGACATAGATAGAGATCTTTTTGCCAGCCAAGTGGCAGCGTACCCCTCTCACTTTATTTGTTTTAGGATATCGTACACCAGTAGCAATTAAGCCAGCTGATAAGTTGAGAGGTAGGGTTATGGTACAGTTAATGGGAATAATAAAAGCTATGAATAGCATGTTCATAATCATCATTTGAGCCAATTCCTAGCAGTTCAGCAATAGTGAAGTTGACTCTAATGCTCAAGCTCACGCTCGTTCAAATTTAGAGGTCTTATAAAGTGCCCTCATTTTGTACATTTTACCATCATAGCTGTCACTTGGGCGTCCGGTCTACCCTGCTACTCATTTCATTAGCAAGATAAATGTATCTTACTGCTTGCTAGGCAACAACAGAGTGGCCCTCACGTCAGACAACATCTTGCATTTAGCTTTATGATGTCAGCTTGCTAGGCAACAGATTGGCCCTCATGTCAGACAACATCTTGCTTTTGCTTTATGATGTCAGATCATCACTGGTCCAATTGTCCTTGTGGAAGCGGACCACACCGGAGAATGAGATATCAGAAGTTATGCAGTAGGTTGCTATCTCTATTCATGACTGCAAGGCAGGTCGGAGGCGGAATGGCAAATACTCTGAACCACTCAAAGCACTGTGGCCTTTTTGAAAGTGGGATGCAGATACAAAAACAGAGATTATCCTTACCAACAATCCTTCTTGAGTATCAGAGTCCAACATACAGAGTGCAGCGGAAGACGTTAAATGTGCTTCATTCTGTGAGAACGCAACTCTATAGTTCTACAGTGAGATAGCGCATTTCAGCCTCAAAGGAAGCAATGTCCTCAAACGGAACATTGTTAGCACCAGGATCTAAAGCAGGCTTAAGAAGCCTTGGATGCAGTTAGTCTTTTATTAACTATCATGACCGACACAATGTGATCCATAATACTTCCATTTTGGCAGAAATTACATTCAAGCACAGGCCCCCACTAGAAGGTAGTGATGACATTCAGGTGCTGAAAACGCCTTTTTAATGCCTAAAGGAATGATTGTGAGCTTTACTTACCATACATATTGGTCAAATGATGCCCTATGCCGGAAGACTGTCTTTTTTTTTTTTCTTCAGTATCGGCAATGCAGAGACAATTTGTTGCGAAACACTGCCACTGCTGGTCATTCAGTATAATCTGCAGATGGAAAAGTCCACTGTTAGCACATTTACTACAAGCAATACAAAAAATCATGCTTTTTATAAAGGGTAAACAGATCAATACTATGGAGTTTGTATTATTGTGAAAATCAGCAGCTCATTAGAAAATCAGATCTCGATTTGTGTTTTTAACCTACCATACTACTCTGAATCTCATGCCTCTTTTGCCAACACGCTCTAAACAACTGTAGAAGGTACATTAGGACATAGATAGAGATCTTTTTGCCAGCCAAGTGGCAGTGTACCCCTCTCACTTTATTTGTTTTAGGATATGGTACACCAGTAGCAATTAAGCCAGCTGATAAGTTGAGAGGTAGGGTTATGCTACAGTTAATGGGAATAATAAAAGCTATGAATAGCATGTTCATAATCATCATTTGAGCCAATTCCTAGCAGTTCAGCAATAGTGAAGTTGACTCTAATGCTCAAGCTCACGCTCGTTCAAATTTAGAGGTCTTATAAAGTGCCCTCATTTTGTACATTTTACCATCATAGCTGTCACTTGGGCGTCCGGTCTACCCTGCTACTCATTTCATTAGCAAGATAAATGTATCTTACCGCTTGCTAGGCAACAACAGAGTGGCCCTCACGTCAGACAACATCTTGCATTTAGCTTTATGATGTCAGCTTGCTAGGCAACAGATTGGCCCTCATGTCAGACAACATCTTGCTTTTGCTTTATGATGTCAGATCATCACTGGTCCAATTGTCCTTGTGGAAGCGGACCACACCGGAGAATGAGATATCAGAAGTTATGCAGTAGGTTGCTATCTCTATTCATGACTGCAAGGCAGGTCGGAGGCGGAATGGCAAATACTCTGAACCACTCAAAGCACTGTGGCCTTTTTGAAAGTGGGATGCAAATACAAAAACAGAGATTATCCTTATCAACAATCCTTCTTGAGTATCAGAGTCCAACATACAGAGTGCAGCGGAAGACGTTAAATGTGCTTCATTCTGTGAGAACGCAACTCTATAGTTCTACAGTGAGATAGTGCATTTCAGCCTCAAAGGAAGCAATGTCCTCAAACGGAACATTGGTGGCACCAGGATCTAAAGCAGGCTTAAGAAGCCTTGGATGCAGTCAGTCTTTTATTAACTATCATGACCGACACAATGTGA
This sequence comes from Lissotriton vulgaris, assembly GCF_964263255.1. Taxonomy (NCBI): domain Eukaryota; kingdom Metazoa; phylum Chordata; class Amphibia; order Caudata; family Salamandridae; genus Lissotriton; species Lissotriton vulgaris. Next base: position 237,332,818 of record NC_141700.1, on the reverse strand, counting down.
TCCATAATACTTCCATTTTGGCAGAAATTACATTCAAGCACAGGCCCCCACTAGAAGGTAGTGATGACATTCAGGTGCTGAAAACGCCTTTTTAATGCCTAAAGGAATGATTGTGAGCTTTACTTACCATACATATTGGTCAAATGATGCCCTATGCCGGAAGACTGTCTTTTTTTTTTTTCTTCAGTATCGGCAATGCAGAGACAATTTGTTGCGAAACACTGCCACTGCTGGTCATTCAGTATAATCTGCAGATGGAAAAGTCCACTGTTAGCACATTTACTACAAGCAATACAAAAAATCATGCTTTTTATAAAGGGTAAACAGATCAATACTATGGAGTTTGTATTATTGTGAAAATCAGCAGCTCATTAGAAAATCAAATCTCGATTTGTGTTTTTAACCTACCATACTACTCTGAGTCTCATGCCTCTTTTGCCAACACGCTCTAAACAACTGTAGAAGGTACATTAGGACATAGATAGAGATCTTTTTGCCAGCCAAGTGGCAGCGTACCCCTCTCACTTTATTTGTTTTAGGATATGGTACACCAGTAGCAATTAAGCCAGCTGATAAGTTGAGAGGTAGGGTTATGGTACAGTTAATGGGAATAATAAAAGCTATGAATAGCATGTTCATAATCATCATTTGAGCCAATTCCTAGCAGTTCAGCAATAGTGAAGTTGACTCTAATGCTCAAACTCACGCTCGTTCAAATTTAGAGGTCTTATAAAGTGCCCTAATTTTGTACATTTTACCATCATAGCTGTCACTTGGGCGTCCGGTCTACCCTGCTACTCATTTCTTTAGCAAGATAAATGTATCTTACTGCTTGCTAGGCAACAACAGAGTGGCCCTCACGTCAGACAACATCTTGCATTTAGCTTTATGATGTCAGCTTGCTAGGCAACAGATTGGCCCTCATGTCAGACAACATCTTGCTTTTGCTTTATGATGTCAGATCATCACTGGTCCAATTGTCCTTGTGGAAGCGGACCACACAGGAGGATGAGATAGCAGAAGTTATGCAGTAGGTTGCTATCTCTATTCATGACTGCAAGGCAAGTCGGAGGCGGAATGGCAAATACTCTGAACCACTCAAAGCACTGTGGCCTTTTTGAAAGTGGGATGCAGATACAAAAACAGAGATTATCCTTACCAACAATCCTTCTTGAGTATCAGAGTCCAACATACAGAGTGCAGCGGAAGACGTTAAATGTGCTTCATTCCGTGAGAACGCAACTCTATAGTTCTACAGTGAGATAGTGCATTTCAGCCTCAAAGGAAGCAATGTCCTCAAACGGAACATTGGTGGCACCAGGATCTAAAGCAGGCTTAAGAAGCCTTGGATGCAGTCAGTCTTTTATTAACTATCATGACCGACACAATGTGATCCATAATACTTCCATTTTGGCAGAAATTACATTCAAGCACAGGCCCCCACTAGAAGGTAGTGATGACATTCAGGTGCTGAAAATGCCTTTTTAATGCCGAAAGGAATGATTGTGAGCTTTACTTACCATACATATTGGTCAAATGATGCCCTATGCCGGAAGACTGTCTTTTTTTTTTTTCTTCAGTATCGGCAATGCAGAGACAATTTGTTGCGAAACACTGCCACTGCTGGTCATTCAGTATAATCTGCAGATGGAAAAGTCCACTGTTAGCACATTTACTAAAAGCAATACAAAAAAATCATGCTTTTTATAAAGGGTAAACAGATCAATACTATGGAGTTTGTATTATTGTGAAAATCAGCAGCTCATTAGAAAATCAGATCTCGATTTGTGTTTTTAACCTACCATACAACTCTGAATCTCATGCCTCTTTTGCCAACACGCTCTAAACAACTGTAGAAGGTACATTAGGACATAGATAGAGATCTTTTTGCCAGCCAAGTGGCAGTGTACCCCTCTCACTTTATTTGTTTTAGGATATGGTACACCAGTAGCAATTAAGCCAGCTGATAAGTTGAGAGGTAGGGTTATGCTACAGTTAATGGCAATAATAAAAGCTATGAATAGCATGTTCATAATCATCATTTGAGCCAATTCCTAGCAGTTCAGCAATAGTGAAGTTGACTCTAATGCTCAAGCTCACGCTCGTTCAAATTTAGAGGTCTTATAAAGTGCCCTCATTTTGTACATTTTACCATCATAGCTGTCACTTGGGCGTCCGGTCTACCCTGCTACTCATTTCATTAGCAAGATAAATGTATCTTACTGCTTGCTAGGCAACAACAGAGTGGCCCTCACGTCAGACAACATCTTGCATTTAGCTTTATGATGTCAGCTTGCTAGGCAACAGATTGGCCCTCATGTCAGACAACATCTTGCTTTTGCTTTATGATGTCAGATCATCACTGGTCCAATTGTCCTTGTGGAAGCGGACCACACAGGAGGATGAGATATCAGAAGTTATGCAGTAGGTTGCTATCTCTATTCATGACTGCAAGGCAGGTCGGAGGCGGAATGGCAAATACTCTGAACCACTCAAAGCACTGTGGCCTTTTTGAAAGTGGGATGCAGATATAAAAACAGGGATTATCCTTACCAACAACCCTTCTTGAGTATCAGAGTCCAACATACAGAGTGCAGCGGAAGACGTTAAATGTGCTTCATTCTGTGAGAATGCAACTCTATAGTTCTACAGTGAGATAGTGCATTTCAGCCTCAACGGAAGCAATGTCCTCAAACGGAACATTGGTGGCACCAGGATCTAAAGCAGGCTTAAGAAGCCTTGGATGCAGTCAGTCCTTTATTAACTATCATGACCGACACAATGTGATCCATAATACTTCCATTTTGGCAGAAATTACATTCAAGCACAGGCCCCCACTAGAAGGTAGTGATGACATTCAGGTGCTGAAAATGCCTTTTTAATGCCGAAAGGAATGATTGTGAGCTTTACTTACCATACATATTGGTCAAATGATGCCCTATGCCGGAAGACTGTCTTTTTTTTTTTTTCTTCAGTATCGGCAATGCAGAGACAATTTGTTGCGAAACACTGCCACTGCTGGTCATTCAGTATAATCTGCAGATGGAAAAGGCCACTGTTAGCACATTTACTACAAGCAATACAAAAAATCATGCTTTTTATAAAGGGTAAACAGATCAATACTATGGAGTTTGTATTATTGTGAAAATCAGCAGCTCATTAGAAAATCAAATCTCGATTTGTGTTTTTAACCTACCATACTACTCTGAGTCTCATGCCTCTTTTGCCAACACGCTCTAAACAACTGTAGAAGGTACATTAGGACATAGATAGAGATCTTTTTGCCAGCCAAGTGGCAGCGTACCCCTCTCACTTTATTTGTTTTAGGATATCGTACACCAGTAGCAATTAAGCCAGCTGATAAGTTGAGAGGTAGGGTTATGGTACAGTTAATGGGAATAATAAAAGCTATGAATAGCATGTTCATAATCATCATTTGAGCCAATTCCTAGCAGTTCAGCAATAGTGAAGTTGACTCTAATGCTCAAGCTCACGCTCGTTCAAATTTAGAGGTCTTATAAAGTGCCCTCATTTTGTACATTTTACCATCATAGCTGTCACTTGGGCGTCCGGTCTACCCTGCTACTCATTTCATTAGCAAGATAAATGTATCTTACTGCTTGCTAGGCAACAACAGAGTGGCCCTCACGTCAGACAACATCTTGCATTTAGCTTTATGATGTCAGCTTGCTAGGCAACAGATTGGCCCTCATGTCAGACAACATCTTGCTTTTGCTTTATGATGTCAGATCATCACTGGTCCAATTGTCCTTGTGGAAGCGGACCACACCGGAGAATGAGATATCAGAAGTTATGCAGTAGGTTGCTATCTCTATTCATGACTGCAAGGCAGGTCGGAGGCGGAATGGCAAATACTCTGAACCACTCAAAGCACTGTGGCCTTTTTGAAAGTGGGATGCAGATACAAAAACAGAGATTATCCTTACCAACAATCCTTCTTGAGTATCAGAGTCCAACATACAGAGTGCAGCGGAAGACGTTAAATGTGCTTCATTCTGTGAGAACGCAACTCTATAGTTCTACAGTGAGATAGCGCATTTCAGCCTCAAAGGAAGCAATGTCCTCAAACGGAACATTGTTGGCACCAGGATCTAAAGCAGGCTTAAGAAGCCTTGGATGCAGTTAGTCTTTTATTAACTATCATGACCGACACAATGTGATCCATAATACTTCCATTTTGGCAGAAATTACATTCAAGCACAGGCCCCCACTAGAAGGTAGTGATGACATTCAGGTGCTGAAAACGCCTTTTTAATGCCTAAAGGAATGATTGTGAGCTTTACTTACCATACATATTGGTCAAATGATGCCCTATGCCGGAAGACTGTCTTTTTTTTTTTTCTTCAGTATCGGCAATGCAGAGACAATTTGTTGCGAAACACTGCCACTGCTGGTCATTCAGTATAATCTGCAGATGGAAAAGTCCACTGTTAGCACATTTACTACAAGCAATACAAAAAATCATGCTTTTTATAAAGGGTAAACAGATCAATACTATGGAGTTTGTATTATTGTGAAAATCAGCAGCTCATTAGAAAATCAAATCTCGATTTGTGTTTTTAACCTACCATACTACTCTGAGTCTCATGCCTCTTTTGCCAACACGCTCTAAACAACTGTAGAAGGTACATTAGGACATAGATAGAGATCTTTTTGCCAGCCAAGTGGCAGCGTACCCCTCTCACTTTATTTGTTTTAGGATATGGTACACCAGTAGCAATTAAGCCAGCTGATAAGTTGAGAGGTAGGGTTATGGTACAGTTAATGGGAATAATAAAAGCTATGAATAGCATGTTCATAATCATCATTTGAGCCAATTCCTAGCAGTTCAGCAATAGTGAAGTTGACTCTAATGCTCAAACTCACGCTCGTTCAAATTTAGAGGTCTTATAAAGTGCCCTAATTTTGTACATTTTACCATCATAGCTGTCACTTGGGCGTCCGGTCTACCCTGCTACTCATTTCATTAGCAAGATAAATGTATCTTACTGCTTGCTAGGCAACAACAGAGTGGCCCTCACGTCAGACAACATCTTGCATTTAGCTTTATGATGTCAGCTTGCTAGGCAACAGATTGGCCCTCATGTCAGACAACATCTTGCTTTTGCTTTATGATGTCAGATCATCACTGGTCCAATTGTCCTTGTGGAAGCGGACCACACAGGAGGATGAGATAGCAGAAGTTATGCAGTAGGTTGCTATCTCTATTCATGACTGCAAGGCAAGTCGGAGGCGGAATGGCAAATACTCTGAACCACTCAAAGCACTGTGGCCTTTTTGAAAGTGGGATGCAGATACAAAAACAGAGATTATCCTTACCAACAATCCTTCTTGAGTATCAGAGTCCAACATACAGAGTGCAGCGGAAGACGTTAAATGTGCTTCATTCCGTGAGAACGCAACTCTATAGTTCTACAGTGAGATAGTGCATTTCAGCCTCAAAGGAAGCAATGTCCTCAAACGGAACATTGGTGGCACCAGGATCTAAAGCAGGCTTAAGAAGCCTTGGATGCAGTCAGTCTTTTATTAACTATCATGACCGACACAATGTGATCCATAATACTTCCATTTTGGCAGAAATTACATTCAAGCACAGGCCCCCACTAGAAGGTAGTGATGACATTCAGGTGCTGAAAATGCCTTTTTAATGCCGAAAGGAATGATTGTGAGCTTTACTTACCATACATATTGGTCAAATGATGCCCTATGCCGGAAGACTGTCTTTTTTTTTTTTCTTCAGTATCGGCAATGCAGAGACAATTTGTTGCGAAACACTGCCACTGCTGGTCATTCAGTATAATCTGCAGATGGAAAAGTCCACTGTTAGCACATTTACTAAAAGCAATACAAAAAAATCATGCTTTTTATAAAGGGTAAACAGATCAATACTATGGAGTTTGTATTATTGTGAAAATCAGCAGCTCATTAGAAAATCAGATCTCGATTTGTGTTTTTAACCTACCATACAACTCTGAATCTCATGCCTCTTTTGCCAACACGCTCTAAACAACTGTAGAAGGTACATTAGGACATAGATAGAGATCTTTTTGCCAGCCAAGTGGCAGTGTACCCCTCTCACTTTATTTGTTTTAGGATATGGTACACCAGTAGCAATTAAGCCAGCTGATAAGTTGAGAGGTAGGGTTATGCTACAGTTAATGGCAATAATAAAAGCTATGAATAGCATGTTCATAATCATCATTTGAGCCAATTCCTAGCAGTTCAGCAATAGTGAAGTTGACTCTAATGCTCAAGCTCACGCTCGTTCAAATTTAGAGGTCTTATAAAGTGCCCTCATTTTGTACATTTTACCATCATAGCTGTCACTTGGGCGTCCGGTCTACCCTGCTACTCATTTCATTAGCAAGATAAATGTATCTTACTGCTTGCTAGGCAACAACAGAGTGGCCCTCACGTCAGACAACATCTTGCATTTAGCTTTATGATGTCAGCTTGCTAGGCAACAGATTGGCCCTCATGTCAGACAACATCTTGCTTTTGCTTTATGATGTCAGATCATCACTGGTCCAATTGTCCTTGTGGAAGCGGACCACACAGGAGGATGAGATATCAGAAGTTATGCAGTAGGTTGCTATCTCTATTCATGACTGCAAGGCAGGTCGGAGGCGGAATGGCAAATACTCTGAACCACTCAAAGCACTGTGGCCTTTTTGAAAGTGGGATGCAGATATAAAAACAGGGATTATCCTTACCAACAACCCTTCTTGAGTATCAGAGTCCAACATACAGAGTGCAGCGGAAGACGTTAAATGTGCTTCATTCTGTGAGAATGCAACTCTATAGTTCTACAGTGAGATAGTGCATTTCAGCCTCAACGGAAGCAATGTCCTCAAACGGAACATTGGTGGCACCAGGATCTAAAGCAGGCTTAAGAAGCCTTGGATGCAGTCAGTCCTTTATTAACTATCATGACCGACACAATGTGATCCATAATACTTCCATTTTGGCAGAAATTACATTCAAGCACAGGCCCCCACTAGAAGGTAGTGATGACATTCAGGTGCTGAAAATGCCTTTTTAATGCCGAAAGGAATGATTGTGAGCTTTACTTACCATACATATTGGTCAAATGATGCCCTATGCCGGAAGACTGTCTTTTTTTTTTTTTCTTCAGTATCGGCAATGCAGAGACAATTTGTTGCGAAACACTGCCACTGCTGGTCATTCAGTATAATCTGCAGATGGAAAAGGCCACTGTTAGCACATTTACTACAAGCAATACAAAAAATCATGCTTTTTATAAAGGGTAAACAGATCAATACTATGGAGTTTGTATTATTGTGAAAATCAGCAGCTCATTAGAAAATCAAATCTCGATTTGTGTTTTTAACCTACCATACTACTCTGAGTCTCATGCCTCTTTTGCCAACACGCTCTAAACAACTGTAGAAGGTACATTAGGACATAGATAGAGATCTTTTTGCCAGCCAAGTGGCAGCGTACCCCTCTCACTTTATTTGTTTTAGGATATCGTACACCAGTAGCAATTAAGCCAGCTGATAAGTTGAGAGGTAGGGTTATGGTACAGTTAATGGGAATAATAAAAGCTATGAATAGCATGTTCATAATCATCATTTGAGCCAATTCCTAGCAGTTCAGCAATAGTGAAGTTGACTCTAATGCTCAAGCTCACGCTCGTTCAAATTTAGAGGTCTTATAAAGTGCCCTCATTTTGTACATTTTACCATCATAGCTGTCACTTGGGCGTCCGGTCTACCCTGCTACTCATTTCATTAGCAAGATAAATGTATCTTACTGCTTGCTAGGCAACAACAGAGTGGCCCTCACGTCAGACAACATCTTGCATTTAGCTTTATGATGTCAGCTTGCTAGGCAACAGATTGGCCCTCATGTCAGACAACATCTTGCTTTTGCTTTATGATGTCAGATCATCACTGGTCCAATTGTCCTTGTGGAAGCGGACCACACCGGAGAATGAGATATCAGAAGTTATGCAGTAGGTTGCTATCTCTATTCATGACTGCAAGGCAGGTCGGAGGCGGAATGGCAAATACTCTGAACCACTCAAAGCACTGTGGCCTTTTTGAAAGTGGGATGCAGATACAAAAACAGAGATTATCCTTACCAACAATCCTTCTTGAGTATCAGAGTCCAACATACAGAGTGCAGCGGAAGACGTTAAATGTGCTTCATTCTGTGAGAACGCAACTCTATAGTTCTACAGTGAGATAGCGCATTTCAGCCTCAAAGGAAGCAATGTCCTCAAACGGAACATTGTTGGCACCAGGATCTAAAGCAGGCTTAAGAAGCCTTGGATGCAGTTAGTCTTTTATTAACTATCATGACCGACACAATGTGATCCATAATACTTCCATTTTGGCAGAAATTACATTCAAGCACAGGCCCCCACTAGAAGGTAGTGATGACATTCAGGTGCTGAAAACGCCTTTTTAATGCCTAAAGGAATGATTGTGAGCTTTACTTACCATACATATTGGTCAAATGATGCCCTATGCCGGAAGACTGTCTTTTTTTTTTTTCTTCAGTATCGGCAATGCAGAGACAATTTGTTGCGAAACACTGCCACTGCTGGTCATTCAGTATAATCTGCAGATGGAAAAGTCCACTGTTAGCACATTTACTACAAGCAATACAAAAAATCATGCTTTTTATAAAGGGTAAACAGATCAATACTATGGAGTTTGTATTATTGTGAAAATCAGCAGCTCATTAGAAAATCAAATCTCGATTTGTGTTTTTAACCTACCATACTACTCTGAGTCTCATGCCTCTTTTGCCAACACGCTCTAAACAACTGTAGAAGGTACATTAGGACATAGATAGAGATCTTTTTGCCAGCCAAGTGGCAGCGTACCCCTCTCACTTTATTTGTTTTAGGATATGGTACACCAGTAGCAATTAAGCCAGCTGATAAGTTGAGAGGTAGGGTTATGGTACAGTTAATGGGAATAATAAAAGCTATGAATAGCATGTTCATAATCATCATTTGAGCCAATTCCTAGCAGTTCAGCAATAGTGAAGTTGACTCTAATGCTCAAACTCACGCTCGTTCAAATTTAGAGGTCTTATAAAGTGCCCTAATTTTGTACATTTTACCATCATAGCTGTCACTTGGGCGTCCGGTCTACCCTGCTACTCATTTCATTAGCAAGATAAATGTATCTTACTGCTTGCTAGGCAACAACAGAGTGGCCCTCACGTCAGACAACATCTTGCATTTAGCTTTATGATGTCAGCTTGCTAGGCAACAGATTGGCCCTCATGTCAGACAACATCTTGCTTTTGCTTTATGATGTCAGATCATCACTGGTCCAATTGTCCTTGTGGAAGCGGACCACACAGGAGGATGAGATAGCAGAAGTTATGCAGTAGGTTGCTATCTCTATTCATGACTGCAAGGCAAGTCGGAGGCGGAATGGCAAATACTCTGAACCACTCAAAGCACTGTGGCCTTTTTGAAAGTGGGATGCAGATACAAAAACAGAGATTATCCTTACCAACAATCCTTCTTGAGTATCAGAGTCCAACATACAGAGTGCAGCGGAAGACGTTAAATGTGCTTCATTCCGTGAGAACGCAACTCTATAGTTCTACAGTGAGATAGTGCATTTCAGCCTCAAAGGAAGCAATGTCCTCAAACGGAACATTGGTGGCACCAGGATCTAAAGCAGGCTTAAGAAGCCTTGGATGCAGTCAGTCTTTTATTAACTATCATGACCGACACAATGTGATCCATAATACTTCCATTTTGGCAGAAATTACATTCAAGCACAGGCCCCCACTAGAAGGTAGTGATGACATTCAGGTGCTGAAAATGCCTTTTTAATGCCGAAAGGAATGATTGTGAGCTTTACTTACCATACATACTGGTCAAATGATGCCCTATGCCGGAAGACTGTCTTTTTTTTTTTTCTTCAGTATCGGCAATGCAGAGACAATTTGTTGCGAAACACTGCCACTGCTGGTCATTCAGTATAATCTGCAGATGGAAAAGTCCACTGTTAGCACATTTACTAAAAGCAATACAAAAAAATCATGCTTTTTATAAAGGGTAAGATCAATACTATGGAGTTTGTATTATTGTGAAAATCAGCAGCTCATTAGAAAATCAGATCTCGATTTGTGTTTTTAACCTACCATACAACTCTGAATCTCATGCCTCTTTTGCCAACACGCTCTAAACAACTGTAGAAGGTACATTAGGACATAGATAGAGATCTTTTTGCCAGCCAAGTGGCAGTGTACCCCTCTCACTTTATTTGTTTTAGGATATGGTACACCAGTAGCAATTAAGCCAGCTGATAAGTTGAGAGGTAGGGTTATGCTACAGTTAATGGCAATAATAAAAGCTATGAATAGCATGTTCATAATCATCATTTGAGCCAATTCCTAGCAGTTCAGCAATAGTGAAGTTGACTCTAATGCTCAAGCTCACGCTCGTTCAAATTTAGAGGTCTTATAAAGTGCCCTCATTTTGTACATTTTACCATCATAGCTGTCACTTGGGCGTCCGGTCTACCCTGCTACTCATTTCATTAGCAAGATAAATGTATCTTACTGCTTGCTAGGCAACAACAGAGTGGCCCTCACGTCAGACAACATCTTGCATTTAGCTTTATGATGTCAGCTTGCTAGGCAACAGATTGGCCCTCATGTCAGACAACATCTTGCTTTTGCTTTATGATGTCAGATCATCACTGGTCCAATTGTCCTTGTGGAAGCGGACCACACAGGAGGATGAGATATCAGAAGTTATGCAGTAGGTTGCTATCTCTATTCATGACTGCAAGGCAGGTCGGAGGCGGAATGGCAAATACTCTGAACCACTCAAAGCACTGTGGCCTTTTTGAAAGTGGGATGCAGATATAAAAACAGGGATTATCCTTACCAACAACCCTTCTTGAGTATCAGAGTCCAACATACAGAGTGCAGCGGAAGACGTTAAATGTGCTTCATTCTGTGAGAATGCAACTCTATAGTTCTACAGTGAGATAGTGCATTTCAGCCTCAACGGAAGCAATGTCCTCAAACGGAACATTGGTGGCACCAGGATCTAAAGCAGGCTTAAGAAGCCTTGGATGCAGTCAGTCCTTTATTAACTATCATGACCGACACAATGTGATCCATAATACTTCCATTTTGGCAGAAATTACATTCAAGCACAGGCCCCCACTAGAAGGTAGTGATGACATTCAGGTGCTGAAAATGCCTTTTTAATGCCGAAAGGAATGATTGTGAGCTTTACTTACCATACATATTGGTCAAATGATGCCCTATGCCGGAAGACTGTCTTTTTTTTTTTCTTCAGTATCGGCAATGCAGAGACAATTTGTTGCGAAACACTGCCACTGCTGGTCATTCAGTATAATCTGCAGATGGAAAAGGCCACTGTTAGCACATTTACTACAAGCAATACAAAAAATCATGCTTTTTATAAAGGGTAAACAGATCAATACTATGGAGTTTGTATTATTGTGAAAATCAGCAGCTCATTAGAAAATCAAATCTCGATTTGTGTTTTTAACCTACCATACTACTCTGAGTCTCATGCCTCTTTTGCCAACACGCTCTAAACAACTGTAGAAGGTACATTAGGACATAGATAGAGATCTTTTTGCCAGCCAAGTGGCAGCGTACCCCTCTCACTTTATTTGTTTTAGGATATCGTACACCAGTAGCAATTAAGCCAGCTGATAAGTTGAGAGGTAGGGTTATGGTACAGTTAATGGGAATAATAAAAGCTATGAATAGCATGTTCATAATCATCATTTGAGCCAATTCCTAGCAGTTCAGCAATAGTGAAGTTGACTCTAATGCTCAAGCTCACGCTCGTTCAAATTTAGAGGTCTTATAAAGTGCCCTCATTTTGTACATTTTACCATCATAGCTGTCACTTGGGCGTCCGGTCTACCCTGCTACTCATTTCATTAGCAAGATAAATGTATCTTACTGCTTGCTAGGCAACAACAGAGTGGCCCTCACGTCAGACACCATCTTGCATTTAGCTTTATGATGTCAGCTTGCTAGGCAACAGATTGGCCCTCATGTCAGACAACATCTTGCTTTTGCTTTATGATGTCAGATCATCACTGGTCCAATTGTCCTTGTGGAAGCGGACCACACCGGAGAATGAGATATCAGAAGTTATGCAGTAGGTTGCTATCTCTATTCATGACTGCAAGGCAGGTCGGAGGCGGAATGGCAAATACTCTGAACCACTCAAAGCACTGTGGCCTTTTTGAAAGTGGGATGCAGATACAAAAACAGAGATTATCCTTACCAACAATCCTTCTTGAGTATCAGAGTCCAACATACAGAGTGCAGCGGAAGACGTTAAATGTGCTTCATTCTGTGAGAACGCAACTCTATAGTTCTACAGTGAGATAGCGCATTTCAGCCTCAAAGGAAGCAATGTCCTCAAACGGAACATTGTTGGCACCAGGATCTAAAGCAGGCTTAAGAAGCCTTGGATGCAGTTAGTCTTTTATTAACTATCATGACCGACACAATGTGATCCATAATACTTCCATTTTGGCAGAAATTACATTCAAGCACAGGCCCCCACTAGAAGGTAGTGATGACATTCAGGTGCTGAAAACGCCTTTTTAATGCCTAAAGGAATGATTGTGAGCTTTACTTACCATACATATTGGTCAAATGATGCCCTATGCCGGAAGACTGTCTTTTTTTTTTTCTTCAGTATCGGCAATGCAGAGACAATTTGTTGCGAAACACTGCCACTGCTGGTCATTCAGTATAATCTGCAGATGGAAAAGTCCACTGTTAGCACATTTACTACAAGCAATACAAAAAATCATGCTTTTTATAAAGGGTAAACAGATCAATACTATGGAGTTTGTATTATTGTGAAAATCAGCAGCTCATTAGAAAATCAAATCTCGATTTGTGTTTTTAACCTACCATACTACTCTGAGTCTCATGCCTCTTTTGCCAACACGCTCTAAACAACTGTAGAAGGTACATTAGGACATAGATAGAGATCTTTTTGCCAGCCAAGTGGCAGCGTACCCCTCTCACTTTATTTGTTTTAGGATATGGTACACCAGTAGCAATTAAGCCAGCTGATAAGTTGAGAGGTAGGGTTATGGTACAGTTAATGGGAATAATAAAAGCTATGAATAGCATGTTCATAATCATCATTTGAGCCAATTCCTAGCAGTTCAGCAATAGTGAAGTTGACTCTAATGCTCAAACTCACGCTCGTTCAAATTTAGAGGTCTTATAAAGTGCCCTAATTTTGTACATTTTACCATCATAGCTGTCACTTGGGCGTCCGGTCTACCCTGCAACTCATTTCATTAGCAAGATAAATGTATCTTACTGCTTGCTAGGCAACAACAGAGTGGCCCTCACGTCAGACAACATCTTGCATTTAGCTTTATGATGTCAGCTTGCTAGGCAACAGATTGGCCCTCATGTCAGACAACATCTTGCTTTTGCTTTATGATGTCAGATCATCACTGGTACAATTGTCCTTGTGGAAGCGGACCACACAGGAGGATGAGATATCAGAAGTTATGCAGTAGGTTGCTATCTCTATTCATGACTGCAAGGCAAGTCGGAGGCGGAATGGCAAATACTCTGAACCACTCAAAGCACTGTGGCCTTTTTGAAAGTGGGATGCAGATATAAAAACAGGGATTATCCTTACCAACAACCCTTCTTGAGTATCAGAGTCCAACATACAGAGTGCAGCGGAAGACGTTAAATGTGCTTCATTCCGTGAGAACGCAACTCTATAGTTCTACAGTGAGATAGTGCATTTCAGCCTCAACGGAAGCAATGTCCTCAAACGGAACATTGGTGGCACCAGGATCTAAAGCAGGCTTAAGAAGCCTTGGATGCAGTCAGTCCTTTATTAACTATCATGACCGACACAATGTGATCCATAATACTTCCATTTTGGCAGAAATTACATTCAAGCACAGGCCCCCACTAGAAGGTAGTGATGACATTCAGGTGCTGAAAATGCCTTTTTAATGCCGAAAGGAATGATTGTGAGCTTTACTTACCATACATATTGGTCAAATGATGCCCTATGCCGGAAGACTGTCTTTTTTTTTTTCTTCAGTATCGGCAATGCAGAGACAATTTGTTGCGAAACACTGCCACTGCTGGTCATTCAGTATAATCTGCAGATGGAAAAGTCCACTGTTAGCACATTTACTACAAGCAATACAAAAAATCATGCTTTTTATAAAGGGTAAACAGATCAATACTATGGAGTTTGTATTATTGTGAAAATCAGCAGCTCATTAGAAAATCAAATCTCGATTTGTGTTTTTAACCTACTATACTACTCTGAGTCTCAAGCCTCTTTTGCCAACACGCTCTAAACAACTGTAGAAGGTACATTAGGACATAGAGATCTTTTTGCCAGCCAAGTGGCAGCGTACCCCTCTCACTTTATTTGTTTTAGGATATGGTACACCAGTAGCAATTAAGCCAGCTGATAAGTTGAGAGGTAGGGTTATGCTACAGTTAATGGGAATAATACAAGCTATGAATAGCATGTTCATAATCATCATTTGAGCCAATTCCTAGCAGTTCAGCAATAGTGAAGTTGACTCTAATGCTCAAACTCACGCTCGTTCAAATTTAGAGGTCTTATAAAGTGCCCTAATTTTATACATTTTACCATCATAGCTGTCACTTGGGCGTCCGGTCTACCCTGCTACTCATTTCATTAGCAAGATAAATGTATCTTACTGCTTGCTAGGCAACAACAGAGTGGCCCTCACGTCAGACAACATCTTGCATTTAGCTTTATGATGTCAGCTTGCTAGGCAACAGATTGGCCCTCATGTCAGACAACATCTTGCTTTTGCTTTATGATGTCAGATCATCACTGGTCCAATTGTCCTTGTGGAAGCGGACCACACCGGAGAATGAGATATCAGAAGTTATGCAGTAGGTTGCTATCTCTATTCATGACTGCAAGGCAGGTCGGAGGCGGAATGGCAAATACTCTGAACCACTCAAAGCACTGTGGCCTTTTTGAAAGTGGGATGCAGATACAAAAACAGAGATTATCCTTACCAACAATCCTTCTTGAGTATCAGAGTCCAACATACAGAGTGCAGCGGAAGACTTTAAATGTGCTTCATTCTGTGAGAACGCAACTCTATAGTTCTACAGTGAGATAGCGCATTTCAGCCTCAAAGGAAGCAATGTCCTCAAACGGAACATTGGTGGCACCAGGATCTAAAGCAGGCTTAAGAAGCCTTGGATGCAGTCAGTCTTTTATTAACTATCATGACCGACACAATGTGATCCATAATACTTCCATTTTGGCAGAAATTACATTCAAGCACAGGCCCCCACTAGAAGGTAGTGATGACATTCAGGTGCTGAAAACGCCTTTTTAATGCCTAAAGGAATGATTGTGAGCTTTACTTACCATACATATTGGTCAAATGATGCCCTATGCCGGAAGACTGTCTTTTTTTTTTTCTTCAGTATCGGCAATGCAGAGACAATTTGTTGCGAAACACTGCCACTGCTGGTCATTCAGTATAATCTGCAGATGGAAAAGTCCACTGTTAGCACATTTACTACAAGCAATACAAAAAATCATGCTTTTTATAAAGGGTAAACAGATCAATACTATGGAGTTTGTATTATTGTGAAAATCAGCAGCTCATTAGAAAATCAAATCTCGATTTGTGTTTTTAACCTACCATACTACTCTGAGTCTCATGCCTCTTTTGCCAACACGCTCTAAACAACTGTAGAAGGTACATTAGGACATAGATAGAGATCTTTTTGCCAGCCAAGTGGCAGCGTACCCCTCTCACTTTATTTGTTTTAGGATATGGTACACCAGTAGCAATTAAGCCAGCTGATAAGTTGAGAGGTAGGGTTATGGTACAGTTAATGGGAATAATAAAAGCTATGAATAGCATGTTCATAATCATCATTTGAGCCAATTCCTAGCAGTTCAGCAATAGTGAAGTTGACTCTAATGCTCAAACTCACGCTCGTTCAAATTTAGAGGTCTTATAAAGTGCCCTAATTTTGTACATTTTACCATCATAGCTGTCACTTGGGCGTCCGGTCTACCGTGCAACTCATTTCATTAGCAAGATAAATGTATCTTACTGCTTGCTAGGCAACAACAGAGTGGCCCTCACGTCAGACAACATCTTGCATTTAGCTTTATGATGTCAGCTTGCTAGGCAACAGATTGGCCCTCATGTCAGACAACATCTTGCTTTTGCTTTATGATGTCAGATCATCACTGGTACAATTGTCCTTGTGGAAGCGGACCACACAGGAGGATGAGATATCAGAAGTTATGCAGTAGGTTGCTATCTCTATTCATGACTGCAAGGCAAGTCGGAGGCGGAATGGCAAATACTCTGAACCACTCAAAGCACTGTGGCCTTTTTGAAAGTGGGATGCAGATATAAAAACAGGGATTATCCTTACCAACAACCCTTCTTGAGTATCAGAGTCCAACATACAGAGTGCAGCGGAAGACGTTAAATGTGCTTCATTCTGTGAGAATGCAACTCTATAGTTCTACAGTGAGATAGTGCATTTCAGCCTCAACGGAAGCAATGTCCTCAAACGGAACATTGGTGGCACCAGGATCTAAAGCAGGCTTAAGAAGCCTTGGATGCAGTCAGTCCTTTATTAACTATCATGACCGACACAATGTGATCCATAATACTTCCATTTTGGCAGAAATTATATTCAAGCACAGGCCCCCACTAGAAGGTAGTGATGACATTCAGGTGCTGAAAATGCCTTTTTAATGCCGAAAGGAATGATTGTGAGCTTTACTTACCATACATATTGGTCAAATGATGCCCTATGCCGGAAGACTGTCTTTTTTTTTTTTCTTCAGTATCGGCAATGCAGAGACAATTTGTTGCGAAACACTGCCACTGCTGGTCATTCAGTATAATCTGCAGATGGAAAAGTCCACTGTTAGCACATTTACTAAAAGCAATACAAACAAATCATGCTTTTTATAAAGGGTAAACAGATCAATACTATGGAGTTTGTATTATTGTGAAAATCAGCAGCTCATTAGAAAATCAGATCTCGATTTGTGTTTTTAACCTACCATACTACTCTGAATCTCATGCCTCTTTTGCCAACACGCTCTAAACAACTGTAGAAGGTACATTAGGACATAGATAGAGATCTTTTTGCCAGCCAAGTGGCAGTGTACCCCTCTCACTTTATTTGTTTTAGGATATGGTACACCAGTAGCAATTAAGCCAGCTGATAAGTTGAGAGGTAGGGTTATGCTACAGTTAATGGGAATAATAAAAGCTATGAATAGCATGTTCATAATCATCATTTGAGCCAATTCCTAGCAGTTCAGCAATAGTGAAGTTGACTCTAATGCTCAAGCTCACGCTCGTTCAAATTTAGAGGTCTTATAAAGTGCCCTCATTTTGTACATTTTACCATCATAGCTGTCACTTGGGCGTCCGGTCTACCCTGCTACTCATTTCATTAGCAAGATAAATGTATCTTACTGCTTGCTAGGCAACAACAGAGTGGCCCTCACGTCAGACAACATCTTGCATTTAGCTTTATGATGTCAGCTTGCTAGGCAACAGATTGGCCCTCATGTCAGACAACATCTTGCTTTTGCTTTATGATGTCAGATCATCACTGGTCCAATTGTCCTTGTGGAAGCGGACCACACCGGAGAATGAGATATCAGAAGTTATGCAGTAGGTTGCTATCTCTATTCATGACTGCAAGGCAGGTCGGAGGCGGAATGGCAAATACTCTGAACCACTCAAAGCACTGTGGCCTTTTTGAAAGTGGGATGCAGATACAAAAACAGAGATTATCCTTACAAACAATACTTCTTGAGTATCAGAGTCCAACATACAGAGTGCAGCGGAAGACGTTAAATGTGCTTCATTCTGTGAGAACGCAACTCTATAGTTCTACAGTGAGATAGTGCATTTCAGCCTCAAAGGAAGCAATGTCCTCAAACGGAACATTGGTGGCACCAGGATCTAAAGCAGGCTTAAGAAGCCTTGGATGCAGTCAGTCTTTTATTAACTATCATGACCGACACAATGTGATCCATAATACTTCCATTTTGGCAGAAATGACATTCAAGCACAGGCCCCCACTAGAAGGTAGTGATGACATTCAGGTGCTGAAAATGCCTTTTTAATGCCGAAAGGAATGATTGTGAGCTTTACTTACCATACATATTGGTCAAATGATGCCCTATGCCGGAAGACTGTCTTTTTTTTTTTTCTTCAGTATCGGCAATGCAGAGACAATTTGTTGCGAAACACTGCCACTGCTGGTCATTCAGTATAATCTGCAGATGGAAAAGTCCACTGTTAGCACATTTACTACAAGCAATACAAAAAATCATGCTTTTTATAAAGGGTAAACAGATCAATACTATGGAGTTTGTATTATTGTGAAAATCAGCAGCTCATTAGAAAATCAAATCTCGATTTGTGTTTTTAACCTACCATACTACTCTGAGTCTCATGCCTCTTTTGCCAACACGCTCTAAACAACTGTAGAAGGTACATTAGGACATAGATAGAGATCTTTTTGCCAGCCAAGTGGCAGCGTACCCCTCTCACTTTATTTGTTTTAGGATATGGTACACCAGTAGCAATTATGCCAGCTGATAAGTTGAGAGGTAGGGTTATGGTACAGTTAATGGGAATAATAAAAGCTATGAATAGCATGTTCATAATCATCATTTGAGCCAATTCCTAGCAGTTCAGCAATAGTGAAGTTGACTCTAATGCTCAAACTCACGCTCGTTAAAATTTAGAGGTCTTATAAAGTGCCCTAATTTTGTACATTTTACCATCATAGCTGTCACTTGGGCGTCCGGTCTACCCTGCTACTCATTT
This sequence comes from Lissotriton vulgaris, assembly GCF_964263255.1. Taxonomy (NCBI): domain Eukaryota; kingdom Metazoa; phylum Chordata; class Amphibia; order Caudata; family Salamandridae; genus Lissotriton; species Lissotriton vulgaris. The sequence continues at coordinate 237,313,910 of NC_141700.1, read as the reverse complement.
CATTAGCAAGATAAATGTATCTTACTGCTTGCTAGGCAACAACAGAGTGGCCCTCACGTCAGACAACATCTTGCATTTAGCTTTATGATGTCAGCTTGCTAGGCAACAGATTGGCCCTCATGTCAGACAACATCTTGCTTTTGCTTTATGATGTCAGATCATCACTGGTCCAATTGTCCTTGTGGAAGCGGACCACACAGGAGGATGAGATAGCAGAAGTTATGCAGTAGGTTGCTATCTCTATTCATGACTGCAAGGCAAGTCGGAGGCGGAATGGCAAATACTCTGAACCACTCAAAGCACTGTGGCCTTTTTGAAAGTGGGATGCAGATACAAAAACAGAGATTATCCTTACCAACAATCCTTCTTGAGTATCAGAGTCCAACATACAGAGTGCAGCGGAAGACGTTAAATGTGCTTCATTCCGTGAGAACGCAACTCTATAGTTCTACAGTGAGATAGTGCATTTCAGCCTCAAAGGAAGCAATGTCCTCAAACGGAACATTGGTGGCACCAGGATCTAAAGCAGGCTTAAGAAGCCTTGGATGCAGTCAGTCTTTTATTAACTATCATGACCGACACAATGTGATCCATAATACTTCCATTTTGGCAGAAATTACATTCAAGCACAGGCCCCCACTAGAAGGTAGTGATGACATTCAGGTGCTGAAAATGCCTTTTTAATGCCGAAAGGAATGATTGTGAGCTTTACTTACCATACATACTGGTCAAATGATGCCCTATGCCGGAAGACTGTCTTTTTTTTTTTTCTTCAGTATCGGCAATGCAGAGACAATTTGTTGCGAAACACTGCCACTGCTGGTCATTCAGTATAATCTGCAGATGGAAAAGTCCACTGTTAGCACATTTACTAAAAGCAATACAAAAAAATCATGCTTTTTATAAAGGGTAAGATCAATACTATGGAGTTTGTATTATTGTGAAAATCAGCAGCTCATTAGAAAATCAGATCTCGATTTGTGTTTTTAACCTACCATACAACTCTGAATCTCATGCCTCTTTTGCCAACACGCTCTAAACAACTGTAGAAGGTACATTAGGACATAGATAGAGATCTTTTTGCCAGCCAAGTGGCAGTGTACCCCTCTCACTTTATTTGTTTTAGGATATGGTACACCAGTAGCAATTAAGCCAGCTGATAAGTTGAGAGGTAGGGTTATGCTACAGTTAATGGCAATAATAAAAGCTATGAATAGCATGTTCATAATCATCATTTGAGCCAATTCCTAGCAGTTCAGCAATAGTGAAGTTGACTCTAATGCTCAAGCTCACGCTCGTTCAAATTTAGAGGTCTTATAAAGTGCCCTCATTTTGTACATTTTACCATCATAGCTGTCACTTGGGCGTCCGGTCTACCCTGCTACTCATTTCATTAGCAAGATAAATGTATCTTACTGCTTGCTAGGCAACAACAGAGTGGCCCTCACGTCAGACAACATCTTGCATTTAGCTTTATGATGTCAGCTTGCTAGGCAACAGGTTGGCCCTCATGTCAGACAACATCTTGCTTTTGCTTTATGATGTCAGATCATCACTGGTCCAATTGTCCTTGTGGAAGCGGACCACACAGGAGGATGAGATATCAGAAGTTATGCAGTAGGTTGCTATCTCTATTCATGACTGCAAGGCAGGTCGGAGGCGGAATGGCAAATACTCTGAACCACTCAAAGCACTGTGGCCTTTTTGAAAGTGGGATGCAGATATAAAAACAGGGATTATCCTTACCAACAACCCTTCTTGAGTATCAGAGTCCAACATACAGAGTGCAGCGGAAGACGTTAAATGTGCTTCATTCTGTGAGAATGCAACTCTATAGTTCTACAGTGAGATAGTGCATTTCAGCCTCAACGGAAGCAATGTCCTCAAACGGAACATTGGTGGCACCAGGATCTAAAGCAGGCTTAAGAAGCCTTGGATGCAGTCAGTCCTTTATTAACTATCATGACCGACACAATGTGATCCATAATACTTCCATTTTGGCAGAAATTACATTCAAGCACAGGCCCCCACTAGAAGGTAGTGATGACATTCAGGTGCTGAAAATGCCTTTTTAATGCCGAAAGGAATGATTGTGAGCTTTACTTACCATACATATTGGTCAAATGATGCCCTATGCCGGAAGACTGTCTTTTTTTTTTTCTTCAGTATCGGCAATGCAGAGACAATTTGTTGCGAAACACTGCCACTGCTGGTCATTCAGTATAATCTGCAGATGGAAAAGGCCACTGTTAGCACATTTACTACAAGCAATACAAAAAATCATGCTTTTTATAAAGGGTAAACAGATCAATACTATGGAGTTTGTATTATTGTGAAAATCAGCAGCTCATTAGAAAATCAAATCTCGATTTGTGTTTTTAACCTACCATACTACTCTGAGTCTCATGCCTCTTTTGCCAACACGCTCTAAACAACTGTAGAAGGTACATTAGGACATAGATAGAGATCTTTTTGCCAGCCAAGTGGCAGCGTACCCCTCTCACTTTATTTGTTTTAGGATATCGTACACCAGTAGCAATTAAGCCAGCTGATAAGTTGAGAGGTAGGGTTATGGTACAGTTAATGGGAATAATAAAAGCTATGAATAGCATGTTCATAATCATCATTTGAGCCAATTCCTAGCAGTTCAGCAATAGTGAAGTTGACTCTAATGCTCAAGCTCACGCTCGTTCAAATTTAGAGGTCTTATAAAGTGCCCTCATTTTGTACATTTTACCATCATAGCTGTCACTTGGGCGTCCGGTCTACCCTGCTACTCATTTCATTAGCAAGATAAATGTATCTTACTGCTTGCTAGGCAACAACAGAGTGGCCCTCACGTCAGACAACATCTTGCATTTAGCTTTATGATGTCAGCTTGCTAGGCAACAGATTGGCCCTCATGTCAGACAACATCTTGCTTTTGCTTTATGATGTCAGATCATCACTGGTCCAATTGTCCTTGTGGAAGCGGACCACACCGGAGAATGAGATATCAGAAGTTATGCAGTAGGTTGCTATCTCTATTCATGACTGCAAGGCAGGTCGGAGGCGGAATGGCAAATACTCTGAACCACTCAAAGCACTGTGGCCTTTTTGAAAGTGGGATGCAGATACAAAAACAGAGATTATCCTTACCAACAATCCTTCTTGAGTATCAGAGTCCAACATACAGAGTGCAGCGGAAGACGTTAAATGTGCTTCATTCTGTGAGAACGCAACTCTATAGTTCTACAGTGAGATAGCGCATTTCAGCCTCAAAGGAAGCAATGTCCTCAAACGGAACATTGTTGGCACCAGGATCTAAAGCAGGCTTAAGAAGCCTTGGATGCAGTTAGTCTTTTATTAACTATCATGACCGACACAATGTGATCCATAATACTTCCATTTTGGCAGAAATTACATTCAAGCACAGGCCCCCACTAGAAGGTAGTGATGACATTCAGGTGCTGAAAACGCCTTTTTAATGCCTAAAGGAATGATTGTGAGCTTTACTTACCATACATATTGGTCAAATGATGCCCTATGCCGGAAGACTGTCTTTTTTTTTTTCTTCAGTATCGGCAATGCAGAGACAATTTGTTGCGAAACACTGCCACTGCTGGTCATTCAGTATAATCTGCAGATGGAAAAGTCCACTGTTAGCACATTTACTACAAGCAATACAAAAAATCATGCTTTTTATAAAGGGTAAACAGATCAATACTATGGAGTTTGTATTATTGTGAAAATCAGCAGCTCATTAGAAAATCAAATCTCGATTTGTGTTTTTAACCTACCATACTACTCTGAGTCTCATGCCTCTTTTGCCAACACGCTCTAAACAACTGTAGAAGGTACATTAGGACATAGATAGAGATCTTTTTGCCAGCCAAGTGGCAGCGTACCCCTCTCACTTTATTTGTTTTAGGATATGGTACACCAGTAGCAATTAAGCCAGCTGATAAGTTGAGAGGTAGGGTTATGGTACAGTTAATGGGAATAATAAAAGCTATGAATAGCATGTTCATAATCATCATTTGAGCCAATTCCTAGCAGTTCAGCAATAGTGAAGTTGACTCTAATGCTCAAACTCACGCTCGTTCAAATTTAGAGGTCTTATAAAGTGCCCTAATTTTGTACATTTTACCATCATAGCTGTCACTTGGGCGTCCGGTCTACCCTGCAACTCATTTCATTAGCAAGATAAATGTATCTTACTGCTTGCTAGGCAACAACAGAGTGGCCCTCACGTCAGACAACATCTTGCATTTAGCTTTATGATGTCAGCTTGCTAGGCAACAGATTGGCCCTCATGTCAGACAACATCTTGCTTTTGCTTTATGATGTCAGATCATCACTGGTACAATTGTCCTTGTGGAAGCGGACCACACAGGAGGATGAGATATCAGAAGTTATGCAGTAGGTTGCTATCTCTATTCATGACTGCAAGGCAAGTCGGAGGCGGAATGGCAAATACTCTGAACCACTCAAAGCACTGTGGCCTTTTTGAAAGTGGGATGCAGATATAAAAACAGGGATTATCCTTACCAACAACCCTTCTTGAGTATCAGAGTCCAACATACAGAGTGCAGCGGAAGACGTTAAATGTGCTTCATTCCGTGAGAACGCAACTCTATAGTTCTACAGTGAGATAGTGCATTTCAGCCTCAACGGAAGCAATGTCCTCAAACGGAACATTGGTGGCACCAGGATCTAAAGCAGGCTTAAGAAGCCTTGGATGCAGTCAGTCCTTTATTAACTATCATGACCGACACAATGTGATCCATAATACTTCCATTTTGGCAGAAATTACATTCAAGCACAGGCCCCCACTAGAAGGTAGTGATGACATTCAGGTGCTGAAAATGCCTTTTTAATGCCGAAAGGAATGATTGTGAGCTTTACTTACCATACATATTGGTCAAATGATGCCCTATGCCGGAAGACTGTCTTTTTTTTTTTCTTCAGTATCGGCAATGCAGAGACAATTTGTTGCGAAACACTGCCACTGCTGGTCATTCAGTATAATCTGCAGATGGAAAAGTCCACTGTTAGCACATTTACTACAAGCAATACAAAAAATCATGCTTTTTATAAAGGGTAAACAGATCAATACTATGGAGTTTGTATTATTGTGAAAATCAGCAGCTCATTAGAAAATCAAATCTCGATTTGTGTTTTTAACCTACTATACTACTCTGAGTCTCAAGCCTCTTTTGCCAACACGCTCTAAACAACTGTAGAAGGTACATTAGGACATAGAGATCTTTTTGCCAGCCAAGTGGCAGCGTACCCCTCTCACTTTATTTGTTTTAGGATATGGTACACCAGTAGCAATTAAGCCAGCTGATAAGTTGAGAGGTAGGGTTATGCTACAGTTAATGGGAATAATACAAGCTATGAATAGCATGTTCATAATCATCATTTGAGCCAATTCCTAGCAGTTCAGCAATAGTGAAGTTGACTCTAATGCTCAAACTCACGCTCGTTCAAATTTAGAGGTCTTATAAAGTGCCCTAATTTTATACATTTTACCATCATAGCTGTCACTTGGGCGTCCGGTCTACCCTGCTACTCATTTCATTAGCAAGATAAATGTATCTTACTGCTTGCTAGGCAACAACAGAGTGGCCCTCACGTCAGACAACATCTTGCATTTAGCTTTATGATGTCAGCTTGCTAGGCAACAGATTGGCCCTCATGTCAGACAACATCTTGCTTTTGCTTTATGATGTCAGATCATCACTGGTCCAATTGTCCTTGTGGAAGCGGACCACACCGGAGAATGAGATATCAGAAGTTATGCAGTAGGTTGCTATCTCTATTCATGACTGCAAGGCAGGTCGGAGGCGGAATGGCAAATACTCTGAACCACTCAAAGCACTGTGGCCTTTTTGAAAGTGGGATGCAGATACAAAAACAGAGATTATCCTTACCAACAATCCTTCTTGAGTATCAGAGTCCAACATACAGAGTGCAGCGGAAGACGTTAAATGTGCTTCATTCTGTGAGAACGCAACTCTATAGTTCTACAGTGAGATAGCGCATTTCAGCCTCAAAGGAAGCAATGTCCTCAAACGGAACATTGGTGGCACCAGGATCTAAAGCAGGCTTAAGAAGCCTTGGATGCAGTCAGTCTTTTATTAACTATCATGACCGACACAATGTGATCCATAATACTTCCATTTTGGCAGAAATTACATTCAAGCACAGGCCCCCACTAGAAGGTAGTGATGACATTCAGGTGCTGAAAACGCCTTTTTAATGCCTAAAGGAATGATTGTGAGCTTTACTTACCATACATATTGGTCAAATGATGCCCTATGCCGGAAGACTGTCTTTTTTTTTTTCTTCAGTATCGGCAATGCAGAGACAATTTGTTGCGAAACACTGCCACTGCTGGTCATTCAGTATAATCTGCAGATGGAAAAGTCCACTGTTAGCACATTTACTACAAGCAATACAAAAAATCATGCTTTTTATAAAGGGTAAACAGATCAATACTATGGAGTTTGTATTATTGTGAAAATCAGCAGCTCATTAGAAAATCAAATCTCGATTTGTGTTTTTAACCTACCATACTACTCAGAGTCTCATGCCTCTTTTGCCAACACGCTCTAAACAACTGTAGAAGGTACATTAGGACATAGATAGAGATCTTTTTGCCAGCCAAGTGGCAGCGTACCCCTCTCACTTTATTTGTTTTAGGATATGGTACACCAGTAGCAATTAAGCCAGCTGATAAGTTGAGAGGTAGGGTTATGGTACAGTTAATGGGAATAATAAAAGCTATGAATAGCATGTTCATAATCATCATTTGAGCCAATTCCTAGCAGTTCAGCAATAGTGAAGTTGACTCTAATGCTCAAACTCACGCTCGTTCAAATTTAGAGGTCTTATAAAGTGCCCTAATTTTGTACATTTTACCATCATAGCTGTCACTTGGGCGTCCGGTCTACCGTGCAACTCATTTCATTAGCAAGATAAATGTATCTTACTGCTTGCTAGGCAACAACAGAGTGGCCCTCACGTCAGACAACATCTTGCATTTAGCTTTATGATGTCAGCTTGCTAGGCAACAGATTGGCCCTCATGTCAGACAACATCTTGCTTTTGCTTTATGATGTCAGATCATCACTGGTACAATTGTCCTTGTGGAAGCGGACCACACAGGAGGATGAGATATCAGAAGTTATGCAGTAGGTTGCTATCTCTATTCATGACTGCAAGGCAAGTCGGAGGCGGAATGGCAAATACTCTGAACCACTCAAAGCACTGTGGCCTTTTTGAAAGTGGGATGCAGATATAAAAACAGGGATTATCCTTACCAACAACCCTTCTTGAGTATCAGAGTCCAACATACAGAGTGCAGCGGAAGACGTTAAATGTGCTTCATTCTGTGAGAATGCAACTCTATAGTTCTACAGTGAGATAGTGCATTTCAGCCTCAACGGAAGCAATGTCCTCAAACGGAACATTGGTGGCACCAGGATCTAAAGCAGGCTTAAGAAGCCTTGGATGCAGTCAGTCCTTTATTAACTATCATGACCGACACAATGTGATCCATAATACTTCCATTTTGGCAGAAATTACATTCAAGCACAGGCCCCCACTAGAAGGTAGTGATGACATTCAGGTGCTGAAAATGCCTTTTTAATGCCGAAAGGAATGATTGTGAGCTTTACTTACCATACATATTGGTCAAATGATGCCCTATGCCGGAAGACTGTCTTTTTTTTTTTTCTTCAGTATCGGCAATGCAGAGACAATTTGTTGCGAAACACTGCCACTGCTGGTCATTCAGTATAATCTGCAGATGGAAAAGTCCACTGTTAGCACATTTACTAAAAGCAATACAAAAAAATCATGCTTTTTATAAAGGGTAAACAGATCAATACTATGGAGTTTGTATTATTGTGAAAATCAGCAGCTCATTAGAAAATCAGATCTCGATTTGTGTTTTTAACCTACCATACTACTCTGAATCTCATGCCTCTTTTGCCAACACGCTCTAAACAACTGTAGAAGGTACATTAGGACATAGATAGAGATCTTTTTGCCAGCCAAGTGGCAGTGTACCCCTCTCACTTTATTTGTTTTAGGATATGGTACACCAGTAGCAATTAAGCCAGCTGATAAGTTGAGAGGTAGGGTTATGCTACAGTTAATGGGAATAATAAAAGCTATGAATAGCATGTTCATAATCATCATTTGAGCCAATTCCTAGCAGTTCAGCAATAGTGAAGTTGACTCTAATGCTCAAGCTCACGCTCGTTCAAATTTAGAGGTCTTATAAAGTGCCCTCATTTTGTACATTTTACCATCATAGCTGTCACTTGGGCGTCCGGTCTACCCTGCTACTCATTTCATTAGCAAGATAAATGTATCTTACTGCTTGCTAGGCAACAACAGAGTGGCCCTCACGTCAGACAACATCTTGCATTTAGCTTTATGATGTCAGCTTGCTAGGCAACAGATTGGCCCTCATGTCAGACAACATCTTGCTTTTGCTTTATGATGTCAGATCATCACTGGTCCAATTGTCCTTGTGGAAGCGGACCACACCGGAGAATGAGATATCAGAAGTTATGCAGTAGGTTGCTATCTCTATTCATGACTGCAAGGCAGGTCGGAGGCGGAATGGCAAATACTCTGAACCACTCAAAGCACTGTGGCCTTTTTGAAAGTGGGATGCAGATACAAAAACAGAGATTATCCTTACAAACAATCCTTCTTGAGTATCAGAGTCCAACATACAGAGTGCAGCGGAAGACGTTAAATGTGCTTCATTCTGTGAGAACGCAACTCTATAGTTCTACAGTGAGATAGTGCATTTCAGCCTCAAAGGAAGCAATGTCCTCAAACGGAACATTGGTGGCACCAGGATCTAAAGCAGGCTTAAGAAGCCTTGGATGCAGTCAGTCTTTTATTAACTATCATGACCGACACAATGTGATCCATAATACTTCCATTTTGGCAGAAATTACATTCAAGCACAGGCCCCCACTAGAAGGTAGTGATGACATTCAGGTGCTGAAAATGCCTTTTTAATGCCGAAAGGAATGATTGTGAGCTTTACTTACCATACATATTGGTCAAATGATGCCCTATGCCGGAAGACTGTCTTTTTTTTTTTTCTTCAGTATCGGCAATGCAGAGACAATTTGTTGCGAAACACTGCCACTGCTGGTCATTCAGTATAATCTGCAGATGGAAAAGTCCACTGTTAGCACATTTACTACAAGCAATACAAAAAATCATGCTTTTTATAAAGGGTAAACAGATCAATACTATGGAGTTTGTATTATTGTGAAAATCAGCAGCTCATTAGAAAATCAAATCTCGATTTGTGTTTTTAACCTACCATACTACTCTGAGTCTCATGCCTCTTTTGCCAACACGCTCTAAACAACTGTAGAAGGTACATTAGGACATAGATAGAGATCTTTTTGCCAGCCAAGTGGCAGCGTACCCCTCTCACTTTATTTGTTTTAGGATATGGTACACCAGTAGCAATTAAGCCAGCTGATAAGTTGAGAGGTAGGGTTATGGTACAGTTAATGGGAATAATAAAAGCTATGAATAGCATGTTCATAATCATCATTTGAGCCAATTCCTAGCAGTTCAGCAATAGTGAAGTTGACTCTAATGCTCAAACTCACGCTCGTTCAAATTTAGAGGTCTTATAAAGTGCCCTAATTTTATACATTTTACCATCATAGCTGTCACTTGGGCGTCCGGTCTACCCTGCTACTCATTTCATTAGCAAGATAAATGTATCTTACTGCTTGCTAGGCAACAACAGAGTGGCCCTCACGTCAGACAACATCTTGCATTTAGCTTTATGATGTCAGCTTGCTAGGCAACAGATTGGCCCTCATGTCAGACAACATCTTGCTTTTGCTTTATGATGTCAGATCATCACTGGTACAATTGTCCTTGTGGAAGCGGACCACACAGGAGGATGAGATATCAGAAGTTATGCAGTAGGTTGCTATCTCTATTCATGACTGCAAGGCAAGTCGGAGGCGGAATGGCAAATACTCTGAACCACTCAAAGCACTGTGGCCTTTTTGAAAGTGGGATGCAGATATAAAAACAGGGATTATCCTTACCAACAACCCTTCTTGAGTATCAGAGTCCAACATACAGAGTGCAGCGGAAGACGTTAAATGTGCTTCATTCTGTGAGAACGCAACTCTATAGTTCTACAGTGAGATAGTGCATTTCAGCCTCAACGGAAGCAATGTCCTCAAACGGAACATTGGTGGCACCAGGATCTAAAGCAGGCTTAAGAAGCCTTGGATGCAGTCAGTCCTTTATTAACTATCATGACCGACACAATGTGATCCATAATACTTCCATTTTGGCAGAAATTACATTCAAGCACAGGCCCCCACTAGAAGGTAGTGATGACATTCAGGTGCTGAAAATGCCTTTTTAATGCCGAAAGGAATGATTGTGAGCTTTACTTACCATACATATTGGTCAAATGATGCCCTATGCCGGAAGACTGTCTTTTTTTTTTTCTTCAGTATCGGCAATGCAGAGACAATTTGTTGCGAAACACTGCCACTGCTGGTCATTCAGTATAATCTGCAGATGGAAAAGTCCACTGTTAGCACATTTACTACAAGCAATACAAAAAATCATGCTTTTTATAAAGGGTAAACAGATCAATACTATGGAGTTTGTATTATTGTGAAAATCAGCAGCTCATTAGAAAATCAAATCTCGATTTGTGTTTTTAACCTACCATACTACTCTGAGTCTCATGCCTCTTTTGCCAACACGCTCTAAACAACTGTAGAAGGTACATTAGGACATAGATAGAGATCTTTTTGCCAGCCAAGTGGCAGCGTACCCCTCTCACTTTATTTGTTTTAGGATATGGTACACCAGTAGCAATTAAGCCAGCTGATAAGTTGAGAGGTAGGGTTATGGTACAGTTAATGGGAATAATACAAGCTATGAATAGCATGTTCATAATCATCATTTGAGCCAATTCCTAGCAGTTCAGCAATAGTGAAGTTGACTCTAATGCTCAAACTCACGCTCGTTCAAATTTAGAGGTCTTATAAAGTGCCCTAATTTTATACATTTTACCATCATAGCTGTCACTTGGGCGTCCGGTCTACCCTGCTACTCATTTCATTAGCAAGATAAATGTATCTTACTGCTTGCTAGGAAACAACAGAGTGGCCCTCACGTCAGACAACATCTTGCATTTAGCTTTATGATGTCAGCTTGCTAGGCAACAGATTGGCCCTCATGTCAGACAACATCTTGCTTTTGCTTTATGATGTCAGATCATCACTGGTACAATTGTCCTTGTGGAAGCGGACCACACAGGAGGATGAGATATCAGAAGTTATGCAGTAGGTTGCTATCTCTATTCATGACTGCAAGGCAAGTCGGAGGCGGAATGGCAAATACTCTGAACCACTCAAAGCACTGTGGCCTTTTTGAAAGTGGGATGCAGATATAAAAACAGGGATTATCCTTACCAACAACCCTTCTTGAGTATCAGAGTCCAACATACAGATAGCAGCGGAAGACGTTAAATGTGCTTCATTCTGTGAGAATGCAACTCTATAGTTCTACAGTGAGATAGTGCATTTCAGCCTCAACGGAAGCAATGTCCTCAAACGGAACATTGGTGGCACCAGGATCTAAAGCAGGCTTAAGAAGCCTTGGATGCAGTCAGTCTTTTATTAACTATCATGACCGACACAATGTGATCCATAATACTTCCATTTTGGCAGAAATTACATTCAAGCACAGGCCCCCACTAGAAGGTAGTGATGACATTCAGGTGCTGAAAATGCCTTTTTAATGCCGAAAGGAATGATTGTGAGCTTTACTTACCATACATATTGGTCAAATGATGCCCTATGCCGGAAGACTGTCTTTTTTTTTTTTTCTTCAGTATCGGCAATGCAGAGACAATTTGTTGCGAAACACTGCCACTGCTGGTCATTCAGTATAATCTGCAGATGGAAAAGTCCACTGTTAGCACATTTACTAAAAGCAATACAAAAAAATCATGCTTTTTATAAAGGGTAAACAGATCAATACTATGGAGTTTGTATTATTGTGAAAATCAGCAGCTCATTAGAAAATCAGATCTCGATTTGTGTTTTTAACCTACCATACTACTCTGAATCTCATGCCTCTTTTGCCAACACGCTCTAAACAACTGTAGAAGGTACATTAGGACATAGATAGAGATCTTTTTGCCAGCCAAGTGGCAGTGTACCCCTCTCACTTTATTTGTTTTAGGATATGGTACACCAGTAGCAATTAAGCCAGCTGATAAGTTGAGAGGTAGGGTTATGCTACAGTTAATGGGAATAATAAAAGCTATGAATAGCATGTTCATAATCATCATTTGAGCCAATTCCTAGCAGTTCAGCAATAGTGAAGTTGACTCTAATGCTCAAGCTCACGCTCGTTCAAATTTAGAGGTCTTATAAAGTGCCCTCATTTTGTACATTTTACCATCATAGCTGTCACTTGGGCGTCCGGTCTACCCTGCTACTCATTTCATTAGCAAGATAAATGTATCTTACCGCTTGCTAGGCAACAACAGAGTGGCCCTCACGTCAGACAACATCTTGCATTTAGCTTTATGATGTCAGCTTGCTAGGCAACAGATTGGCCCTCATGTCAGACAACATCTTGCTTTTGCTTTATGATGTCAGATCATCACTGGTCCAATTGTCCTTGTGGAAGCGGACCACACCGGAGAATGAGATATCAGAAGTTATGCAGTAGGTTGCTATCTCTATTCATGACTGCAAGGCAGGTCGGAGGCGGAATGGCAAATACTCTGAACCACTCAAAGCACTGTGGCCTTTTTGAAAGTGGGATGCAGATACAAAAACAGAGATTATCCTTACCAACAATCCTTCTTGAGTATCAGAGTCCAACATACAGAGTGCAGCGGAAGACGTTAAATGTGCTTCATTCTGTGAGAACGCAACTCTATAGTTCTACAGTGAGATAGTGCATTTCAGCCTCAAAGGAAGCAATGTCCTCAAACGGAACATTGGTGGCACCAGGATCTAAAGCAGGCTTAAGAAGCCTTGGATGCAGTCAGTCTTTTATTAACTATCATGACCGACACAATGTGATCCATAATACTTCCATTTTGGCAGAAATTACATTCAAGCACAGGCCCCCACTAGAAGGCAGTGATGACATTCAGGTGCTGAAAACGCCTTTTTAATGCCTAAAGGAATGATTGTGAGCTTTACTTACCATACATATTGGTCAAATGATGCCCTATGCCGGAAGACTGTCTTTTTTTTTTTTCTTCAGTATCGGCAATGCAGAGACAATTTGTTGCGAAACACTGCCACTGCTGGTCATTCAGTATAATCTGCAGATGGAAAAGTCCACTGTTAGCACATTTACTACAAGCAATACAAAAAATCATGCTTTTTATAAAGGGTAAACAGATCAATACTATGGAGTTTGTATTATTGTGAAAATCAGCAGCTCATTAGAAAATCAAATCTCGATTTGTGTTTTTAACCTACCATACTACTCTGAGTCTCATGCCTCTTTTGCCAACACGCTCTAAACAACTGTAGAAGGTACATTAGGACATAGATAGAGATCTTTTTGCCAGCCAAGTGGCAGCGTACCCCTCTCACTTTATTTGTTTTAGGATATCGTACACCAGTAGCAATTAAGCCAGCTGATAAGTTGAGAGGTAGGGTTATGGTACAGTTAATGGGAATAATAAAAGCTATGAATAGCATGTTCATAATCATCATTTGAGCCAATTCCTAGCAGTTCAGCAATAGTGAAGTTGACTCTAATGCTCAAGCTCACGCTCGTTCAAATTTAGAGGTCTTATAAAGTGCCCTCATTTTGTACATTTTACCATCATAGCTGTCACTTGGGCGTCCGGTCTACCCTGCTACTCATTTCATTAGCAAGATAAATGTATCTTACTGCTTGCTAGGCAACAACAGAGTGGCCCTCACGTCAGACAACATCTTGCATTTAGCTTTATGATGTCAGCTTGCTAGGCAACAGATTGGCCCTCATGTCAGACAACATCTTGCTTTTGCTTTATGATGTCAGATCATCACTGGTCCAATTGTCCTTGTGGAAGCGGACCACACCGGAGAATGAGATATCAGAAGTTATGCAGTAGGTTGCTATCTCTATTCATGACTGCAAGGCAGGTCGGAGGCGGAATGGCAAATACTCTGAACCACTCAAAGCACTGTGGCCTTTTTGAAAGTGGGATGCAGATACAAAAACAGAGATTATCCTTACCAACAATCCTTCTTGAGTATCAGAGTCCAACATACAGAGTGCAGCGGAAGACGTTAAATGTGCTTCATTCTGTGAGAACGCAACTCTATAGTTCTACAGTGAGATAGCGCATTTCAGCCTCAAAGGAAGCAATGTCCTCAAACGGAACATTGTTGGCACCAGGATCTAAAGCAGGCTTAAGAAGCCTTGGATGCAGTTAGTCTTTTATTAACTATCATGACCGACACAATGTGATCCATAATACTTCCATTTTGGCAGAAATTACATTCAAGCACAGGCCCCCACTAGAAGGTAGTGATGACATTCAGGTGCTGAAAACGCCTTTTTAATGCCTAAAGGAATGATTGTGAGCTTTACTTACCATACATATTGGTCAAATGATGCCCTATGCCGGAAGACTGTCTTTTTTTTTTTCTTCAGTATCGGCAATGCAGAGACAATTTGTTGCGAAACACTGCCACTGCTGGTCATTCAGTATAATCTGCAGATGGAAAAGTCCACTGTTAGCACATTTACTACAAGCAATACAAAAAATCATGCTTTTTATAAAGGGTAAACAGATCAATACTATGGAGTTTGTATTATTGTGAAAATCAGCAGCTCATTAGAAAATCAAATCTCGATTTGTGTTTTTAACCTATCATACTACTCTGAGTCTCATGCCTCTTTTGCCAACACGCTCTAAACAACTGTAGAAGGTACATTAGGACATAGATAGAGATCTTTTTGCCAGCCAAGTGGCAGCGTACCCCTCTCACTTTATTTGTTTTAGGATATGGTACACCAGTAGCAATTAAGCCAGCTGATAAGTTGAGAGGTAGGGTTATGGTACAGTTAATGGGAATAATAAAAGCTATGAATAGCATGTTCATAATCATCATTTGAGCCAATTCCTAGCAGTTCAGCAATAGTGAAGTTGACTCTAATGCTCAAACTCACGCTCGTTCAAATTTAGAGGTCTTATAAAGTGCCCTAATTTTGTACATTTTACCATCATAGCTGTCACTTGGGCGTCCGGTCTACCCTGCAACTCATTTCATTAGCAAGATAAATGTATCTTACTGCTTGCTAGGCAACAACAGAGTGGCCCTCACGTCAGACAACATCTTGCATTTAGCTTTATGATGTCAGCTTGCTAGGCAACAGATTGGCCCTCATGTCAGACAACATCTTGCTTTTGCTTTATGATGTCAGATCATCACTGGTACAATTGTCCTTGTGGAAGCGGACCACACAGGAGGATGAGATATCAGAAGTTATGCAGTAGGTTGCTATCTCTATTCATGACTGCAAGGCAAGTCGGAGGCGGAATGGCAAATACTCTGAACCACTCAAAGCACTGTGGCCTTTTTGAAAGTGGGATGCAGATATAAAAACAGGGATTATCCTTACCAACAACCCTTCTTGAGTATCAGAGTCCAACATACAGATAGCAGCGGAAGACGTTAAATGTGCTTCATTCTGTGAGAATGCAACTCTATAGTTCTACAGTGAGATAGTGCATTTCAGCCTCAACGGAAGCAATGTCCTCAAACGGAACATTGGTGGCACCAGGATCTAAAGCAGGCTTAAGAAGCCTTGGATGCAGTCAGTCCTTTATTAACTATCATGACCGACACAATGTGATCCATAATACTTCCATTTTGGCAGAAATTACATTCAAGCACAGGCCCCCACTAGAAGGTAGTGATGACATTCAGGTGCTGAAAATGCCTTTTTAATGCCGAAAGGAATGATTGTGAGCTTTACTTACCATACATATTGGTCAAATGATGCCCTATGCCGGAAGACTGTCTTTTTTTTTTTCTTCAGTATCGGCAATGCAGAGACAATTTGTTGCGAAACACTGCCACTGCTGGTCATTCAGTATAATCTGCAGATGGAAAAGTCCACTGTTAGCACATTTACTAAAAGCAATACAAAAAAATCATGCTTTTTATAAAGGGTAAACAGATCAATACTATGGAGTTTGTATTATTGTGAAAATCAGCAGCTCATTAGAAAATCAGATCTCGATTTGTGTTTTTAACCTACCATACTACTCTGAATCTCATGCCTCTTTTGCCAACACGCTCTAAACAACTGTAGAAGGTACATTAGGACATAGATAGAGATCTTTTTGCCAGCCAAGTGGCAGTGTACCCCTCTCACTTTATTTGTTTTAGGATATGGTACACCAGTAGCAATTAAGCCAGCTGATAAGTTGAGAGGTAGGGTTATGCTACAGTTAATGGGAATAATAAAAGCTATGAATAGCATGTTCATAATCATCATTTGAGCCAATTCCTAGCAGTTCAGCAATAGTGAAGTTGACTCTAATGCTCAAGCTCACGCTCGTTCAAATTTAGAGGTCTTATAAAGTGCCCTCATTTTGTACATTTTACCATCATAGCTGTCACTTGGGCGTCCGGTCTACCCTGCTACTCATTTCATTAGCAAGATAAATGTATCTTACCGCTTGCTAGGCAACAACAGAGTGGCCCTCACGTCAGACAACATCTTGCATTTAGCTTTATGATGTCAGCTTGCTAGGCAACAGATTGGCCCTCATGTCAGACAACATCTTGCTTTTGCTTTATGATGTCAGATCATCACTGGTCCAATTGTCCTTGTGGAAGCGGACCACACCGGAGAATGAGATATCAGAAGTTATGCAGTAGGTTGCTATCTCTATTCATGACTGCAAGGCAGGTCGGAGGCGGAATGGCAAATACTCTGAACCACTCAAAGCACTGTGGCCTTTTTGAAAGTGGGATGCAGATACAAAAACAGAGATTATCCTTACCAACAATCCTTCTTGAGTATCAGAGTCCAACATACAGAGTGCAGCGGAAGACGTTAAATGTGCTTCATTCTGTGAGAACGCAACTCTATAGTTCTACAGTGAGATAGTGCATTTCAGCCTCAAAGGAAGCAATGTCCTCAAACGGAACATTGGTGGCACCAGGATCTAAAGCAGGCTTAAGAAGCCTTGGATGCAGTCAGTCTTTTATTAACTATCATGACCGACACAATGTGATCCATAATACTTCCATTTTGGCAGAAATTACATTCAAGCACAGGCCCCCACTAGAAGGTAGTGATGACATTCAGGTGCTGAAAACGCCTTTTTAATGCCTAAAGGAATGATTGTGAGCTTTACTTACCATACATATTGGTCAAATGATGCCCTATGCCGGAAGACTGTCTTTTTTTTTTTTCTTCAGTATCGGCAATGCAGAGACAATTTGTTGCGAAACACTGCCACTGCTGGTCATTCAGTATAATCTGCAGATGGAAAAGTCCACTGTTAGCACATTTACTACAAGCAATACAAAAAATCATGCTTTTTATAAAGGGTAAACAGATCAATACTATGGAGTTTGTATTATTGTGAAAATCAGCAGCTCATTAGAAAATCAAATCTCGATTTGTGTTTTTAACCTACCATACTACTCTGAGTCTCATGCCTCTTTTGCCAACACGCTCTAAACAACTGTAGAAGGTACATTAGGACATAGATAGAGATCTTTTTGCCAGCCAAGTGGCAGCGTACCCCTCTCACTTTATTTGTTTTAGGATATGGTACACCAGTAGCAATTAAGCCAGCTGATAAGTTGAGAGGTAGGGTTATGGTACAGTTAATGGGAATAATAAAAGCTATGAATAGCATGTTCATAATCATCATTTGAGCCAATTCCTAGCAGTTCAGCAATAGTGAAGTTGACTCTAATGCTCAAACTCACGCTCGTTCAAATTTAGAGGTCTTATAAAGTGCCCTAATTTTGTACATTTTACCATCATAGCTGTCACTTGGGCGTCCGGTCTACCCTACTACTCATTTCATTAGCAAGATAAATGTATCTTACTGCTTGCTAGGCAACAACAGAGTGGCCCTCACGTCAGACAACATCTTGCATTTAGCTTTATGATGTCAGCTTGCTAGGCAACAGATTGGCCCTCATGTCAGACAACATCTTGCTTTTGCTTTATGATGTCAGATCATCACTGGTCCAATTGTCCTTGTGGAAGCGGACCACACAGGAGGATGAGATAGCAGAAGTTATGCAGTAGGTTGCTATCTCTATTCATGACTGCAAGGCAGGTCGGAGGCGGAATGGCAAATACTCTGAACCACTCAAAGCACTGTGGCCTTTTTGAAAGTGGGATGCAGATACAAAAACAGAGATTATCCTTACAAACAATCCTTCTTGAGTATCAGAGTCCAACATACAGAGTGCAGCGGAAGACGTTAAATGTGCTTCATTCTGTGAGAACGCAACTCTATAGTTCTACAGTGAGATAGTGCATTTCAGCCTCAAAGGAAGCAATGTCCTCAAACGGAACATTGGTGGCACCAGGATCTAAAGCAGGCTTAAGAAGCCTTGGATGCAGTCAGTCTTTTATTAACTATCATGACCGACACAATGTGATCCATAATACTTCCATTTTGGCAGAAATTACATTCAAGCACAGGCCCCCACTAGAAGGTAGTGATGACATTCAGGTGCTGAAAATGCCTTTTTAATGCCGAAAGGAATGATTGTGAGCTTTACTTACCATACATATTGGTCAAATGATGCCCTATGCCGGAAGACTGTCTTTTTTTTTTTTCTTCAGTATCGGCAATGCAGAGACAATTTGTTGCGAAACACTGCCACTGCTGGTCATTCAGTATAATCTGCAGATGGAAAAGTCCACTGTTAGCACATTTACTACAAGCAATACAAAAAATCATGCTTTTTATAAAGGGTAAACAGATCAATACTATGGAGTTTGTATTATTGTGAAAATCAGCAGCTCATTAGAAAATCAAATCTCGATTTGTGTTTTTAACCTACCATACTACTCTGAGTCTCATGCCTCTTTTGCCAACACGCTCTAAACAACTGTAGAAGGTACATTAGGACATAGATAGAGATCTTTTTGCCAGCCAAGTGGCAGCGTACCCCTCTCACTTTATTTGTTTTAGGATATGGTACACCAGTAGCAATTAAGCCAGCTGATAAGTTGAGAGGTAGGGTTATGGTACAGTTAATGGGAATAATAAAAGCTATGAATAGCATGTTCATAATCATCATTTGAGCCAATTCCTAGCAGTTCAGCAATAGTGAAGTTGACTCTAATGCTCAAACTCACGCTCGTTCAAATTTAGAGGTCTTATAAAGTGCCCTAATTTTATACATTTTACCATCATAGCTGTCACTTGGGCGTCCGGTCTACCCTGCTACTCATTTCATTAGCAAGATAAATGTATCTTACTGTTTGCTAGGCAACAACAGAGTGGCCCTCACGTCAGACAACATCTTGCATTTAGCTTTATGATGTCAGCTTGCTAGGCAACAGATTGGCCCTCATGTCAGACAACATCTTGCTTTTGCTTTATGATGTCAGATCATCACTGGTACAATTGTCCTTGTGGAAGCGGACCACACAGGAGGATGAGATATCAGAAGTTATGCAGTAGGTTGCTATCTCTATTCATGACTGCAAGGCAAGTCGGAGGCGGAATGGCAAATACTCTGAACCACTCAAAGCACTGTGGCCTTTTTGAAAGTGGGATGCAGATATAAAAACAGGGATTATCCTTACCAACAACCCTTCTTGAGTATCAGAGTCCAACATACAGAGTGCAGCGGAAGACGTTAAATGTGCTTCATTCTGTGAGAATGCAACTCTATAGTTCTACAGTGAGATAGTGCATTTCAGCCTCAACGGAAGCAATGTCCTCAAACGGAACATTGGTGGCACCAGGATCTAAAGCAGGCTTAAGAAGCCTTGGATGCAGTCAGTCCTTTATTAACTATCATGACCGACACAATGTGATCCATAATACTTCCATTTTGGCAGAAATTACATTCAAGCACAGGCCCCCACTAGAAGGTAGTGATGACATTCAGGTGCTGAAAATGCCTTTTTAATGCCGAAAGGAATGATTGTGAGCTTTACTTACCATACATATTGGTCAAATGATGCCCTATGCCGGAAGACTGTCTTTTTTTTTTTCTTCAGTATCGGCAATGCAGAGACAATTTGTTGCGAAACACTGCCACTGCTGGTCATTCAGTATAATCTGCAGATGGAAAAGTCCACTGTTAGCACATTTACTACAAGCAATACAAAAAATCATGCTTTTTATAAAGGGTAAACAGATCAATACTATGGAGTTTGTATTATTGTGAAAATCAGCAGCTCATTAGAAAATCAAATCTCGATTTGTGTTTTTAACCTACCATACTACTCTGAGTCTCATGCCTCTTTTGCCAACACGCTCTAAACAACTGTAGAAGGTACATTAGGACATAGATAGAGATCTTTTTGCCAGCCAAGTGGCAGCGTACCCCTCTCACTTTATTTGTTTTAGGATATGGTACACCAGTAGCAATTAAGCCAGCTGATAAGTTGAGAGGTAGGGTTATGGTACAGTTAATGGGAATAATACAAGCTATGAATAGCATGTTCATAATCATCATTTGAGCCAATTCCTAGCAGTTCAGCAATAGTGAAGTTGACTCTAATGCTCAAACTCACGCTCGTTCAAATTTAGAGGTCTTATAAAGTGCCCTAATTTTATACATTTTACCATCATAGCTGTCACTTGGGCGTCCGGTCTACCCTGCTACTCATTTCATTAGCAAGATAAATGTATCTTACTGCTTGCTAGGAAACAACAGAGTGGCCCTCACGTCAGACAACATCTTGCATTTAGCTTTATGATGTCAGCTTGCTAGGCAACAGATTGGCCCTCATGTCAGACAACATCTTGCTTTTGCTTTATGATGTCAGATCATCACTGGTACAATTGTCCTTGTGGAAGCGGACCACACAGGAGGATGAGATATCAGAAGTTATGCAGTAGGTTGCTATCTCTATTCATGACTGCAAGGCAAGTCGGAGGCGGAATGGCAAATACTCTGAACCACTCAAAGCACTGTGGCCTTTTTGAAAGTGGGATGCAGATATAAAAACAGGGATTATCCTTACCAACAACCCTTCTTGAGTATCAGAGTCCAACATACAGATAGCAGCGGAAGACGTTAAATGTGCTTCATTCTGTGAGAATGCAACTCTATAGTTCTACAGTGAGATAGTGCATTTCAGCCTCAACGGAAGCAATGTCCTCAAACGGAACATTGGTGGCACCAGGATCTAAAGCAGGCTTAAGAAGCCTTGGATGCAGTCAGTCTTTTATTAACTATCATGACCGACACAATGTGATCCATAATACTTCCATTTTGGCAGAAATTACATTCAAGCACAGGCCCCCACTAGAAGGTAGTGATGACATTCAGGTGCTGAAAATGCCTTTTTAATGCCGAAAGGAATGATTGTGAGCTTTACTTACCATACATATTGGTCAAATGATGCCCTATGCCGGAAGACTGTCTTTTTTTTTTTCTTCAGTATCGGCAATGCAGAGACAATTTGTTGCGAAACACTGCCACTGCTGGTCATTCAGTATAATCTGCAGATGGAAAAGTCCACTGTTAGCACATTTACTACAAGCAATACAAAAAATCATGCTTTTTATAAAGGGTAAACAGATCAATACTATGGAGTTTGTATTATTGTGAAAATCAGCAGCTCATTAGAAAATCAAATCTCGATTTGTGTTTTTAACCTACCATACTACTCTGAGTCTCATGCCTCTTTTGCCAACACGCTCTAAACAACTGTAGAAGGTACATTAGGACATAGATAGAGATCTTTTTGCCAGCCAAGTGGCAGCGTACCCCTCTCACTTTATTTGTTTTAGGATATGGTACACCAGTAGCAATTAAGCCAGCTGATAAGTTGAGAGGTAGGGTTATGGTACAGTTAATGGGAATAATACAAGCTATGAATAGCATGTTCATAATCATCATTTGAGCCAATTCCTAGCAGTTCAGCAATAGTGAAGTTGACTCTAATGCTCAAACTCACGCTCGTTCAAATTTAGAGGTCTTATAAAGTGCCCTAATTTTATACATTTTACCATCATAGCTGTCACTTGGGCGTCCGGTCTACCCTGCTACTCATTTCATTAGCAAGATAAATGTATCTTACTGCTTGCTAGGAAACAACAGAGTGGCCCTCACGTCAGACAACATCTTGCATTTAGCTTTATGATGTCAGCTTGCTAGGCAACAGATTGGCCCTCATGTCAGACAACATCTTGCTTTTGCTTTATGATGTCAGATCATCACTGGTACAATTGTCCTTGTGGAAGCGGACCACACAGGAGGATGAGATATCAGAAGTTATGCAGTAGGTTGCTATCTCTATTCATGACTGCAAGGCAAGTCGGAGGCGGAATGGCAAATACTCTGAACCACTCAAAGCACTGTGGCCTTTTTGAAAGTGGGATGCAGATATAAAAACAGGGATTATCCTTACCAACAACCCTTCTTGAGTATCAGAGTCCAACATACAGATAGCAGCGGAAGACGTTAAATGTGCTTCATTCTGTGAGAATGCAACTCTATAGTTCTACAGTGAGATAGTGCATTTCAGCCTCAACGGAAGCAATGTCCTCAAACGGAACATTGGTGGCACCAGGATCTAAAGCAGGCTTAAGAAGCCTTGGATGCAGTCAGTCTTTTATTAACTATCATGACCGACACAATGTGATCCATAATACTTCGATTTTGGCAGAAATTACATTCAAGCACAGGCCCCCACTAGAAGGTAGTGATGACATTCAGGTGCTGAAAATGCCTTTTTAATGCCGAAAGGAATGATTGTGAGCTTTACTTACCATACATATTGGTCAAATGATGCCCTATGCCGGAAGACTGTCTTTTTTTTTTTCTTCAGTATCGGCAATGCAGAGACAATTTGTTGCGAAACACTGCCACTGCTGGTCATTCAGTATAATCTGCAGATGGAAAAGTCCACTGTTAGCACATTTACTACAAGCAATACAAAAAATCATGCTTTTTATAAAGGGTAAACAGATCAATACTATGGAGTTTGTATTATTGTGAAAATCAGCAGCTCATTAGAAAATCAAATCTCGATTTGTGTTTTTAACCTACCATACTACTCTGAGTCTCATGCCTCTTTTGCCAACACGCTCTAAACAACTGTAGAAGGTACATTAGGACATAGATAGAGATCTTTTTGCCAGCCAAGTGGCAGCGTACCCCTCTCACTTTATTTGTTTTAGGATATGGTACACCAGTAGCAATTAAGCCAGCTGATAAGTTGAGAGGTAGGGTTATGGTACAGTTAATGGGAATAATACAAGCTATGAATAGCATGTTCATAATCATCATTTGAGCCAATTCCTAGCAGTTCAGCAATAGTGAAGTTGACTCTAATGCTCAAACTCACGCTCGTTCAAATTTAGAGGTCTTATAAAGTGCCCTAATTTTATACATTTTACCATCATAGCTGTCACTTGGGCGTCCGGTCTACCCTGCTACTCATTTCATTAGCAAGATAAATGTATCTTACTGCTTGCTAGGAAACAACAGAGTGGCCCTCACGTCAGACAACATCTTGCATTTAGCTTTATGATGTCAGCTTGCTAGGCAACAGATTGGCCCTCATGTCAGACAACATCTTGCTTTTGCTTTATGATGTCAGATCATCACTGGTACAATTGTCCTTGTGGAAGCGGACCACACAGGAGGATGAGATATCAGAAGTTATGCAGTAGGTTGCTATCTCTATTCATGACTGCAAGGCAAGTCGGAGGCGGAATGGCAAATACTCTGAACCACTCAAAGCACTGTGGCCTTTTTGAAAGTGGGATGCAGATATAAAAACAGGGATTATCCTTACCAACAACCCTTCTTGAGTATCAGAGTCCAACATACAGATAGCAGCGGAAGACGTTAAATGTGCTTCATTCTGTGAGAATGCAACTCTATAGTTCTACAGTGAGATAGTGCATTTCAGCCTCAACGGAAGCAATGTCCTCAAACGGAACATTGGTGGCACCAGGATCTAAAGCAGGCTTAAGAAGCCTTGGATGCAGTCAGTCTTTTATTAACTATCATGACCGACACAATGTGATCCATAATACTTCCATTTTGGCAGAAATTACATTCAAGCACAGGCCCCCACTAGAAGGTAGTGATGACATTCAGGTGCTGAAAATGCCTTTTTAATGCCGAAAGGAATGATTGTGAGCTTTACTTACCATACATATTGGTCAAATGATGCCCTATGCCGGAAGACTGTCTTTTTTTTTTTTTCTTCAGTATCGGCAATGCAGAGACAATTTGTTGCGAAACACTGCCACTGCTGGTCATTCAGTATAATCTGCAGATGGAAAAGTCCACTGTTAGCACATTTACTAAAAGCAATACAAAAAAATCATGCTTTTTATAAAGGGTAAACAGATCAATACTATGGAGTTTGTATTATTGTGAAAATCAGCAGCTCATTAGAAAATCAGATCTCGATTTGTGTTTTTAACCTACCATACTACTCTGAATCTCATGCCTCTTTTGCCAACACGCTCTAAACAACTGTAGAAGGTACATTAGGACATAGATAGAGATCTTTTTGCCAGCCAAGTGGCAGTGTACCCCTCTCACTTTATTTGTTTTAGGATATGGTACACCAGTAGCAATTAAGCCAGCTGATAAGTTGAGAGGTAGGGTTATGCTACAGTTAATGGGAATAATAAAAGCTATGAATAGCATGTTCATAATCATCATTTGAGCCAATTCCTAGCAGTTCAGCAATAGTGAAGTTGACTCTAATGCTCAAGCTCACGCTCGTTCAAATTTAGAGGTCTTATAAAGTGCCCTCATTTTGTACATTTTACCATCATAGCTGTCACTTGGGCGTCCGGTCTACCCTGCTACTCATTTCATTAGCAAGATAAATGTATCTTACCGCTTGCTAGGCAACAACAGAGTGGCCCTCACGTCAGACAACATCTTGCATTTAGCTTTATGATGTCAGCTTGCTAGGCAACAGATTGGCCCTCATGTCAGACAACATCTTGCTTTTGCTTTATGATGTCAGATCATCACTGGTCCAATTGTCCTTGTGGAAGCGGACCACACCGGAGTATGAGATATCAGAAGTTATGCAGTAGGTTGCTATCTCTATTCATGACTGCAAGGCAGGTCGGAGGCGGAATGGCAAATACTCTGAACCACTCAAAGCACTGTGGCCTTTTTGAAAGTGGGATGCAGATACAAAAACAGAGATTATCCTTACCAACAATCCTTCTTGAGTATCAGAGTCCAACATACAGAGTGCAGCGGAAGACGTTAAATGTGCTTCATTCTGTGAGAACGCAACTCTATAGTTCTACAGTGAGATAGTGCATTTCAGCCTCAAAGGAAGCAATGTCCTCAAACGGAACATTGGTGGCACCAGGATCTAAAGCAGGCTTAAGAAGCCTTGGATGCAGTCAGTCTTTTATTAACTATCATGACCGACACAATGTGATCCATAATACTTCCATTTTGGCAGAAATTACATTCAAGCACAGGCCCCCACTAGAAGGTAGTGATGACATTCAGGTGCTGAAAACGCCTTTTTAATGCCTAAAGGAATGATTGTGAGCTTTACTTACCATACATATTGGTCAAATGATGCCCTATGCCGGAAGACTGTCTTTTTTTTTTTTCTTCAGTATCGGCAATGCAGAGACAATTTGTTGCGAAACACTGCCACTGCTGGTCATTCAGTATAATCTGCAGATGGAAAAGTCCACTGTTAGCACATTTACTACAAGCAATACAAAAAATCATGCTTTTTATAAAGGGTAAACAGATCAATACTATGGAGTTTGTATTATTGTGAAAATCAGCAGCTCATTAGAAAATCAAATCTCGATTTGTGTTTTTAACCTACCATACTACTCTGAGTCTCATGCCTCTTTTGCCAACACGCTCTAAACAACTGTAGAAGGTACATTAGGACATAGATAGAGATCTTTTTGCCAGCCAAGTGGCAGCGTACCCCTCTCACTTTATTTGTTTTAGGATATGGTACACCAGTAGCAATTAAGCCAGCTGATAAGTTGAGAGGTAGGGTTATGGTACAGTTAATGGGAATAATAAAAGCTATGAATAGCATGTTCATAATCATCATTTGAGCCAATTCCTAGCAGTTCAGCAATAGTGAAGTTGACTCTAATGCTCAAACTCACGCTCGTTCAAATTTAGAGGTCTTATAAAGTGCCCTAATTTTGTACATTTTACCATCATAGCTGTCACTTGGGCGTCCGGTCTACCCTACTACTCATTTCATTAGCAAGATAAATGTATCTTACTGCTTGCTAGGCAACAACAGAGTGGCCCTCACGTCAGACAACATCTTGCATTTAGCTTTATGATGTCAGCTTGCTAGGCAACAGATTGGCCCTCATGTCAGACAACATCTTGCTTTTGCTTTATGATGTCAGATCATCACTGGTCCAATTGTCCTTGTGGAAGCGGACCACACAGGAGGATGAGATAGCAGAAGTTATGCAGTAGGTTGCTATCTCTATTCATGACTGCAAGGCAGGTCGGAGGCGGAATGGCAAATACTCTGAACCACTCAAAGCACTGTGGCCTTTTTGAAAGTGGGATGCAGATACAAAAACAGAGATTATCCTTACAAACAATCCTTCTTGAGTATCAGAGTCCAACATACAGAGTGCAGCGGAAGACGTTAAATGTGCTTCATTCTGTGAGAACGCAACTCTATAGTTCTACAGTGAGATAGTGCATTTCAGCCTCAAAGGAAGCAATGTCCTCAAACGGAACATTGGTGGCACCAGGATCTAAAGCAGGCTTAAGAAGCCTTGGATGCAGTCAGTCTTTTATTAACTATCATGACCGACACAATGTGATCCATAATACTTCCATTTTGGCAGAAATTACATTCAAGCACAGGCCCCCACTAGAAGGTAGTGATGACATTCAGGTGCTGAAAATGCCTTTTTAATGCCGAAAGGAATGATTGTGAGCTTTACTTACCATACATATTGGTCAAATGATGCCCTATGCCGGAAGACTGTCTTTTTTTTTTTTCTTCAGTATCGGCAATGCAGAGACAATTTGTTGCGAAACACTGCCACTGCTGGTCATTCAGTATAATCTGCAGATGGAAAAGTCCACTGTTAGCACATTTACTACAAGCAATACAAAAAATCATGCTTTTTATAAAGGGTAAACAGATCAATACTATGGAGTTTGTATTATTGTGAAAATCAGCAGCTCATTAGAAAATCAAATCTCGATTTGTGTTTTTAACCTACCATACTACTCTGAGTCTCATGCCTCTTTTGCCAACACGCTCTAAACAACTGTAGAAGGTACATTAGGACATAGATAGAGATCTTTTTGCCAGCCAAGTGGCAGCGTACCCCTCTCACTTTATTTGTTTTAGGATATGGTACACCAGTAGCAATTAAGCCAGCTGATAAGTTGAGAGGTAGGGTTATGGTACAGTTAATGGGAATAATAAAAGCTATGAATAGCATGTTCATAATCATCATTTGAGCCAATTCCTAGCAGTTCAGCAATAGTGAAGTTGACTCTAATGCTCAAACTCACGCTCGTTCAAATTTAGAGGTCTTATAAAGTGCCCTAATTTTATACATTTTACCATCATAGCTGTCACTTGGGCGTCCGGTCTACCCTGCTACTCATTTCATTAGCAAGATAAATGTATCTTACTGTTTGCTAGGCAACAACAGAGTGGCCCTCACGTCAGACAACATCTTGCATTTAGCTTTATGATGTCAGCTTGCTAGGCAACAGATTGGCCCTCATGTCAGACAACATCTTGCTTTTGCTTTATGATGTCAGATCATCACTGGTACAATTGTCCTTGTGGAAGCGGACCACACAGGAGGATGAGATATCAGAAGTTATGCAGTAGGTTGCTATCTCTATTCATGACTGCAAGGCAAGTCGGAGGCGGAATGGCAAATACTCTGAACCACTCAAAGCACTGTGGCCTTTTTGAAAGTGGGATGCAGATATAAAAACAGGGATTATCCTTACCAACAACCCTTCTTGAGTATCAGAGTCCAACATACAGAGTGCAGCGGAAGACGTTAAATGTGCTTCATTCTGTGAGAATGCAACTCTATAGTTCTACAGTGAGATAGTGCATTTCAGCCTCAACGGAAGCAATGTCCTCAAACGGAACATTGGTGGCACCAGGATCTAAAGCAGGCTTAAGAAGCCTTGGATGCAGTCAGTCCTTTATTAACTATCATGACCGACACAATGTGATCCATAATACTTCCATTTTGGCAGAAATTACATTCAAGCACAGGCCCCCACTAGAAGGTAGTGATGACATTCAGGTGCTGAAAATGCCTTTTTAATGCCGAAAGGAATGATTGTGAGCTTTACTTACCATACATATTGGTCAAATGATGCCCTATGCCGGAAGACTGTCTTTTTTTTTTTCTTCAGTATCGGCAATGCAGAGACAATTTGTTGCGAAACACTGCCACTGCTGGTCATTCAGTATAATCTGCAGATGGAAAAGTCCACTGTTAGCACATTTACTACAAGCAATACAAAAAATCATGCTTTTTATAAAGGGTAAACAGATCAATACTATGGAGTTTGTATTATTGTGAAAATCAGCAGCTCATTAGAAAATCAAATCTCGATTTGTGTTTTTAACCTACCATACTACTCTGAGTCTCATGCCTCTTTTGCCAACACGCTCTAAACAACTGTAGAAGGTACATTAGGACATAGATAGAGATCTTTTTGCCAGCCAAGTGGCAGCGTACCCCTCTCACTTTATTTGTTTTAGGATATGGTACACCAGTAGCAATTAAGCCAGCTGATAAGTTGAGAGGTAGGGTTATGGTACAGTTAATGGGAATAATACAAGCTATGAATAGCATGTTCATAATCATCATTTGAGCCAATTCCTAGCAGTTCAGCAATAGTGAAGTTGACTCTAATGCTCAAACTCACGCTCGTTCAAATTTAGAGGTCTTATAAAGTGCCCTAATTTTATACATTTTACCATCATAGCTGTCACTTGGGCGTCCGGTCTACCCTGCTACTCATTTCATTAGCAAGATAAATGTATCTTACTGCTTGCTAGGAAACAACAGAGTGGCCCTCACGTCAGACAACATCTTGCATTTAGCTTTATGATGTCAGCTTGCTAGGCAACAGATTGGCCCTCATGTCAGACAACATCTTGCTTTTGCTTTATGATGTCAGATCATCACTGGTACAATTGTCCTTGTGGAAGCGGACCACACAGGAGGATGAGATATCAGAAGTTATGCAGTAGGTTGCTATCTCTATTCATGACTGCAAGGCAAGTCGGAGGCGGAATGGCAAATACTCTGAACCACTCAAAGCACTGTGGCCTTTTTGAAAGTGGGATGCAGATATAAAAACAGGGATTATCCTTACCAACAACCCTTCTTGAGTATCAGAGTCCAACATACAGATAGCAGCGGAAGACGTTAAATGTGCTTCATTCTGTGAGAATGCAACTCTATAGTTCTACAGTGAGATAGTGCATTTCAGCCTCAACGGAAGCAATGTCCTCAAACGGAACATTGGTGGCACCAGGATCTAAAGCAGGCTTAAGAAGCCTTGGATGCAGTCAGTCTTTTATTAACTATCATGACCGACACAATGTGATCCATAATACTTCCATTTTGGCAGAAATTACATTCAAGCACAGGCCCCCACTAGAAGGTAGTGATGACATTCAGGTGCTGAAAATGCCTTTTTAATGCCGAAAGGAATGATTGTGAGCTTTACTTACCATACATATTGGTCAAATGATGCCCTATGCCGGAAGACTGTCTTTTTTTTTTTCTTCAGTATCGGTGTAGGAGAGTAGGGTCTGCTATCCTATGGTCACCCCAAATTTTTGCTTTTTGCTTCACTGGTTTCTGACTTAATGTGGCTGTGGGCCTGCTAATCAGACCCACAGCCTGCTGTTCTCTCTCTAAATTGATGCCAATGCACTCTAGGTGCATTACGAATTGGAACTGGTTCACCTTATGAGCCCCTGTAATAGTGCACCCTAGGTGCCCAGGGCATAGGTGTATCCAAGGCCTACCAGGGGCTGCAGCACGTATTGTGCCACCCCTGGCCTGGCCTCCATCTTTGACACAACTGGCTGAACACTCAGCTGGGGTAAGTCGGTGTAACCACCTCTTACTTAGGTACAGTATGCCTGTGCCTAACCCTAAACTGGACACATATGTTCCTATCAGCCACTCCTATGGAAGGCCTCATCAATCCTGGAGGCAGAGTGCTTGGAAATATGTGAGATGGTGCTCTAGCATGAGCTGAGCCTGTCTGCAGCTGTCGGGAACCACTCCCTAAGCTGTTCCGGGATATTGCCATACCATATACTCTTAAGTGCATTATAATCCTCGCGGTTAAATGCTATCTTTGGTTTGGCTTTATCAAAACATGTCGAGTAAGGTGTCATACGAATTGGAATACTATCCCCTCGCCAGTTCTGGCGACGGGGATAGCATTCCACCCTTCTAGAGGGACACGACATGTGTGTAGCCTTAACCCCGGTTAAAGTTAAACAGAGCCTCAGCTCCACAAAATGGACGCTGCCACCACAGACACAAGTCTGGCCTCCTGCTGCTGACCGAAACTCGGCAGATGGTGGCCTGGACAAAGGGTTTCCTGCCTTGGGAGGTGCGAGCACCACCCCAGACAGGATTTTGTGTATTAGGTAGGACAGGGCTGAAAAGAATCAGACATGCCCGGGGCACACAAGGTGTCCCCGTGCATAGGCCAGCCCAAACCGGTTCTGGGGCCTTCCAGCCCCAGTCCTGGCGCGGAGCTGGACAAAGGAAAGGGGGTGTAACCGCCCCCCTTCCTGGTTCCTCCCAGAGGAGGGACCTAGTAGGTGATCCACCCCCTAGATTGGAATAAGAGGGGGAGCAGTGCCATTGCACAGCAGATCATCCCGAAATCAACTTAAACTAAGAAGAAGACTGGACTTCGACATTCTGCTGCACAGAAGACTGAAGAAGAATCTCCCTTGTGGCCAAGGAGTGACCACCCTGTGAACACAGGTACCAACCAGCAACTCGACGTCTGCTTTGCCGCCGCCTCCCGCCGGAGCCCGAGCCCAGAGCCCGACAAGAACCAGATTCCCAGACCTCTCAGAGCCCGATCCACAGTCCCTGCAAAGAAGGGACCCGTGGAGGCACCGAGTGACGTGGGACCGGACCTCTTGAAAGACACCCGAAAAGCTGACTGCGCAGCTTCTGAGGCATCCTCGACGTTGTGCTTTGGGGATTGAGAACCCCCACCACCGAGCAGCCCTTGCACCGAAGATCAGCCCCCCAGCATCTCCACGATCTGCGTGGGGCCCTTTTGCACTGTGCCACTCGACGCGCCATCCCGGCCACTAGCCACGCGGCCAGCGGCCATCTTGGCGACGAACCCGAAGATTTAAACAGCAGGTCTGGTTGCTCCAGACCTACCCAAGCTCCTGTGAAAAGGAGCACCCGCTCTGACCTTGCTGGTCCGAGTGAACAGCATCTTTCAACTCCTGCGTGGCTTGCATTTGCCAAGGCCTGTTTGCTCCGATCAGGTCGCCGACACCGCCAACAGCGAGAGGCCTACGTGGGACAGCTCGTGACCGACTCCTGGACGTCCTCGACCCCGGGTATCCACGTGGCTGCAGAAAGAAGCTACCCGACAACGCCTGTTTGCACCCGACATCACCTGGTTCCACTCTGGTTCCACGGCAGTCACTGGCTAGTGACTTTGAACACTGTCCCCTCTGCTTTCAGGTCTTCACATCTTCAGATCCACCCTTGGATCCACCGGAACTCTTCTCATCGAGCCGCCTGCAGCATCTCCTGCTCCAAGCACCATCGACCAGCGTGACGAAACCCGACACATCTTCGACCCTGTGCACCCGCTTCCTGTGGGTGAGGTAACTCAGCTCCGCCGGTGCTCCTGCACTGGTACACATCCCAAGGGCCTGTGTTTTAAGTTTCAGCTCCGTAGGTCACTCGGAAGGTTCCTAACTTTCTAACTTTGTGCTTTTTACGCACCATAGACTTTGTATTGAGAAGTGCGTGCACTTTGAACACTGCACCCGAGTCCCGTGGGCCTTTCCCGACTTAGTTAACTCCAGTCTCGAATAGCTCCAGCGATTCCCAAGGCCCTAGGCCTCTTCACTTTCCTCCTGGTATCTCTTATACCACTTATTTAGTATATGGTTTAGGTGGCCCCTAGGGCTCATCCATATTGTGCAACTTTTGTGTATTTTAAACTGTCTTGTGATTTTACGCTTGTGCTTCTGTGCTCATAAAGAGTCCAGGGGATTTTATAGTTAATAAATCAATATATATTTTCAATATATATCTGTGTGGTGTCCCTTTCATTTGGTATTCAAGGGGGTTGTGTATGGTATAACAGCTGGCTTCACATGCCTTTCAGAGTTTAGCCTAAGACTGCTTTGTCCACGTTACCACTAGGATAACTGGTCTACAAGGTTGAATTACAACCATCATCATAAGGGTTGCTTGGCATGGTACAAAGTGATCACTAGAACTAGTGAGCATTATATACCAGGCCAACTTCTCACATTGGTGAGCAGCGGATTGGGATCTGAGCTTGCTGTTGTTTTACCATTACAATCTTTGAGATTATCATTTGAAAGATCATACAGGTACCTGCTAGGTACATATAAAACAAGACTAGTATACTTAAGTTCTACTGAACTTAGTTGTTGTAGAGCAAAGGGAGTAGCACACCCTAGCTACAACTACTAGATAGGTTTAGTAGGTAAACACCAGTGTAGGTAGATTGCAACACATCCACCCACACTAGAGCAATGTCTGGAACAGAGGGGTCCAGTGGACTTACTCCTGTTGAGAGTGACCCTCCAAGGGCACCATCCCAGTTTGCTATTTTTCCTTTTAAGGAATTAAGACAGCTTTGTGTCTTAAGGGGTCTGAAGACAGGGCCTACCCCTACTACAGACCACCTAAGAGAGCTCTTGGATCAGTCTGAGGCTCTAAAGACCTCTAAAGCAAACCCCACAGGGAATGCTGAAGGAGGCCATCCTTCAGAGGATGACACTGTAGACACCCCTACCCCTATCATCCTAGTAGATGAGGAAGCCTCCACCACTGGAGCTCCTCAGGTAGATGAAGAGGAAGAAGAAGAAGAGGAGGAGGAGGTGGAAAGCAGTGAGTCAGATGATGACAGAGATAGTCAGGTGCTGGTCAGTAGACTGAACCAGGCTAACGTAAGTCAACTTGGGAATGAATCAGGTAACAACCCATTCAGACCCCCAGGTGGACTTAACCAGGGCCATAGGAGGAGAAGGCATCACTCAGGTGAATCCAACACCTCCCATGTCTCTAGAGGCTCTCATGGTCACTCCAGAAAGGAGATGACTAGCCCTCAGAGAAGGGAACATGAGGCCAAGATGAGAGAGGCTGAGCTTAGGATCCAGAGGCAAGAGTTAGAGGTTGCCCTGGCTAAGGAGAAACTTGCTAGAGCAAGACAGCCTAGAGAGAGTGGGGTAATAGAACCCACTGGTGGCAGCAATATCCACAAGGATAAAGACAGGTCTTTTGATAATAGAAACCTGAGTAAGATTGTGCCCCCCTACAAAGCTGGGGATGACATCCATAAATGGATCACTGCAATGGAGAGAGCCTGCAGAGTACAGCAGATCCCTCAGGAGCAGTGGGCAGCAATCTTGTGGCTCTCCTTTGAAGGTAGAGGCCGAGACAGACTCCTCACAGTTAGTGATGGGGATTCTAGAAACTACCTGGTCCTGAAGAGTGCTCTGATTGATGGGTTAGGCTTAACCACTGAACAGTACAGGTTAATGTTCAGAGATACCCAGAAGACACAGACTCAGGACTGGTCTGAATTTGTTGAGTGTGCCACTAAGGCTCTGGAGGGATGGTTGCTGGGAAGCAAGGTTACAGACTATGAAGGATTGTACAATTTGCTGATGAGAGAACAAATTTTAAATAATTGTCAGAACCAGCAGTTGCATCAACATTTGGTTGACTCAGATTTGACCTCTCCCCAAGAATTGGGAAAGAGGGCAGATAAATGGGTAAGAACCAGAGTTAAGCAAAAGAACCAGAACCAGAACCAGGGTGGTGACCAGAAGAAAACAGACCAGAAGGGTGGGGAGCAGAAAGCTAAAGACCAGAAGTCTTCAACAGGGCCCCAAACTGAGACAGAGGGTGGGTCCCAAACTTCCAAGAAGAAGAAGAAAGAAGGTCAGAAGAAACCCTGGTGTAAAACTTGTAAGAACACCTCTCACTGGACAAGTGAGTGTAAAAAGGGTGGAGCCCCCAACACTGCAGCCCCTAAGGCACCTGCACCCACTAGTACAGTTAGCAGTGTTGGTCCTCAAGCCAAGGGTTTAGTGGGAATCACTTTGGGAACTGAAGGAGATTCTGACCTAGTCAGAACCCTTACACAGGCTGTTCTGGTTTGTGAAGGGGACATAGATTTGACCCCTGACATAAGTCCCAGTAACCTGGGCAAATACAGACAGACACCTTTGATTAACAACAAAGTGGCTCAAGCTTACAGGGACACATGTGCCAGTGTCACTATGGTGACACCTAACTTTGTGGACCCTGGACAATACATGCCAGGCGATGATTACCTGGTGACCAATGCCAGCAATGTCACTACTACACATAGTGTGGCACTTGTTAACTTTTCCTGGGGAGGGGTAACTGGCCTAAAGAAAGTTGTGGTTAGTGCTGATCTCCCAGTAGAATGTTTGTTGGGCAATGACCTGGAGAACTCTCTATGGTCAGAAGTTGAGTACAGGACTCATGCAGAGATGTTAGGGATATCATCACATGTCCTTGCTGTGACCAGGTCACAGGCCAAAAAGTGCCTCTCTGAACCTCAGGTCTTGGATCCTGGAACAATGGACCAAGTACCTCCCAAGAAGAAGAACAGGAGGGTTAAGGCTGTGCCTTCCCAACTGCCTACAAGTGAGGATCAGGCTTCACAGGAAACTGATCTAGAGACCCCTGAAGGAACTGTCCCTGAAGAACTTGAACCTGATCAGGTTGAGTTTCTGGGGACAGGGGGACCTTCTAGGGCAGACTTGGGGCAGGCTCAGTTAACCTGTCCTTCTCTTGAACCCCTCAGACAGCAGGCTGCTGCTGAGGCTGCTGGGAATGCTCAAGGTGCCCATAAAGTATATTGGGACGATGGACTCCTTTATTCAGAGGCTAGAGACCCCAAGCCTGGTGCTACCAGGAGGTTGGTTATACCTCTGCAATTTAGGGGCTTCCTACTCACCTTGGCCCATGATATTCCTTTAGCAGGACACCTAGGCCAGAACAAGACTTGGGACAGGCTTGTCCCTCACTTTCACTGGCCTCACATGTCTGAAGACACCAAGGAGTTTTGTCGCTCCTGTGAAACCTGCCAAGCCAGTGGTAAAGCAGGTGGAACAACAAAGGCCCCCCTGATACCACTACCTGTGGTGGGGGTTCCCTTTGAGAGAGTGGGGATTGATATTGTTGGTCCAATGGATCCCCCTACAGCATCTGGGCACAGATTCATACTGGTGGTAGTGGATCATGCCACCAGGTACCCAGAGGCAATTCCCCTTAGGACCACAACAGCTCCTGTTGTGGCCAGGGCCTTACTTGGAGTTTTCTCCAGAGTGGGGTTTCCTAAGGAGGTAATATCAGATAGAGGTACCAACTTCATGTCTGGATATTTGACAGCTATGTGGAAGGAATGTGGTGTAAACTACAAGTTCACCACTCCTTATCACCCACAATGCAATGGGCTTGTTGAGAGATTTAACAAGACCCTAAAGGGCATGATTAAAGGATTACCTGAAAAGCTCAGGCGAAGATGGGACATCCTTCTGCCCTGTCTTTTGTTCGCTTACAGAGAGGTCCCTCAAAAGGGGGTTGGCTTCAGCCCCTTTGAATTGTTGTTTGGGCACCCTGTAAGAGGACCCCTGTGTCTTGTGAAGGAAGGATGGGAGTTACCTCTCAAAAAGCCTAAACAGGACATAGTGGACTATGTACTTGGTCTCCGCTCCAGGATGGCAGAGTACATGGAAAAGGCATCCAAAAACCTTGAGGCTAGCCAAGAATTACAAAAAGCTTGGCATGACCAAAAGGCTGTCCTTGTTGAATTTCAGCCTGGACAGAAGGTATGGGTGTTGGAGCCAGTGGCCCCAGCAGCACTCCAAGACAAATGGTCTGGACCCCATACAATTCTGGAAAAGAAGGGAGAGGTTACCTACTTGGTGGACCTAGGAACTCCCAGGAGCCCCCACAGGGTGCTCCATGTGAACAGATTGAAGGCATATGTCAGCAGGGCAGACATGGGCTTGCTCATGGCTACAGATGAGGGACAGGAGGAAGAGAGTGACCCTCTCCCAGACCTGCTCACTCAGAACCCTGAGGATGGCTCAGTTGATGGTGTGGCCTTAGGTGGCAGCCTCACTGAACATCAGCAACATGACTGCAGACAAGTTCTACAGGCATACAGGCATATGTTCTCATTGACACCCAGTCAGACTAACTGGTGTACACATGTGGTGGACACTGGTGACAGTCTTCCTGTAAAGAGCAAAATTTACAGGCAACCTGACCACGTCAGGGACTGTATAAAGACTGAGGTGCAAAAGATGCTGGAATTAGGTGTCATTGAGCCTTCAGAGAGCCCCTGGGCTAGCCCAGTGGTTCTGGTCCCCAAACCTCACACCAAAGATGGCAAGAGAGAGATGAGGTTCTGTGTGGATTACAGAGGACTCAATGCTGTCACCAGGACAGATGCACACCCTATTCCAAGGGCAGATGAGCTCATTGACAAGTTGGCTTCTGCCAAATATTTGAGCACATTTGACTTGACAGCTGGCTACTGGCAAATCAGGTTAGCTGAGGAGTCTAAAGCCAAGACAGCATTTTCTACCCCTAGTGGGCATTATCAGTTTGTGGTGATGCCCTTTGGTTTGAAAAATGCACCTGCCACCTTCCAAAGGTTGGTGAACCAAGTCCTCACTGGGTTGGATGACTTTTGTGCAGCTTATCTGGACGATATTGCTGTCTTTAGCTCCACCTGGGAGGATCACCTGATCCACCTGAAGGAAGTGCTTGAGGCTCTGCAGAAGGCAGGCCTCACTATCAAGGCAACAAAGTGCCAGATAGGGCAGAGCAAGGTTGTATACCTGGGCCACCTTGTAGGTGGAGGCCAAGTTCAACCACTGGAGAGTAAGATCCAGACCATCAAGGACTGGTCCCCTCCAACTACCCAGACTCAGGTCAGAGCTTTCTTGGGCCTGACTGGGTACTACAGGAAGTTTGTTAAGAACTATGGGTCCATTGTGACTCCTCTTAATGATCTGACATCCAAGAAGATGCCCAAAAAGGTTCAGTGGACAGAAATCTGTCAAAAGGCATTTGATGACCTGAAGAAGGCCATGTGCTCTGCACCTATCCTGAAGAGTCCTGACTACTCAAGAGAGTTCATTGTCCAAACAGATGCTTCTGAGTTGGGAGTGGGAGCAGTGCTTTCACAGCTTAATGTAGATGGCCAGGACCAGCCCATTGCTTTCATTAGCAGAAGGCTGACCCCCAGAGAGAAACGTTGGTCAGCTATAGAGAGGGAGGCCTTTGCTGTGGTGTGGGCCCTGAAGAAGTTGAGACCATACTTATTTGGCACTCACTTCAAGATTCAGACCGACCATAAGCCCCTCCTATGGCTTAATCAGATGAAGGGTGAAAACCCCAAACTACTCAGGTGGTCCATTTCCCTACAGGGGATGGACTTTACAGTGGAGCACCGCCCAGGGACTGACCATGGCAACGCAGATGGTCTCTCCAGGTACTTCCACTTAGAACATGAAGACACAACTGGTCAAGGTTAGTCTAATGTCCCTGCGTTTGGGGGGGGGTTATGTAGGAGAGTAGGGTCTGCTATCCTATGGTCACCCCAAATTTTTGCTTTTTGCTTCACTGGTTTCTGACTTAATGTGGCTGTGGGCCTGCTAATCAGACCCACAGCCTGCTGTTCTCTCTCTAAATTGATGCCAATGCACTCTAGGTGCATTACGAATTGGAACTGGTTCACCTTATGAGCCCCTGTAATAGTGCACCCTAGGTGCCCAGGGCATAGGTGTATCCAAGGCCTACCAGGGGCTGCAGCACGTATTGTGCCACCCCTGGCCTGGCCTCCATCTTTGACACAACTGGCTGAACACTCAGCTGGGGTAAGTCGGTGTAACCACCTCTTACTTAGGTACAGTATGCCTGTGCCTAACCCTAAACTGGACACATATGTTCCTATCAGCCACTCCTATGGAAGGCCTCATCAATCCTGGAGGCAGAGTGCTTGGAAATATGTGAGATGGTGCTCTAGCATGAGCTGAGCCTGTCTGCAGCTGTCGGGAACCACTCCCTAAGCTGTTCCGGGATATTGCCATACCATATACTCTTAAGTGCATTATAATCCTCGCGGTTAAATGCTATCTTTGGTTTGGCTTTATCAAAACATGTCGAGTAAGGTGTCATACGAATTGGAATACTATCCCCTCGCCAGTTCTGGCGACGGGGATAGCATTCCACCCTTCTAGAGGGACACGACATGTGTGTAGCCTTAACCCCGGTTAAAGTTAAACAGAGCCTCAGCTCCACAAAATGGACGCTGCCACCACAGACACAAGTCTGGCCTCCTGCTGCTGACCGAAACTCGGCAGATGGTGGCCTGGACAAAGGGTTTCCTGCCTTGGGAGGTGCGAGCACCACCCCAGACAGGATTTTGTGTATTAGGTAGGACAGGGCTGAAAAGAATCAGACATGCCCGGGGCACACAAGGTGTCCCCGTGCATAGGCCAGCCCAAACCGGTTCTGGGGCCTTCCAGCCCCAGTCCTGGCGCGGAGCTGGACAAAGGAAAGGGGGTGTAACCGCCCCCCTTCCTGGTTCCTCCCAGAGGAGGGACCTAGTAGGTGATCCACCCCCTAGATTGGAATAAGAGGGGGAGCAGTGCCATTGCACAGCAGATCATCCCGAAATCAACTTAAACTAAGAAGAAGACTGGACTTCGACATTCTGCTGCACAGAAGACTGAAGAAGAATCTCCCTTGTGGCCAAGGAGTGACCACCCTGTGAACACAGGTACCAACCAGCAACTCGACGTCTGCTTTGCCGCCGCCTCCCGCCGGAGCCCGAGCCCAGAGCCCGACAAGAACCAGATTCCCAGACCTCTCAGAGCCCGATCCACAGTCCCTGCAAAGAAGGGACCCGTGGAGGCACCGAGTGACGTGGGACCGGACCTCTTGAAAGACACCCGAAAAGCTGACTGCGCAGCTTCTGAGGCATCCTCGACGTTGTGCTTTGGGGATTGAGAACCCCCACCACCGAGCAGCCCTTGCACCGAAGATCAGCCCCCCAGCATCTCCACGATCTGCGTGGGGCCCTTTTGCACTGTGCCACTCGACGCGCCATCCCGGCCACTAGCCACGCGGCCAGCGGCCATCTTGGCGACGAACCCGAAGATTTAAACAGCAGGTCTGGTTGCTCCAGACCTACCCAAGCTCCTGTGAAAAGGAGCACCCGCTCTGACCTTGCTGGTCCGAGTGAACAGCATCTTTCAACTCCTGCGTGGCTTGCATTTGCCAAGGCCTGTTTGCTCCGATCAGGTCGCCGACACCGCCAACAGCGAGAGGCCTACGTGGGACAGCTCGTGACCGACTCCTGGACGTCCTCGACCCCGGGTATCCACGTGGCTGCAGAAAGAAGCTACCCGACAACGCCTGTTTGCACCCGACATCACCTGGTTCCACTCTGGTTCCACGGCAGTCACTGGCTAGTGACTTTGAACACTGTCCCCTCTGCTTTCAGGTCTTCACATCTTCAGATCCACCCTTGGATCCACCGGAACTCTTCTCATCGAGCCGCCTGCAGCATCTCCTGCTCCAAGCACCATCGACCAGCGTGACGAAACCCGACACATCTTCGACCCTGTGCACCCGCTTCCTGTGGGTGAGGTAACTCAGCTCCGCCGGTGCTCCTGCACTGGTACACATCCCAAGGGCCTGTGTTTTAAGTTTCAGCTCCGTAGGTCACTCGGAAGGTTCCTAACTTTCTAACTTTGTGCTTTTTACGCACCATAGACTTTGTATTGAGAAGTGCGTGCACTTTGAACACTGCACCCGAGTCCCGTGGGCCTTTCCCGACTTAGTTAACTCCAGTCTCGAATAGCTCCAGCGATTCCCAAGGCCCTAGGCCTCTTCACTTTCCTCCTGGTATCTCTTATACCACTTATTTAGTATATGGTTTAGGTGGCCCCTAGGGCTCATCCATATTGTGCAACTTTTGTGTATTTTAAACTGTCTTGTGATTTTACGCTTGTGCTTCTGTGCTCATAAAGAGTCCAGGGGATTTTATAGTTAATAAATCAATATATATTTTCAATATATATCTGTGTGGTGTCCCTTTCATTTGGTATTCAAGGGGGTTGTGTATGGTATAACAGCTGGCTTCACATGCCTTTCAGAGTTTAGCCTAAGACTGCTTTGTCCACGTTACCACTAGGATAACTGGTCTACAAGGTTGAATTACAACCATCATCATAAGGGTTGCTTGGCATGGTACAAAGTGATCACTAGAACTAGTGAGCATTATATACCAGGCCAACTTCTCACAATCGGCAATGCAGAGACAATTTGTTGCGAAACACTGCCACTGCTGGTCATTCAGTATAATCTGCAGATGGAAAAGTCCACTGTTAGCACATTTACTACAAGCAATACAAAAAATCATGCTTTTTATAAAGGGTAAACAGATCAATACTATGGAGTTTGTATTATTGTGAAAATCAGCAGCTCATTAGAAAATCAAATCTCGATTTGTGTTTTTAACCTACCATACTACTCTGAGTCTCATGCCTCTTTTGCCAACACGCTCTAAACAACTGTAGAAGGTACATTAGGACATAGATAGAGATCTTTTTGCCAGCCAAGTGGCAGCGTACCCCTCTCACTTTATTTGTTTTAGGATATGGTACACCAGTAGCAATTAAGCCAGCTGATAAGTTGAGAGGTAGGGTTATGGTACAGTTAATGGGAATAATACAAGCTATGAATAGCATGTTCATAATCATCATTTGAGCCAATTCCTAGCAGTTCAGCAATAGTGAAGTTGACTCTAATGCTCAAACTCACGCTCGTTCAAATTTAGAGGTCTTATAAAGTGCCCTAATTTTATACATTTTACCATCATAGCTGTCACTTGGGCGTCCGGTCTACCCTGCTACTCATTTCATTAGCAAGATAAATGTATCTTACTGCTTGCTAGGAAACAACAGAGTGGCCCTCACGTCAGACAACATCTTGCATTTAGCTTTATGATGTCAGCTTGCTAGGCAACAGATTGGCCCTCATGTCAGACAACATCTTGCTTTTGCTTTATGATGTCAGATCATCACTGGTCCAATTGTCCTTGTGGAAGCGGACCACACCGGAGAATAAGATAGCAGAAGTTATGCAGTAGGTTGCTATCTCTATTCATGACTGCAAGGCAGGTCGGAGGCGGAATGGCAAATACTCTGAACCACTCAAAGCACTGTGGCCTTTTTGAAAGTGGGATGCAGATACAAAAACAGAGATTATCCTTACCAACAATCCTTCTTGAGTATCAGAGTCCAACATACAGAGTGCAGCGGAAGACGTTAAATGTGCTTCATTCTGTGAGAACGCAACTCTATAGTTCTACAGTGAGATAGCGCATTTCAGCCTCAAAGGAAGCAATGTCCTCAAACGGAACATTGTTGGCACCAGGATCTAAAGCAGGCTTAAGAAGCCTTGGATGCAGTTAGTCTTTTATTAACTATCATGACCGACACAATGTGATCCATAATACTTCCATTTTGGCAGAAATTACATTCAAGCACAGGCCCCCACTAGAAGGTAGTGATGACATTCAGGTGCTGAAAACGCCTTTTTAATGCCTAAAGGAATGATTGTGAGCTTTACTTACCATACATATTGGTCAAATGATGCCCTATGCCGGAAGACTGTCTTTTTTTTTTCTTCAGTATCGGCAATGCAGAGACAATTTGTTGCGAAACACTGCCACTGCTGGTCATTCAGTATAATCTGCAGATGGAAAAGTCCACTGTTAGCACATTTACTACAAGCAATACAAAAAATCATGCTTTTTATAAAGGGTAAACAGATCAATACTATGGAGTTTGTATTATTGTGAAAATCAGCAGCTCATTAGAAAATCAAATCTCGATTTGTGTTTTTAACCTACTATACTACTCTGAGTCTCAAGCCTCTTTTGCCAACACGCTCTAAACAACTGTAGAAGGTACATTAGGACATAGAGATCTTTTTGCCAGCCAAGTGGCAGCGTACCCCTCTCACTTTATTTGTTTTAGGATATGGTACACCAGTAGCAATTAAGCCAGCTGATAAGTTGAGAGGTAGGGTTATGCTACAGTTAATGGGAATAATACAAGCTATGAATAGCATGTTCATAATCATCATTTGAGCCAATTCCTAGCAGTTCAGCAATAGTGAAGTTGACTCTAATGCTCAAACTCACGCTCGTTCAAATTTAGAGGTCTTATAAAGTGCCCTAATTTTATACATTTTACCATCATAGCTGTCACTTGGGCGTCCGGTCTACCCTGCTACTCATTTCATTAGCAAGATAAATGTATCTTACTGCTTGCTAGGAAACAACAGAGTGGCCCTCACGTCAGACAACATCTTGCATTTAGCTTTATGATGTCAGCTTGCTAGGCAACAGATTGGCCCTCATGTCAGACAACATCTTGCTTTTGCTTTATGATGTCAGATCATCACTGGTACAATTGTCCTTGTGGAAGCGGACCACACAGGAGGATGAGATATCAGAAGTTATGCAGTAGGTTGCTATCTCTATTCATGACTGCAAGGCAAGTCGGAGGCGGAATGGCAAATACTCTGAACCACTCAAAGCACTGTGGCCTTTTTGAAAGTGGGATGCAGATATAAAAACAGGGATTATCCTTACCAACAACCCTTCTTGAGTATCAGAGTCCAACATACAGATAGCAGCGGAAGACGTTAAATGTGCTTCATTCTGTGAGAATGCAACTCTATAGTTCTACAGTGAGATAGTGCATTTCAGCCTCAACGGAAGCAATGTCCTCAAACGGAACATTGGTGGCACCAGGATCTAAAGCAGGCTTAAGAAGCCTTGGATGCAGTCAGTCTTTTATTAACTATCATGACCGACACAATGTGATCCATAATACTTCCATTTTGGCAGAAATTACATTCAAGCACAGGCCCCCACTAGAAGGTAGTGATGACATTCAGGTGCTGAAAATGCCTTTTTAATGCCGAAAGGAATGATTGTGAGCTTTACTTACCATACATATTGGTCAAATGATGCCCTATGCCGGAAGACTGTCTTTTTTTTTTTCTTCAGTATCGGCAATGCAGAGACAATTTGTTGCGAAACACTGCCACTGCTGGTCATTCAGTATAATCTGCAGATGGAAAAGTCCACTGTTAGCACATTTACTACAAGCAATACAAAAAATCATGCTTTTTATAAAGGGTAAACAGATCAATACTATGGAGTTTGTATTATTGTGAAAATCAGCAGCTCATTAGAAAATCAAATCTCGATTTGTGTTTTTAACCTACCATACTACTCTGAGTCTCATGCCTCTTTTGCCAACACGCTCTAAACAACTGTAGAAGGTACATTAGGACATAGATAGAGATCTTTTTGCCAGCCAAGTGGCAGCGTACCCCTCTCACTTTATTTGTTTTAGGATATGGTACACCAGTAGCAATTAAGCCAGCTGATAAGTTGAGAGGTAGGGTTATGGTACAGTTAATGGGAATAATACAAGCTATGAATAGCATGTTCATAATCATCATTTGAGCCAATTCCTAGCAGTTCAGCAATAGTGAAGTTGACTCTAATGCTCAAACTCACGCTCGTTCAAATTTAGAGGTCTTATAAAGTGCCCTAATTTTATACATTTTACCATCATAGCTGTCACTTGGGCGTCCGGTCTACCCTGCTACTCATTTCATTAGCAAGATAAATGTATCTTACTGCTTGCTAGGAAACAACAGAGTGGCCCTCACGTCAGACAACATCTTGCATTTAGCTTTATGATGTCAGCTTGCTAGGCAACAGATTGGCCCTCATGTCAGACAACATCTTGCTTTTGCTTTATGATGTCAGATCATCACTGGTACAATTGTCCTTGTGGAAGCGGACCACACAGGAGGATGAGATATCAGAAGTTATGCAGTAGGTTGCTATCTCTATTCATGACTGCAAGGCAAGTCGGAGGCGGAATGGCAAATACTCTGAACCACTCAAAGCACTGTGGCCTTTTTGAAAGTGGGATGCAGATATAAAAACAGGGATTATCCTTACCAACAACCCTTCTTGAGTATCAGAGTCCAACATACAGATAGCAGCGGAAGACGTTAAATGTGCTTCATTCTGTGAGAATGCAACTCTATAGTTCTACAGTGAGATAGTGCATTTCAGCCTCAACGGAAGCAATGTCCTCAAACGGAACATTGGTGGCACCAGGATCTAAAGCAGGCTTAAGAAGCCTTGGATGCAGTCAGTCTTTTATTAACTATCA
Organism: Lissotriton vulgaris; assembly: GCF_964263255.1. NCBI lineage: Eukaryota > Metazoa > Chordata > Amphibia > Caudata > Salamandridae > Lissotriton > Lissotriton vulgaris. The sequence goes on along the minus strand of NC_141700.1, from coordinate 237,269,093 downwards.
TGACCGACACAATGTGATCCATAATACTTCCATTTTGGCAGAAATTACATTCAAGCACAGGCCCCCACTAGAAGGTAGTGATGACATTCAGGTGCTGAAAATGCCTTTTTAATGCCGAAAGGAATGATTGTGAGCTTTACTTACCATACATATTGGTCAAATGATGCCCTATGCCGGAAGACTGTCTTTTTTTTTTTTTCTTCAGTATCGGCAATGCAGAGACAATTTGTTGCGAAACACTGCCACTGCTGGTCATTCAGTATAATCTGCAGATGGAAAAGTCCACTGTTAGCACATTTACTAAAAGCAATACAAAAAAATCATGCTTTTTATAAAGGGTAAACAGATCAATACTATGGAGTTTGTATTATTGTGAAAATCAGCAGCTCATTAGAAAATCAGATCTCGATTTGTGTTTTTAACCTACCATACTACTCTGAATCTCATGCCTCTTTTGCCAACACGCTCTAAACAACTGTAGAAGGTACATTAGGACATAGATAGAGATCTTTTTGCCAGCCAAGTGGCAGTGTACCCCTCTCACTTTATTTGTTTTAGGATATGGTACACCAGTAGCAATTAAGCCAGCTGATAAGTTGAGAGGTAGGGTTATGCTACAGTTAATGGGAATAATAAAAGCTATGAATAGCATGTTCATAATCATCATTTGAGCCAATTCCTAGCAGTTCAGCAATAGTGAAGTTGACTCTAATGCTCAAGCTCACGCTCGTTCAAATTTAGAGGTCTTATAAAGTGCCCTCATTTTGTACATTTTACCATCATAGCTGTCACTTGGGCGTCCGGTCTACCCTGCTACTCATTTCATTAGCAAGATAAATGTATCTTACCGCTTGCTAGGCAACAACAGAGTGGCCCTCACGTCAGACAACATCTTGCATTTAGCTTTATGATGTCAGCTTGCTAGGCAACAGATTGGCCCTCATGTCAGACAACATCTTGCTTTTGCTTTATGATGTCAGATCATCACTGGTCCAATTGTCCTTGTGGAAGCGGACCACACCGGAGTATGAGATATCAGAAGTTATGCAGTAGGTTGCTATCTCTATTCATGACTGCAAGGCAGGTCGGAGGCGGAATGGCAAATACTCTGAACCACTCAAAGCACTGTGGCCTTTTTGAAAGTGGGATGCAGATACAAAAACAGAGATTATCCTTACCAACAATCCTTCTTGAGTATCAGAGTCCAACATACAGAGTGCAGCGGAAGACGTTAAATGTGCTTCATTCTGTGAGAACGCAACTCTATAGTTCTACAGTGAGATAGTGCATTTCAGCCTCAAAGGAAGCAATGTCCTCAAACGGAACATTGGTGGCACCAGGATCTAAAGCAGGCTTAAGAAGCCTTGGATGCAGTCAGTCTTTTATTAACTATCATGACCGACACAATGTGATCCATAATACTTCCATTTTGGCAGAAATTACATTCAAGCACAGGCCCCCACTAGAAGGTAGTGATGACATTCAGGTGCTGAAAACGCCTTTTTAATGCCTAAAGGAATGATTGTGAGCTTTACTTACCATACATATTGGTCAAATGATGCCCTATGCCGGAAGACTGTCTTTTTTTTTTTTCTTCAGTATCGGCAATGCAGAGACAATTTGTTGCGAAACACTGCCACTGCTGGTCATTCAGTATAATCTGCAGATGGAAAAGTCCACTGTTAGCACATTTACTACAAGCAATACAAAAAATCATGCTTTTTATAAAGGGTAAACAGATCAATACTATGGAGTTTGTATTATTGTGAAAATCAGCAGCTCATTAGAAAATCAAATCTCGATTTGTGTTTTTAACCTACCATACTACTCTGAGTCTCATGCCTCTTTTGCCAACACGCTCTAAACAACTGTAGAAGGTACATTAGGACATAGATAGAGATCTTTTTGCCAGCCAAGTGGCAGCGTACCCCTCTCACTTTATTTGTTTTAGGATATGGTACACCAGTAGCAATTAAGCCAGCTGATAAGTTGAGAGGTAGGGTTATGGTACAGTTAATGGGAATAATAAAAGCTATGAATAGCATGTTCATAATCATCATTTGAGCCAATTCCTAGCAGTTCAGCAATAGTGAAGTTGACTCTAATGCTCAAACTCACGCTCGTTCAAATTTAGAGGTCTTATAAAGTGCCCTAATTTTGTACATTTTACCATCATAGCTGTCACTTGGGCGTCCGGTCTACCCTACTACTCATTTCATTAGCAAGATAAATGTATCTTACTGCTTGCTAGGCAACAACAGAGTGGCCCTCACGTCAGACAACATCTTGCATTTAGCTTTATGATGTCAGCTTGCTAGGCAACAGATTGGCCCTCATGTCAGACAACATCTTGCTTTTGCTTTATGATGTCAGATCATCACTGGTCCAATTGTCCTTGTGGAAGCGGACCACACAGGAGGATGAGATAGCAGAAGTTATGCAGTAGGTTGCTATCTCTATTCATGACTGCAAGGCAGGTCGGAGGCGGAATGGCAAATACTCTGAACCACTCAAAGCACTGTGGCCTTTTTGAAAGTGGGATGCAGATACAAAAACAGAGATTATCCTTACAAACAATCCTTCTTGAGTATCAGAGTCCAACATACAGAGTGCAGCGGAAGACGTTAAATGTGCTTCATTCTGTGAGAACGCAACTCTATAGTTCTACAGTGAGATAGTGCATTTCAGCCTCAAAGGAAGCAATGTCCTCAAACGGAACATTGGTGGCACCAGGATCTAAAGCAGGCTTAAGAAGCCTTGGATGCAGTCAGTCTTTTATTAACTATCATGACCGACACAATGTGATCCATAATACTTCCATTTTGGCAGAAATTACATTCAAGCACAGGCCCCCACTAGAAGGTAGTGATGACATTCAGGTGCTGAAAACGCCTTTTTAATGCCTAAAGGAATGATTGTGAGCTTTACTTACCATACATATTGGTCAAATGATGCCCTATGCCGGAAGACTGTCTTTTTTTTTTTTCTTCAGTATCGGCAATGCAGAGACAATTTGTTGCGAAACACTGCCACTGCTGGTCATTCAGTATAATCTGCAGATGGAAAAGTCCAGTGTTAGCACATTTACTACAAGCAATACAAAAAATCATGCTTTTTATAAAGGGTAAACAGATCAATACTATGGAGTTTGTATTATTGTGAAAATCAGCAGCTCATTAGAAAATCAAATCTCGATTTGTGTTTTTAACCTACCATACTACTCTGAGTCTCATGCCTCTTTTGCCAACACGCTCTAAACAACTGTAGAAGGTACATTAGGACATAGATAGAGATCTTTTTGCCAGCCAAGTGGCAGCGTACCCCTCTCACTTTATTTGTTTTAGGATATGGTACACCAGTAGCAATTAAGCCAGCTGATAAGTTGAGAGGTAGGGTTATGGTACAGTTAATGGGAATAATACAAGCTATGAATAGCATGTTCATAATCATCATTTGAGCCAATTCCTAGCAGTTCAGCAATAGTGAAGTTGACTCTAATGCTCAAACTCACGCTCGTTCAAATTTAGAGGTCTTATAAAGTGCCCTAATTTTATACATTTTACCATCATAGCTGTCACTTGGGCGTCCGGTCTACCCTGCTACTCATTTCATTAGCAAGATAAATGTATCTTACTGCTTGCTAGGAAACAACAGAGTGGCCCTCACGTCAGACAACATCTTGCATTTAGCTTTATGATGTCAGCTTGCTAGGCAACAGATTGGCCCTCATGTCAGACAACATCTTGCTTTTGCTTTATGATGTCAGATCATCACTGGTACAATTGTCCTTGTGGAAGCGGACCACACAGGAGGATGAGATATCAGAAGTTATGCAGTAGGTTGCTATCTCTATTCATGACTGCAAGGCAAGTCGGAGGCGGAATGGCAAATACTCTGAACCACTCAAAGCACTGTGGCCTTTTTGAAAGTGGGATGCAGATACAAAAACAGAGATTATCCTTACCAACAATCCTTCTTGAGTATCAGAGTCCAACATACAGAGTGCAGCGGAAGACGTTAAATGTGCTTCATTCTGTGAGAACGCAACTCTATAGTTCTACAGTGAGATAGTGCATTTCAGCCTCAAAGGAAGCAATGTCCTCAAACGGAACATTGGTGGCACCAGGATCTAAAGCAGGCTTAAGAAGCCTTGGATGCAGTCAGTCTTTTATTAACTATCATGACCGACACAATGTGATCCATAATACTTCCATTTTGGCAGAAATTACATTCAAGCACAGGCCCCCACTAGAAGGTAGTGATGACATTCAGGTGCTGAAAACGCCTTTTTAATGCCTAAAGGAATGATTGTGAGCTTTACTTACCATACATATTGGTCAAATGATGCCCTATGCCGGAAGACTGTCTTTTTTTTTTTTCTTCAGTATCGGCAATGCAGAGAGAATTTGTTGCGAAACACTGCCACTGCTGGTCATTCAGTATAATCTGCAGATGGAAAAGTCCACTGTTAGCACATTTACTACAAGCAATACAAAAAATCATGCTTTTTATAAAGGGTAAACAGATCAATACTATGGAGTTTGTATTATTGTGAAAATCAGCAGCTCATTAGAAAATCAAATCTCGATTTGTGTTTTTAACCTACCATACTACTCTGAGTCTCGTGCCTCTTTTGCCAACACGCTCTAAACAACTGTAGAAGGTACATTAGGACATAGATAGAGATCTTTTTGCCAGCCAAGTGGCAGCGTACCCCTCTCACTTTATTTGTTTTAGGATATGGTACACCAGTAGCAATTAAGCCAGCTGATAAGTTGAGAGGTAGGGTTATGGTACAGTTAATGGGAATAATAAAAGCTATGAATAGCATGTTCATAATCATCATTTGAGCCAATTCCTAGCAGTTCAGCAATAGTGAAGTTGACTCTAATGCTCAAACTCACGCTCGTTCAAATTTAGAGGTCTTATAAAGTGCCCTAATTTTGTACATTTTACCATCATAGCTGTCACTTGGGCGTCCGGTCTACCCTGCTACTCATTTCATTAGCAAGATAAATGTATCTTACTGCTTGCTAGGCAACAACAGAGTGGCCCTCACGTCAGACAACATCTTGCATTTAGCTTTATGATGTCAGCTTGCTAGGCAACAGATTGGCCCTCATGTCAGACAACATCTTGCTTTTGCTTTATGATGTCAGATCATCACTGGTCCAATTGTCCTTGTGGAAGCGGACCACACAGGAGGATGAGATAGCAGAAGTTATGCAGTAGGTTGCTATCTCTATTCATGACTGCAAGGCAAGTCGGAGGCGGAATGGCAAATACTCTGAACCACTCAAAGCACTGTGGCCTTTTTGAAAGTGGGATGCAGATACAAAAACAGAGATTATCCTTACCAACAATCCTTCTTGAGTATCAGAGTCCAACATACAGAGTGCAGCGGAAGACGTTAAATGTGCTTCATTCCGTGAGAACGCAACTCTATAGTTCTACAGTGAGATAGTGCATTTCAGCCTCAAAGGAAGCAATGTCCTCAAACGGAACATTGGTGGCACCAGGATCTAAAGCAGGCTTAAGAAGCCTTGGATGCAGTCAGTCTTTTATTAACTATCATGACCGACACAATGTGATCCATAATACTTCCATTTTGGCAGAAATTACATTCAAGCACAGGCCCCCACTAGAAGGTAGTGATGACATTCAGGTGCTGAAAATGCCTTTTTAATGCCGAAAGGAATGATTGTGAGCTTTACTTACCATACATATCGGTCAAATGATGCCCTATGCCGGAAGACTGTCTTTTTTTTTTTTCTTCAGTATCGGCAATGCAGAGACAATTTGTTGCGAAACACTGCCACTGCTGGTCATTCAGTATAATCTGCAGATGGAAAAGTCCACTGTTAGCACATTTACTACAAGCAATACAAAAAATCATGCTTTTTATAAAGGGTAAACAGATCAATACTATGGAGTTTGTATTATTGTGAAAATCAGCAGCTCATTAGAAAATCAAATCTCGATTTGTGTTTTTAACCTACCATACTACTCTGAGTCTCGTGCCTCTTTTGCCAACACGCTCTAAACAACTGTAGAAGGTACATTAGGACATAGATAGAGATCTTTTTGCCAGCCAAGTGGCAGCGTACCCCTCTCACTTTATTTGTTTTAGGATATGGTACACCAGTAGCAATTAAGCCAGCTGATAAGTTGAGAGGTAGGGTTATGGTACAGTTAATGGGAATAATAAAAGCTATGAATAGCATGTTCATAATCATCATTTGAGCCAATTCCTAGCAGTTCAGCAATAGTGAAGTTGACTCTAATGCTCAAACTCACGCTCGTTCAAATTTAGAGGTCTTATAAAGTGCCCTAATTTTGTACATTTTACCATCATAGCTGTCACTTGGGCGTCCGGTCTACCCTGCTACTCATTTCATTAGCAAGATAAATGTATCTTACTGCTTGCTAGGCAACAACAGAGTGGCCCTCACGTCAGACAACATCTTGCATTTAGCTTTATGATGTCAGCTTGCTAGGCAACAGATTGGCCCTCATGTCAGACAACATCTTGCTTTTGCTTTATGATGTCAGATCATCACTGGTCCAATTGTCCTTGTGGAAGCGGACCACACAGGAGGATGAGATAGCAGAAGTTATGCAGTAGGTTGCTATCTCCATTCATGACTGCAAGGCAAGTCGGAGGCGGAATGGCAAATACTCTGAACCACTCAAAGCACTGTGGCCTTTTTGAAAGTGGGATGCAGATACAAAAACAGAGATTATCCTTACCAACAATCCTTCTTGAGTATCAGAGTCCAACATACAGAGTGCAGCGTAAGACGTTAAATGTGCTTCATTCCGTGAGAACGCAACTCTATAGTTCTACAGTGAGATAGTGCATTTCAGCCTCAAAGGAAGCAATGTCCTCAAACGGAACATTGGTGGCACCAGGATCTAAAGCAGGCTTAAGAAGCCTTGGATGCAGTCAGTCTTTTATTAACTATCATGACCGACACAATGTGATCCATAATACTTCCATTTTGGCAGAAATTACATTCAAGCACAGGCCCCCACTAGAAGGTAGTGATGACATTCAGGTGCTGAAAATGCCTTTTTAATGCCGAAAGGAATGATTGTGAGCTTTACTTACCATACATATTGGTCAAATGATGCCCTATGCCGGAAGACTGTCTTTTTTTTTTTTCTTCAGTATCGGCAATGCAGAGACAATTTGTTGCGAAACACTGCCACTGCTGGTCATTCAGTATAATCTGCAGATGGAAAAGTCCACTGTTAGCACATTTACTACAAGCAATACAAAAAATCATGCTTTTTATAAAGGGTAAACAGATCAATACTATGGAGTTTGTATTATTGTGAAAATCAGCAGCTCATTAGAAAATCAAATCTCGATTTGTGTTTTTAACCTACCATACTACTCTGAGTCTCATGCCTCTTTTGCCAACACGCTCTAAACAACTGTAGAAGGTACATTAGGACATAGATAGAGATCTTTTTGCCAGCCAAGTGGCAGCGTACCCCTCTCACTTTATTTGTTTTAGGATATGGTACACCAGTAGCAATTAAGCCAGCTGATAAGTTGAGAGGTAGGGTTATGGTACAGTTAACGGGAATAATAAAAGCTATGAATAGCATGTTCATAATCATCATTTGAGCCAATTCCTAGCAGTTCAGCAATAGTGAAGTTGACTCTAATGCTCAAACTCACGCTCGTTCAAATTTAGAGGTCTTATAAAGTGCCCTAATTTTGTACATTTTACCATCATAGCTGTCACTTGGGCGTCCGGTCTACCCTGCTACTCATTTCATTAGCAAGATAAATGTATCTTACTGCTTGCTAGGCAACAACAGAGTGGCCCTCACGTCAGACAACATCTTGCATTTAGCTTTATGATGTCAGCTTGCTAGGCAACAGATTGGCCCTCATGTCAGACAACATCTTGCTTTTGCTTTATGATGTCAGATCATCACTGGTCCAATTGTCCTTGTGGAAGCGGACCACACAGGAGGATGAGATAGCAGAAGTTATGCAGTAGGTTGCTATCTCTATTCATGACTGCAAGGCAAGTCGGAGGCGGAATGGCAAATACTCTGAACCACTCAAAGCACTGTGGCCTTTTTGAAAGTGGGATGCAGATACAAAAACAGAGATTATCCTTACCAACAATCCTTCTTGAGTATCAGAGTCCAACATACAGAGTGCAGCGGAAGACGTTAAATGTGCTTCATTCCGTGAGAACGCAACTCTATAGTTCTACAGTGAGATAGTGCATTTCAGCCTCAAAGGAAGCAATGTCCTCAAACGGAACATTGGTGGCACCAGGATCTAAAGCAGGCTTAAGAAGCCTTGGATGCAGTCAGTCTTTTATTAACTATCATGACCGACACAATGTGATCCATAATACTTCCATTTTGGCAGAAATTACATTCAAGCACAGGCCCCCACTAGAAGGTAGTGATGACATTCAGGTGCTGAAAATGCCTTTTTAATGCCGAAAGGAATGATTGTGAGCTTTACTTACCATACATATTGGTCAAATGATGCCCTATGCCGGAAGACTGTCTTTTTTTTTTTTCTTCAGTATCGGCAATGCAGAGACAATTTGTTGCGAAACACTGCCACTGCTGGTCATTCAGTATAATCTGCAGATGGAAAAGTCCACTGTTAGCACATTTACTACAAGCAATACAAAAAATCATGCTTTTTATAAAGGGTAAACAGATCAATACTATGGAGTTTGTATTATTGTGAAAATCAGCAGCTCATTAGAAAATCAAATCTCGATTTGTGTTTTTAACCTACCATACTACTCTGAGTCTCATGCCTCTTTTGCCAACACGCTCTAAACAACTGTAGAAGGTACATTAGGACATAGATAGAGATCTTTTTGCCAGCCAAGTGGCAGCGTACCCCTCTCACTTTATTTGTTTTAGGATATGGTACACCAGTAGCAATTAAGCCAGCTGATAAGTTGAGAGGTAGGGTTATGGTACAGTTAATGGGAATAATAAAAGCTATGAATAGCATGTTCATAATCATCATTTGAGCCAATTCCTAGCAGTTCAGCAATAGTGAAGTTGACTCTAATGCTCAAACTCACGCTCGTTCAAATTTAGAGGTCTTATAAAGTGCCCTAATTTTGTACATTTTACCATCATAGCTGTCACTTGGGCGTCCGGTCTACCCTGCTACTCATTTCATTAGCAAGATAAATGTGTCTTACTGCTTGCTAGGCAACAACAGAGTGGCCCTCACGTCAGACAACATCTTGCATTTAGCTTTATGATGTCAGCTTGCAAGGCAACAGATTGGCCCTCATGTCAGACAACATCTTGCTTTTGCTTCATGATGTCAGATCATCACTGGTCCAATTGTCCTTGTGGAAGCGGACCACACAGGAGGATGAGATAGCAGAAGTTATGCAGTAGGTTGCTATCTCTATTCATGACTGCAAGGCAAGTCGGAGGCGGAATGGCAAATACTCTGAACCACTCAAAGCACTGTGGCCTTTTTGAAAGTGGGATGCAGATACAAAAACAGAGATTATCCTTACCAACAATCCTTCTTGAGTATCAGAGTCCAACATACAGAGTGCAGCGGAAGACGTTAAATGTGCTTCATTCCGTGAGAACGCAACTCTATAGTTCTACAGTGAGATAGTGCATTTCAGCCTCAAATGAAGCAATGTCCTCAAACGGAACATTGGTGGCACCAGGATCTAAAGCAGGCTTAAGAAGCCTTGGATGCAGTCAGTCTTTTATTAACTATCATGACCGACACAATGTGATCCATAATACTTCCATTTTGGCAGAAATTACATTCAAGCACAGGCCCCCACTAGAAGGTAGTGATGACATTCAGGTGCTGAAAATGCCTTTTTAATGCCGAAAGGAATGATTGTGAGCTTTACTTACCATACATATTGGTCAAATGATGCCCTATGCCGGAAGACTGCCTTTTTTTTTTTTCTTCAGTATCGGCAATGCCGAGACAATTTGTTGCGAAACACTGCCACTGCTGGTCATTCAGTATAATCTGCAGATGGAAATGTCCACTGTTAGCACATTTACTACAAGCAATACAAAAAATCATGCTTTTTATAAAGGGTAAACAGATCAATACTATGGAGTTTGTATTATTGTGAAAATCAGCAGCTCATTAGAAAATCAAATCTCGATTTGTGTTTTTAACCTACCATACTACTCTGAGTCTCGTGCCTCTTTTGCCAACACGCTCTAAACAACTGTAGAAGGTACATTAGGACATAGATAGAGATCTTTTTGCCAGCCAAGTGGCAGCGTACCCCTCTCACTTTATTTGTTTTAGGATATGGTACACCAGTAGCAATTAAGCCAGCTGATAAGTTGAGAGGTAGGGTTATGGTACAGTTAATGGGAATAATAAAAGCTATGAATAGCATGTTCATAATCATCATTTGAGCCAATTCCTAGCAGTTCAGCAATAGTGAAGTTGACTCTAATGCTCAAACTCACGCTCGTTCAAATTTAGAGGTCTTATAAAGTGCCCTAATTTTGTACATTTTACCATCATAGCTGTCACTTGGGCGTCCGGTCTACCCTGCTACTCATTTCATTAGCAAGATAAATGTATCTTACTGCTTGCTAGGCAACAACAGAGTGGCCCTCACGTCAGACAACATCTTGCATTTAGCTTTATGATGTCAGCTTGCTAGGCAACAGATTGGCCCTCATGTCAGACAACATCTTGCTTTTGCTTTATGATGTCAGATCATCACTGGTCCAATTGTCCTTGTGGAAGCGGACCACACAGGAGGATGAGATAGCAGAAGTTATGCAGTAGGTTGCTATCTCCATTCATGACTGCAAGGCAAGTCGGAGGCGGAATGGCAAATACTCTGAACCACTCAAAGCACTGTGGCCTTTTTGAAAGTGGGATGCAGATACAAAAACAGAGATTATCCTTACCAACAATCCTTCTTGAGTATCAGAGTCCAACATACAGAGTGCAGCGTAAGACGTTAAATGTGCTTCATTCCGTGAGAACGCAACTCTATAGTTCTACAGTGAGATAGTGCATTTCAGCCTCAAAGGAAGCAATGTCCTCAAACGGAACATTGGTGGCACCAGGATCTAAAGCAGGCTTAAGAAGCCTTGGATGCAGTCAGTCTTTTATTAACTATCATGACCGACACAATGTGATCCATAATACTTCCATTTTGGCAGAAATTACATTCAAGCACAGGCCCCCACTAGAAGGTAGTGATGACATTCAGGTGCTGAAAATGCCTTTTTAATGCCGAAAGGAATGATTGTGAGCTTTACTTACCATACATATTGGTCAAATGATGCCCTATGCCGGAAGACTGTCTTTTTTTTTTTTCTTCAGTATCGGCAATGCAGAGACAATTTGTTGCGAAACACTGCCACTGCTGGTCATTCAGTATAATCTGCAGATGGAAAAGTCCACTGTTAGCACATTTACTACAAGCAATACAAAAAATCATGCTTTTTATAAAGGGTAAACAGATCAATACTATGGAGTTTGTATTATTGTGAAAATCAGCAGCTCATTAGAAAATCAAATCTCGATTTGTGTTTTTAACCTACCATACTACTCTGAGTCTCATGCCTCTTTTGCCAACACGCTCTAAACAACTGTAGAAGGTACATTAGGACATAGATAGAGATCTTTTTGCCAGCCAAGTGGCAGCGTACCCCTCTCACTTTATTTGTTTTAGGATATGGTACACCAGTAGCAATTAAGCCAGCTGATAAGTTGAGAGGTAGGGTTATGGTACAGTTAATGGGAATAATAAAAGCTATGAATAGCATGTTCATAATCATCATTTGAGCCAATTCCTAGCAGTTCAGCAATAGTGAAGTTGACTCTAATGCTCAAACTCACGCTCGTTCAAATTTAGAGGTCTTATAAAGTGCCCTAATTTTGTACATTTTACCATCATAGCTGTCACTTGGGCGTCCGGTCTACCCTGCTACTCATTTCATTAGCAAGATAAATGTGTCTTACTGCTTGCTAGGCAACAACAGAGTGGCCCTCACGTCAGACAACATCTTGCATTTAGCTTTATGATGTCAGCTTGCTAGGCAACAGATTGGCCCTCATGTCAGACAACATCTTGCTTTTGCTTTATGATGTCAGATCATCACTGGTCCAATTGTCCTTGTGGAAGCGGACCACACAGGAGGATGAGATAGCAGAAGTTATGCAGTAGGTTGCTATCTCTATTCATGACTGCAAGGCAAGTCGGAGGCGGAATGGCAAATACTCTGAACCACTCAAAGCACTGTGGCCTTTTTGAAAGTGGGATGCAGATACAAAAACAGAGATTATCCTTACCAACAATCCTTCTTGAGTATCAGAGTCCAACATACAGAGTGCAGCGGAAGACGTTAAATGTGCTTCATTCCGTGAGAACGCAACTCTATAGTTCTACAGTGAGATAGTGCATTTCAGCCTCAAAGGAAGCAATGTCCTCAAACGGAACATTGGTGGCACCAGGATCTAAAGCAGGCTTAAGAAGCCTTGGATGCAGTCAGTCTTTTATTAACTATCATGACCGACACAATGTGATCCATAATACTTCCATTTTGGCAGAAATTACATTCAAGCACAGGCCCCCACTAGAAGGTAGTGATGACATTCAGGTGCTGAAAATGCCTTTTTAATGCCGAAAGGAATGATTGTGAGCTTTACTTACCATACATATTGGTCAAATGATGCCCTATGCCGGAAGACTGTCTTTTTTTTTTTTCTTCAGTATCGGCAATGCAGAGACAATTTGTTGCGAAACACTGCCACTGCTGGTCATTCAGTATAATCTGCAGATGGAAAAGTCCACTGTTAGCACATTTACTACAAGCAATACAAAAAATCATGCTTTTTATAAAGGGTAAACAGATCAATACTATGGAGTTTGTATTATTGTGAAAATCAGCAGCTCATTAGAAAATCAAATCTCGATTTGTGTTTTTAACCTACCATACTACTCTGAGTCTCATGCCTCTTTTGCCAACACGCTCTAAACAACTGTAGAAGGTACATTAGGACATAGATAGAGATCTTTTTGCCAGCCAAGTGGCAGCGTACCCCTCTCACTTTATTTGTTTTAGGATATGGTACACCAGTAGCAATTAAGCCAGCTGATAAGTTGAGAGGTAGGGTTATGGTACAGTTAATGGGAATAATAAAAGCTATGAATAGCATGTTCATAATCATCATTTGAGCCAATTCCTAGCAGTTCAGCAATAGTGAAGTTGACTCTAATGCTCAAACTCACGCTCGTTCAAATTTAGAGGTCTTATAAAGTGCCCTAATTTTGTACATTTTACCATCATAGCTGTCACTTGGGCGTCCGGTCTACCCTGCTACTCATTTCATTAGCAAGATAAATGTGTCTTACTGCTTGCTAGGCAACAACAGAGTGGCCCTCACGTCAGACAACATCTTGCATTTAGCTTTATGATGTCAGCTTGCAAGGCAACAGATTGGCCCTCATGTCAGACAACATCTTGCTTTTGCTTCATGATGTCAGATCATCACTGGTCCAATTGTCCTTGTGGAAGCGGACCACACAGGAGGATGAGATAGCAGAAGTTATGCAGTAGGTTGCTATCTCTATTCATGACTGCAAGGCAAGTCGGAGGCGGAATGGCAAATACTCTGAACCACTCAAAGCACTGTGGCCTTTTTGAAAGTGGGATGCAGATACAAAAACAGAGATTATCCTTACCAACAATCCTTCTTGAGTATCAGAGTCCAACATACAGAGTGCAGCGGAAGACGTTAAATGTGCTTCATTCCGTGAGAACGCAACTCTATAGTTCTACAGTGAGATAGTGCATTTCAGCCTCAAATGAAGCAATGTCCTCAAACGGAACATTGGTGGCACCAGGATCTAAAGCAGGCTTAAGAAGCCTTGGATGCAGTCAGTCTTTTATTAACTATCATGACCGACACAATGTGATCCATAATACTTCCATTTTGGCAGAAATTACATTCAAGCACAGGCCCCCACTAGAAGGTAGTGATGACATTCAGGTGCTGAAAATGCCTTTTTAATGCCGAAAGGAATGATTGTGAGCTTTACTTACCATACATATTGGTCAAATGATGCCCTATGCCGGAAGACTGCCTTTTTTTTTTTTCTTCAGTATCGGCAATGCCGAGACAATTTGTTGCGAAACACTGCCACTGCTGGTCATTCAGTATAATCTGCAGATGGAAATGTCCACTGTTAGCACATTTACTACAAGCAATACAAAAAATCATGCTTTTTATAAAGGGTAAACAGATCAATACTATGGAGTTTGTATTATTGTGAAAATCAGCAGCTCATTAGAAAATCAAATCTCGATTTGTGTTTTTAACCTACCATACTACTCTGAGTCTCGTGCCTCTTTTGCCAACACGCTCTAAACAACTGTAGAAGGTACATTAGGACATAGATAGAGATCTTTTTGCCAGCCAAGTGGCAGCGTACCCCTCTCACTTTATTTGTTTTAGGATATGGTACACCAGTAGCAATTAAGCCAGCTGATAAGTTGAGAGGTAGGGTTATGGTACAGTTAATGGGAATAATAAAAGCTATGAATAGCATGTTCATAATCATCATTTGAGCCAATTCCTAGCAGTTCAGCAATAGTGAAGTTGACTCTAATGCTCAAACTCACGCTCGTTCAAATTTAGAGGTCTTATAAAGTGCCCTAATTTTGTACATTTTACCATCATAGCTGTCACTTGGGCGTCCGGTCTACCCTGCTACTCATTTCATTAGCAAGATAAATGTATCTTACTGCTTGCTAGGCAACAACAGAGTGGCCCTCACGTCAGACAACATCTTGCATTTAGCTTTATGATGTCAGCTTGCTAGGCAACAGATTGGCCCTCATGTCAGACAACATCTTGCTTTTGCTTTATGATGTCAGATCATCACTGGTCCAATTGTCCTTGTGGAAGCGGACCACACAGGAGGATGAGATAGCAGAAGTTATGCAGTAGGTTGCTATCTCCATTCATGACTGCAAGGCAAGTCGGAGGCGGAATGGCAAATACTCTGAACCACTCAAAGCACTGTGGCCTTTTTGAAAGTGGGATGCAGATACAAAAACAGAGATTATCCTTACCAACAATCCTTCTTGAGTATCAGAGTCCAACATACAGAGTGCAGCGTAAGACGTTAAATGTGCTTCATTCCGTGAGAACGCAACTCTATAGTTCTACAGTGAGATAGTGCATTTCAGCCTCAAAGGAAGCAATGTCCTCAAACGGAACATTGGTGGCACCAGGATCTAAAGCAGGCTTAAGAAGCCTTGGATGCAGTCAGTCTTTTATTAACTATCATGACCGACACAATGTGATCCATAATACTTCCATTTTGGCAGAAATTACATTCAAGCACAGGCCCCCACTAGAAGGTAGTGATGACATTCAGGTGCTGAAAATGCCTTTTTAATGCCGAAAGGAATGATTGTGAGCTTTACTTACCATACATATTGGTCAAATGATGCCCTATGCCGGAAGACTGTCTTTTTTTTTTTTCTTCAGTATCGGCAATGCAGAGACAATTTGTTGCGAAACACTGCCACTGCTGGTCATTCAGTATAATCTGCAAATGGAAATGTAAACTGTTAGCACATTTACTACAAGCAATACAAAAAATCATGCTTTTTATAAAGGGTAAACAGATCAATACTATGGAGTTTGTATTATTGTGAAAATCAGCAGCTCATTAGAAAATCAAATCTCGATTTGTGTTTTTAACCTACCATACTACTCTGAGTCTCATGCCTCTTTTGCCAACACGCTCTAAACAACTGTAGAAGGTACATTAGGACATAGATAGAGATCTTTTTGCCAGCCAAGTGGCAGCGTACCCCTCTCACTTTATTTGTTTTAGGATATGGTACACCAGTAGCAATTAAGCCAGCTGATAAGTTGAGAGGTAGGGTTATGGTACAGTTAATGGGAATAATAAAAGCTATGAATAGCATGTTCATAATCATCATTTGAGCCAATTCCTAGCAGTTCAGCAATAGTGAAGTTGACTCTAATGCTCAAACTCACGCTCGTTCAAATTTAGAGGTCTTATAAAGTGCCCTAATTTTGTACATTTTACCATCATAGCTGTCACTTGGGCGTCCGGTCTACCCTACTACTCATTTCATTAGCAAGATAAATGTATCTTACTGCTTGCTAGGCAACAACAGAGTGGCCCTCACGTCAGACAACATCTTGCATTTAGCTTTATGATGTCAGCTTGCTAGGCAACAGATTGGCCCTCATGTCAGACAACATCTTGCTTTTGCTTTATGATGTCAGATCATCACTGGTCCAATTGTCCTTGTGGAAGCGGACCACACAGGAGGATGAGATAGCAGAAGTTATGCAGTAGGTTGCTATCTCTATTCATGACTGCAAGGCAGGTCGGAGGCGGAATGGCAAATACTCTGAACCACTCAAAGCACTGTGGCCTTTTTGAAAGTGGGATGCAGATACAAAAACAGAGATTATCCTTACAAACAATCCTTCTTGAGTATCAGAGTCCAACATACAGAGTGCAGCGGAAGACGTTAAATGTGCTTCATTCTGTGAGAACGCAACTCTATAGTTCTACAGTGAGATAGTGCATTTCAGCCTCAAAGGAAGCAATGTCCTCAAACGGAACATTGGTGGCACCAGGATCTAAAGCAGGCTTAAGAAGCCTTGGATGCAGTCAGTCTTTTATTAACTATCATGACCGACACAATGTGATCCATAATACTTCCATTTTGGCAGAAATTACATTCAAGCACAGGCCCCCACTAGAAGGTAGTGATGACATTCAGGTGCTGAAAATGCCTTTTTAATGCCGAAAGGAATGATTGTGAGCTTTACTTACCATACATATTGGTCAAATGATGCCCTATGCCGGAAGACTGTCTTTTTTTTTTTTCTTCAGTATCGGCAATGCAGAGACAATTTGTTGCGAAACACTGCCACTGCTGGTCATTCAGTATAATCTGCAGATGGAAAAGTCCACTGTTAGCACATTTACTACAAGCAATACAAAAAATCATGCTTTTTATAAAGGGTAAACAGATCAATACTATGGAGTTTGTATTATTGTGAAAATCAGCAGCTCATTAGAAAATCAAATCTCGATTTGTGTTTTTAACCTACCATACTACTCTGAGTCTCATGCCTCTTTTGCCAACACGCTCTAAACAACTGTAGAAGGTACATTAGGACATAGATAGAGATCTTTTTGCCAGCCAAGTGGCAGCGTACCCCTCTCACTTTATTTGTTTTAGGATATGGTACACCAGTAGCAATTAAGCCAGCTGATAAGTTGAGAGGTAGGGTTATGGTACAGTTAATGGGAATAATAAAAGCTATGAATAGCATGTTCATAATCATCATTTGAGCCAATTCCTAGCAGTTCAGCAATAGTGAAGTTGACTCTAATGCTCAAACTCACGCTCGTTCAAATTTAGAGGTCTTATAAAGTGCCCTAATTTTATACATTTTACCATCATAGCTGTCACTTGGGCGTCCGGTCTACCCTGCTACTCATTTCATTAGCAAGATAAATGTATCTTACTGTTTGCTAGGCAACAACAGAGTGGCCCTCACGTCAGACAACATCTTGCATTTAGCTTTATGATGTCAGCTTGCTAGGCAACAGATTGGCCCTCATGTCAGACAACATCTTGCTTTTGCTTTATGATGTCAGATCATCACTGGTACAATTGTCCTTGTGGAAGCGGACCACACAGGAGGATGAGATATCAGAAGTTATGCAGTAGGTTGCTATCTCTATTCATGACTGCAAGGCAAGTCGGAGGCGGAATGGCAAATACTCTGAACCACTCAAAGCACTGTGGCCTTTTTGAAAGTGGGATGCAGATATAAAAACAGGGATTATCCTTACCAACAACCCTTCTTGAGTATCAGAGTCCAACATACAGAGTGCAGCGGAAGACGTTAAATGTGCTTCATTCTGTGAGAATGCAACTCTATAGTTCTACAGTAAGATAGTGCATTTCAGCCTCAACGGAAGCAATGTCCTCAAACGGAACATTGGTGGCACCAGGATCTAAAGCAGGCTTAAGAAGCCTTGGATGCAGTCAGTCCTTTATTAACTATCATGACCGACACAATGTGATCCATAATACTTCCATTTTGGCAGAAATTACATTCAAGCACAGGCCCCCACTAGAAGGTAGTGATGACATTCAGGTGCTGAAAATGCCTTTTTAATGCCGAAAGGAATGATTGTGAGCTTTACTTACCATACATATTGGTCAAATGATGCCCTATGCCGGAAGACTGTCTTTTTTTTTTTCTTCAGTATCGGCAATGCAGAGACAATTTGTTGCGAAACACTGCCACTGCTGGTCATTCAGTATAATCTGCAGATGGAAAAGTCCACTGTTAGCACATTTACTACAAGCAATACAAAAAATCATGCTTTTTATAAAGGGTAAACAGATCAATACTATGGAGTTTGTATTATTGTGAAAATCAGCAGCTCATTAGAAAATCAAATCTCGATTTGTGTTTTTAACCTACCATACTACTCTGAGTCTCATGCCTCTTTTGCCAACACGCTCTAAACAACTGTAGAAGGTACATTAGGACATAGATAGAGATCTTTTTGCCAGCCAAGTGGCAGCGTTCCCCTCTCACTTTATTTGTTTTAGGATATGGTACACCAGTAGCAATTAAGCCAGCTGATAAGTTGAGAGGTAGGGTTATGGTACAGTTAATGGGAATAATACAAGCTATGAATAGCATGTTCATAATCATCATTTGAGCCAATTCCTAGCAGTTCAGCAATAGTGAAGTTGACTCTAATGCTCAAACTCACGCTCGTTCAAATTTAGAGGTCTTATAAAGTGCCCTAATTTTGTACATTTTACCATCATAGCTGTCACTTGGGCGTCCGGTCTACCCTGCTACTCATTTCATTAGCAAGATAAATGTGTCTTACTGCTTGCTAGGCAACAACAGAGTGGCCCTCACGTCAGACAACATCTTGCATTTAGCTTTATGATGTCAGCTTGCTAGGCAACAGATTGGCCCTCATGTCAGACAACATCTTGCTTTTGCTTTATGATGTCAGATCATCACTGGTCCAATTGTCCTTGTGGAAGCGGACCACACAGGAGGATGAGATAGCAGAAGTTATGCTGTAGGTTGCTATCTCTATTCATGACTGCAAGGCAAGTCGGAGGCGGAATGGCAAATACTCTGAACCACTCAAAGCACTGTGGCCTTTTTGAAAGTGGGATGCAGATACAAAAACAGAGATTATCCTTACCAACAATCCTTCTTGAGTATCAGAGTCCAACATACAGAGTGCAGCGGAAGACGTTAAATGTGCTTCATTCCGTGAGAACGCAACTCTATAGTTCTACAGTGAGATAGTGCATTTCAGCCTCAAAGGAAGCAATGTCCTCAAACGGAACATTGGTGGCACCAGGATCTAAAGCAGGCTTAAGAAGCCTTGGATGCAGTCAGTCTTTTATTAACTATCATGACCGACACAATGTGATCCATAATACTTCCATTTTGGCAGAAATTACATTCAAGCACAGGCCCCCACTAGAAGGTAGTGATGACATTCAGGTGCTGAAAATGCCTTTTTAATGCCGAAAGGAATGATTGTGAGCTTTACTTACCATACATATCGGTCAAATGATGCCCTATGCCGGAAGACTGTCTTTTTTTTTTTTCTTCAGTATCGGCAATGCAGAGACAATTTGTTGCGAAACACTGCCACTGCTGGTCATTCAGTATAATCTGCAGATGGAAAAGTCCACTGTTAGCACATTTACTACAAGCAATACAAAAAATCATGCTTTTTATAAAGGGTAAACAGATCAATACTATGGAGTTTGTATTATTGTGAAAATCAGCAGCTCATTAGAAAATCAAATCTCGATTTGTGTTTTTAACCTACCATACTACTCTGAGTCTCGTGCCTCTTTTGCCAACACGCTCTAAACAACTGTAGAAGGTACATTAGGACATAGATAGAGATCTTTTTGCCAGCCAAGTGGCAGCGTACCCCTCTCACTTTATTTGTTTTAGGATATGGTACACCAGTAGCAATTAAGCCAGCTGATAAGTTGAGAGGTAGGGTTATGGTACAGTTAATGGGAATAATAAAAGCTATGAATAGCATGTTCATAATCATCATTTGAGCCAATTCCTAGCAGTTCAGCAATAGTGAAGTTGACTCTAATGCTCAAACTCACGCTCGTTCAAATTTAGAGGTCTTATAAAGTGCCCTAATTTTGTACATTTTACCATCATAGCTGTCACTTGGGCGTCCGGTCTACCCTGCTACTCATTTCATTAGCAAGATAAATGTATCTTACTGCTTGCTAGGCAACAACAGAGTGGCCCTCACGTCAGACAACATCTTGCATTTAGCTTTATGATGTCAGCTTGCTAGGCAACAGATTGGCCCTCATGTCAGACAACATCTTGCTTTTGCTTTATGATGTCAGATCATCACTGGTCCAATTGTCCTTGTGGAAGCGGACCACACAGGAGGATGAGATAGCAGAAGTTATGCAGTAGGTTGCTATCTCCATTCATGACTGCAAGGCAAGTCGGAGGCGGAATGGCAAATACTCTGAACCACTCAAAGCACTGTGGCCTTTTTGAAAGTGGGATGCAGATACAAAAACAGAGATTATCCTTACCAACAATCCTTCTTGAGTATCAGAGTCCAACATACAGAGTGCAGCGTAAGACGTTAAATGTGCTTCATTCCGTGAGAACGCAACTCTATAGTTCTACAGTGAGATAGTGCATTTCAGCCTCAAAGGAAGCAATGTCCTCAAACGGAACATTGGTGGCACCAGGATCTAAAGCAGGCTTAAGAAGCCTTGGATGCAGTCAGTCTTTTATTAACTATCATGACCGACACAATGTGATCCATAATACTTCCATTTTGGCAGAAATTACATTCAAGCACAGGCCCCCACTAGAAGGTAGTGATGACATTCAGGTGCTGAAAATGCCTTTTTAATGCCGAAAGGAATGATTGTGAGCTTTACTTACCATACATATTGGTCAAATGATGCCCTATGCCGGAAGACTGTCTTTTTTTTTTTTCTTCAGTATCGGCAATGCAGAGACAATTTGTTGCGAAACACTGCCACTGCTGGTCATTCAGTATAATCTGCAGATGGAAAAGTCCACTGTTAGCACATTTACTACAAGCAATACAAAAAATCATGCTTTTTATAAAGGGTAAACAGATCAATACTATGGAGTTTGTATTATTGTGAAAATCAGCAGCTCATTAGAAAATCAAATCTCGATTTGTGTTTTTAACCTACCATACTACTCTGAGTCTCATGCCTCTTTTGCCACTACGCTCTAAACAACTGTAGAAGGTACATTAGGACATAGATAGAGATCTTTTTGCCAGCCAAGTGGCAGCGTACCCCTCTCACTTTATTTGTTTTAGGATATGGTACACCAGTAGCAATTAAGCCAGCTGATAAGTTGAGAGGTAGGGTTATGGTACAGTTAACGGGAATAATAAAAGCTATGAATAGCATGTTCATAATCATCATTTGAGCCAATTCCTAGCAGTTCAGCAATAGTGAAGTTGACTCTAATGCTCAAACTCACGCTCGTTCAAATTTAGAGGTCTTATAAAGTGCCCTAATTTTGTACATTTTACCATCATAGCTGTCACTTGGGCGTCCGGTCTACCCTGCTACTCATTTCATTAGCAAGATAAATGTATCTTACTGCTTGCTAGGCAACAACAGAGTGGCCCTCACGTCAGACAACATCTTGCATTTAGCTTTATGATGTCAGCTTGCTAGGCAACAGATTGGCCCTCATGTCAGACAACATCTTGCTTTTGCTTTATGATGTCAGATCATCACTGGTCCAATTGTCCTTGTGGAAGCGGACCACACAGGAGGATGAGATAGCAGAAGTTATGCAGTAGGTTGCTATCTCTATTCATGACTGCAAGGCAAGTCGGAGGCGGAATGGCAAATACTCTGAACCACTCAAAGCACTGTGGCCTTTTTGAAAGTGGGATGCAGATACAAAAACAGAGATTATCCTTACCAACAATCCTTCTTGAGTATCAGAGTCCAACATACAGAGTGCAGCGGAAGACGTTAAATGTGCTTCATTCCGTGAGAACGCAACTCTATAGTTCTACAGTGAGATAGTGCATTTCAGCCTCAAAGGAAGCAATGTCCTCAAACGGAACATTGGTGGCACCAGGATCTAAAGCAGGCTTAAGAAGCCTTGGATGCAGTCAGTCTTTTATTAACTATCATGACCGACACAATGTGATCCATAATACTTCCATTTTGGCAGAAATTACATTCAAGCACAGGCCCCCACTAGAAGGTAGTGATGACATTCAGGTGCTGAAAATGCCTTTTTAATGCCGAAAGGAATGATTGTGAGCTTTACTTACCATACATATTGGTCAAATGATGCCCTATGCCGGAAGACTGTCTTTTTTTTTTTTCTTCAGTATCGGCAATGCAGAGACAATTTGTTGCGAAACACTGCCACTGCTGGTCATTCAGTATAATCTGCAGATGGAAAAGTCCACTGTTAGCACATTTACTACAAGCAATACAAAAAATCATGCTTTTTATAAAGGGTAAACAGATCAATACTATGGAGTTTGT
Organism: Lissotriton vulgaris; assembly: GCF_964263255.1. Taxonomy (NCBI): domain Eukaryota; kingdom Metazoa; phylum Chordata; class Amphibia; order Caudata; family Salamandridae; genus Lissotriton; species Lissotriton vulgaris. Next base: position 237,246,440 of record NC_141700.1, on the reverse strand, counting down.
ATTATTGTGAAAATCAGCAGCTCATTAGAAAATCAAATCTCGATTTGTGTTTTTAACCTACCATACTACTCTGAGTCTCATGCCTCTTTTGCCAACACGCTCTAAACAACTGTAGAAGGTACATTAGGACATAGATAGAGATCTTTTTGCCAGCCAAGTGGCAGCGTACCCCTCTCACTTTATTTGTTTTAGGATATGGTACACCAGTAGCAATTAAGCCAGCTGATAAGTTGAGAGGTAGGGTTATGGTACAGTTAATGGGAATAATAAAAGCTATGAATAGCATGTTCATAATCATCATTTGAGCCAATTCCTAGCAGTTCAGCAATAGTGAAGTTGACTCTAATGCTCAAACTCACGCTCGTTCAAATTTAGAGGTCTTATAAAGTGCCCTAATTTTGTACATTTTACCATCATAGCTGTCACTTGGGCGTCCGGTCTACCCTGCTACTCATTTCATTAGCAAGATAAATGTGTCTTACTGCTTGCTAGGCAACAACAGAGTGGCCCTCACGTCAGACAACATCTTGCATTTAGCTTTATGATGTCAGCTTGCAAGGCAACAGATTGGCCCTCATGTCAGACAACATCTTGCTTTTGCTTCATGATGTCAGATCATCACTGGTCCAATTGTCCTTGTGGAAGCGGACCACACAGGAGGATGAGATAGCAGAAGTTATGCAGTAGGTTGCTATCTCTATTCATGACTGCAAGGCAAGTCGGAGGCGGAATGGCAAATACTCTGAACCACTCAAAGCACTGTGGCCTTTTTGAAAGTGGGATGCAGATACAAAAACAGAGATTATCCTTACCAACAATCCTTCTTGAGTATCAGAGTCCAACATACAGAGTGCAGCGGAAGACGTTAAATGTGCTTCATTCCGTGAGAACGCAACTCTATAGTTCTACAGTGAGATAGTGCATTTCAGCCTCAAATGAAGCAATGTCCTCAAACGGAACATTGGTGGCACCAGGATCTAAAGCAGGCTTAAGAAGCCTTGGATGCAGTCAGTCTTTTATTAACTATCATGACCGACACAATGTGATCCATAATACTTCCATTTTGGCAGAAATTACATTCAAGCACAGGCCCCCACTAGAAGGTAGTGATGACATTCAGGTGCTGAAAATGCCTTTTTAATGCCGAAAGGAATGATTGTGAGCTTTACTTACCATACATATTGGTCAAATGATGCCCTATGCCGGAAGACTGCCTTTTTTTTTTTTCTTCAGTATCGGCAATGCCGAGACAATTTGTTGCGAAACACTGCCACTGCTGGTCATTCAGTATAATCTGCAGATGGAAATGTCCACTGTTAGCACATTTACTACAAGCAATACAAAAAATCATGCTTTTTATAAAGGGTAAACAGATCAATACTATGGAGTTTGTATTATTGTGAAAATCAGCAGCTCATTAGAAAATCAAATCTCGATTTGTGTTTTTAACCTACCATACTACTCTGAGTCTCGTGCCTCTTTTGCCAACACGCTCTAAACAACTGTAGAAGGTACATTAGGACATAGATAGAGATCTTTTTGCCAGCCAAGTGGCAGCGTACCCCTCTCACTTTATTTGTTTTAGGATATGGTACACCAGTAGCAATTAAGCCAGCTGATAAGTTGAGAGGTAGGGTTATGGTACAGTTAATGGGAATAATAAAAGCTATGAATAGCATGTTCATAATCATCATTTGAGCCAATTCCTAGCAGTTCAGCAATAGTGAAGTTGACTCTAATGCTCAAACTCACGCTCGTTCAAATTTAGAGGTCTTATAAAGTGCCCTAATTTTGTACATTTTACCATCATAGCTGTCACTTGGGCGTCCGGTCTACCCTGCTACTCATTTCATTAGCAAGATAAATGTATCTTACTGCTTGCTAGGCAACAACAGAGTGGCCCTCACGTCAGACAACATCTTGCATTTAGCTTTATGATGTCAGCTTGCTAGGCAACAGATTGGCCCTCATGTCAGACAACATCTTGCTTTTGCTTTATGATGTCAGATCATCACTGGTCCAATTGTCCTTGTGGAAGCGGACCACACAGGAGGATGAGATAGCAGAAGTTATGCAGTAGGTTGCTATCTCCATTCATGACTGCAAGGCAAGTCGGAGGCGGAATGGCAAATACTCTGAACCACTCAAAGCACTGTGGCCTTTTTGAAAGTGGGATGCAGATACAAAAACAGAGATTATCCTTACCAACAATCCTTCTTGAGTATCAGAGTCCAACATACAGAGTGCAGCGTAAGACGTTAAATGTGCTTCATTCCGTGAGAACGCAACTCTATAGTTCTACAGTGAGATAGTGCATTTCAGCCTCAAAGGAAGCAATGTCCTCAAACGGAACATTGGTGGCACCAGGATCTAAAGCAGGCTTAAGAAGCCTTGGATGCAGTCAGTCTTTTATTAACTATCATGACCGACACAATGTGATCCATAATACTTCCATTTTGGCAGAAATTACATTCAAGCACAGGCCCCCACTAGAAGGTAGTGATGACATTCAGGTGCTGAAAATGCCTTTTTAATGCCGAAAGGAATGATTGTGAGCTTTACTTACCATACATATTGGTCAAATGATGCCCTATGCCGGAAGACTGTCTTTTTTTTTTTTCTTCAGTATCGGCAATGCAGAGACAATTTGTTGCGAAACACTGCCACTGCTGGTCATTCAGTATAATCTGCAGATGGAAAAGTCCACTGTTAGCACATTTACTACAAGCAATACAAAAAATCATGCTTTTTATAAAGGGTAAACAGATCAATACTATGGAGTTTGTATTATTGTGAAAATCAGCAGCTCATTAGAAAATCAAATCTCGATTTGTGTTTTTAACCTACCATACTACTCTGAGTCTCATGCCTCTTTTGCCAACACGCTCTAAACAACTGTAGAAGGTACATTAGGACATAGATAGAGATCTTTTTGCCAGCCAAGTGGCAGCGTACCCCTCTCACTTTATTTGTTTTAGGATATGGTACACCAGTAGCAATTAAGCCAGCTGATAAGTTGAGAGGTAGGGTTATGGTACAGTTAATGGGAATAATAAAAGCTATGAATAGCATGTTCATAATCATCATTTGAGCCAATTCCTAGCAGTTCAGCAATAGTGAAGTTGACTCTAATGCTCAAACTCACGCTCGTTCAAATTTAGAGGTCTTATAAAGTGCCCTAATTTTGTACATTTTACCATCATAGCTGTCACTTGGGCGTCCGGTCTACCCTGCTACTCATTTCATTAGCAAGATAAATGTGTCTTACTGCTTGCTAGGCAACAACAGAGTGGCCCTCACGTCAGACAACATCTTGCATTTAGCTTTATGATGTCAGCTTGCTAGGCAACAGATTGGCCCTCATGTCAGACAACATCTTGCTTTTGCTTTATGATGTCAGATCATCACTGGTCCAATTGTCCTTGTGGAAGCGGACCACACAGGAGGATGAGATAGCAGAAGTTATGCAGTAGGTTGCTATCTCTATTCATGACTGCAAGGCAAGTCGGAGGCGGAATGGCAAATACTCTGAACCACTCAAAGCACTGTGGCCTTTTTGAAAGTGGGATGCAGATACAAAAACAGAGATTATCCTTACCAACAATCCTTCTTGAGTATCAGAGTCCAACATACAGAGTGCAGCGGAAGACGTTAAATGTGCTTCATTCCGTGAGAACGCAACTCTATAGTTCTACAGTGAGATAGTGCATTTCAGCCTCAAAGGAAGCAATGTCCTCAAACGGAACATTGGTGGCACCAGGATCTAAAGCAGGCTTAAGAAGCCTTGGATGCAGTCAGTCTTTTATTAACTATCATGACCGACACAATGTGATCCATAATACTTCCATTTTGGCAGAAATTACATTCAAGCACAGGCCCCCACTAGAAGGTAGTGATGACATTCAGGTGCTGAAAATGCCTTTTTAATGCCGAAAGGAATGATTGTGAGCTTTACTTACCATACATATCGGTCAAATGATGCCCTATGCCGGAAGACTGTCTTTTTTTTTTTTCTTCAGTATCGGCAATGCAGAGACAATTTGTTGCGAAACACTGCCACTGCTGGTCATTCAGTATAATCTGCAGATGGAAAAGTCCACTGTTAGCACATTTACTACAAGCAATACAAAAAATCATGCTTTTTATAAAGGGTAAACAGATCAATACTATGGAGTTTGTATTATTGTGAAAATCAGCAGCTCATTAGAAAATCAAATCTCGATTTGTGTTTTTAACCTACCATACTACTCTGAGTCTCGTGCCTCTTTTGCCAACACGCTCTAAACAACTGTAGAAGGTACATTAGGACATAGATAGAGATCTTTTTGCCAGCCAAGTGGCAGCGTACCCCTCTCACTTTATTTGTTTTAGGATATGGTACACCAGTAGCAATTAAGCCAGCTGATAAGTTGAGAGGTAGGGTTATGGTACAGTTAATGGGAATAATAAAAGCTATGAATAGCATGTTCATAATCATCATTTGAGCCAATTCCTAGCAGTTCAGCAATAGTGAAGTTGACTCTAATGCTCAAACTCACGCTCGTTCAAATTTAGAGGTCTTATAAAGTGCCCTAATTTTGTACATTTTACCATCATAGCTGTCACTTGGGCGTCCGGTCTACCCTGCTACTCATTTCATTAGCAAGATAAATGTATCTTACTGCTTGCTAGGCAACAACAGAGTGGCCCTCACGTCAGACAACATCTTGCATTTAGCTTTATGATGTCAGCTTGCTAGGCAACAGATTGGCCCTCATGTCAGACAACATCTTGCTTTTGCTTTATGATGTCAGATCATCACTGGTCCAATTGTCCTTGTGGAAGCGGACCACACAGGAGGATGAGATAGCAGAAGTTATGCAGTAGGTTGCTATCTCCATTCATGACTGCAAGGCAAGTCGGAGGCGGAATGGCAAATACTCTGAACCACTCAAAGCACTGTGGCCTTTTTGAAAGTGGGATGCAGATACAAAAACAGAGATTATCCTTACCAACAATCCTTCTTGAGTATCAGAGTCCAACATACAGAGTGCAGCGTAAGACGTTAAATGTGCTTCATTCCGTGAGAACGCAACTCTATAGTTCTACAGTGAGATAGTGCATTTCAGCCTCAAAGGAAGCAATGTCCTCAAACGGAACATTGGTGGCACCAGGATCTAAAGCAGGCTTAAGAAGCCTTGGATGCAGTCAGTCTTTTATTAACTATCATGACCGACACAATGTGATCCATAATACTTCCATTTTGGCAGAAATTACATTCAAGCACAGGCCCCCACTAGAAGGTAGTGATGACATTCAGGTGCTGAAAATGCCTTTTTAATGCCGAAAGGAATGATTGTGAGCTTTACTTACCATACATATTGGTCAAATGATGCCCTATGCCGGAAGACTGTCTTTTTTTTTTTTCTTCAGTATCGGCAATGCAGAGACAATTTGTTGCGAAACACTGCCACTGCTGGTCATTCAGTATAATCTGCAGATGGAAAAGTCCACTGTTAGCACATTTACTACAAGCAATACAAAAAATCATGCTTTTTATAAAGGGTAAACAGATCAATACTATGGAGTTTGTATTATTGTGAAAATCAGCAGCTCATTAGAAAATCAAATCTCGATTTGTGTTTTTAACCTACCATACTACTCTGAGTCTCATGCCTCTTTTGCCAACACGCTCTAAACAACTGTAGAAGGTACATTAGGACATAGATAGAGATCTTTTTGCCAGCCAAGTGGCAGCGTACCCCTCTCACTTTATTTGTTTTAGGATATGGTACACCAGTAGCAATTAAGCCAGCTGATAAGTTGAGAGGTAGGGTTATGGTACAGTTAACGGGAATAATAAAAGCTATGAATAGCATGTTCATAATCATCATTTGAGCCAATTCCTAGCAGTTCAGCAATAGTGAAGTTGACTCTAATGCTCAAACTCACGCTCGTTCAAATTTAGAGGTCTTATAAAGTGCCCTAATTTTGTACATTTTACCATCATAGCTGTCACTTGGGCGTCCGGTCTACCCTGCTACTCATTTCATTAGCAAGATAAATGTATCTTACTGCTTGCTAGGCAACAACAGAGTGGCCCTCACGTCAGACAACATCTTGCATTTAGCTTTATGATGTCAGCTTGCTAGGCAACAGATTGGCCCTCATGTCAGACAACATCTTGCTTTTGCTTTATGATGTCAGATCATCACTGGTCCAATTGTCCTTGTGGAAGCGGACCACACAGGAGGATGAGATAGCAGAAGTTATGCAGTAGGTTGCTATCTCTATTCATGACTGCAAGGCAAGTCGGAGGCGGAATGGCAAATACTCTGAACCACTCAAAGCACTGTGGCCTTTTTGAAAGTGGGATGCAGATACAAAAACAGAGATTATCCTTACCAACAATCCTTCTTGAGTATCAGAGTCCAACATACAGAGTGCAGCGGAAGACGTTAAATGTGCTTCATTCCGTGAGAACGCAACTCTATAGTTCTACAGTGAGATAGTGCATTTCAGCCTCAAAGGAAGCAATGTCCTCAAACGGAACATTGGTGGCACCAGGATCTAAAGCAGGCTTAAGAAGCCTTGGATGCAGTCAGTCTTTTATTAACTATCATGACCGACACAATGTGATCCATAATACTTCCATTTTGGCAGAAATTACATTCAAGCACAGGCCCCCACTAGAAGGTAGTGATGACATTCAGGTGCTGAAAATGCCTTTTTAATGCCGAAAGGAATGATTGTGAGCTTTACTTACCATACATATTGGTCAAATGATGCCCTATGCCGGAAGACTGTCTTTTTTTTTTTTCTTCAGTATCGGCAATGCAGAGACAATTTGTTGCGAAACACTGCCACTGCTGGTCATTCAGTATAATCTGCAGATGGAAAAGTCCACTGTTAGCACATTTACTACAAGCAATACAAAAAATCATGCTTTTTATAAAGGGTAAACAGATCAATACTATGGAGTTTGTATTATTGTGAAAATCAGCAGCTCATTAGAAAATCAAATCTCGATTTGTGTTTTTAACCTACCATACTACTCTGAGTCTCATGCCTCTTTTGCCAACACGCTCTAAACAACTGTAGAAGGTACATTAGGACATAGATAGAGATCTTTTTGCCAGCCAAGTGGCAGCGTACCCCTCTCACTTTATTTGTTTTAGGATATGGTACACCAGTAGCAATTAAGCCAGCTGATAAGTTGAGAGGTAGGGTTATGGTACAGTTAATGGGAATAATAAAAGCTATGAATAGCATGTTCATAATCATCATTTGAGCCAATTCCTAGCAGTTCAGCAATAGTGAAGTTGACTCTAATGCTCAAACTCACGCTCGTTCAAATTTAGAGGTCTTATAAAGTGCCCTAATTTTGTACATTTTACCATCATAGCTGTCACTTGGGCGTCCGGTCTACCCTGCTACTCATTTCATTAGCAAGATAAATGTGTCTTACTGCTTGCTAGGCAACAACAGAGTGGCCCTCACGTCAGACAACATCTTGCATTTAGCTTTATGATGTCAGCTTGCAAGGCAACAGATTGGCCCTCATGTCAGACAACATCTTGCTTTTGCTTCATGATGTCAGATCATCACTGGTCCAATTGTCCTTGTGGAAGCGGACCACACAGGAGGATGAGATAGCAGAAGTTATGCAGTAGGTTGCTATCTCTATTCATGACTGCAAGGCAAGTCGGAGGCGGAATGGCAAATACTCTGAACCACTCAAAGCACTGTGGCCTTTTTGAAAGTGGGATGCAGATACAAAAACAGAGATTATCCTTACCAACAATCCTTCTTGAGTATCAGAGTCCAACATACAGAGTGCAGCGGAAGACGTTAAATGTGCTTCATTCCGTGAGAACGCAACTCTATAGTTCTACAGTGAGATAGTGCATTTCAGCCTCAAAGGAAGCAATGTCCTCAAACGGAACATTGGTGGCACCAGGATCTAAAGCAGGCTTAAGAAGCCTTGGATGCAGTCAGTCTTTTATTAACTATCATGACCGACACAATGTGATCCATAATACTTCCATTTTGGCAGAAATTACATTCAAGCACAGGCCCCCACTAGAAGGTAGTGATGACATTCAGGTGCTGAAAATGCCTTTTTAATGCCGAAAGGAATGATTGTGAGCTTTACTTACCATACATATTGGTCAAATGATGCCCTATGCCGGAAGACTGTCTTTTTTTTTTTTCTTCAGTATCGGCAATGCAGAGACAATTTGTTGCGAAACACTGCCACTGCTGGTCATTCAGTATAATCTGCAGATGGAAAAGTCCACTGTTAGCACATTTACTACAAGCAATACAAAAAATCATGCTTTTTATAAAGGGTAAACAGATCAATACTATGGAGTTTGTATTATTGTGAAAATCAGCAGCTCATTAGAAAATCAAATCTCGATTTGTGTTTTTAACCTACCATACTACTCTGAGTCTCGTGCCTCTTTTGCCAACACGCTCTAAACAACTGTAGAAGGTACATTAGGACATAGATAGAGATCTTTTTGCCAGCCAAGTGGCAGCGTACCCCTCTCACTTTATTTGTTTTAGGATATGGTACACCAGTAGCAATTAAGCCAGCTGATAAGTTGAGAGGTAGGGTTATGGTACAGTTAATGGGAATAATAAAAGCTATGAATAGCATGTTCATAATCATCATTTGAGCCAATTCCTAGCAGTTCAGCAATAGTGAAGTTGACTCTAATGCTCAAACTCACGCTCGTTCAAATTTAGAGGTCTTATAAAGTGCCCTAATTTTGTACATTTTACCATCATAGCTGTCACTTGGGCGTCCGGTCTACCCTGCTACTCATTTCATTAGCAAGATAAATGTATCTTACTGCTTGCTAGGCAACAACAGAGTGGCCCTCACGTCAGACAACATCTTGCATTTAGCTTTATGATGTCAGCTTGCTAGGCAACAGATTGGCCCTCATGTCAGACAACATCTTGCTTTTGCTTTATGATGTCAGATCATCACTGGTCCAATTGTCCTTGTGGAAGCGGACCACACAGGAGGATGAGATAGCAGAAGTTATGCAGTAGGTTGCTATCTCCATTCATGACTGCAAGGCAAGTCGGAGGCGGAATGGCAAATACTCTGAACCACTCAAAGCACTGTGGCCTTTTTGAAAGTGGGATGCAGATACAAAAACAGAGATTATCCTTACCAACAATCCTTCTTGAGTATCAGAGTCCAACATACAGAGTGCAGCGTAAGACGTTAAATGTGCTTCATTCCGTGAGAACGCAACTCTATAGTTCTACAGTGAGATAGTGCATTTCAGCCTCAAAGGAAGCAATGTCCTCAAACGGAACATTGGTGGCACCAGGATCTAAAGCAGGCTTAAGAAGCCTTGGATGCAGTCAGTCTTTTATTAACTATCATGACCGACACAATGTGATCCATAATACTTCCATTTTGGCAGAAATTACATTCAAGCACAGGCCCCCACTAGAAGGTAGTGATGACATTCAGGTGCTGAAAATGCCTTTTTAATGCCGAAAGGAATGATTGTGAGCTTTACTTACCATACATATTGGTCAAATGATGCCCTATGCCGGAAGACTGTCTTTTTTTTTTTTCTTCAGTATCGGCAATGCAGAGACAATTTGTTGCGAAACACTGCCACTGCTGGTCATTCAGTATAATCTGCAGATGGAAAAGTCCACTGTTAGCACATTTACTACAAGCAATACAAAAAATCATGCTTTTTATAAAGGGTAAACAGATCAATACTATGGAGTTTGTATTATTGTGAAAATCAGCAGCTCATTAGAAAATCAAATCTCGATTTGTGTTTTTAACCTACCATACTACTCTGAGTCTCATGCCTCTTTTGCCAACACGCTCTAAACAACTGTAGAAGGTACATTAGGACATAGATAGAGATCTTTTTGCCAGCCAAGTGGCAGCGTTCCCCTCTCACTTTATTTGTTTTAGGATATGGTACACCAGTAGCAATTAAGCCAGCTGATAAGTTGAGAGGTAGGGTTATGGTACAGTTAATGGGAATAATAAAAGCTATGAATAGCATGTTCATAATCATCATTTGAGCCAATTCCTAGCAGTTCAGCAATAGTGAAGTTGACTCTAATGCTCAAACTCACGCTCGTTCAAATTTAGAGGTCTTATAAAGTGCCCTAATTTTGTACATTTTACCATCATAGCTGTCACTTGGGCGTCCGGTCTACCCTGCTACTCATTTCATTAGCAAGATAAATGTATCTTACTGCTTGCTAGGCAACAACAGAGTGGCCCTCACGTCAGACAACATATTGCATTTAGCTTTATGATGTCAGCTTGCTAGGCAACAGATTGGCCCTCATGTCAGACAACATCTTGCTTTTGCTTTATGATGTCAGATCATCACTGGTCCAATTGTCCTTGTGGAAGCGGACCACACAGGAGGATGAGATAGCAGAAGTTATGCAGTAGGTTGCTATCTCTATTCATGACTGCAAGGCAAGTCGGAGGCGGAATGGCAAATACTCTGAACCACTCAAAGCACTGTGGCCTTTTTGAAAGTGGGATGCAGATACAAAAACAGAGATTATCCTTACCAACAATCCTTCTTGAGTATCAGAGTCCAACATACAGAGTGCAGCGGAAGACGTTAAATGTGCTTCATTCCGTGAGAACGCAACTCTATAGTTCTACAGTGAGATAGTGCATTTCAGCCTCAAAGGAAGCAATGTCCTCAAACGGAACATTGGTGGCACCAGGATCTAAAGCAGGCTTAAGAAGCCTTGGATGCAGTCAGTCTTTTATTAACTATCATGACCGACACAATGTGATCCATAATACTTCCATTTTGGCAGAAATTACATTCAAGCACAGGCCCCCACTAGAAGGTAGTGATGACATTCAGGTGCTGAAAATGCCTTTTTAATGCCGAAAGGAATGATTGTGAGCTTTACTTACCATACATATTGGTCAAATGATGCCCTATGCCGGAAGACTGTCTTTTTTTTTTTTCTTCAGTATCGGCAATGCAGAGACAATTTGTTGCGAAACACTGCCACTGCTGGTCATTCAGTATAATCTGCAGATGGAAAAGTCCACTGTTAGCACATTTACTACAAGCAATACAAAAAATCATGCTTTTTATAAAGGGTAAACAGATCAATACTATGGAGTTTGTATTATTGTGAAAATCAGCAGCTCATTAGAAAATCAAATCTCGATTTGTGTTTTTAACCTACCATACTACTCTGAGTCTCATGCCTCTTTTGCCAACACGCTCTAAACAACTGTAGAAGGTACATTAGGACATAGATAGAGATCTTTTTGCCAGCCAAGTGGCAGCGTTCCCCTCTCACTTTATTTGTTTTAGGATATGGTACACCAGTAGCAATTAAGCCAGCTGATAAGTTGAGAGGTAGGGTTATGGTACAGTTAATGGGAATAATAAAAGCTATGAATAGCATGTTCATAATCATCATTTGAGCCAATTCCTAGCAGTTTAGCAATAGTGAAGTTGACTCTAATGCTCAAACTCACGCTCGTTCAAATTTAGAGGTCTTATAAAGTGCCCTAATTTTGTACATTTTACCATCATAGCTGTCACTTGGGCGTCCGGTCTACCCTGCTACTCATTTCATTAGCAAGATAAATGTGTCTTACTGCTTGCTAGGCAACAACAGAGTGGCCCTCACGTCAGACAACATCTTGCATTTAGCTTTATGATGTCAGCTTGCTAGGCAACAGATTGGCCCTCATGTCAGACAACATCTTGCTTTTGCTTTATGATGTCAGATCATCACTGGTCCAATTGTCCTTGTGGAAGCGGACCACACAGGAGGATGAGATAGCAGAAGTTATGCAGTAGGTTGCTATCTCTATTCATGACTGCAAGGCAAGTCGGAGGCAGAATGGCAAATACTCTGAACCACTCAAAGCACTGTGGCCTTTTTGAAAGTGGGATGCAGATACAAAAACAGAGATTATCCTTACCAACAATCCTTCTTGAGTATCAGAGTCCAACATACAGAGTGCAGCGTAAGACGTTAAATGTGCTTCATTCCGTGAGAACGCAACTCTATAGTTCTACAGTGAGATAGTGCATTTCAGCCTCAAAGGAAGCAATGTCCTCAAACGGAACATTGGTGGCACCAGGATCTAAAGCAGGCTTAAGAAGCCTTGGATGCAGTCAGTCTTTTATTAACTATCATGACCGACACAATGTGATCCATAATACTTCCATTTTGGCAGAAATTACATTCAAGCACAGGCCCCCACTAGAAGGTAGTGATGACATTCAGGTGCTGAAAATGCCTTTTTAATGCCGAAAGGAATGATTGTGAGCTTTACTTACCATACATATTGGTCAAATGATGCCCTATGCCGGAAGACTGTCTTTTTTTTTTTTCTTCAGTATCGGCAATGCAGAGACAATTTGTTGCGAAACACTGCCACTGCTGGTCATTCAGTATAATCTGCAGATGGAAAAGTCCACTGTTAGCACATTTACTACAAGCAATACAAAAAATCATGCTTTTTATAAAGGGTAAACAGATCAATACTATGGAGTTTGTATTATTGTGAAAATCAGCAGCTCATTAGAAAATCAAATCTCGATTTGTGTTTTTAACCTACCATACTACTCTGAGTCTCATGCCTCTTTTGCCAACACGCTCTAAACAACTGTAGAAGGTACATTAGGACATAGATAGAGATCTTTTTGCCAGCCAAGTGGCAGCGTTCCCCTCTCACTTTATTTGTTTTAGGATATGGTACACCAGTAGCAATTAAGCCAGCTGATAAGTTGAGAGGTAGGGTTATGGTACAGTTAATGGGAATAATAAAAGCTATGAATAGCATGTTCATAATCATCATTTGAGCCAATTCCTAGCAGTTCAGCAATAGTGAAGTTGACTCTAATGCTCAAACTCACGCTCGTTCAAATTTAGAGGTCTTATAAAGTGCCCTAATTTTGTACATTTTACCATCATAGCTGTCACTTGGGCGTCCGGTCTACCCTGCTACTCATTTCATTAGCAAGATAAATGTATCTTACTGCTTGCTAGGCAACAACAGAGTGGCCCTCACGTCAGACAACATCTTGCATTTAGCTTTATGATGTCAGCTTGCTAGGCAACAGATTGGCCCTCATGTCAGACAACATCTTGCTTTTGCTTTATGATGTCAGATCATCACTGGTCCAATTGTCCTTGTGGAAGCGGACCACACAGGAGGATGAGATAGCAGAAGTTATGCAGTAGGTTGCTATCTCTATTCATGACTGCAAGGCAAGTCGGAGGCGGAATGGCAAATACTCTGAACCACTCAAAGCACTGTGGCCTTTTTGAAAGTGGGATGCAGATACAAAAACAGAGATTATCCTTACCAACAATCCTTCTTGAGTATCAGAGTCCAACATACAGAGTGCAGCGGAAGACGTTAAATGTGCTTCATTCCGTAAGAACGCAACTCTATAGTTCTACAGTGAGATAGTGCATTTCAGCCTCAAAGGAAGCAATGTCCTCAAACGGAACATTGGTGGCACCAGGATCTAAAGCAGGCTTAAGAAGCCTTGGATGCAGTCAGTCTTTTATTAACTATCATGACCGACACAATGTGATCCATAATACTTCCATTTTGGCAGAAATTACATTCAAGCACAGGCCCCCACTAGAAGGTAGTGATGACATTCAGGTGCTGAAAATGCCTTTTTAATGCCGAAAGGAATGATTGTGAGCTTTACTTACCATACATATTGGTCAAATGATGCCCTATGCCGGAAGACTGTCTTTTTTTTTTTTCTTCAGTATCGGCAATGCAGAGACAATTTGTTGCGAAACACTGCCACTGCTGGTCATTCAGTATAATCTGCAGATGGAAAAGTCCACTGTTAGCACATTTACTACAAGCAATACAAAAAATCATGCTTTTTATAAAGGGTAAACAGATCAATACTATGGAGTTTGTATTATTGTGAAAATCAGCAGCTCATTAGAAAATCAAATCTCGATTTGTGTTTTTAACCTACCATACTACTCTGAGTCTCATGCCTCTTTTGCCAACACGCTCTAAACAACTGTAGAAGGTACATTAGGACATAGATAGAGATCTTTTTGCCAGCCAAGTGGCAGCGTTCCCCTCTCACTTTATTTGTTTTAGGATATGGTACACCAGTAGCAATTAAGCCAGCTGATAAGTTGAGAGGTAGGGTTATGGTACAGTTAATGGGAATAATAAAAGCTATGAATAGCATGTTCATAATCATCATTTGAGCCAATTCCTAGCAGTTCAGCAATAGTGAAGTTGACTCTAATGCTCAAGCTCACGCTCGTTCAAATTTAGAGGTCTTATAAAGTGCCCTAATTTTGTACATTTTACCATCATAGCTGTCACTTGGGCGTCCGGTCTACCCTGCTACTCATTTCATTAGCAAGATAAATGTATCTTACTGCTTGCTAGGCAACAACAGAGTGGCCCTCACGTCAGACAACATCTTGCATTTAGCTTTATGATGTCAGCTTGCTAGGCAACAGATTGGCCCTCATGTCAGACAACATCTTGCTTTTGCTTTATGATGTCAGATCATCACTGGTCCAATTGTCCTTGTGGAAGCGGACCACACAGGAGGATGAGATAGCAGAAGTTATGCAGTAGGTTGCTATCTCTATTCATGACTGCAAGGCAAGTCGGAGGCGGAATGGCAAATACTCTGAACCACTCAAAGCACTGTGGCCTTTTTGAAAGTGGGATGCAGATACAAAAACAGAGATTATCCTTACCAACAATCCTTCTTGAGTATCAGAGTCCAACATACAGAGTGCAGCGGAAGACGTTAAATGTGCTTCATTCCGTGAGAACGCAACTCTATAGTTCTACAGTGAGATAGTGCATTTCAGCCTCAAAGGAAGCAATGTCCTCAAACGGAACATTGGTGGCACCAGGATCTAAAGCAGGCTTAAGAAGCCTTGGATGCAGTCAGTCTTTTATTAACTATCATGACCGACACAATGTGATCCATAATACTTCCATTTTGGCAGAAATTACATTCAAGCACAGGCCCCCACTAGAAGGTAGTGATGACATTCAGGTGCTGAAAATGCCTTTTTAATGCCGAAAGGAATGATTGTGAGCTTTACTTACCATACATATTGGTCAAATGATGCCCTATGCCGGAAGACTGTCTTTTTTTTTTTTCTTCAGTATCGGCAATGCAGAGACAATTTGTTGCGAAACACTGCCACTGCTGGTCATTCAGTATATCCTGCAGATGGAAAAGTCCACTGTTAGCACATTTACTACAAGCAATACAAAAAATCATGCTTTTTATAAAGGGTAAACAGATCAATACTATGGAGTTTGTATTATTGTGAAAATCAGCAGCTCATTAGAAAATCAAATCTCGATTTGTGTTTTTAACCTACCATACTACTCTGAGTCTCATGCCTCTTTTGCCAACACGCTCTAAACAACTGTAGAAGGTACATTAGGACATAGATAGAGATCTTTTTGCCAGCCAAGTGGCAGCGTACCCCTCTCACTTTATTTGTTTTAGGATATGGTACACCAGTAGCAATTAAGCCAGCTGATAAGTTGAGAGGTAGGGTTATGGTACAGTTAATGGGAATAATAAAAGCTATGAATAGCATGTTCATAATCATCATTTGAGCCAATTCCTAGCAGTTCAGCAATAGTGAAGTTGACTCTAATGCTCAAACTCACGCTCGTTCAAATTTAGAGGTCTTATAAAGTGCCCTAATTTTGTACATTTTACCATCATAGCTGTCACTTGGGCGTCCGGTCTACCCTGCTACTCATTTCATTAGCAAGATAAATGTGTCTTACTGCTTGCTAGGCAACAACAGAGTGGCCCTCACGTCAGACAACATCTTGCATTTAGCTTTATGATGTCAGCTTGCTAGGCAACAGATTGGCCCTCATGTCAGACAACATCTTGCTTTTGCTTTATGATGTCAGATCATCACTGGTCCAATTGTCCTTGTGGAAGCGGACCACACAGGAGGATGAGATAGCAGAAGTTATGCAGTAGGTTGCTATCTCTATTCATGACTGCAAGGCAAGTCGGAGGCGGAATGGCAAATACTCTGAACCACTCAAAGCACTGTGGCCTTTTTGAAAGTGGGATGCAGATACAAAAACAGAGATTATCCTTACCAACAATCCTTCTTGAGTATCAGAGTCCAACATACAGAGTGCAGCGGAAGACGTTAAATGTGCTTCATTCCGTGAGAACGCAACTCTATAGTTCTACAGTGAGATAGTGCATTTCAGCCTCAAAGGAAGCAATGTCCTCAAACGGAACATTGGTGGCACCAGGATCTAAAGCAGGCTTAAGAAGCCTTGGATGCAGTCAGTCTTTTATTAACTATCATGACCGACACAATGTGATCCATAATACTTCCATTTTGGCAGAAATTACATTCAAGCACAGGCCCCCACTAGAAGGTAGTGATGACATTCAGGTGCTGAAAATGCCTTTTTAATGCCGAAAGGAATGATTGTGAGCTTTACTTACCATACATATTGGTCAAATGATGCCCTATGCCGGAAGACTGTCTTTTTTTTTTTCTTCAGTATCGGCAATGCAGAGACAATTTGTTGCGAAACACTGCCACTGCTGGTCATTCAGTATAATCTGCAGATGGAAAAGTCCACTGTTAGCACATTTACTACAAGCAATACAAAAAATCATGCTTTTTATAAAGGGTAAACAGATCAATACTATGGAGTTTGTATTATTGTGAAAATCAGCAGCTCATTAGAAAATCAAATCTCGATTTGTGTTTTTAACCTACCATACTACTCTGAGTCTCATGCCTCTTTTGCCAACACGCTCTAAACAACTGTAGAAGGTACTTTAGGACATAGATAGAGATCTTTTTGCCAGCCAAGTGGCAGCGTACCCCTCTCACTTTATTTGTTTTAGGATATGGTACACCAGTAGCAATTAAGCCAGCTGATAAGTTGAGAGGTAGGGTTATGGTACAGTTAATGGGAATAATAAAAGCTATGAATAGCATGTTCATAATCATCATTTGAGCCAATTCCTAGCAGTTCAGCAATAGTGAAGTTGACTCTAATGCTCAAACTCACGCTCGTTCAAATTTAGAGGTCTTATAAAGTGCCCTAATTTTGTACATTTTACCATCATAGCTGTCACTTGGGCGTCCGGTCTACCCTGCTACTCATTTCATTAGCAAGATAAATGTATCTTACTGCTTGCTAGGCAACAACAGAGTGGCCCTTACGTCAGACAACATCTTGCATTTAGCTTTATGATGTCAGCTTGCTAGGCAACAGATTGGCCCTCATGTCAGACAACATCTTGCTTTTGCTTTATGATGTCAGATCATCACTGGTCCAATTGTCCTTGTGGAAGCGGACCACACAGGAGGATGAGATAGCAGAAGTTATGCAGTAGGTTGCTATCTCCATTAATGACTGCAAGGCAAGTCGGAGGCGGAATGGCAAATACTCTGAACCACTCAAAGCACTGTGGCCTTTTTGAAAGTGGGATGCAGATACAAAAACAGAGATTATCCTTACCAACAATCCTTCTTAAGTATCAGAGTCCAACATACAGAGTGCAGCGGAAGACGTTAAATGTGCTTCATTCCGTGAGAACGCAACTCTATAGTTCTACAGTGAGATAGTGCATTTCAGCCTCAAAGGAAGCAATGTCTTCAAACGGAACATTGGTGGCACCAGGATCTAAAGCAGGCTTAAGAAGCCTTGGATGCAGTCAGTCTTTTATTAACTATCATGACCGACACAATGTGATCCATAATACTTCCATTTTGGCAGAAATTACATTCAAGCACAGGCCCCCACTAGAAGGTAGTGATGACATTCAGGTGCTGAAAATGCCTTTTTAATGCCGAAAGGAATGATTGTGAGCTTTACTTACCATACATATTGGTCAAATGATGCCCTATGCCGGAAGACTGTCTTTTTTTTTTTTCTTCAGTATCGGCAATGCAGAGACAATTTGTTGCGAAACACTGCCACTGCTGGTCATTCAGTATAATCTGCAGATGGAAAAGTCCACTGTTAGCACATTTACTAC
Organism: Lissotriton vulgaris; assembly: GCF_964263255.1. Taxonomy (NCBI): domain Eukaryota; kingdom Metazoa; phylum Chordata; class Amphibia; order Caudata; family Salamandridae; genus Lissotriton; species Lissotriton vulgaris. Next base: position 237,228,393 of record NC_141700.1, on the reverse strand, counting down.
AAGCAATACAAAAAATCATGCTTTTTATAAAGGGTAAACAGATCAATACTATGGAGTTTGTATTATTGTGAAAATCAGCAGCTCATTAGAAAATCAAATCTCGATTTGTGTTTTTAACCTACCATACTACTCTGAGTCTCATGCCTCTTTTGCCAACACGCTCTAAACAACTGTAGAAGGTACATTAGGACATAGATAGAGATCTTTTTGCCAGCCAAGTGGCAGCGTTCCCCTCTCACTTTATTTGTTTTAGGATATGGTACACCAGTAGCAATTAAGCCAGCTGATAAGTTGAGAGGTAGGGTTATGGTACAGTTAATGGGAATAATAAAAGCTATGAATAGCATGTTCATAATCATCATTTGAGCCAATTCCTAGCAGTTCAGCAATAGTGAAGTTGACTCTAATGCTCAAACTCACGCTCGTTCAAATTTAGAGGTCTTATAAAGTGCCCTAATTTTGTACATTTTACCATCATAGCTGTCACTTGGGCGTCCGGTCTACCCTGCTACTCATTTCATTAGCAAGATAAATGTGTCTTACTGCTTGCTAGGCAACAACAGAGTGGCCCTCACGTCAGACAACATCTTGCATTTAGCTTTATGATGTCAGCTTGCTAGGCAACAGATTGGCCCTCATGTCAGACAACATCTTGCTTTTGCTTTATGATGTCAGATCATCACTGGTCCAATTGTCCTTGTGGAAGCGGACCACACAGGAGGATGAGATAGCAGAAGTTATGCTGTAGGTTGCTATCTCTATTCATGACTGCAAGGCAAGTCGGAGGCGGAATGGCAAATACTCTGAACCACTCAAAGCACTGTGGCCTTTTTGAAAGTGGGATGCAGATACAAAAACAGAGATTATCCTTACCAACAATCCTTCTTGAGTATCAGAGTCCAACATACAGAGTGCAGCGGAAGACGTTAAATGTGCTTCATTCCGTGAGAACGCAACTCTATAGTTCTACAGTGAGATAGTGCATTTCAGCCTCAAAGGAAGCAATGTCCTCAAACGGAACATTGGTGGCACCAGGATCTAAAGCAGGCTTAAGAAGCCTTGGATGCAGTCAGTCTTTTATTAACTATCATGACCGACACAATGTGATCCATAATACTTCCATTTTGGCAGAAATTACATTCAAGCACAGGCCCCCACTAGAAGGTAGTGATGACATTCGGGTGCTGAAAATGCCTTTTTAATGCCGAAAGGAATGATTGTGAGCTTTACTTACCATACATATTGGTCAAATGATGCCCTATGCCGGAAGACTGTCTTTTTTTTTTTTCTTCAGTATCGGCAATGCAGAGACAATTTGTTGCGAAACACTGCCACTGCTGGTCATTCAGTATAATCTGCAGATGGAAAAGTCCACTGTTAGCACATTTACTACAAGCAATACAAAAAATCATGCTTTTTATAAAGGGTAAACAGATCAATACTATGGAGTTTGTATTATTGTGAAAATCAGCAGCTCATTAGAAAATCAAATCTCGATTTGTGTTTTTAACCTACCATACTACTCTGAGTCTCATGCCTCTTTTGCCAACACGCTCTAAACAACTGTAGAAGGTACATTAGGACATAGATAGAGATCTTTTTGCCAGCCAAGTGGCAGCGTTCCCCTCTCACTTTATTTGTTTTAGGATATGGTACACCAGTAGCAATTAAGCCAGCTGATAAGTTGAGAGGTAGGGTTATGGTACAGTTAATGGGAATAATAAAAGCTATGAATAGCATGTTCATAATCATCATTTGAGCCAATTCCTAGCAGTTCAGCAATAGTGAAGTTGACTCTAATGCTCAAACTCACGCTCGTTCAAATTTAGAGGTCTTATAAAGTGCCCTAATTTTGTACATTTTACCATCATAGCTGTCACTTGGGCGTCCGGTCTACCCTGCTACTCATTTCATTAGCAAGATAAATGTGTCTTACTGCTTGCTAGGCAACAACAGAGTGGCCCTCACGTCAGACAACATCTTGCATTTAGCTTTATGATGTCAGCTTGCTAGGCAACAGATTGGCCCTCATGTCAGACAACATCTTGCTTTTGCTTTATGATGTCAGATCATCACTGGTCCAATTGTCCTTGTGGAAGCGGACCACACAGGAGGATGAGATAGCAGAAGTTATGCAGTAGGTTGCTATCTCTATTCATGACTGCAAGGCAAGTCGGAGGCGGAATGGCAAATACTCTGAACCACTCAAAGCACTGTGGCCTTTTTGAAAGTGGGATGCAGATACAAAAACAGAGATTATCCTTACCAACAATCCTTCTTGAGTATCAGAGTCCAACATACAGAGTGCAGCGGAAAACGTTAAATGTGCTTCATTCCGTGAGAACGCAACTCTATAGTTCTACAGTGAGATAGTGCATTTCAGCCTCAAAGGAAGCAATGTCCTCAAACGGAACATTGCTGGCACCAGGATCTAAAGCAGGCTTAAGAAGCCTTGGATGCAGTCAGTCTTTTATTAACTATCATGACCGACACAATGTGATCCATAATACTTCCATTTTGGCAGAAATTACATTCAAGCACAGGCCCCCACTAGAAGGTAGTGATGACATTCAGGTGCTGAAAATGCCTTTTTAATGCCGAAAGGAATGATTGTGAGCTTTACTTACCATACATATTGGTCAAATGATGCCCTATGCCGGAAGACTGTCTTTTTTTTTTTTCTTCAGTATCGGCAATGCAGAGACAATTTGTTGCGAAACACTGCCACTGCTGGTCATTCAGTATAATCTGCAGATGGAAATGTAAACTGTTAGCACATTTACTACAAGCAATACAAAAAATCATGCTTTTTATAAAGGGTAAACAGATCAATACTATGGAGTTTGTATTATTGTGAAAATCAGCAGCTCATTAGAAAATCAAATCTCGATTTGTGTTTTTAACCTACCATACTACTCTGAGTCTCATGCCTCTTTTGCCAACACGCTCTAAACAACTGTAGAAGGTACATTAGGACATAGATAGAGATCTTTTTGCCAGCCAAGTGGCAGCGTACCCCTCTCACTTTATTTGTTTTAGGATATGGTACACCAGTAGCAATTAAGCCAGCTGATAAGTTGAGAGGTAGGGTTATGGTACAGTTAATGGGAATAATAAAAGCTATGAATAGCATGTTCATAATCATCATTTGAGCCAATTCCTAGCAGTTCAGCAATAGTGAAGTTGACTCTAATGCTCAAACTCACGCTCGTTCAAATTTAGAGGTCTTATAAAGTGCCCTAATTTTGTACATTTTACCATCATAGCTGTCACTTGGGCGTCCGGTCTACCCTGCTACTCATTTCATTAGCAAGATAAATGTATCTTACTGCTTGCTAGGCAACAACAGAGTGGCCGTCATGTCAGACAACATCTTGCATTTAGCTTTATGATGTCAGCTTGCTAGGCAACAGATTGGCCCTCATGTCAGACAACATCTTGCTTTTGCTTTATGATGTCAGATCATCACTGGTCCAATTGTCCTTGTGGAAGCGGACCACACAGGAGGATGAGATAGCAGAAGTTATGCAGTAGGTTGCTATCTCCATTCATGACTGCAAGGCAAGTCGGAGGCGGAATGGCAAATACTCTGAACCACTCAAAGCACTGTGGCCTTTTTGAAAGTGGGATGCAGATACAAAAACAGAGATTATCCTTACCAACAATCCTTCTTGAGTATCAGAGTCCAACATACAGAGTGCAGCGGAAGACGTTAAATGTGCTTCATTCCGTGAGAACGCAACTCTATAGTTCTACAGTGAGATAGTGCATTTCAGCCTCAAAGGAAGCAATGTCCTCAAACGGAACATTGGTGGCACCAGGATCTAAAGCAGGCTTAAGAAGCCTTGGATGCAGTCAGTCTTTTATTAACTATCATGACCGACACAATGTGATCCATAATACTTCCATTTTGGCAGAAATTACATTCAAGCACAGGCCCCCACTAGAAGGTAGTGATGACATTCGGGTGCTGAAAATGCCTTTTTAATGCCGAAAGGAATGATTGTGAGCTTTACTTACCATACATATTGGTCAAATGATGCCCTATGCCGGAAGACTGTCTTTTTTTTTTTTCTTCAGTATCGGCAATGCAGAGACAATTTGTTGCGAAACACTGCCACTGCTGGTCATTCAGTATAATCTGCAGATGGAAAAGTCCACTGTTAGCACATTTACTACAAGCAATACAAAAAATCATGCTTTTTATAAAGGGTAAACAGATCAATACTATGGAGTTTGTATTATTGTGAAAATCAGCAGCTCATTAGAAAATCAAATCTCGATTTGTGTTTTTAACCTACCATACTACTCTGAGTCTCATGCCTCTTTTGCCAACACGCTCTAAACAACTGTAGAAGGTACATTAGGACATAGATAGAGATAGAGATCTTTTTGCCAGCCAAGTGGCAGCGTACCCCTCTCACTTTATTTGTTTTAGGATATGGTACACCAGTAGCAATTAAGCCAGCTGATAAGTTGAGAGGTAGGGTTATGGTACAGTTAATGGGAATAATAAAAGCTATGAATAGCATGTTCATAATCATCATTTGAGCCAATTCCTAGCAGTTCAGCAATAGTGAAGTTGACTCTAATGCTCAAACTCACGCTCGTTCAAATTTAGAGGTCTTATAAAGTGCCCTAATTTTGTACATTTTACCATCATAGCTGTCACTTGGGCGTCCGGTCTACCCTGCTACTCATTTCATTAGCAAGATAAATGTGTCTTACTGCTTGCTAGGCAACAACAGAGTGGCCCTCACGTCAGACAACATCTTGCATTTAGCTTTATGATGTCAGCTTGCTAGGCAACAGATTGGCCCTCATGTCAGACAACATCTTGCTTTTGCTTTATGATGTCAGATCATCACTGGTCCAATTGTCCTTGTGGAAGCGGACCACACAGGAGGATGAGATAGCAGAAGTTATGCAGTAGGTTGCTATCTCTATTCATGACTGCAAGGCAAGTCGGAGGCGGAATGGCAAATACTCTGAACCACTCAAAGCACTGTGGCCTTTTTGAAAGTGGGATGCAGATACAAAAACAGAGATTATCCTTACCAACAATCCTTCTTGAGTATCAGAGTCCAACATACAGAGTGCAGCGGAAGACGTTAAATGTGCTTCATTCCGTGAGAACGCAACTCTATAGTTCTACAGTGAGATAGTGCATTTCAGCCTCAAAGGAAGCAATGTCCTCAAACGGAACATTGGTGGCACCAGGATCTAAAGCAGGCTTAAGAAGCCTTGGATGCAGTCAGTCTTTTATTAACTATCATGACCGACACAATGTGATCCATAATACTTCCATTTTGGCAGAAATTACATTCAAGCACAGGCCCCCACTAGAAGGTAGTGATGACATTCGGGTGCTGAAAATGCCTTTTTAATGCCGAAAGGAATGATTGTGAGCTTTACTTACCATACATATTGGTCAAATGATGCCCTATGCCGGAAGACTGTCTTTTTTTTTTTTCTTCAGTATCGGCAATGCAGAGACAATTTGTTGCGAAACACTGCCACTGCTGGTCATTCAGTATAATCTGCAGATGGAAAAGTCCACTGTTAGCACATTTACTACAAGCAATACAAAAAATCATGCTTTTTATAAAGGGTAAACAGATCAATACTATGGAGTTTGTATTATTGTGAAAATCAGCAGCTCATTAGAAAATCAAATCTCGATTTGTGTTTTTAACCTACCATACTACTCTGAGTCTCATGCCTCTTTTGCCAACACGCTCTAAACAACTGTAGAAGGTACATTAGGACATAGATAGAGATAGAGATCTTTTTGCCAGCCAAGTGGCAGCGTACCCCTCTCACTTTATTTGTTTTAGGATATGGTACACCAGTAGCAATTAAGCCAGCTGATAAGTTGAGAGGTAGGGTTATGGTACAGTTAATGGGAATAATAAAAGCTATGAATAGCATGTTCATAATCATCATTTGAGCCAATTCCTAGCAGTTCAGCAATAGTGAAGTTGACTCTAATGCTCAAACTCACGCTCGTTCAAATTTAGAGGTCTTATAAAGTGCCCTAATTTTGTACATTTTACCATCATAGCTGTCACTTGGGCGTCCGGTCTACCCTGCTACTCATTTCATTAGCAAGATAAATGTGTCTTACTGCTTGCTAGGCAACAACAGAGTGGCCCTCACGTCAGACAACATCTTGCATTTAGCTTTATGATGTCAGCTTGCTAGGCAACAGATTGGCCCTCATGTCAGACAACATCTTGCTTTTGCTTTATGATGTCAGATCATCACTGGTCCAATTGTCCTTGTGGAAGCGGACCACACAGGAGGATGAGTTGGCAGAAGTTATGCAGTAGGTTGCTATCTCTATTCATGACTGCAAGGCAAGTCGGAGGCGGAATGGCAAATACTCTGAACCACTCAAAGCACTGTGGCCTTTTTGAAAGTGGGATGCAGATACAAAAACAGAGATTATCCTTACCAACAATCCTTCTTGAGTATCAGAGTCCAACATACAGAGTGCAGCGGAAGACGTTAAATGTGCTTCATTCCGTGAGAACGCAACTCTATAGTTCTACAGTGAGATAGTGCATTTCAGCCTCAAAGGAAGCAATGTCCTCAAACGGAACATTGGTGGCACCAGGATCTAAAGCAGGCTTAAGAAGCCTTGGATGCAGTCAGTCTTTTATTAACTATCATGACCGACACAATGTGATCCATAATACTTCCATTTTGGCAGAAATTACATTCAAGCACAGGCCCCCACTAGAAGGTAGTGATGACATTCGGGTGCTGAAAATGCCTTTTTAATGCCGAAAGGAATGATTGTGAGCTTTACTTACCATACATATTGGTCAAATGATGCCCTATGCCGGAAGACTGTCTTTTTTTTTTTTCTTCAGTATCGGCAATGCAGAGACAATTTGTTGCGAAACACTGCCACTGCTGGTCATTCAGTATAATCTGCAGATGGAAAAGTCCACTGTTAGCACATTTACTACAAGCAATACAAAAAATCATGCTTTTTATAAAGGGTAAACAGATCAATACTATGGAGTTTGTATTATTGTGAAAATCAGCAGCTCATTAGAAAATCAAATCTCGATTTGTGTTTTTAACCTACCATACTACTCTGAGTCTCATGCCTCTTTTGCCAACACGCTCTAAACAACTGTAGAAGGTACATTAGGACATAGATAGAGATCTTTTTGCCAGCCAAGTGGCAGCGTTCCCCTCTCACTTTATTTGTTTTAGGATATGGTACACCAGTAGCAATTAAGCCAGCTGATAAGTTGAGAGGTAGGGTTATGGTACAGTTAATGGGAATAATAAAAGCTATGAATAGCATGTTCATAATCATCATTTGAGCCAATTCCTAGCAGTTCAGCAATAGTGAAGTTGACTCTAATGCTCAAACTCACGCTCGTTCAAATTTAGAGGTCTTATAAAGTGCCCTAATTTTGTACATTTTACCATCATAGCTGTCACTTGGGCGTCCGGTCTACCCTGCTACTCATTTCATTAGCAAGATAAATGTATCTTACTGCTTGCTAGGCAACAACAGAGTGGCCCTCACGTCAGACAACATCTTGCATTTAGCTTTATGATGTCAGCTTGCTAGGCAACAGATTGGCCCTCATGTCAGACAACATCTTGCTTTTGCTTTATGATGTCAGATCATCACTGGTCCAATTGTCCTTGTGGAAGCGGACCACACAGGAGGATGAGATAGCAGAAGTTATGCAGTAGGTTGCTATCTCTATTCATGACTGCAAGGCAAGTCGGAGGCGGAATGGCAAATACTCTGAACCACTCAAAGCACTGTGGCCTTTTTGAAAGTGGGATGCAGATACAAAAACAGAGATTATCCTTACCAACAATCCTTCTTGAGTATCAGAGTCCAACATACAGAGTGCAGCGGAAGACGTTAAATGTGCTTCATTCCGTGAGAACGCAACTCTATAGTTCTACAGTGAGATAGTGCATTTCAGCCTCAAAGGAAGCAATGTCCTCAAACGGAACATTGGTGGCACCAGGATCTAAAGCAGGCTTAAGAAGCCTTGGATGCAGTCAGTCTTTTATTAACTATCATGACCGACACAATGTGATCCATAATACTTCCATTTTGGCAGAAATTACATTCAAGCACAGGCCCCCACTAGAAGGTAGTGATGACATTCAGGTGCTGAAAATGCCTTTTTAATGCCGAAAGGAATGATTGTGAGCTTTACTTACCATACATATTGGTCAAATGATGCCCTATGCCGGAAGACTGTCTTTTTTTTTTTTCTTCAGTATCGGCAATGCAGAGACAATTTGTTGCGAAACACTGCCACTGCTGGTCATTCAGTATAATCTGCAGATGGAAAAGTCCACTGTTAGCACATTTACTACAAGCAATACAAAAAATCATGCTTTTTATAAAGGGTAAACAGATCAATACTATGGAGTTTGTATTATTGTGAAAATCAGCAGCTCATTAGAAAATCAAATCTCGATTTGTGTTTTTAACCTACCATACTACTCTGAGTCTCATGCCTCTTTTGCCAACACGCTCTAAACAACTGTAGAAGGTACATTAGGACATAGATAGAGATCTTTTTGCCAGCCAAGTGGCAGCGTACCCCTCTCACTTTATTTGTTTTAGGATATGGTACACCAGTAGCAATTAAGCCAGCTGATAAGTTGAGAGGTAGGGTTATGGTACAGTTAATGGGAATAATAAAAGCTATGAATAGCATGTTCATAATCATCATTTGAGCCAATTCCTAGCAGTTCAGCAATAGTGAAGTTGACTCTAATGCTCAAACTCACGCTCGTTCAAATTTAGAGGTCTTATAAAGTGCCCTAATTTTGTACATTTTACCATCATAGCTGTCACTTGGGCGTCCGGTCTACCCTGCTACTCATTTCATTAGCAAGATAAATGTGTCTTACTGCTTGCTAGGCAACAACAGAGTGGCCCTCACGTCAGACAACATCTTGCATTTAGCTTTATGATGTCAGCTTGCTAGGCAACAGATTGGCCCTCATGTCAGACAACATCTTGCTTTTGCTTTATGATGTCAGATCATCACTGGTCCAATTGTCCTTGTGGAAGCGGACCACACAGGAGGATGAGATAGCAGAAGTTATGCAGTAGGTTGCTATCTCTATTCATGACTGCAAGGCAAGTCGGAGGCGGAATGGCAAATACTCTGAACCACTCAAAGCACTGTGGCCTTTTTGAAAGTGGGATGCAGATACAAAAACAGAGATTATCCTTACCAACAATCCTTCTTGAGTATCAGAGTCCAACATACAGAGTGCAGCGGAAAACGTTAAATGTGCTTCATTCCGTGAGAACGCAACTCTATAGTTCTACAGTGAGATAGTGCATTTCAGCCTCAAATGAAGTAATGTCCTCAAACGGAACATTGGTGGCACCAGGATCTAAAGCAGGCTTAAGAAGCCTTGGATGCAGTCAGTCTTTTATTAACTATCATGACCGACACAATGTGATCCATAATACTTCCATTTTGGCAGAAATTACATTCAAGCACAGGCCCCCACTAGAAGGTAGTGATGACATTCAGGTGCTGAAAATGCCTTTTTAATGCCGAAAGGAATGATTGTGAGCTTTACTTACCATACATATTGGTCAAATGATGCCCTATGCCGGAAGACTGTCTTTTTTTTTTTTCTTCAGTATCGGCAATGCAGAGACAATTTGTTGCGAAACACTGCCACTGCTGGTCATTCAGTATAATCTGCAGATGGAAAAGTCCACTGTTAGCACATTTACTACAAGCAATACAAAAAATCATGCTTTTTATAAAGGGTAAACAGATCAATACTTTGGAGTTTGTATTATTGTGAAAATCAGCAGCTCATTAGAAAATCAAATCTCGATTTGTGTTTTTAACCTACCATACTACTCTGAGTCTCATGCCTCTTTTGCCAACACGCTCTAAACAACTGTAGAAGGTACATTAGGACATAGATAGAGATCTTTTTGCCAGCCAAGTGGCAGCGTTCCCCTCTCACTTTATTTGTTTTAGGATATGGTACACCAGTAGCAATTAAGCCAGCTGATAAGTTGAGAGGTAGGGTTATGGTACAGTTAATGGGAATAATAAAAGCTATGAATAGCATGTTCATAATCATCATTTGAGCCAATTCCTAGCAGTTCAGCAATAGTGAAGTTGACTCTAATGCTCAAACTCACGCTCGTTCAAATTTAGAGGTCTTATAAAGTGCCCTAATTTTGTACATTTTACCATCATAGCTGTCACTTGGGCGTCCGGTCTACCCTGCTACTCATTTCATTAGCAAGATAAATGTATCTTACTGCTTGCTAGGCAACAACAGAGTGGCCCTCACGTCAGACAACATCTTGCATTTAGCTTTATGATGTCAGCTTGCTAGGCAACAGATTGGCCCTCATGTCAGACAACATCTTGCTTTTGCTTTATGATGTCAGATCATCACTGGTCCAATTGTCCTTGTGGAAGCGGACCACACAGGAGGATGAGATAGCAGAAGTTATGCAGTAGGTTGCTATCTCCATTAATGACTGCAAGGCAAGTCGGAGGCGGAATGGCAAATACTCTGAACCACTCAAAGCACTGTGGCCTTTTTGAAAGTGGGATGCAGATACAAAAACAGAGATTATCCTTACCAACAATCCTTCTTAAGTATCAGAGTCCAACATACAGAGTGCAGCGGAAGACGTTAAATGTGCTTCATTCCGTGAGAACGCAACTCTATAGTTCTACAGTGAGATAGTGCATTTCAGCCTCAAAGGAAGCAATGTCTTCAAACGGAACATTGGTGGCACCAGGATCTAAAGCAGGCTTAAGAAGCCTTGGATGCAGTCAGTCTTTTATTAACTATCATGACCGACACAATGTGATCCATAATACTTCCATTTTGGCAGAAATTACATTCAAGCACAGGCCCCCACTAGAAGGTAGTGATGACATTCAGGTGCTGAAAATGCCTTTTTAATGCCGAAAGGAATGATTGTGAGCTTTACTTACCATACATATTGGTCAAATGATGCCCTATGCCGGAAGACTGTCTTTTTTTTTTTTCTTCAGTATCGGCAATGCAGAGACAATTTGTTGCGAAACACTGCCACTGCTGGTCATTCAGTATAATCTGCAGATGGAAAAGTCCACTGTTAGCACATTTACTACAAGCAATACAAAAAATCATGCTTTTTATAAAGGGTAAACAGATCAATACTATGGAGTTTGTATTATTGTGAAAATCAGCAGCTCATTAGAAAATCAAATCTCGATTTGTGTTTTTAACCTACCATACTACTCTGAGTCTCATGCCTCTTTTGCCAACACGCTCTAAACAACTGTAGAAGGTACATTAGGACATAGATAGAGATCTTTTTGCCAGCCAAGTGGCAGCGTTCCCCTCTCACTTTATTTGTTTTAGGATATGGTACACCAGTAGCAATTAAGCCAGCTGATAAGTTGAGAGGTAGGGTTATGGTACAGTTAATGGGAATAATAAAAGCTATGAATAGCATGTTCATAATCATCATTTGAGCCAATTCCTAGCAGTTCAGCAATAGTGAAGTTGACTCTAATGCTCAAACTCACGCTCGTTCAAATTTAGAGGTCTTATAAAGTGCCCTAATTTTGTACATTTTACCATCATAGCTGTCACTTGGGCGTCCGGTCTACCCTGCTACTCATTTCATTAGCAAGATAAATGTGTCTTACTGCTTGCTAGGCAACAACAGAGTGGCCCTCACGTCAGACAACATCTTGCATTTAGCTTTATGATGTCAGCTTGCTAGGCAACAGATTGGCCCTCATGTCAGACAACATCTTGCTTTTGCTTTATGATGTCAGATCATCACTGGTCCAATTGTCCTTGTGGAAGCGGACCACACAGGAGGATGAGATAGCAGAAGTTATGCTGTAGGTTGCTATCTCTATTCATGACTGCAAGGCAAGTCGGAGGCGGAATGGCAAATACTCTGAACCACTCAAAGCACTGTGGCCTTTTTGAAAGTGGGATGCAGATACAAAAACAGAGATTATCCTTACCAACAATCCTTCTTGAGTATCAGAGTCCAACATACAGAGTGCAGCGGAAGACGTTAAATGTGCTTCATTCCGTGAGAACGCAACTCTATAGTTCTACAGTGAGATAGTGCATTTCAGCCTCAAAGGAAGCAATGTCCTCAAACGGAACATTGGTGGCACCAGGATCTAAAGCAGGCTTAAGAAGCCTTGGATGCAGTCAGTCTTTTATTAACTATCATGACCGACACAATGTGATCCATAATACTTCCATTTTGGCAGAAATTACATTCAAGCACAGGCCCCCACTAGAAGGTAGTGATGACATTCGGGTGCTGAAAATGCCTTTTTAATGCCGAAAGGAATGATTGTGAGCTTTACTTACCATACATATTGGTCAAATGATGCCCTATGCCGGAAGACTGTCTTTTTTTTTTTTCTTCAGTATCGGCAATGCAGAGACAATTTGTTGCGAAACACTGCCACTGCTGGTCATTCAGTATAATCTGCAGATGGAAAAGTCCACTGTTAGCACATTTACTACAAGCAATACAAAAAATCATGCTTTTTATAAAGGGTAAACAGATCAATACTATGGAGTTTGTATTATTGTGAAAATCAGCAGCTCATTAGAAAATCAAATCTCGATTTGTGTTTTTAACCTACCATACTACTCTGAGTCTCATGCCTCTTTTGCCAACACGCTCTAAACAACTGTAGAAGGTACATTAGGACATAGATAGAGATCTTTTTGCCAGCCAAGTGGCAGCGTTCCCCTCTCACTTTATTTGTTTTAGGATATGGTACACCAGTAGCAATTAAGCCAGCTGATAAGTTGAGAGGTAGGGTTATGGTACAGTTAATGGGAATAATAAAAGCTATGAATAGCATGTTCATAATCATCATTTGAGCCAATTCCTAGCAGTTCAGCAATAGTGAAGTTGACTCTAATGCTCAAACTCACGCTCGTTCAAATTTAGAGGTCTTATAAAGTGCCCTAATTTTGTACATTTTACCATCATAGCTGTCACTTGGGCGTCCGGTCTACCCTGCTACTCATTTCATTAGCAAGATAAATGTGTCTTACTGCTTGCTAGGCAACAACAGAGTGGCCCTCACGTCAGACAACATCTTGCATTTAGCTTTATGATGTCAGCTTGCTAGGCAACAGATTGGCCCTCATGTCAGACAACATCTTGCTTTTGCTTTATGATGTCAGATCATCACTGGTCCAATTGTCCTTGTGGAAGCGGACCACACAGGAGGATGAGATAGCAGAAGTTATGCAGTAGGTTGCTATCTCTATTCATGACTGCAAGGCAAGTCGGAGGCGGAATGGCAAATACTCTGAACCACTCAAAGCACTGTGGCCTTTTTGAAAGTGGGATGCAGATACAAAAACAGAGATTATCCTTACCAACAATCCTTCTTGAGTATCAGAGTCCAACATACAGAGTGCAGCGGAAAACGTTAAATGTGCTTCATTCCGTGAGAACGCAACTCTATAGTTCTACAGTGAGATAGTGCATTTCAGCCTCAAAGGAAGCAATGTCCTCAAACGGAACATTGCTGGCACCAGGATCTAAAGCAGGCTTAAGAAGCCTTGGATGCAGTCAGTCTTTTATTAACTATCATGACCGACACAATGTGATCCATAATACTTCCATTTTGGCAGAAATTACATTCAAGCACAGGCCCCCACTAGAAGGTAGTGATGACATTCAGGTGCTGAAAATGCCTTTTTAATGCCGAAAGGAATGATTGTGAGCTTTACTTACCATACATATTGGTCAAATGATGCCCTATGCCGGAAGACTGTCTTTTTTTTTTTTCTTCAGTATCGGCAATGCAGAGACAATTTGTTGCGAAACACTGCCACTGCTGGTCATTCAGTATAATCTGCAGATGGAAATGTAAACTGTTAGCACATTTACTACAAGCAATACAAAAAATCATGCTTTTTATAAAGGGTAAACAGATCAATACTATGGAGTTTGTATTATTGTGAAAATCAGCAGCTCATTAGAAAATCAAATCTCGATTTGTGTTTTTAACCTACCATACTACTCTGAGTCTCATGCCTCTTTTGCCAACACGCTCTAAACAACTGTAGAAGGTACATTAGGACATAGATAGAGATCTTTTTGCCAGCCAAGTGGCAGCGTTCCCCTCTCACTTTATTTGTTTTAGGATATGGTACACCAGTAGCAATTAAGCCAGCTGATAAGTTGAGAGGTAGGGTTATGGTACAGTTAATGGGAATAATAAAAGCTATGAATAGCATGTTCATAATCATCATTTGAGCCAATTCCTAGCAGTTCAGCAATAGTGAAGTTGACTCTAATGCTCAAACTCACGCTCGTTCAAATTTAGAGGTCTTATAAAGTGCCCTAATTTTGTACATTTTACCATCATAGCTGTCACTTGGGCGTCCGGTCTACCCTGCTACTCATTTCATTAGCAAGATAAATGTGTCTTACTGCTTGCTAGGCAACAACAGAGTGGCCCTCACGTCAGACAACATCTTGCATTTAGCTTTATGATGTCAGCTTGCTAGGCAACAGATTGGCCCTCATGTCAGACAACATCTTGCTTTTGCTTTATGATGTCAGATCATCACTGGTCCAATTGTCCTTGTGGAAGCGGACCACACAGGAGGATGAGATAGCAGAAGTTATGCAGTAGGTTGCTATCTCTATTCATGACTGCAAGGCAAGTCGGAGGCGGAATGGCAAATACTCTGAACCACTCAAAGCACTGTGGCCTTTTTGAAAGTGGGATGCAGATACAAAAACAGAGATTATCCTTACCAACAATCCTTCTTGAGTATCAGAGTCCAACATACAGAGTGCAGCGGAAAACGTTAAATGTGCTTCATTCCGTGAGAACGCAACTCTATAGTTCTACAGTGAGATAGTGCATTTCAGCCTCAAAGGAAGCAATGTCCTCAAACGGAACATTGCTGGCACCAGGATCTAAAGCAGGCTTAAGAAGCCTTGGATGCAGTCAGTCTTTTATTAACTATCATGACCGACACAATGTGATCCATAATACTTCCATTTTGGCAGAAATTACATTCAAGCACAGGCCCCCACTAGAAGGTAGTGATGACATTCAGGTGCTGAAAATGCCTTTTTAATGCCGAAAGGAATGATTGTGAGCTTTACTTACCATACATATTGGTCAAATGATGCCCTATGCCGGAAGACTGTCTTTTTTTTTTTTCTTCAGTATCGGCAATGCAGAGACAATTTGTTGCGAAACACTGCCACTGCTGGTCATTCAGTATAATCTGCAGATGGAAATGTAAACTGTTAGCACATTTACTACAAGCAATACAAAAAATCATGCTTTTTATAAAGGGTAAACAGATCAATACTATGGAGTTTGTATTATTGTGAAAATCAGCAGCTCATTAGAAAATCAAATCTCGATTTGTGTTTTTAACCTACCATACTACTCTGAGTCTCATGCCTCTTTTGCCAACACGCTCTAAACAACTGTAGAAGGTACATTAGGACATAGATAGAGATCTTTTTGCCAGCCAAGTGGCAGCGTACCCCTCTCACTTTATTTGTTTTAGGATATGGTACACCAGTAGCAATTAAGCCAGCTGATAAGTTGAGAGGTAGGGTTATGGTACAGTTAATGGGAATAATAAAAGCTATGAATAGCATGTTCATAATCATCATTTGAGCCAATTCCTAGCAGTTCAGCAATAGTGAAGTTGACTCTAATGCTCAAACTCACGCTCGTTCAAATTTAGAGGTCTTATAAAGTGCCCTAATTTTGTACATTTTACCATCATAGCTGTCACTTGGGCGTCCGGTCTACCCTGCTACTCATTTCATTAGCAAGATAAATGTATCTTACTGCTTGCTAGGCAACAACAGAGTGGCCGTCACGTCAGACAACATCTTGCATTTAGCTTTATGATGTCAGCTTGCTAGGCAACAGATTGGCCCTCATGTCAGACAACATCTTGCTTTTGCTTTATGATGTCAGATCATCACTGGTCCAATTGTCCTTGTGGAAGCGGACCACACAGGAGGATGAGATAGCAGAAGTTATGCAGTAGGTTGCTATCTCCATTCATGACTGCAAGGCAAGTCGGAGGCGGAATGGCAAATACTCTGAACCACTCAAAGCACTGTGGCCTTTTTGAAAGTGGGATGCAGATACAAAAACAGAGATTATCCTTACCAACAATCCTTCTTGAGTATCAGAGTCCAACATACAGAGTGCAGCGGAAGACGTTAAATGTGCTTCATTCCGTGAGAACGCAACTCTATAGTTCTACAGTGAGATAGTGCATTTCAGCCTCAAAGGAAGCAATGTCCTCAAACGGAACATTGGTGGCACCAGGATCTAAAGCAGGCTTAAGAAGCCTTGGATGCAGTCAGTCTTTTATTAACTATCATGACCGACACAATGTGATCCATAATACTTCCATTTTGGCAGAAATTACATTCAAGCACAGGCCCCCACTAGAAGGTAGTGATGACATTCAGGTGCTGAAAATGCCTTTTTAATGCCGAAAGGAATGATTGTGAGCTTTACTTACCATACATATTGGTCAAATGATGCCCTATGCCGGAAGACTGTCTTTTTTTTTTTTCTTCAGTATCGGCAATGCAGAGACAATTTGTTGCGAAACACTGCCACTGCTGGTCATTCAGTATAATCTGCAGATGGAAATGTCCACTGTTAGCACATTTACTACAAGCAATACAAAAAATCATGCTTTTTATAAAGGGTAAACAGATCAATACTATGGAGTTTGTATTATTGTGAAAATCAGCAGCTCATTAGAAAATCAAATCTCGATTTGTGTTTTTAACCTACCATACTACTCTGAGTCTCATGCCTCTTTTGCCAACACGCTCTAAACAACTGTAGAAGGTACATTAGGACATAGATAGAGATAGAGATCTTTTTGCCAGCCAAGTGGCAGCGTACCCCTCTCACTTTATTTGTTTTAGGATATGGTACACCAGTAGCAATTAAGCCAGCTGATAAGTTGAGAGGTAGGGTTATGGTACAGTTAATGGGAATAATAAAAGCTATGAATAGCATGTTCATAATCATCATTTGAGCCAATTCCTAGCAGTTCAGCAATAGTGAAGTTGACTCTAATGCTCAAACTCACGCTCGTTCAAATTTAGAGGTCTTATAAAGTGCCCTAATTTTGTACATTTTACCATCATAGCTGTCACTTGGGCGTCCGGTCTACCCTGCTACTCATTTCATTAGCAAGATAAATGTGTCTTACTGCTTGCTAGGCAACAACAGAGTGGCCCTCACGTCAGACAACATCTTGCATTTAGCTTTATGATGTCAGCTTGCTAGGCAACAGATTGGCCCTCATGTCAGACAACATCTTGCTTTTGCTTTATGATGTCAGATCATCACTGGTCCAATTGTCCTTGTGGAAGCGGACCACACAGGAGGATGAGATAGCAGAAGTTATGCAGTAGGTTGCTATCTCTATTCATGACTGCAAGGCAAGTCGGAGGCGGAATGGCAAATACTCTGAACCACTCAAAGCACTGTGGCCTTTTTGAAAGTGGGATGCAGATACAAAAACAGAGATTATCCTTACCAACAATCCTTCTTGAGTATCAGAGTCCAACATACAGAGTGCAGCGGAAGACGTTAAATGTGCTTCATTCCGTGAGAACGCAACTCTATAGTTCTACAGTGAGATAGTGCATTTCAGCCTCAAAGGAAGCAATGTCCTCAAACGGAACATTGGTGGCACCAGGATCTAAAGCAGGCTTAAGAAGCCTTGGATGCAGTCAGTCTTTTATTAACTATCATGACCGACACAATGTGATCCATAATACTTCCATTTTGGCAGAAATTACATTCAAGCACAGGCCCCCACTAGAAGGTAGTGATGACATTCGGGTGCTGAAAATGCCTTTTTAATGCCGAAAGGAATGATTGTGAGCTTTACTTACCATACATATTGGTCAAATGATGCCCTATGCCGGAAGACTGTCTTTTTTTTTTTTCTTCAGTATCGGCAATGCAGAGACAATTTGTTGCGAAACACTGCCACTGCTGGTCATTCAGTATAATCTGCAGATGGAAAAGTCCACTGTTAGCACATTTACTACAAGCAATACAAAAAATCATGCTTTTTATAAAGGGTAAACAGATCAATACTATGGAGTTTGTATTATTGTGAAAATCAGCAGCTCATTAGAAAATCAAATCTCGATTTGTGTTTTTAACCTACCATACTACTCTGAGTCTCATGCCTCTTTTGCCAACACGCTCTAAACAACTGTAGAAGGTACATTAGGACATAGATAGAGATAGAGATCTTTTTGCCAGCCAAGTGGCAGCGTACCCCTCTCACTTTATTTGTTTTAGGATATGGTACACCAGTAGCAATTAAGCCAGCTGATAAGTTGAGAGGTAGGGTTATGGTACAGTTAATGGGAATAATAAAAGCTATGAATAGCATGTTCATAATCATCATTTGAGCCAATTCCTAGCAGTTCAGCAATAGTGAAGTTGACTCTAATGCTCAAACTCACGCTCGTTCAAATTTAGAGGTCTTATAAAGTGCCCTAATTTTGTACATTTTACCATCATAGCTGTCACTTGGGCGTCCGGTCTACCCTGCTACTCATTTCATTAGCAAGATAAATGTGTCTTACTGCTTGCTAGGCAACAACAGAGTGGCCCTCACGTCAGACAACATCTTGCATTTAGCTTTATGATGTCAGCTTGCTAGGCAACAGATTGGCCCTCATGTCAGACAACATCTTGCTTTTGCTTTATGATGTCAGATCATCACTGGTCCAATTGTCCTTGTGGAAGCGGACCACACAGGAGGATGAGTTGGCAGAAGTTATGCAGTAGGTTGCTATCTCTATTCATGACTGCAAGGCAAGTCGGAGGCGGAATGGCAAATACTCTGAACCACTCAAAGCACTGTGGCCTTTTTGAAAGTGGGATGCAGATACAAAAACAGAGATTATCCTTACCAACAATCCTTCTTGAGTATCAGAGTCCAACATACAGAGTGCAGCGGAAGACGTTAAATGTGCTTCATTCCGTGAGAACGCAACTCTATAGTTCTACAGTGAGATAGTGCATTTCAGCCTCAAAGGAAGCAATGTCCTCAAACGGAACATTGGTGGCACCAGGATCTAAAGCAGGCTTAAGAAGCCTTGGATGCAGTCAGTCTTTTATTAACTATCATGACCGACACAATGTGATCCATAATACTTCCATTTTGGCAGAAATTACATTCAAGCACAGGCCCCCACTAGAAGGTAGTGATGACATTCGGGTGCTGAAAATGCCTTTTTAATGCCGAAAGGAATGATTGTGAGCTTTACTTACCATACATATTGGTCAAATGATGCCCTATGCCGGAAGACTGTCTTTTTTTTTTTTCTTCAGTATCGGCAATGCAGAGACAATTTGTTGCGAAACACTGCCACTGCTGGTCATTCAGTATAATCTGCAGATGGAAAAGTCCACTGTTAGCACATTTACTACAAGCAATACAAAAAATCATGCTTTTTATAAAGGGTAAACAGATCAATACTATGGAGTTTGTATTATTGTGAAAATCAGCAGCTCATTAGAAAATCAAATCTCGATTTGTGTTTTTAACCTACCATACTACTCTGAGTCTCATGCCTCTTTTGCCAACACGCTCTAAACAACTGTAGAAGGTACATTAGGACATAGATAGAGATCTTTTTGCCAGCCAAGTGGCAGCGTTCCCCTCTCACTTTATTTGTTTTAGGATATGGTACACCAGTAGCAATTAAGCCAGCTGATAAGTTGAGAGGTAGGGTTATGGTACAGTTAATGGGAATAATAAAAGCTATGAATAGCATGTTCATAATCATCATTTGAGCCAATTCCTAGCAGTTCAGCAATAGTGAAGTTGACTCTAATGCTCAAACTCACGCTCGTTCAAATTTAGAGGTCTTATAAAGTGCCCTAATTTTGTACATTTTACCATCATAGCTGTCACTTGGGCGTCCGGTCTACCCTGCTACTCATTTCATTAGCAAGATAAATGTATCTTACTGCTTGCTAGGCAACAACAGAGTGGCCCTCACGTCAGACAACATCTTGCATTTAGCTTTATGATGTCAGCTTGCTAGGCAACAGATTGGCCCTCATGTCAGACAACATCTTGCTTTTGCTTTATGATGTCAGATCATCACTGGTCCAATTGTCCTTGTGGAAGCGGACCACACAGGAGGATGAGATAGCAGAAGTTATGCAGTAGGTTGCTATCTCTATTCATGACTGCAAGGCAAGTCGGAGGCGGAATGGCAAATACTCTGAACCACTCAAAGCACTGTGGCCTTTTTGAAAGTGGGATGCAGATACAAAAACAGAGATTATCCTTACCAACAATCCTTCTTGAGTATCAGAGTCCAACATACAGAGTGCAGCGGAAGACGTTAAATGTGCTTCATTCCGTGAGAACGCAACTCTATAGTTCTACAGTGAGATAGTGCATTTCAGCCTCAAAGGAAGCAATGTCCTCAAACGGAACATTGGTGGCACCAGGATCTAAAGCAGGCTTAAGAAGCCTTGGATGCAGTCAGTCTTTTATTAACTATCATGACCGACACAATGTGATCCATAATACTTCCATTTTGGCAGAAATTACATTCAAGCACAGGCCCCCACTAGAAGGTAGTGATGACATTCAGGTGCTGAAAATGCCTTTTTAATGCCGAAAGGAATGATTGTGAGCTTTACTTACCATACATATTGGTCAAATGATGCCCTATGCCGGAAGACTGTCTTTTTTTTTTTTCTTCAGTATCGGCAATGCAGAGACAATTTGTTGCGAAACACTGCCACTGCTGGTCATTCAGTATAATCTGCAGATGGAAAAGTCCACTGTTAGCACATTTACTACAAGCAATACAAAAAATCATGCTTTTTATAAAGGGTAAACAGATCAATACTATGGAGTTTGTATTATTGTGAAAATCAGCAGCTCATTAGAAAATCAAATCTCGATTTGTGTTTTTAACCTACCATACTACTCTGAGTCTCATGCCTCTTTTGCCAACACGCTCTAAACAACTGTAGAAGGTACATTAGGACATAGATAGAGATCTTTTTGCCAGCCAAGTGGCAGCGTACCCCTCTCACTTTATTTGTTTTAGGATATGGTACACCAGTAGCAATTAAGCCAGCTGATAAGTTGAGAGGTAGGGTTATGGTACAGTTAATGGGAATAATAAAAGCTATGAATAGCATGTTCATAATCATCATTTGAGCCAATTCCTAGCAGTTCAGCAATAGTGAAGTTGACTCTAATGCTCAAACTCACGCTCGTTCAAATTTAGAGGTCTTATAAAGTGCCCTAATTTTGTACATTTTACCATCATAGCTGTCACTTGGGCGTCCGGTCTACCCTGCTACTCATTTCATTAGCAAGATAAATGTGTCTTACTGCTTGCTAGGCAACAACAGAGTGGCCCTCACGTCAGACAACATCTTGCATTTAGCTTTATGATGTCAGCTTGCTAGGCAACAGATTGGCCCTCATGTCAGACAACATCTTGCTTTTGCTTTATGATGTCAGATCATCACTGGTCCAATTGTCCTTGTGGAAGCGGACCACACAGGAGGATGAGATAGCAGAAGTTATGCAGTAGGTTGCTATCTCTATTCATGACTGCAAGGCAAGTCGGAGGCGGAATGGCAAATACTCTGAACCACTCAAAGCACTGTGGCCTTTTTGAAAGTGGGATGCAGATACAAAAACAGAGATTATCCTTACCAACAATCCTTCTTGAGTATCAGAGTCCAACATACAGAGTGCAGCGGAAAACGTTAAATGTGCTTCATTCCGTGAGAACGCAACTCTATAGTTCTACAGTGAGATAGTGCATTTCAGCCTCAAATGAAGTAATGTCCTCAAACGGAACATTGGTGGCACCAGGATCTAAAGCAGGCTTAAGAAGCCTTGGATGCAGTCAGTCTTTTATTAACTATCATGACCGACACAATGTGATCCATAATACTTCCATTTTGGCAGAAATTACATTCAAGCACAGGCCCCCACTAGAAGGTAGTGATGACATTCAGGTGCTGAAAATGCCTTTTTAATGCCGAAAGGAATGATTGTGAGCTTTACTTACCATACATATTGGTCAAATGATGCCCTATGCCGGAAGACTGTCTTTTTTTTTTTTCTTCAGTATCGGCAATGCAGAGACAATTTGTTGCGAAACACTGCCACTGCTGGTCATTCAGTATAATCTGCAGATGGAAAAGTCCACTGTTAGCACATTTACTACAAGCAATACAAAAAATCATGCTTTTTATAAAGGGTAAACAGATCAATACTTTGGAGTTTGTATTATTGTGAAAATCAGCAGCTCATTAGAAAATCAAATCTCGATTTGTGTTTTTAACCTACCATACTACTCTGAGTCTCATGCCTCTTTTGCCAACACGCTCTAAACAACTGTAGAAGGTACATTAGGACATAGATAGAGATCTTTTTGCCAGCCAAGTGGCAGCGTTCCCCTCTCACTTTATTTGTTTTAGGATATGGTACACCAGTAGCAATTAAGCCAGCTGATAAGTTGAGAGGTAGGGTTATGGTACAGTTATCGGGAATAATAAAAGCTATGAATAGCATGTTCATAATCATCATTTGAGCCAATTCCTAGCAGTTCAGCAATAGTGAAGTTGACTCTAATGCTCAAACTCACGCTCGTTCAAATTTAGAGGTCTTATAAAGTGCCCTAATTTTGTACATTTTACCATCATAGCTGTCACTTGGGCGTCCGGTCTACCCTGCTACTCATTTCATTAGCAAGATAAATGTATCTTACTGCTTGCTAGGCAACAACAGAGTGGCCCTCACGTCAGACAACATCTTGCATTTAGCTTTATGATGTCAGCTTGCTAGGCAACAGATTGGCCCTCATGTCAGACAACATCTTGCTTTTGCTTTATGATGTCAGATCATCACTGGTCCAATTGTCCTTGTGGAAGCGGACCACACAGGAGGATGAGATAGCAGAAGTTATGCAGTAGGTTGCTATCTCTATTCATGACTGCAAGGCAAGTCGGAGGCGGAATGGCAAATACTCTGAACCACTCAAAGCACTGTGGCCTTTTTGAAAGTGGGATGCAGATACAAAAACAGAGATTATCCTTACCAACAATCCTTCTTGAGTATCAGAGTCCAACATACAGAGTGCAGCGGAAGACGTTAAATGTGCTTCATTCCGTGAGAACGCAACTCTATAGTTCTACAGTGAGATAGTGCATTTCAGCCTCAAAGGAAGCAATGTCCTCAAACGGAACATTGGTGGCACCAGGATCTAAAGCAGGCTTAAGAAGCCTTGGATGCAGTCAGTCTTTTATTAACTATCATGACCGACACAATGTGATCCATAATACTTCCATTTTGGCAGAAATTACATTCAAGCACAGGCCCCCACTAGAAGGTAGTGATGACATTCAGGTGCTGAAAATGCCTTTTTAATGCCGAAAGGAATGATTGTGAGCTTTACTTACCATACATATTGGTCAAATGATGCCCTATGCCGGAAGACTGTCTTTTTTTTTTTTCTTCAGTATCGGCAATGCAGAGACAATTTGTTGCGAAACACTGCCACTGCTGGTCATTCAGTATAATCTGCAGATGGAAAAGTCCACTGTTAGCACATTTACTACAAGCAATACAAAAAATCATGCTTTTTATAAAGGGTAAACAGATCAATACTATGGAGTTTGTATTATTGTGAAAATCAGCAGCTCATTAGAAAATCAAATCTCGATTTGTGTTTTTAACCTACCATACTACTCTGAGTCTCATGCCTCTTTTGCCAACACGCTCTAAACAACTGTAGAAGGTACATTAGGACATAGATAGAGATCTTTTTGCCAGCCAAGTGGCAGCGTACCCCTCTCACTTTATTTGTTTTAGGATATGGTACACCAGTAGCAATTAAGCCAGCTGATAAGTTGAGAGGTAGGGTTATGGTACAGTTAATGGGAATAATAAAAGCTATGAATAGCATGTTCATAATCATCATTTGAGCCAATTCCTAGCAGTTCAGCAATAGTGAAGTTGACTCTAATGCTCAAACTCACGCTCGTTCAAATTTAGAGGTCTTATAAAGTGCCCTAATTTTGTACATTTTACCATCATAGCTGTCACTTGGGCGTCCGGTCTACCCTGCTACTCATTTCATTAGCAAGATAAATGTGTCTTACTGCTTGCTAGGCAACAACAGAGTGGCCCTCACGTCAGACAACATCTTGCATTTAGCTTTATGATGTCAGCTTGCTAGGCAACAGATTGGCCCTCATGTCAGACAACATCTTGCTTTTGCTTTATGATGTCAGATCATCACTGGTCCAATTGTCCTTGTGGAAGCGGACCACACAGGAGGATGAGATAGCAGAAGTTATGCAGTAGGTTGCTATCTCTATTCATGACTGCAAGGCAAGTCGGAGGCGGAATGGCAAATACTCTGAACCACTCAAAGCACTGTGGCCTTTTTGAAAGTGGGATGCAGATACAAAAACAGAGATTATCCTTACCAACAATCCTTCTTGAGTATCAGAGTCCAACATACAGAGTGCAGCGGAAAACGTTAAATGTGCTTCATTCCGTGAGAACGCAACTCTATAGTTCTACAGCAGTGAGATAGTGCATTTCAGCCTCAAATGAAGCAATGTCCTCAAACGGAACATTGGTGGCACCAGGATCTAAAGCAGGCTTAAGAAGCCTTGGATGCAGTCAGTCTTTTATTAACTATCATGACCGACACAATGTGATCCATAATACTTCCATTTTGGCAGAAATTACATTCAAGCACAGGCCCCCACTAGAAGGTAGTGATGACATTCAGGTGCTGAAAATGCCTTTTTAATGCCGAAAGGAATGATTGTGAGCTTTACTTACCATACATATTGGTCAAATGATGCCCTATGCCGGAAGACTGTCTTTTTTTTTTTCTTCAGTATCGGCAATGCAGAGACAATTTGTTGCGAAACACTGCCACTGCTGGTCATTCAGTATAATCTGCAGATGGAAATGTCCACTGTTAGCACATTTACTACAAGCAATACAAAAAATCATGCTTTTTATAAAGGGTAAACAGATCAATACTATGGAGTTTGTATTATTGTGAAAATCAGCAGCTCATTAGAAAATCAAATCTCGATTTGTGTTTTTAACCTACCATACTACTCTGAGTCTCATGCCTCTTTTGCCAACACGCTCTAAACAACTGTAGAAGGTACATTAGGACATAGATAGAGATCTTTTTGCCAGCCAAGTGGCAGCGTACCCCTCTCACTTTATTTGTTTTAGGATATGGTACACCAGTAGCAATTAAGCCAGCTGATAAGTTGATAGGTAGGGTTATGGTACAGTTAATGGGAATAATAAAAGCTATGAATAGCATGTTCATAATCATCATTTGAGCCAATTCCTAGCAGTTCAGCAATAGTGAAGTTGACTCTAATGCTCAAACTCACGCTCGTTCAAATTTAGAGGTCTTATAAAGTGCCCTAATTTTGTACATTTTACCATCATAGCTGTCACTTGGGCGTCCGGTCTACCCTGCTACTCATTTCATTAGCAAGATAAATGTGTCTTACTGCTTGCTAGGCAACAACAGAGTGGCCCTCACGTCAGACAACATCTTGCATTTAGCTTTATGATGTCAGCTTGCTAGGCAACAGATTGGCCCTCATGTCAGACAACATCTTGCTTTTGCTTTATGATGTCAGATCATCACTGGTCCAATTGTCCTTGTGGAAGCGGACCACACAGGAGGATGAGATAGCAGAAGTTATGCAGTAGGTTGCTATCTCTATTCATGACTGCAAGGCAAGTCGGAGGCGGAATGGCAAATACTCTGAACCACTCAAAGCACTGTGGCCTTTTTGAAAGTGGGATGCAGATACAAAAACAGAGATTATCCTTACCAACAATCCTTCTTAAGTATCAGAGTCCAACATACAGAGTGCAGCGGAAGACGTTAAATGTGCTTCATTCCGTGAGAACGCAACTCTATAGTTCTACAGTGAGATAGTGCATTTCAGCCTCAAAGGAAGCAATGTCTTCAAACGGAACATTGGTGGCACCAGGATCTAAAGCAGGCTTAAGAAGCCTTGGATGCAGTCAGTCTTTTATTAACTATCATGACCGACACAATGTGATCCATAATACTTCCATTTTGGCAGAAATTACATTCAAGCACAGGCCCCCACTAGAAGGTAGTGATGACATTCAGGTGCTGAAAATGCCTTTTTAATGCCGAAAGGAATGATTGTGAGCTTTACTTACCATACATATTGGTCAAATGATGCCCTATGCCGGAAGACTGTCTTTTTTTTTTTTCTTCAGTATCGGCAATGCAGAGACAATTTGTTGCGAAACACTGCCACTGCTGGTCATTCAGTATAATCTGCAGATGGAAAAGTCCACTGTTAGCACATTTACTACAAGCAATACAAAAAATCATGCTTTTTATAAAGGGTAAACAGATCAATACTATGGAGTTTGTATTATTGTGAAAATCAGCAGCTCATTAGAAAATCAAATCTCGATTTGTGTTTTTAACCTACCATACTACTCTGAGTCTCATGCCTCTTTTGCCAACACGCTCTAAACAACTGTAGAAGGTACATTAGGACATAGATAGAGATCTTTTTGCCAGCCAAGTGGCAGCGTACCCCTCTCACTTTATTTGTTTTAGGATATGGTACACCAGTAGCAATTAAGCCAGCTGATAAGTTGAGAGGTAGGGTTATGGTACAGTTAATGGGAATAATAAAAGCTATGAATAGCATGTTCATAATCATCATTTGAGCCAATTCCTAGCAGTTCAGCAATAGTGAAGTTGACTCTAATGCTCAAACTCACGCTCGTTCAAATTTAGAGGTCTTATAAAGTGCCCTAATTTTGTACATTTTACCATCATAGCTGTCACTTGGGCGTCCGGTCTACCCTGCTACTCATTTCATTAGCAAGATAAATGTGTCTTACTGCTTGCTAGGCAACAACAGAGTGGCCCTCACGTCAGACAACATCTTGCATTTAGCTTTATGATGTCAGCTTGCTAGGCAACAGATTGGCCCTCATGTCAGACAACATCTTGCTTTTGCTTTATGATGTCAGATCATCACTGGTCCAATTGTCCTTGTGGAAGCGGACCACACAGGAGGATGAGATAGCAGAAGTTATGCAGTAGGTTGCTATCTCTATTCATGACTGCAAGGCAAGTCGGAGGCGGAATGGCAAATACTCTGAACCACTCAAAGCACTGTGGCCTTTTTGAAAGTGGGATGCAGATACAAAAACAGAGATTATCCTTACCAACAATCCTTCTTGAGTATCAGAGTCCAACATACAGAGTGCAGCGGAAAACGTTAAATGTGCTTCATTCCGTGAGAACGCAACTCTATAGTTCTACAGCAGTGAGATAGTGCATTTCAGCCTCAAATGAAGCAATGTCCTCAAACGGAACATTGGTGGCACCAGGATCTAAAGCAGGCTTAAGAAGCCTTGGATGCAGTCAGTCTTTTATTAACTATCATGACCGACACAATGTGATCCATAATACTTCCATTTTGGCAGAAATTACATTCAAGCACAGGCCCCCACTAGAAGGTAGTGATGACATTCAGGTGCTGAAAATGCCTTTTTAATGCCGAAAGGAATGATTGTGAGCTTTACTTACCATACATATTGGTCAAATGATGCCCTATGCCGGAAGACTGTCTTTTTTTTTTTTCTTCAGTATCGGCAATGCAGAGACAATTTGTTGCGAAACACTGCCACTGCTGGTCATTCAGTATAATCTGCAGATGGAAATGTCCACTGTTAGCACATTTACTACAAGCAATACAAAAAATCATGCTTTTTATAAAGGGTAAACAGATCAATACTATGGAGTTTGTATTATTGTGAAAATCAGCAGCTCATTAGAAAATCAAATCTCGATTTGTGTTTTTAACCTACCATACTACTCTGAGTCTCATGCCTCTTTTGCCAACACGCTCTAAACAACTGTAGAAGGTACATTAGGACATAGATAGAGATCTTTTTGCCAGCCAAGTGGCAGCGTACCCCTCTCACTTTATTTGTTTTAGGATATGGTACACCAGTAGCAATTAAGCCAGCTGATAAGTTGAGAGGTAGGGTTATGGTACAGTTAATGGGAATAATAAAAGCTATGAATAGCATGTTCATAATCATCATTTGAGCCAATTCCTAGCAGTTTAGCAATAGTGAAGTTGACTCTAATGCTCAAACTCACGCCCGTTCAAATTTAGAGGTCTTATAAAGTGCCCTAATTTTGTACATTTTACCATCATAGCTGTCACTTGGGCGTCCGGTCTACCCTGCTACTCATTTCATTAGCAAGATAAATGTGTCTTACTGCTTGCTAGGCAACAACAGAGTGGCCCTCACGTCAGACAACATCTTGCATTTAGCTTTATGATGTCAGCTTGCTAGGCAACAGATTGGCCCTCATGTCAGACAACATCTTGCTTTTGCTTTATGATGTCAGATCATCACTGGTCCAATTGTCCTTGTGGAAGCGGACCACACAGGAGGATGAGATAGCAGAAGTTATGCAGTAGGTTGCTATCTCTATTCATGACTGCAAGGCAAGTCGGAGGCGGAATGGCAAATACTCTGAACCACTCAAAGCACTGTGGCCTTTTTGAAAGTGGGATGCAGATACAAAAACAGAGATTATCCTTACCAACAATCCTTCTTGAGTATCAGAGTCCAACATACAGAGTGCAGCGGAAGACGTTAAATGTGCTTCATTCCGTGAGAACGCAACTCTATAGTTCTACAGTGAGATAGTGCATTTCAGCCTCAAAGGAAGCAATGTCCTCAAACGGAACATTGGTGGCACCAGGATCTAAAGCAGGCTTAAGAAGCCTTGGATGCAGTCAGTCTTTTATTAACTATCATGACCGACACAATGTGATCCATAATACTTCCATTTTGGCAGAAATTACATTCAAGCACAGGCCCCCACTAGAAGGTAGTGATGACATTCAGGTGCTGAAAATGCCTTTTTAATGCCGAAAGGAATGATTGTGAGCTTTACTTACCATACATATTGGTCAAATGATGCCCTATGCCGGAAGACTGTCTTTTTTTTTTTTCTTCAGTATCGGCAATGCAGAGACAATTTGTTGCGAAACACTGCCACTGCTGGTCATTCAGTATAATCTGCAGATGGAAAAGTCCACTGTTAGCACATTTACTACAAGCAATACAAAAAATCATGCTTTTTATAAAGGGTAAACAGATCAATACTATGGAGTTTGTATTATTGTGAAAATCAGCAGCTCATTAGAAAATCAAATCTCGATTTGTGTTTTTAACCTACCATACTACTCTGAGTCTCATGCCTCTTTTGCCAACACGCTCTAAACAACTGTAGAAGGTACATTAGGACATAGATAGAGATCTTTTTGCCAGCCAAGTGGCAGCGTACCCCTCTCACTTTATTTGTTTTAGGATATGGTACACCAGTAGCAATTAAGCCAGCTGATAAGTTGAGAGGTAGGGTTATGGTACAGTTAATGGGAATAATAAAAGCTATGAATAGCATGTTCATAATCATCATTTGAGCCAATTCCTAGCAGTTCAGCAATAGTGAAGTTGACTCTAATGCTCAAACTCACGCTCGTTCAAATTTAGAGGTCTTATAAAGTGCCCTAATTTTGTACATTTTACCATCATAGCTGTCACTTGGGCGTCCGGTCTACCCTGCTACTCATTTCATTAGCAAGATAAATGTGTCTTACTGCTTGCTAGGCAACAACAGAGTGGCCCTCACGTCAGACAACATCTTGCATTTAGCTTTATGATGTCAGCTTGCTAGGCAACAGATTGGCCCTCATGTCAGACAACATCTTGCTTTTGCTTTATGATGTCAGATCATCACTGGTCCAATTGTCCTTGTGGAAGCGGACCACACAGGAGGATGAGATAGCAGAAGTTATGCAGTAGGTTGCTATCTCTATTCATGACTGCAAGGCAAGTCGGAGGCGGAATGGCAAATACTCTGAACCACTCAAAGCACTGTGGCCTTTTTGAAAGTGGGATGCAGATACAAAAACAGAGATTATCCTTACCAACAATCCTTCTTGAGTATCAGAGTCCAACATACAGAGTGCAGCGGAAAACGTTAAATGTGCTTCATTCCGTGAGAACGCAACTCTATAGTTCTACAGCAGTGAGATAGTGCATTTCAGCCTCAAATGAAGCAATGTCCTCAAACGGAACATTGGTGGCACCAGGATCTAAAGCAGGCTTAAGAAGCCTTGGATGCAGTCAGTCTTTTATTAACTATCATGACCGACACAATGTGATCCATAATACTTCCATTTTGGCAGAAATTACATTCAAGCACAGGCCCCCACTAGAAGGTAGTGATGACATTCAGGTGCTGAAAATGCCTTTTTAATGCCGAAAGGAATGATTGTGAGCTTTACTTACCATACATATTGGTCAAATGATGCCCTATGCCGGAAGACTGTCTTTTTTTTTTTTCTTCAGTATCGGCAATGCAGAGACAATTTGTTGCGAAACACTGCCACTGCTGGTCATTCAGTATAATCTGCAGATGGAAATGTCCACTGTTAGCACATTTACTACAAGCAATACAAAAAATCATGCTTTTTATAAAGGGTAAACAGATCAATACTATGGAGTTTGTATTATTGTGAAAATCAGCAGCTCATTAGAAAATCAAATCTCGATTTGTGTTTTTAACCTACCATACTACTCTGAGTCTCATGCCTCTTTTGCCAACACGCTCTAAACAACTGTAGAAGGTACATTAGGACATAGATAGAGATCTTTTTGCCAGCCAAGTGGCAGCGTACCCCTCTCACTTTATTTGTTTTAGGATATGGTACACCAGTAGCAATTAAGCCAGCTGATAAGTTGAGAGGTAGGGTTATGGTACAGTTAATGGGAATAATAAAAGCTATGAATAGCATGTTCATAATCATCATTTGAGCCAATTCCTAGCAGTTTAGCAATAGTGAAGTTGACTCTAATGCTCAAACTCACGCCCGTTCAAATTTAGAGGTCTTATAAAGTGCCCTAATTTTGTACATTTTACCATCATAGCTGTCACTTGGGCGTCCGGTCTACCCTGCTACTCATTTCATTAGCAAGATAAATGTGTCTTACTGCTTGCTAGGCAACAACAGAGTGGCCCTCACGTCAGACAACATCTTGCATTTAGCTTTATGATGTCAGCTTGCTAGGCAACAGATTGGCCCTCATGTCAGACAACATCTTGCTTTTGCTTTATGATGTCAGATCATCACTGGTCCAATTGTCCTTGTGGAAGCGGACCACACAGGAGGATGAGATAGCAGAAGTTATGCAGTAGGTTGCTATCTCTATTCATGACTGCAAGGCAAGTCGGAGGCGGAATGGCAAATACTCTGAACCACTCAAAGCACTGTGGCCTTTTTGAAAGTGGGATGCAGATACAAAAACAGAGATTATCCTTACCAACAATCCTTCTTGAGTATCAGAGTCCAACATACAGAGTGCAGCGGAAGACGTTAAATGTGCTTCATTCCGTGAGAACGCAACTCTATAGTTCTACAGTGAGATAGTGCATTTCAGCCTCAAAGGAAGCAATGTCCTCAAACGGAACATTGGTGGCACCAGGATCTAAAGCAGGCTTAAGAAGCCTTGGATGCAGTCAGTCTTTTATTAACTATCATGACCGACACAATGTGATCCATAATACTTCCATTTTGGCAGAAATTACATTCAAGCACAGGCCCCCACTAGAAGGTAGTGATGACATTCAGGTGCTGAAAATGCCTTTTTAATGCCGAAAGGAATGATTGTGAGCTTTACTTACCATACATATTGGTCAAATGATGCCCTATGCCGGAAGACTGTCTTTTTTTTTTTTCTTCAGTATCGGCAATGCAGAGACAATTTGTTGCGAAACACTGCCACTGCTGGTCATTCAGTATAATCTGCAGATGGAAAAGTCCACTGTTAGCACATTTACTACAAGCAATACAAAAAATCATGCTTTTTATAAAGGGTAAACAGATCAATACTATGGAGTTTGTATTATTGTGAAAATCAGCAGCTCATTAGAAAATCAAATCTCGATTTGTGTTTTTAACCTACCATACTACTCTGAGTCTCATGCCTCTTTTGCCAACACGCTCTAAACAACTGTAGAAGGTACATTAGGACATAGATAGAGATCTTTTTGCCAGCCAAGTGGCAGCGTACCCCTCTCACTTTATTTGTTTTAGGATATGGTACACCAGTAGCAATTAAGCCAGCTGATAAGTTGAGAGGTAGGGTTATGGTACAGTTAATGGGAATAATAAAAGCTATGAATAGCATGTTCATAATCATCATTTGAGCCAATTCCTAGCAGTTCAGCAATAGTGAAGTTGACTCTAATGCTCAAACTCACGCTCGTTCAAATTTAGAGGTCTTATAAAGTGCCCTAATTTTGTACATTTTACCATCATAGCTGTCACTTGGGCGTCCGGTCTACCCTGCTACTCATTTCATTAGCAAGATAAATGTGTCTTACTGCTTGCTAGGCAACAACAGAGTGGCCCTCACGTCAGACAACATCTTGCATTTAGCTTTATGATGTCAGCTTGCTAGGCAACAGATTGGCCCTCATGTCAGACAACATCTTGCTTTTGCTTTATGATGTCAGATCATCACTGGTCCAATTGTCCTTGTGGAAGCGGACCACACAGGAGGATGAGATAGCAGAAGTTATGCAGTAGGTTGCTATCTCTATTCATGACTGCAAGGCAAGTCGGAGGCGGAATGGCAAATACTCTGAACCACTCAAAGCACTGTGGCCTTTTTGAAAGTGGGATGCAGATACAAAAACAGAGATTATCCTTACCAACAATCCTTCTTGAGTATCAGAGTCCAACATACAGAGTGCAGCGGAAAACGTTAAATGTGCTTCATTCCGTGAGAACGCAACTCTATAGTTCTACAGCAGTGAGATAGTGCATTTCAGCCTCAAATGAAGCAATGTCCTCAAACGGAACATTGGTGGCACCAGGATCTAAAGCAGGCTTAAGAAGCCTTGGATGCAGTCAGTCTTTTATTAACTATCATGACCGACACAATGTGATCCATAATACTTCCATTTTGGCAGAAATTACATTCAAGCACAGGCCCCCACTAGAAGGTAGTGATGACATTCAGGTGCTGAAAATGCCTTTTTAATGCCGAAAGGAATGATTGTGAGCTTTACTTACCATACATATTGGTCAAATGATGCCCTATGCCGGAAGACT